>NW_006408519.1:6162036-6231878 GCF_000296735.1 Chrysochloris asiatica
ATCATTGATGGCATCAAGTGTGGCAGCAGTAGTGAGGTTGGCCCAGGATCGGACATTGTTTCGTTCTGCTGTGCATGGGGTCGCTATGAGTTGGTTCCGACTCGATGGCACCTGACAACAACAAATGCCACCAGAGCTCCCTTAGTACAGTGCTTATTCTACAGCATCACTGCAGGATGCCCCATGGGTAACTTCTAATCATGGAAACATCTAATTACTTAGTTTTCATGGCATTATTTCAAATTAGCCAACATTCTTTTTGGTCAGAAGATCAAAAGAATAAGCAGTATCAATCAAAAGACTTAACAAGGCCTTATGTAATACTGGCTCCCACCTAAACTAGAGTATTTTTATATGTGAGGTATGATATCATTATAACAGTCTGTATTTCTTATGTGATCTTGGGCAAATCATTTACCCTATTGGAATCTTGCTTTCTTCTGAATTAAACTAGAATAGCAATGGCTACCTTACAAGATATTTGTGAGGAAGCACCCATACATATAACTGCTTATGTTATACTAAATATGTTGCTGATTTTCTTGTACTTAGTGTAATTTGCCCTGGTGGTCCAAAATTGGCAAAGGTATATTGAAAATGAAGCCAGGCTTCCATGTCAGTATCGTGCAAGTGTGCAGAATGATATAATCATCTGATATCAGATATATAGCTGAGAATTCCCGGGTACAGTTCACTCACTGTGAAGCCACATGTGTCTGCTGAGGGTGAGGAACAGAGTCAGAGATTTGACGTCTGTGTCTGAGGATAGCATAGGTTTTTTTGTTTGTTTGTTTTTTCTCCTAAACTGGGGCACATATTTTTATCTTTATTGAAAGTCATATGAAATGCTAGAATAAAAATAGCAGTAGTATTTATACTAATAATAACTATTAACAGTAATTGAACATTTTATTCTTTGCTAGACACTGTTCTAGACTCTTGGTGTGGCTATGTAGGATCAGCACTGGACTGCCAGCCACAAAGTCTGCAGTTCAAACCCACCAGCTGCTCCTCAGAAACCCTGTACAGGGTTGCTGTGAGCCAGAACTAACTAGACAACACGTAACAACCACAACATACACTGTTTTAAGCACTTTAAATATATTTTATCTATCAATACAAAACACTCATGATGTCAATGTGACAGCCCCATTTTACCAATGAGTAAAGTGAGGTTTCGGTAGGCTCACTATAAATAGATCATTCAAGGAGATCCAATTTATACATGTTGAAGCTGGAATTCAATCCTAAGAGTCTTGACTTCAAATCCCAATGAAATAATCAGCAGCGTTTTAAAGACGGTAGCCTGAGGTTGTAGGTTATCAAGCTTCTTTGCAAATTTGCATACATGTTTATCAGCAAAACTTTTTTTTCATTCTGTGGTTTGCCTTTAAAGATAAGATATTCTAGAATTAAAACAGCAGTGGCAGCAATATTTTATGCTAATTTCTTTGTTGCTTCTAAGTCCACAGTGATTTAAAATCATGTAGAAGACAACACACTAATCTCATAATCATTTTATAAACATCTTCAAAGTTCTGATTTTGTTCATTTGATGCACATATTTAGGAATAAAAGCAATTTACTTAACCCTTTACTGGTTAGCAACTATGTTCAAGGCCGTTTATTAGGTGTTGTTGAAATGATGACAAATTCTAACTTGACCTAACTCAGGTGAGTTATTTTGTATCACTTACACTATATTGACCATTTTCAAAATGCAGGCATTTCATTATAGAAATTCCTGGACAAGTCTGAAAAGTTTTCCACATTAAAGTAGAGGATTTATTGCCTGTTGCTAGTATTTTTAAACAGCAGTGGTATGTAATACAGCAGCACATTTTCAAACTCACCTATAAGTTAATGTTTAACTTTACCTAAGGTTCTGATTTTAAATAAACAAGTCTAAAGGCAAAACTATGCACTCATATTTTAAGCATTATTTAGCCATTCTGTAATTTATAGAAAATGTATAACTGTTGTGTAGTTTTATGGTATTGTTAAGACAGGGTGGGTGTATGAACCAAATATTTAGCAGCAGGAATTATAAAATCATAAGGCGATTAAGTTAGCTAGTCATGGAATTCCAATATTGCTTTTTAAATGACTTCAGGATATAGGAGGTACTAAGGTTATTATCTGTTATCAGGAATACAGTGGAATTGTACAACTGGATAATAACCAAACAAACTGACACAATGTAAAATTACATTATCAGTGTGTTAAAACAAAATTGCGCCCTAAAGGAGTCCACATGCCAGCTCAGAGCTGCAGTGTAATTATGCTTAACTCTGATAATTAAAATACAACGGAGATCAACAGAATCATTTTCATTAAGAAAATTATTAATGATGGTGGTATAACAGTAATTGATTGCAGAGCACCACAGGATAACGCAATGCTGAAAACCCAACATGTTTCATGAACATCTGAGGCCTTTTCTGGTTGTATTCTATAAATGGGAGAGCTGTGTTTTGAAGAGTGAGCAATTGATTATGCCTGTTGAGGAATAGTGATTACAAACATCAGTGCTTTAGAAAACCACTATTTTGTTTCAAATTGTCATTTCTTAGGGGCTCTTAAGATCATGACAAGTGACCCCACCAGTGGCTATGTTATTTACAGTAGAAATGTCTGCTACAAATTGCAGTTACAGAAACTTCTGCTCATACTGGGCCCTCTGCCATTTACATTTATTACTATGCATTTAGCATTTTTACAATTCTGTAAGTGATTTGCTGATGTTATTTTAGTCTGGATTTGATCAAAATGATTATTTTTTGCTCCTTATTGTTATTAACATATGCAATAACATGTGGCAATGCATTTATGTTCATTCAACATGATTGTGAGTTTCCTTAACGACGTGTTGGTAAACAACCCTGCATCATAATACCATAATTACTTCTGTGGATGGGATTTGTTATCATATGTTTTGGGGAAAATATCTTAAATCTTCTTAGATCCATGCATGAATGAAGTGCTATGTCTTAGTGATAAAAAAACCCAGTTAGAATACTGACAAATCATAACAACTAAGACTATGCAGTTATCGTTTGAACTGCAAGGTTGGTGGTTCAAGCTCACCAGCTGCCCCTGGGAACCCTATACAGGGTCCTATGGGTCAGAATTGACGCCACACTTAACAACAACAACTTATACAAATGCAAAATGAAGAGCAGGTGTTTTGAGAGGTGATTCACTATCATCCAAGGAGGTTAGTTTATCATTCAAAGAGGTGTTAATCTTGAAAGCTACTCCCAAAAGTATCTTTGTCAACTAAAGTGAGGGATAATAACTCTGTAGAGTAGTTCTTTTAGTTTTGGGTTTATTTTCAAAATGAGATACTATGAATAGTTCTTTTTTTAAGCACATTATTACATAGAATAAGTGTTATTATGATTCTAGATGAAAAACAAAAGAGGTAGCTTGTACCTAATATGATTATATTTTAAAATATGTGCAGGAAAACATACTGTAAATGAATACCTTTGGGAAAAATGAAACAAAACAAAACTCTTTCTTTAAAGGTGGTAGTATCTGGAGAGATTTTTAAAAATATTTTTTATAATTTTCTTTAATTATATTCCTTATATAATTTAAGAGGAAGTGGTTGCACATGAAAATCAGGGCTCCTTAAAGAAGTTGGTTGTTGTTGTTGTTGTTAAGTGCCATCGAGTCGGGTCCGACCCATATCGACCCTGTACAGGGTTTCCGAGGGTGTAAATCTTTACGGGAGTAGAAAGCCTCATCTTTCTCCCGCGGAGCGGCTGGTAGTTTCGAACCGCTGACCCTAAGGTTCGCAGCCCGATTCGTAACCACTACGCTACCAGAGCTCCTATTCTTCAATTTCATCATCACTGGGTTTAGTGGTAAGTGTGTAAATTTGAATAATAGTGATATTAACAGATCTTCCTTTTAGGCATATGGATTTGTGCTAACACAGACAGCACTGCATTTCAAGATAGATCTTGAAATGTTTTTTGTTTTGTTTTGTTTGATGATGAACGTATAAGGTTGTCTGCTTCAAAATAGCCAATACCAGTTCATTTTAGTTCACTAGTATCTAAGATATCAGTATTTGTGTTCCATTTCATTTTTGACAACTTCCAATTTTGCTAGATTAATATTTCTAACATTCCACATTCCAATTATTAATGAATATTTGAAGCTGTTACTTGTCATTGCAAGTTGTGTCTCTTCAGAAAATGAAGGTCCTGAAAACTTACCTCCATCCTTGTAATTAAGGTCAATCGACTTTGAGAAGGTAGCCCTTTCCCACAGTTGTAATTTGAATACCTTCCAACCTTAGGGTGTCATTTTCTGGCATGACATCTGACAATGTTCTGTTACTCTTAAAATTGTTAGCTGCTATGAGTCGGAATCAACTCAACAGCACGTAACAACAGCAACTCTTCAGATGTGGTCTGCCTCTCCTTCTTCCTAGTGTGTCTTAGTCTGGAAGCTCCATTAAAGCTGTTCACCGTAGGTGATTCTGCTGTTATTTAAGTTAAACTACTGGTAGCATACCAGTAAATATATATATATGTCCTGGTATGACTGTAGGATAAGCGCTGGACTGGACTGCTAACTGCAAGGTGAGCTGCTGTTCAAACCAACCAGTTGTACCTTAGAAACCCTATCCAGAGTCACTGGATCAGAACTGACCCAACAGCACTTAACAACAGTATCGGTATCTCAGTGCCCTAACTCTTTGTTTTTCTAAGATAATTTTCCAAATAATATAAAAGCTGTTGAAGACATGCTCTGTACATGATGTGGCCCAGGTGTCCTAGGGAGTACAGCATATAAAACACACTTCTGACCACTCTCAGGAGCTTATTGAATGAGCTGAATTGATGAATGTGGTATGATATTGTCTTCTGGCTTGCATTGTTGTTGAGTGCCTTTGAGTTGGTTCTGCCTCAGAGCGACCCTGTATAGGACTTCCGAGGAGCAGCATGTAGGTTTAAACTGCCGACTTTATCGTTCTCAGTCCAATGCTGGTCCTAAGCGATACACTAGGAGTCTTGCACGGGCAGGGTAAAATTCAAAAAGTATACTGAATTTGGTTGGAGATTAAAATTGAGTATAAATGTGAGTTGGAAATGAAATGGGAGGGCATTGGAGGCAGTTGAAACTGCTTGTTTAAAAGCTATAGGCTATGATGTATATGGTGTGTGCATGAGAATGTCAGCATTCAAATTTTTTACAGCAGAAAATTTACAAATAAGAACAACAAGGGGCAAGTCTCCAAAAATATATCATGGCCGAGTTGTGGATTGTTTGCACACTCACTTTTCAGATTTCATCTGAGAACTTTCAGCATGGAAAGCAATATAAGATAGGCATTTAGAAACAGTTTCACCACTTACCTTAGTTTCTGAGATGTCCTCAAATCTTTAACTTTGCAATGCAATATAAAATCAATCTTATTTATAATTGACATGAGGTCTTTCTTGTGCTCTGACCACTCCTTTAATCTCCTAAAATGGCTGTTGTTTAGGAAAATGTGAATCTGTACATTGTTTCCTATTTGCTTTTCCCTGTTTTGATCATAATTTCATATGTAGGCAGAGTATTGTGAAGTTTTTTCAAGTGGTGGATTGTGTTTAGGGTCACTACAAATCTGCCATAGTGAGATGATGAGGTCCCCCCAATTACAGTATATATTATTCATTTTTGTTCTTTTAGTATAGTTAGCTTCTGTAAAGAACTTCAGTTTCCTCTCTGAGACATAGAAACTTTGCTACCCACATTCCTAGGACTTAGAAAGAGCACAGAGCACACCTGGCTGGTAGCATGGGGGAATCCTATGTCATTAGTGAGAATGGAAATACTCCTTCAGCCCTTTGATTTTAAGTGACCTTAGCATAACCTTACACCACTTCTCTGCCAGTGGCTTGCATGTTGCTGTGATGCAGGAAACTGTGCCACCGGTACACCAGCAAGGTCACCCATCGTGGACAGGTTTCAGGGGAATTTCCAGACTAAGTCAGACAAGAAAGGAAAGGCAGACTACTTCAGAAAGTTTAGCCACTGAAATCTTATGAAAAGCAGTGGAACATTGTCAGATACAGAGCTGGAAGATGAGCCCCTAAGATTAGAAGGCAGTCAAAATATGACAGGGGAAGAGCTGCCTCCTCAAAGTAGAGTTGACCGTGATGACTCAAATGGAGTAAAGCTTTCGGGACCTTCATTTGCTGATGGGGCACTACTCAAAATGGGAAGTATCTGTAACATCCGTTAATAATTGGAACAAGGTGTGAGTCTAGTAACATTGGAATTAGTAAAAAATGTAATGGAGTGCATAGATTGATATTCTAGGTATTAGTGATATTAAATGGACTGGTATTGGTCATTTTGAATCTGAAAGTCATGTGGTTTTATGATGCTGGGAACAGCAAAATCAAAAGGAATCATGTAGCTTTCATCATCAAAAATAACATTTCAGGATCGATCTTGAAATACAGTGTTGTTTGTGATAGGGTCATATCCATACGCCTAGAAGGAAGGGCAGTTAAAACCAATATTATTCTAATTTATGTACCAACCACTAAAGCCAGTGATAGAGAAATTGAAGAATTCCACCAACTTTTTCTATCTGAAATTGAGCAAATATGCAATCTAGATGTATTGATAAGTACTGCTGATTGGAATGCAAAAGTTGGAAACAAAGGGTTGGTATTTACAAAATAAGGCCTTGGTGGTAGAAATGATGCTGAAGATTGCATGATAAAATTTGGCTAAACCATTTATTTATTCATTGCAATTATCTTTTTAAACAATATAAAAGGTGATTATACACATGGACTTCACCAAATGGAGTACATAGGAATCAAATTGACTATATCTGTGGAAGAGACAGTGGAAAAGGTCAACATCAAGTAAAACTAGACCAGGACCCAATGTGTAATAGACCATCAATTGTTCAGATGCAAGTTCAGGCTGAAGAATATAACACAAGTTCAAAAGAGCCAAAATATGACCTTGAACATATCCCACCTAAATTTAGAAACCATCTCAAGAACAGATTTGATACATTAAACACTAAAGACTGAAGATCAGAAGATCTGTGGGATGACAAGAACATAATATAGGAAGAAAACAAAAGATCATAAAAAAGACAGGAAACAAAGAAAAGATCAAAATGTATGTCAGAAGAGATATCCAACAAGGAGATGCTAAAGCTAATGGAATAAATGAAGTAGTAAAACATCTTAGCAGAAATTTTCAAAGGGCAGCTCAAAAAGACAAATCAATTATTATAATGAAATGTGCAAAGACCTGAAGTTCGAAACCAAAATGGAAAAAAATATGCTCAGCATTTCTCAAGCTGAAAAAACTGAAGAAAAAAATTCAACCATCAACTTGAAATGTTGAAAGTCTCCATAGGCAAATTATTGACTGATGCAGAAAACATCAAAATAAGATGGAAGATGCAAACAGAGTCACTGTACCCAAAAGAAGTGGTCCATGTTCAGCCATTTAAAGAGGTAGCATATGATCAAGAGTCAATGGAAGGAAGAAATCCAAAATGCACTGAAGACATTTACAAAGAACAAGGCTCAGGGAATAGATGGAATACAATTGAAATCTTACAACAAACTCAGCCAGCACTAGAGGCACTCACTCAACTATGCCAAAAAATTTGAAAGACATCTACTTGACCAACTGACTGGAAGAGATCCATATTTGTGTCTATTTCAAAGAGATGTGACCCAACAGAATGCGTAATTGGACTATATCATTAATATCACATGTAAGTAAAATTTTGCTAAAGATAATTCAAAAACGATCTCAATAGTACATTGATAGGGAACTACCAGAGGTTCAAGCTGGATTCAAAGGAGGACATAGAATGAGGGATATCATTGCCGATGTCAGATGGATCTGCTAAAAGCAGATAATACCAGAAAGAGGTTTACCAGTGTTTTGTTGATTATGAAAGGGCTTTCAATTGTTTAGATAATGACAGGCTATGAATAACATCGTGAAGAATGGATATTGCAGAACACTTGATTGTGCTTAGGAGGAACCAATATATAGACCATTCTTATTCAAATAGAACACGAGGATACTAAATGGTTTAAAATAAGCAAAGATGTGTACCAGGGTTTTATTTTTTTCACCATACTTATTCCATCTGTATGATGAGCAAATAATCTGATAAACTGGCATCAGGATTTGAAGAAGCCTCATTTACAATCTGTGATCTGCAGATGATACAATCTTGTTTTCTGAAAGTGAAAAGAATTTAAAATACTAACTGATGATTATGACAGATCACACACTTCAGTATGTATTGCATCTCATTGTAAGGAGAAAAAAAACAAAAAAACCCTCTCAAGAGGACTAATAATATGTTAAGTGGAGAGAAGATTGAAATTGTCAAAGACTTCATTTTGCTTAAATCTACAATCAACACTCATGAAGCAGCAGTCAAGAAATCAAACATATTGCATTAAGTAAATCTTTTGCACAAGACCTCTTTAAAGTGTTCAAGAACAAAGTTTGAGGACTAAGGTGAACCTGACCCAAGCTATGGTTGTTTTTAATAGCCTCATGTACATGTGATAGTTGGACAATGAATAAGTAATACCATAGAAGAATCGAAACATTTGAGGTATGATGTTGGAGAAGAATATTAAAAACACCGTAGATTGCCAGCAGCACAAATCTGTATTGGAAGAAGTACAGCCACATGCTCCTTAGAAGCTATGACAGTGATACTTTGTCTCTCATACTTCGGGAATTTATCAGGCGTGGTAAATTGGAGGGTCAGCAAAGAAGAGGAAGATCCCCAATGAAATGGATCAGCACAATGATAGACTCAAACATAACCACAGTTGTGAGGATGGTGCAGGACCAGGCAGGGTTTTGTTCTGTTGTGCATAGGGTTGTTATGAGTGAGAATGGACTTGATGCCACCTAACAGCAAAAAGCATCATCTTTTGCTCCTTCTTTATTTCTGGCTCTATAGGTATCTGTTTCTGTTCTCCAGAAATTAGAACTCTGCCTCTGAAGTAGTGGAGAGAGAGGTGGTCACTTAGGTCTAGGAGGAAAAGGTAGGCATGTAAGACTCACTACTTCTTACTTTTGGTGTATCAATGATTATAAAACCTCCAAATTTCAACTACAGCTTCCTCTACCTTTCAAAATACCTGGTGTCTTTACCTCCTGAACTTTTCTGTAATCCTGCAGTATACAATTGATTGATTCTATTTGACCTTTTTCTCTTCAAGTGCTTGGATTTCAACTTTCTCTGCTCCCTACTGTGTCATGTATCACTCCCATCTACTTTCTAGTTTCTAGTATTTTGTTGTCTTCCATTGTCATCTCTTTGCCTTTGTCTTTTTTTTCTTTTGCTATCATTTTACAGACTCCTGGTGTGGTGCTGTAGGATCAACACTGGACTGCGCTCCATAAGGTCGGCAGTTCAAATCCACCAGCTGCTCCTCGGAAACCCTCTACAGGGTCTCTGTGATTCGGAACCAACTTGACAGCACTTGACAACAACAACAATCATTTTAGAGAATGAAAACAGTAATAAATGTTGTTGTTATTGTTTTTGTGAAGTGCCATGGAGTCAGTTCTGACTCATAGCAACCCTGTAGAGGGTTTCTAAGGAGTGGTTGATGGATTTGATCTACTGACCTTGTAATTAGCTGTCCAGTGCTTATCCTACATCATCACATAGTAATAAATGCATGTAGTCAAGTCATCATACTTAATAGGAAATATGCTCCCTTTCCTCTGTAAAGTTTCTATATTCAATCCTTTGACAATTGAAATCCCAAAATTTTCTCTCCTGTCCAGTTTCTACTTTCACAACTCCCTTGAAGTGACTCTGCCACAGGTGTCCTATGGTTTACTTGTTGTAATCTTTTGTTCCTTTTGACCTGACAGTTGTGTATCATCTAATGTTTATCAATTTGTCACTTTTGAAATCCTCTTCTTTTGAAGTCACAGAGACCACTGGTCCCTGGACTTTCACTCTATGTCCCTGGCCATCCTTTTCTCACCTAGTAGCAGGTTTCTACATCACTCTCTGTCCATTGCTGTTGTTAAGTGACATCCAGTCGGTTCTGACCCATAGCAACACTTGTGTAGGGTTTCTGAGGAGAAGCTGTTGGATTTGAACTGCTGACCTGTGGTTCACAGTCCAATGCTGATCCTACAGCACCACACCAGGAGTCCCTCTACCCAATAAATGCCACTGTCTAGTTTAGGTTTTTGTTTTTGTTTTTTTTTTTTCCTTTCATTTTTGTATTTTTCCTAAGCAATCTCATCTGTATGTTTTAATGACTCTTGTACTTCGTCTCATTTCTCATCCTCCTCAGATACTTATGTTCCAGCCATACTCATTTAATTAAAATTCTTCAAATGCTTATGATGTTCCCTTTGCCTAATAATCTATCTGCCTCTTTATTATTTGTGACAAGTACTTCTCAAGATTTAACTTGTATTAATACCTCTGAGGCCTTCCCTGACTGACCTCCATTACAGGAGAGCTCAATCCTAGTCCATTGCTTTCTCCTGAGCTGGATATAAATTCCTCAAAGGAAGTGACTCATTTCTCCCTTCTCTTATTCTGTAGCCAGCACATAGTACACACTCAGTGAGCTTTGAATTGTTACTTATAATGCACTATTCAGCAGAGTAAATTTTAGTTCAACTTGATTTAGTTCATAAACTGTTGTTAGATGCCATCAGGTTGGTTCTAGCTCATAGCAGTTCTGTCTGTGCACAACAGCACAAAACAGTGATTGATCTGCTCAGTCTTCCTATCGGTTATGTCTGAGCCCACTGCTGTTGCCCCTGTGTCAGTTCATCTCCTTGGGGGTCTTCTTTTTATTTGCTGACCCTCCATTTTCCCAAGCATGAGGTCCTTCTCCAGAGACTGGTTCAAAGTATGAGAAATGAAATCTTGCTATCCTTGCTTGTAAGGAGTGTTTTGGCTGTGCTTTTTTCAAGACAGATTAGTTTGTTCGTCTGGTAGTCCATGGTACTTTTAGTATTCGTTTTCCAACACCATAATTCAAATGTATCTAATTCTTCTTCTGTGAAGAAATCACTAGTTTGTAAACCATTTAAAAATACAATATTCACAATGTTGTCTGCCTTGTGTCTCATATAGTATTCCATCTCTTAGCAAATTTTTTTAAAAATTTTGAGCAAAAAGATTTCATTGCAATGTCTTACATATTCATAGCATCAGTCAGCATGAACATGTATAAAATAAATTTTTTTTAATTAAAACCCATAGTCATGTTAAAGATGTTTGCAATCAGAAGTTTTGTTTGACAACTTTGTACAGTAACCTTGGTAATAGGATGGTTCACTGTTATTGGGCCATTCTTTCTGGATCTACTTTATTTTCACCTGTCAAATAGTGAGTATGCCTGTTGTTCTCAGCTCTTTACTGGGGGAAATGGCCAGCCCTCAAGTCTGCTAAAGTTCTGAAATTGGAAGCCTTTCATTTTACCCTTGGTGTATAAGTCAACCCTACTTTGAAGGCTATTTTTAAACTTAAAAGGTCACCTTATATGCCATGACATACAGTAGTACTTCCGAGAAGATATATTCTCATTAGTCTGCCTGAGGTCTGTGAAGACTGTCAGACAACAGTAGGGTCAACCGAGATAGTATATCAAGGTGTTGCAAGCAAGACTATCCCAACCGAGGGAATGATTCAGAAATACATACATTCAAGTATGAGCAGATAAGATCTTTCTGTCTATCTATTTATGTAGTTCTATCTGCTGCCCATTGAAATTCAATGAGAATAAATTACTTTAAGCCAGTTCTTCCTTCAGCTGTCTAGTATTCATCATCACTGTCTGGTCTCCATTGTCAGTAAAGATTTTCAAGAATGACTGCTTTCCAGTTCAGCTCCCTTTGCTTTTCAAGAAATATAAATGTTGGATTATAGTGAAAACTTAACTTTTTCAGAGTACTTATCAAATATTTATAATAAGTAATTCAGGGTTTTAGAAATCAATTTAATCTAAAGAACATCATAGGAAATATGTTATACACATACATTTCATATATACAGAAAATCTTAATTATGCATATAGAAATTTTTTGTATGTCAATATGTAAAATAGATAAAATCTTAAATAAGTTTGTCTAAAGTAGCAAATAATAATATGAAGCATACTGTAGGATAAACACTGGACCACAAGGTTGGTTTGAATCATAAGGTCGGTGGTTCAAACTCACCAGTCACTCCTCAAAAGCCCTATGCAGGATCACTGTGAGTTGGAACCAAGTGAACATCACTTAACAACAACATTTGTCAGGGATCTGTAGGATAAGCACTGGACTGGGAACCATAAGGTCAGCAATACGGGCCCACCAACTGCTCACTGGGAGAAAAATGAGACTTTCTACTCCCTCAAAGATGAACAGCCTCTGAAACCTTATATAGGGTCACTATGAGTCAGAACTGACTTGAAAACACTTAACAACAGATGTCAGGGCTAGTTTTGGTATGTAAATAAAATCTTAAGTAGTATGGCTTTGTAGGATAAGCACTGGACTGCAAGGTTGGTTTGAATTACAAGGTTGGTGGTTCAAACTCACCAGCTGCTCCTCAGAAATCTATACAGAATCACTATGAGTTGGAACCAACTGGACAGTACTTCACAACAGCAACAGTATTTCTGTTATCATGCCATGTTTTGAGTGTAGGTTTCTAGGCTGAAGTGTGGTGTTTTAAAGTCACCAGAGCATGCTCAGCTGCTAACTGAAAGGGTAGAGGCTCAAGGCCATCCAGCGATGCCTCTGAAAAAAGGCTGAGTGACTTCCTTGCAGTCCAAATCAACTTTGTGGTCCAGTGCTTATCCTACAGCACCATACCAAGACTCCCTCCGATAACCAGCTATTAAAAATCTGTGAGACTCATTTCTACTTTTAATTACTCAGTGAGAGCTGATTTGGTTGGATTTTGTAGTCAAAGAGTCTCAACTATCAAGTCTAAAAGTAGATGTTCTTAAATTTGGGGAACCAAATAAAGTGACCTGTGAAGGACACCTAGGCCAAGCAACAGTTGACTTTAGAAGCTCCTGCCTCATAATTTGTTTTACACTGTAGCTACAGATACAGATCAAGAAACATCTATCAGTGAGATGAAGCAAAGGAATACTGTAATATAGGAAAACAGACAAGTTACTTTTTATCTTATCAGTGGCTTTAATTAGGGTTTTAAGTTGACTGACTGAAGAAAAATTAAGAAAAGCATCATTGCATACACAGAATGATGGAACATTTTTTTTTTGTTTTTTTTTAAGAAGATGGACACATAATCCCAAATTCCAAGTTATATGGAATTTGGGATTATGTGTTTCCCATTTAATTGACATAAATTGAGGCACCATTATGTGCAAGATAAGGAACCTGTTAACTACTTGTAATTTGCTAATGTTCTACTTTGGTATGATCCTATGTTATAATTAATATCCAGGTTGTTGTTAGGTGCCATTGAGTCTGTATCGACTTTATGTGCAAAGGGTTGAGCACAACAGAACGAAACACTGTCCTGTCCTGGGCCAATCTCACAATCTTTGCTACGTGTAAAGCCATTGATGATGCCACTGTGCCAATCCTTCTCGCTGTGGGTCTTCCTCTTTTTCTCTTATCCTCCACCCTACCAAACATAATATCCTTCTCCAGTGACTGGTCCTTCCTGGCAGTATATCCAAAGTGTGAGAGATGATGTCTGCCTTCCAAGGAGCACTCTGGCTGTACTTCTTTCAACACAGATCTGTTTGGTCTTTTGACAATATTTTCAATATTCTCCTCTCACACCATAATTCAAATGCATGAATCCTTCTGTGGTCTTCCTTATTCACTGTCCAACTTTCGCATGCATATAAGGTTATTGAAAATAAGGGTCCAGGTGCACCTTAGTTTTCAAACTACATCTTTGCTCATCAACACTTTAAAAAGGTCTTGTGCAGCAGATTTGCGTAATGCAAATTAGGAAAGGCATTATGGTGTTGTATTCTTTCACCATACTTACTCAATTTGTATGCTGAGCAAATAATCAGAGAAACTGGATTACATGAAGACAAAACATGGCATCAGGATTGGAGGAAGGCTCATTAACAACCTGCGATATGCAGATGATACAACCTTGTTTGCTGAAAGTGAAGAGGACTTAAATACTGATGAAGATCAAAGACCACAGCCTTTGGTATGAATTGCATCTCAATATAAAGAAAACAAAAATCCTCACCACTGGAATAAACAATAGTCTTATCAATGGAGAAAAGATTGAATATGTCCAAGATTTCATTTTTCTAGGATCAAGCATCAACATTCATGGAAGCAGCTGTCAAGAAATCAAAGGATGTATTGTATTAGGCAAGTCTGCTGCACAAGAATATCCACATTCCATTTTTCTTTTTCAGAAATTTGGCTGCTGTCTTGCTACTTAAAAGGTAGTCTGCCAACCAGCAATATGGCATTAGCTTTTTAGAAACTCAAAATCTCAGGCATCCTCAGATCTACTGAATATGAATCTGGTTTTTAACAAAATCCTTGGATGATTTGTGATAACACTTGTATTTGGAAAGCCATGGTCTAGTGAATACTGACCTAATCTCAAAAACAGGGTACACTTTGGGATGGAAGCTGTTAACCTTGCAGTACATTGGTATTCACTCTCCATGGGACTTGTAAATTTATTTACATTTTATAGGCAAATAAAAATCACAATTGTAGAACAGGAGAATACCATAAAGGGAGAATTAAAAGGCAGGAAAGTTCTTCCTGTATTTTCTTTAAATATATCCCAGGTTGAGTGTTATCCTTTTGTCTCCCCCATCTTACCCCTGCAAATAGGATTATAGAAGGGGGGTGGAAAAGAAAATGCTGCTGCACTCTATTTAATTAGATCATTTATTGTTGTTTTTCCTCTTCTTTCCAACACCTCTTAATTTATATTAGGCATTAAATTGTAATGTTGGGTTTTTTGTTTTTTTGTGTTTTTTTTTTTTTTTATGGTTAAAATGCCCTTGCATGTGCCTTTAAATCAATTCATTGTTATTTTGCAAAACAAAATGCTAAATAAGTACTTAGGGAAAACCCAGGCACTCTGACCCCTAGTGCTCTCTGGAGACTTGCCTCTGTAATCCTTTCTACAAAGCAAAAGGGGAAAAAAGAGGAGAGGAAAAAAAATTTTTGCTGAGCCACACATTTCAAGTTGTCGACAACCCCATCCACGAGAAAACAGAAGAAAATATATATGCTCTCTGTCCTGTCAAAAGGCTTTCGCCTTATCTTGAGAGACTGTCAAGGCAGGAACATCAGGGAATGGACAGGAGTCTATTAAATTAATAAGCTGCTGGATGGTGTCTGGAGAGTTATGATGCTCCATAAATCCAGTTTGATCATGGTGGACAAGGTTTAAATCTGCAGACTTCTAATACGCATCCAGTTCTTGGATTGGATTTGAAGTTTTGTGCCGGAGACACAGAGATAGTCCTGCAGCATGTGAATTAAGATTTATCTTTTTTTTTCTCTGTCTCTCTCTATACAGTTTTTTTCTTATACTGCTTACAAAAATGAAAGTACCTTAGGGATCCTAGCAAATGTTACTGCTGGAAATGAAAGAACTGTTGTCAAGGTGAAACCGTGACCTAGAAGCCTAAAATCAAACCTTGGTCATTCTATTCAAGCAGCCCATCAGAAATGAGTGTAAAAGGTCTGTGTGGAGGGAAAGACGCCTGAACTTATCTATAGTCTATTTTATAGTGATGCCTGTCAAATTCTACTCGTCTATATTTATGACAGAAAGAAAACTAATGGTGTCAGATCTGCCCTGTAGTAATAAAAAAAAAAATCAGGAAATATTTTCTTCACCCCATTAAATAAAGTCCTCTGATACAGTCTTTACTGTGAAAGAAAGTTTATTTGAATGTTCTGCTTCCAGTCCTTTAAAGTGAAAAAAAATGTTTTATTGTTGAAGCAAATTCCCAACTTAACTATTAATTTTAAGTTGAGAACTTTACATGGTGCTGATAAAAAGAGTCCTTAGAAGAAAATAGAGTTTACTCAGAATCACAAAATCCTTTCTATTGAGTTGGTTTATTGTGTTTATAATATTCGAACCATGAGGGTGTTGACTAATTAGGTGTTGATCTGATCAACTAACAACTATGGTTATAAAGTTAAGTTTTCTTGTCTTTTTTTTTTTTTTTAAAGAGCCTCTTATTGTGTAGTGTAGTGGTTATGAATTGGACTGTGAACCACAAGGTCAGCAGTTTGAAACTACCAGCTGTTACACGGGAGAATTATGAGGCTTTCTGCTCCTGTCAAGATTTACAGCCTTGGAAACCCTCTACAGGGTCTCTATGAGTTGGAACCGACTCCATGGCACATAACCACCATCACCACCAATGTGAAATTTTACATATCAAATTCATTACCCATTTAACAGTTCTACACAAATTGTTCAGTGATATTGGTAACATATTTTACCATGTCTCATTGCAAAAATCTAAATAAATGACAGACAATGTTTCTTTATATCCAATGTTAAACACTCATTTCAGCTTTCATATTTGAAGTTGTCATTAGTATGCTTTTTCCTGGAAGCATCTAGTTAATACAACTCTCTACAATAACTTGTTAAATAATTTTGGGGTCAGAGTGAAGAGAGGGAAGTCTATGGAAATACAGTTTTACTGTGTTCCAAGAATTGTTCTGGACAGTGAATCATTGATAGTCACCAATAGCCTATGAGAGCCGTGTGAGTTCCTCACTGATGTGTTCAGAGTGCAAATAACTTACACAAACAACAAAATATTCAGTGACACAGTTCAAATGGAACTGCCTCTGTATTCATTCAACAAATATTTATTGAGGATATACTATGTGCCTAGCATTTCTATAGGTACTAGAATGAACAAAACAGTCATGTTTGCATTCACGAGCTAACATCCTTGGAGAGGGGGCCGAAAATAAACCATAAACTGGTTTTAAAGGTTAAAGCTGTTTACACACACACACACACACACACATGCGCAGAGGCATGCACACCTATAGGCTGAGGTGTGCATCTGTAGGATAAGCACTGGACTGCTAGCCTCACAGTTGGTAGATCAAACCCAGCAGCTGCTCTGTGACAGGGAGATGAGGCTTTCTGCTCCCTTTAAGATTTATACACAGGGTCACTGTGAGTCATCATTGAGTCCTCAACAGTAAGTGGTCCACACACCTCCGCACGCACCTACACATACGTTGGCCTTATTTACATCAAACCAACTCAGTGGAAAAAACTAGAGTGTATGGCTGGCTTTCTCAGTTCCTAAAAGCATCTTTCTCCTTTGAGTTTCCTTTTAGACCTCTGAAAGTTGGTTTTATTCAGTGAAAACATAAAAAAAAAAAAAAAAATCCTCCCATACCTAAATAGTAAATTTCTGAGCAGTAAGTTCTGTCTTATAACACTAATAGCTGCCCATCGGAAATCAGAAGAAATTGACATTTTGATAGTTACTTCATCCTGTTCAGTTTTAAATAAATCTCCTGCATCTCTCTCTCCTCCCACCCCCAGCGCTCCAGCACAGTGGTTATTAGGTCCCCCTAGACAAGAATTGTTTCAGAAAGCAGATGAGTCCCACACTGTGCCCTATAGGTCGTACAATTCTGGCTTTGCAGGACAGACAGGAGGGGTAAGTCTACAAGACCATGATTCTGAATGGGAACTCCCAACTTCTGATTTTCCAAGTCTAATCCTAAAGGTATGTCAATAGAAGAATCTCAGCTGCTCTCAATAGCAGGAGGGAAACCATAATTATATTTGTTTTTTGTTCAGGCACAAGCAAGATTTGAGAAAAGAATATTGAAAAGTTTTGGAAGATTTTTATCTAGTGAACATTCCACAAACAGCATCTCCCTTAGAGCATTTATGGATTCTGGTTCCAGGAACCAGGAGAGTTTGCCATCCATGCTTGACTACATAATAGGATGCACTCAACAAATATTTATTGAATGAATAAATAAATGTGTTGGTTTCTCTTTTTACCCCTTTTCTTCTTTGCCCTATTTTTGTAAACTTAACATGCAGAAAATAGATTGGTTTGGGAAGCAATAAAATAGCAATTTATATTTAAAGGGTGATATAAGCTGATAGCTTTCTTGTCATTAATACTTTCCTATCCTTGTGATATTTTGCATTATCAAGCAGCTGATTTGCTTTGCATTCTACTAAGGTTTAAGCCATACCAAACACACAGAACCACACTGGAAGCATACCTGGTTAACATTTGGCATTCTATACAGAGTTAAACCATTTGAGATTAAAAGGCAAAAACGAAACTAATATTTGTTGAATACCTATTTTATAGCAAATCCTGTATGTACTACCTCCTCATAGTTACTCTTAAAAGCAGGTATAATTTTTACAAGTAAAAAAAAAAACAACTGATACTATAATGTGTCCAATATTATATAGCCAGTAAGGGATACAATCAGATTTTGGACCTAGGTTTGTCCACTTCACACACTGCCTACAGATAAAAGGGGGTTCATACCTGTCTATGCATGTATCTCATAATCATGTTAAAATTTAACATGTGTATCAAACTAATGAAACAATTCAGCTTATATTAACTTTAACCTGTGGTGGTACTGGTGGTTGTGTACTGTGGAATCAGTTCTGTCTCATAACAACCCTATACAGGGATTCTGAGACTGTAAATCTTTAGGGGATCAGAAAGCCTCATCTTTCTCTCACAGTGCGCCTGGTAGATTTGAACTACTGACCTTGCTGTTAGTAGTCCAATTCGTAGTCCACTGCACTATGCAAAAAAATTGTATTTTGAGAAGTGCTGAAAATGTAGGAGAAAAATTATAAATAAAAATACAAATAAAGGATTTTCAGAGGCAAGTTTACAATTCAATGAAGTTTCATTTCCTTAATCTGAGATAGTTTTAGTTAATATTGATATACAGTGAAATATATGCATCTTAAGTCCATAATTAAGATGTGGAATGTACCTATTACCCTTAACTAGCCTTCGTATTCCCAAAGGTAACCACTGTTCTTTCTGTCAACATAGATTAGTTTTTGCTTATTCTTAAATGTGATCTAAGTGGAATATGTTCAACATAATGTTCAACATAATGTTTTAGAGATTCTTCCATGTTGTTGCACTTATCAGAAGTTTGGTCTTTCTTTTGCTGAGTACTATTTTATTGTATATCTACACCACTGTCTTTTTAATCCATTCTCCTCCTGAGAACATTTGGGTTGCCTCCTTTACATCTGTAGTGCAGGACTGTGCTAGAGAGAGAAATCATCTTTATTGAGGAAGTCTGGAAGCCACTGATGAGCATCAAAATAGAGGACATTTCAATTGATAAAGTTATTTTGGAAAAGGGAGGAAAGGGATCAAAATCCTTTGCGTTTTTTATTTCAATAGCCTTCAAATCTTATTGATCTTGATCAATTTTTAAGAATCAAAGTAGAGCACCTCGCTAGATTTTCCCGAATCTTCTATACTATCCATTAATCTTCTTGCTGCCTAACCAAAGTGATTCAAAGATGAATGGATTTAAAGATTTTCAGATGGTCTTGGTGTATGAATATACATGGACTTCTTCACTTTTCGGGTCTTTATTTCTCTTTGTCTTATTAATTGCCTTCCACAAAGCAACAGAGCTATCTTAAAAGCACTTTGAAATTCCTGGATGAAAACAGCCAAAGCCATGGAAAATATCAGTATTATTATATCAGTTAATAGGCAATTGAAGCTATGAAAGGGATAACCAGAAAAGACAAATGAACAGCCAAGAGGTAAAACAATTACTTAAAGGAGGAGTAATGGGTAACAGTACCAGGGTTCTGAGAACAGGAATAAAACGTATATCAGAAGGATATGGATCTTAAAGGAATGTGGTACATTTAGAATTAATTATACAACTGTAAAAATGGACAGTACCAAACCATATCAGAGAGCTTTGCTAACTCCTTATGTGAATTAGTTAAAGACTTAAGATCAGTCATTGAATATGTCTGAATGTGTCTTTTACAGAAGCCTGGAGAAATACATTTTTGAACTAACTTCTCAGAACCCAAATTGTTCAGATGATTATAAAAAACAGCAAATAAAAAATAAGATCCTGAGAAACAAGAATCATACGTTAACAGCAATAGGCCACTATGCCCTAACCTTCAACTCTGAAAGTATGATGAACTAAAAGGGTTGATCTGTTAGCTGAAACAAATGGTCAGAAATGTTGGAACGGAAGCATATGAGACATGAGGGAGTGAATTGGTTCTCAGGCCAGCCAAAAAGTCCACTGATATTATAAGATGGCCAATTCCTTTAAAAATACGAGGGTAAGTAAATGATTTTCACTATAAAATTGAGAGAGGGGTAGCCTAAAACAAACATAATTATTACTAATTATTTATAACAAGGTTTCTGCTTTTCTTGGAAACAGCCCTATAAAATTTTGTATGGAATTCAGAAAAACTACAAATTATAAACTGTCTTTAAAACCCTAATAAAAGAACAAACTACAAGAACTCAAATACACAGGTTGGATTCAAATCTGCAGAAATACAATTGTATAAAATGTATGCCTATCATTTGGCAAACTACTTAAGTCATCCAAGGACAAGAATCCCTTCAATATTTTACATGATCTTATAATTAAAGTATAATATACGAATTGCTTACCAAACTGCAATATTCTGGAGTGTACACAGATTAAGAATAAATGAAAGCTTTTCACTCCTTAAAATTGCTTTCTCCAGGTTCCTCATGGTAGAAGGGTTAAATAACTTTTAGCGGTCATTCAGAAGCAACCATTTTGCAATGGAAAGGTGTCTCTTCTTTAATCATGATACTAAAAAAGAGTTTGGAAAAGAAAGATAAACTCTTTCTAGAACATTCAAGTTGCTCTTCAGATTGACTTGATATATGAATAATCAGCCATTCTTGAAAATGGAAACTTAATCAAATGCTTTGTTAATTTCTACTCCTAGGAAACCGTATATAGGGTTGCTGTTAATCAGAACCGACTTGGAGGCACTTAATGACAACATTACCAGCTACCCAGAATCCCAGGGGGAATTTTAGGATAAGCATTTCACTGTTGCCCACAAGATTGGTGGTTCAAACGTACCAGTGGCGCTGCAGGAGAAAAAAGAAGCTGTGTATAGATTTAGGCTCAGAGATCCTATGTAGGATCACTATGAGTTGGTATCAACATGATGGGAGTGCGTTAGGCTTTGTTTCTTTTAGTACCCTCTACCAATAGTGTCTGTAATGTGATTTTCTTTGTTGTTGTTGTTAGTGTCGTCAAGTCGGTTCTGACCCATAGCGACCCAGTATAGGTTTTCCAGGGAGCAGCTGGTGAGCTTGAACCACTGAGCTTGCAGTTCAAACGGCTTTGCAGTCTGACGCATTAACCCACAGCGCCACACTCTGGTAGCGCAGTGGTTACGAATCGGGCTGCAAAATGCAAAGGTATGCAGTTCGAGACTACCAGCTGTTCCGCGGGAGAAAGATGAGGCTTTCTGCTCCCGTAAAGATTTACAGCCTCGGAAGCCCTGTACAGGGTCACTATGAGTCGGTTCCATGACACATAACCACTACCACTATGCAATTTACAATCTACCCGGAATGTTGCCTTGTGATTTCCTTAGAGGGGTACAGTATTTGAACCCCAATCAAGTACACCTTAGGTGCATTTCCATTTTAAGCCTGAAACCTGGTTGCAAATCCAAAATAGGGACTACCTTCTCTTTCTATATAAAATATACTGCAGACAATAGTTTATAGTTGTAATGCGGAAGAACAGAACACCCCTAAAGAATTCAAGGAAGATACTAAAGGGAAATGTAAATATGGCACATCTGTTTAACAATAATTGTAACCTCATGAATTGTAGTGGTGATGATGATGATGTGCCTTGGGGTGGGTTCTGATTCACAGAAACCCTTTATAGGGTTTCCGAGGCTGCAAATCTTTATGGGACCGGAAAGTCTCATCTTTTACCTGCAGAGTAGCAGCTGTGGTTAGCTGCTTAGCTAGTAATCCACAGTTAGCAAGGCTCCTTGTAAAGATAGGAGGTCTAAGTGTGTGTATATATGTGTGCATATATGGATATATATGCATCTGTGTGTATACAAACATGCTTTCTTTAATAACCACAGCTAACTTTGTTAATTGCAAAACGGAAACTTCTAGTATCGCCATGCCCTCTAGCTCCATGTTTAAGTATTGTTTTAGCTTTGAGTAGTGAGATGCATACTATTTCTCTTTAAACCATTAGGATGAACTTAATAAATTCTCACCATACTACATAGCATTTTAGATCAAATATAAAATTATATGATACATTATACTGTAGACTTGAAATAAATCATAATCAATCAAGAACATTTAGCAGTGCCTTAAATAGACATTAATGGTCTAAAGGAGCCAATCCATCCTCCTCATTTTCCCTAACACCAGCAAGTGAGCTGGGAACTAAATTAAACTAGAGGGGATGATTGGTATGTGGGATTCATTACTATATTTTGAATTGCCAAAATTCAAAAGCAAGGGAATGCTTTAAATATCAAAAACACTAAGCTTGGTAATATCATAACTAATTCTGATGAAAAGGGTTTTAGTCTAAGCTTTGTAATCTACTTGTTTGTTGTATAAACATACTTTTGAAAACCCAGGTGTGTGATTTAAAAGGGTGATTTCCTTGTGTGACACTGTGGGTTAATGCACCAGACTGCAAAGACGTTTGAAACTCAAGGTCGGCAGGCCAAGCTCAGCAGTGTCTCCTTGAAAACCCTATGCAGGGTTGCTATGGGTCGGAACCGACTGGACGGCACTTAACAACAACAACCACCCACATTAAGGAGTCCTGCTGTGGCGCTGCGGGCTAATGCATCAGACTGCAAAGTCGTTTGTTCAAGCTCCCCAGTTGCTCCTTAGAAACCCTATACAGGGTCGCTATGGGTCGGAATCGACTTGACGGCACATACAACAACAACAACAACAACAACCCACACTAAGGAGCTCTGGTAATGTAGTGGTTACAAATTGGGCTGTGAACCTCAAGGTTAGCAATTTGAAACTACCCTCTGTTTCGCGGGAGAAAGATGAGGGTTTCTGCTCCCGTAAAGATTTACAGCCTCAGAAACCCTGTACAGGGTCGCTATAAGTCAGTGCCGACTCCATGGCACGTAACCAACACCATCACCCAGATTATTAATAAAAATTACGGAAGAGATTAAAGAATGAAAATAGAAGGTCATAGTTTATACCTAATAATGGTTTGGACTTTTGCATGTATGTGGAATCATTTTTTAATTTTCTTCTATAAAGAGTCAAATTCTTAAGAGATGAGTGTATATCCCTGGGGCTTTTAGATTTTTTGTGAATACATGTCTACATAAATCCCTTGCCCTAAAGATGGAGATGTGTTTCTCATATGAATTCTGGGAGAATATAAAGTTCTTGGTAGAAGAGAAAATCTATAAAATTCACCTGCACAAAATAAGGGAATTCAATTTTCAGTTGTTAGACCGTAGCCCCCTGAAACACTTTTCAGCTCTGAGAGAAGTCTTTGGCAGCTAGTTCTGATAGAGGCTCCAGGGAAGTGCCAAGACCAGCCTCATTTTCCCCTCCTTTTCTTTTTTAATCCCTGTGGGGCTCTGTGACTTTTTTTTCTATGGCTGGACTAGAGTTGTGTCAACGGGAGACTTGCACCATAAAGACGGAAATGTTAAAGAAAGCTACAAGGAACAGCTTTGAGGCAAGGTTTCAAGCTTTGTCATCACGCTTGAAGAATTTTCTGTTTAATGTACTGTAATGCGGTATTCAATGGGGACACGTTTAATTGAGTTTTACACAACCCAGTTGGGAGTAGCGCTGCAAGGTAGGTGATGTCTAGGTTTTTAATCTTCCACTCCGGAGAGGCTTGTTGACGGAGAGGTTCTTTCTCTTTGTAAGAAAAAAAAAGGAAGCATGAGAAATGATACATCCGTGGATAAAACCAATTGGCAACCCCCAAAGGAATGAGGGCGATAAGGCGAATCCAGCACTTGTAAGAAATAAAAGAATCCAACTGTTCATTTAAATGAGAAACAACACGAAGATGGAGGAGGTTGGGAGGCTGGGTGCAAGAATGGGGAGGAACCCAGACTGACACACAGACTCAGGGATGCAGGACGGAATTCCAGGAAACAGTCCGGGATTGTTAGGGGAATTATCAAAGAGATACTTAATGGGATATATTTCTAAGGAAAATATGAGGGAGAAAGGGGACTTTAAAGAAATTTTTTTTTATTAGGAACATTGAATAACTTGGCCAGAGTGGGTGGGAAGGGAGGTGCTATTACGCAAACAATTTGAAAATAAATCATCATCTCTTCCTAAAGTCCTAGACTAACCCTGGTATCAACGAGGGTAAAAATAGCACCAGACCCTGTCAAAAAGACAAAATAATACCTTATGTATCAGTTCCATGTTAAACTTTCTTAGCTCCAGCAGTGACTTTTTGTCTCCTCCTTTAACAGCCAAAGCAGGCAAATGCTTGGAGCAGCTGCAGCATCTGAAGCTAGCATGTCTGTTTTGTTTCTATGACACTTGCCTTAATAAGTAGCTCCAGAGTTCTCCATGCAGGGCCCTTTCATAAAAAACTTTTTTTTTACTGTCTGTTCCCCAACAGGGTAAGCTGGGCGACTGCATAAAAGAATATTCAGTATATCAGGATATTTAAAAGCATCCTCTTAAAGAAGAATGGTGGTACTCTGCCACTTTTTTTTTTTTTACCCTTTATGGTCCCTGGCACAGCTTATTTATAGTTCACCCTTTTGATGCTGCCCCTCATCCCCATGATTGGTTTTGAGTGTGCCCGGGAGTCCACGCTAGAAGAGAATGTGTCTTATAAGACAGACTGCGTGAATTTCTGCTACTCCACCTGCAAGGAGAGACAGCACTCTGGGAATGTGTGGCTATCTTGCATCAGTGTTCCTGGCATGCAGATAATAAATGCATTGTTGCCGGTCAGGATTGTTGCTAATTTAGGACTGTTGACATGGTGCCTGGTAGGCTATTCAGAGGCACAATCGTTGCCTGAGGAGCTCTGCTTTTTCATTGTTAGAAGTTCATGTGCTATATTCAACAAGTATTTCCAGTGTTGTCATGGTTGTTGGATGCCATTGAGTTGATTCAGACTCATAGCAACCTCATATGACAGAATAGAGCTGCCTCATAGGCGTGTTCTTGCCTTTAATCTTTATAGAAGCAGATCTCCAGGTCTTGCTCCCACAGAGCTGCTTGTTGATTCCAACTACCAACCTTTTAGTTAGCAACTGTGTGCTTAATCATTGCACCACCAGGACTCCTTATCTCCAGTATTGTTGTTGTTATGTGCCGTCGAGTAGATTCTGACCCATGGCGACCCTGTATAGGGTTTCCAAGGAGCAGCTGGTGAGCTTGAACCGCCGACTTTGCAGTTAAAACAGCTTTGCCGTCTGGTGCATTAACCCACAGCGCCACACCAGGACGCCATGGATGTTGTTTATTGGTTCAGTGGTGAGGATCTTCGTCTTTTTTACATTGAAGTGCAACCCATACTGAAGATTGCAGTCTTTGATCTTCATCAGTAAATATTTTAAGTCCTCTTCACTTTCAGCAAGCAATATAGTAAGATCTGCATATTACAGGTTGTTAATGAGTCTTCTTCAAATCCTGATGCCATGTTTTTCTTCATATAATTCAGCTTCTCGGATTATTTGCTCAGCATACAGATTGAATAAATATGATGAAAGAATACAACCCTGGCACACACCTTTCCTAATTTTAAAGTATTCAGTGTTCCCTTGTTCTCTTCAAGCAGGTCCTTGTACAGGTTCCTCATGAGCACAATTAAGTGTTCCAGAATATTCGTTCTGTGCAGTGCTGTCCATAGTTTGTTATGATTGACAAAATCAAAAGCCTTTGCATAGTCAATGAAGCATAGATAAACGTCTTTCTGGTATTCTCTACTTTTAGCTAAGAGCCATCTGAAGTCAGCAATGAATGATATACCTCATTTCACGTCCTCTTCTATATCAGACTTGAACCTCTTGAAGTTCTCTTTCAGTGTAAAATTGCAGCCATTTTTAAATTATCTTCAGTAAAATTTCACTTGCATCTTCCAACTGGGTTAGTACAAATAACCACCACCCAAAACTCATGTTTGTAAAACATATTGCACTTTTGCTTGCATTATCTCTTATAATGCTTGCTTCAATCATGTGAGGTTGGTATTTTATTCATATTACCCAGGAGAATACAAAAACATAGAGAGGTAGAGTATCTACCTAGGTTTCAAAAGAAGGTAAAATGTAATGTGTGGCTACAAGCTAAGGCTCCAATTGCAAACTTGTGATGGATGTTCACTTCTTCCCCCTTTTTTTCCCTCATGTCGCATGTTCACACCTTGATAAGAATTTCCTTGAGAACTGTGTGTGCTAATGAAGAGAGCTGAATCACATATGGATTATCTGATGAACCAGCAATTCTCAAATTGTGGTTCAGAGATAACAGGATGGCCTCAAAACACTTTAGAAAGGATCCTGGGATCAAAACAATTTCCACAATTTTACTAAGATAATATTCGCCTTTTCCACTATATTGAAATTTGCAATAATGGCACAAGAAATGGTGATTGACACTTTTAGAACCTTACCATGAATCAAGGCAGTGGAAGCTTACTGAAATAGCAGTCACTGTATATTTAACCACCAGTTAGTTGTTGTTAAGTGCTGTGGAGTCGATTCTGACACATAGCGACCCTGTACAGGGTTTCCAAGGCTATAAATCTTTACGGGAGCAGAAAGCCTCATCTTTCTCCCGTGGAGTGGCTGGTGGTTTCGAACTGCTGACCTTAAGGTTCGCAGCCCAATTCATAAACACTATGCTACCAGAGCTCCTTATACTCGCAATGAAAGCAAACAAGGTTAAAACAAAACAAAAAAAAAAAAACAGCTTTATTTAAGAGTGTTACAGAAAAAGTAATGTAATATTTTTAAGACAAGTCAAATACAATACTTTGCACCTTCAATGCATGCCTTTTTAATATCCTGTGTGACGAAGTGTTAAGTGTGTATAAAGCACTTCTATGTCAGTCTGAATTACCATAGAGGTGTCTCAGTAAAGAAACACTTGTGCAATTTGCTTGAGTTACAAGCTGCATTGTTTACTATTTTTACTTGGAAAAAGGTCTGGCAGACAAATTATGCTTATTCAGATTTAAGTACTTCATGGGTGTTTCCTCTAAAATGAATGAACCAAGACTATCACCTCAAGAAAAACAACTGGCGGTACTAACTGCCAATGATAAGATTGAGCTTTCCAGCAAAATGTATGAGTTTGAAAAGTCACGATGTCTACAACCAGGAGTTTGACCACTTTCCAATACTTAATTTTTTTTTCTAATGAGATTGGTGGTGATATTAATGAGTGAGTTTGTTTGGTGGCATATCATGCAATGTGTTCATATTTGCATTATCTTCATAACTTAAACTAGACTCATATTTTCAAAGTGATCATTGCATGATTGTGTAAAATTATTCATAGGTGAAAGATCCATTCCAGGTGAAATATAAGTAAATGAATATGAAGTAACAAAAGGTGAAAAGTTCATAAATGAGATTTCATATTCCACATTGTAGCAAGCTTCTAAGTTCATAATTGATAAGACTTGTCAAGTTTTAGTGTATTATTAACAAAAGCCCAAATATTCCAAAAATGCCACTCACATACTTTTTCTAAGCATGTATCTGTGTAAAGCCAGATTTTCCTCATATATTTCAGTCAAAACAGCATGTGGAAGCAGATTGAATACACAACAAAACAGATAAAAATCCATCTACCTTCTATGAAGTCAGATGTTAAAGAGATTTGCTAAAACGTATTACAGTGCCACTTAGGTTTTCGTTTGAAAATTGCAGATTTTTTTTATTAAAATATGATTTATGTATTATTATTTTAAGTTGGTAAAGGAATATTTTATAAATTTCTTAGCTTTGATTACAATTGTGGTAAATATCAATAGATATTTACAACTTAAACTGAAGCTCTTGGGGGTTTTCAATTTTTAAGAATATAATGGCATCCTGAGAACAAAGAGTTCGAGAACTATCAAGACAGATCATAAAGGAAGAAGCAAAGACAACCAAGTTTACAGGGTTTTCAGCTCAAGCTTCAAGTTCTTAGTAGATGTACCATGGACTTCTCTCAGAGATATACTCCTTAGACTCCAACTCTTAGCGATCCTATGCACAACAGAGCAAGCCACAGCCCAGTCCTGAGCCAGCCTCACATTATTGCTACCCGTGAGTTCATTTCAGCTGCCACTGTGTCAATCCATCTTGTTGGGAATCCCTCTTTTTTTGCTGACCCTTCACTTTACCAAGCATGATGTCCTTTTCTAGGGATTGGTCACTCTAGTACCCAAATTAGGAAGAAGCTCAACTGAGTTTGTCCCTCACCACCTCTTCTGATTTTTGCAAGGTTTTATAACCTGTTCTCTAATTCATTCAAAATTAAAAGGATTTTAAACATGTGCTGGTTTAATTTTAGATGAAAGTGAAATGACAATTACAAAGTCTAAATTAGCTCTAGCCACTAAATTAGCTTTTTCTACCTTGCAAAACAGGAGACTCTTTGGGGCAGGAATGGAAAAAGATGACATTTATATGTTCTAGTTTTGCTGACCTGCATTTTCTTACAATGGAAAAAGATGCTTCAAGCTGAATTCTCCTTTCCTTAAGAAAAAAAATTAAGTGGCATACTTTCTTTGTCTTATTTTTTTTTTCTGGTGTTCTTTTCTTCTTTTCTAATGTTTCATCTTTCCAAAATTGTAAGACTTGTTCATGATGGCAGTCAGAACTATAAAACAACTTGATTTGAACTTAACTGGGTTTTTTTTTTTAAGTGCAAAGTTTTATGGATATTTCATTAAACCTATTAACTTTGCTAGTGAATGAATCATAGCACTTAAATATGTAATTATACTTGACACTCAGTAAGAATTCCATGTTTCTCCTCCTCTGATCCCCAGACATTGCTATAGCATTATTCATAGCACTGAGATGAGATTACTTGTTCATATCTCTACAAGTAAACTTGGATACAAAAGATAAGAATCATAATTTACCTTTTTTTTTTAGAGATTCCAAACACCTAGAATAGTGAGGGGCAATCGATATTTTTGATTGTGGATGAGTGTATCAGTCAGTCAATGGAGAACATAATTGGTTGGCAGTGTGAAAGTCATAGTTACATAAATATTACATTTTATGCCCATTATTCTAACACCCTTAGTATGTTTAGAATGCCTTAGCACCATAGTCAAACGGCTTTGCAGTCTGGTGCATTAACCCACAGCGCCACACCAGGACTCCTTAATGAAAATAGGGTCTTGAAAATAATACTGGGTTTCCTATGGATATAGACAATCTTCAGTGAACACATATAAAATATCTTTTAATTTATTCTAGTTCTCATCCTTCTAAAATTATCATTACTCACAAATATTTGCATTTGTATGGCCCCCCCCCCCCAGGTTCACTCACTTACTTTGCATTTACTTTTAGAATAACACTGTTTAATGCCTACTTTGGGCCAAAAACCTAAAATTGCACATGATAGTATCACAAAATTACAGGTTTCCATTAAATATTGTTTTCCTCTGCTTTATTTTGTCTGTTTTAAGGGAAATCTGTGTGTGTGTGTGTGTAAATAAGGATGGTTGTTGTTAAGTGCCATTGAGTCAGTTCCAACTCATAGCAACCCTGTGCCCGGTTTCTGAGGAGCAACTGGTAGGTTTGAACTCCCAACTGTGTGGTTCGAAGTTCAGTGCTGCTCCTACAGCACCATACCAGGAGCTGTTTGCATCCATCATTGTAGTGTTTTTATTTAGATCCATCATTTTAGAATCTAGTGTTTTGATCAATGTGAAAGGGTCACTAACTATAATCCTCTTATGCTCCTTTAGGCAATATTTGCAAATATGCTTCTCCTCTCTTTTGAAAGGTATGGAACTGGAGTTGTAGAAGCAATGGTGTCAGACATTGTGTTGTTGTTAAGTGCCGTTGAGTCGATTCGGACACATAGCGACCCTGTACAGGGTTTCCGAGGGTGTAAATCTTTACGGGAGTAGAAAGCCTCATCTTTCTCCCACGGAGCAGCTGGTAGTTTCGAACCGCTGACCTTAAGATTCGCAGCCCGATTCGTAACCACTATGCTACCAGAGCTCCATGGTGTCAGACATAAGCACGCCCAATATGGCTATGTCATCCATGATAACTTTCTCAGCATCTTCTTGCCCCTCCCATCTAGCTAGCAACCCACTTCTTACATCACTGCAAGGAAGTAGGGGAAACAACTTCACATAAAATTAATTTGCAATTGCCTGAGCTGTTTTTCACCAAGAATTTTGAAAGTGTAAAAGCATATTTCATTAAATAAGTAGAGAAAGGACAGAGAAGCCAGTGACAACATTAGCTAGGAATGACAGTGCATTTTTAACAAAGCTATTACCAAAATCTAGTTTGCTATTATTATTTTTTTATCCCAATGAGAGATCCTTTTCTACTGATGTTGTTGTTGTTATTTACCTTTTAAAACATGTTTTTATGTGATATAAAGACAATACCAGTAATATACAAAGTTGTTGTTATTGTTAGGTGCCATCAAGTCGATTCCAACTCACAGGGACACTGTGCACAACAGAATCAAAATTTGCTTGATCCTGTGTCATCTTTACAGCTGCTACATTTGAGCTCATTGCTGCTGCCTCTATGCAGTCTGTCTTATTTAGTGTCTTCTTCTCTTTCACTGCAATATACAAAACGGTTTCAAAAAATTCATGGAAAAATTTGCATCACCTTAAAATTCCATTTTCCCACCAAAATTTGAAGCCCCATCATATGTATGGAACCTTAAAAATATATCTTGCTTTGGTTTTACTGAATGACTTATCTTTTACTTCTTCTATACCTTAATATTGCTCTTGTTAGTGCCCTCCGGTCAGTTCCAACTCATAGAGACCCTACGTACAACAGAACAAAACAGTGCCTGCTCTGTGCCATCCTCACAGTCTTTCCTAGGTTTGAGTTCATCGTTGCAGCCTGGTGTCACTTCATCTCATTGAGCATCTTCCTCTTTTTCACCTTGTGAACCATGATGCCCTTCTCCAGACACTGGTCCCTCCTGAGAATATGCCCAAAGTATATGACATGGGGTCTCCCCATCCTGATTTCTATGGAGCATTCTAACTGTACACTTCTACAAAACCAGATCTTTTTGTTCTTCTGGCAATATATAGTACTTAACAATGTTTGTCAGGGAGAGTACTGCTAAAACTGTTTATATTATTTTCAAAAATTCCAATTGAAGATTGCATCTATGATAAAATTGCAGTAGCAAACTTTACATTGGTAATATATTAATAGCAATCTAGCTACTTTTATAAAACTTATTTTAAATATCTGATTAATATGCTAAGTATGGAGAAGCCATATTCCAGAATGTAAGACATATGTTATCACTACTGTGAGCATTTTATGAGATTCTCTGGCCCTTGAAATACTTAAGTATTATCAAATCTGATTAATTTGTTTTGAGTGTTTGATATTTTTATAGGTTTAAAAGAGATCTTCAAATATTATTATTTTCAAATATTTTTAATGAAGCATTTCTATTTTTATCTTGTATTGCTTCAATGATTTTCTAATAAAATCTAAACTAAAATCCATTACCATCAATTGGATTCTGACTCATAAGGACCCACCCTGTAGGACAGAAAGCTGCCCCACAGAGCTTCCAAGGCAGTGATGTGTATGGAACTACACCTGCCACGTCTTTCCCCTGCAGAGCAGCTGGTTAACCAAACTACCAACCTTTACGTTATCAACCTTGGCTTAGCCCCGGTGGCCTGTTAAATTTGTCAGTATCATTATTCTACCATTTCTGATTTGTTCTTTTAATTTTGTTAAAGTTTTTCATTTTGCTTATAGAAATTTTATTGTGCTATTTTCATTTTGACGACTGTCACATTTATAGTTGTTGTTAGGCTCTGTCTACTTGGTTCTCACAAGAACATGAACAACAGAACAAAACACCGCCTAGTCCTGCACTAAGCTCACAATGTTTGTTCTGTTTGAGCTACTGTGTCATTATTCCAACACTTTGGAGATGGCATCTTATTCTTTTTCATGGACCTTCTACTTTACCAAGCATGATGTTCTTCTCCAAGGACTGATCTTCTCCTGAGGACATTTCTGAAGTATGAGAATTACAGTCTTGCCCTCCTCGATTCCAAGAAGCATTCTGACTGGACTTCTTCCAAGACAGATTGTTTGTTCTACTGGCAGCCCATGGTGCTTTCAATATTCTTCCTCAACACTATGATTCAAATGCATCCATTCTTCAACAGAAGTCCTGGTGTGGCAATGTGGGTTAATGCGCTAGACTGCTAAGTCTCTTTGAACCACAGGGTCAGTGTTTCAAGTTCACCAGCCAGTCTTCAGCGACCTATGTAGGGTTGCTATGGGTCAGAATCAACTCAACAGCCCTTAACAATAGCAGTTCTTCTACTGTCTTATTTACGGTCCAATTTCCACATGCATATTAGGCAATTGATCCATGACTTGAATCAGTGGCACCTTAGTGCTCAACATGACGTATTTGCTCTCAAACACGATTAAAGCCTTTTATAATAGATTTGCCCAATGCAATGTGTCCTTTGATGTCTTTTTTTTTTTAAAGTTTTTATTATGAATTATGCAGGTTTACATGGGAGAACATCAGCTTTACATTCATCCTATCATATTTTGTTTCATTGCAATGATTACAATCCCCTCCATGCATCATCAAATAACCAAAGGGTACACTCCTCAGCCCCCACCCCCCAGCCATCAGCACATGGCCCTTCTTCCTCCCTGAGTCCAATGGCCCCAGCTGTTCCATTTGTCGACGTCATCGTCTCGACGTCATCGTCTCTGTCTCCATTCCTGGCATCACTGCCTCTCTGGGTAGGGTCATGCTCTCCCCTCTTCTCACTTGATGGTCTCAGGAACCTCTGCTCCTGGGCTGCAAAATCAGTCACTCCCCTCCTTTTGTAAAAAAAAAAAAAAATCTATATTTCCGACCCTCACAGTCTGTCCTGATGGCAGTTATTCACTATTGTACCACAAGAGTCTTATCCCCATTTCCTTTCGTCAGCCCGGTCCCAACAGATTGGAAATCATTCAGTGGAGGTTCTACCTACCCCTGCCCCATCTGGAACTAGGCTCCCTCTTGAAAGCTTGTAAGCCAGTCACTTCTTGCCTGTATAGCCACCACCTCCCCGACACTATTTTGGGTAACCAATGTCTAAGTTGCCCATCCCTGTCAACCCTTTGTACTGAGGGGGTGGGAGTGATCCTTGCTGTAAAGATTTGTTCCCTTTTTTGAGCTACTAGTTCATCAAATTATAGCAGGTTACTCTTTTTTTTCTCTCTCTCTCCTCTTCTTTCTTTCTTCTAGTTGAGTTCTGATCATCCAGCCATCGAAGCCAGGTCAAGTGGGTACTATCTGCAAGTATCGATGTTCTTGTGCATCTCACCTCACTTCATATCAGCTAGATGCTTCACTCTTTGCTCTAGTCCTCTGTGGCCATGTCACTGCCTCTGGACCCAGGTCATGCCGTACTGCTGGCCATCCAGGTCTCCACCTGGGTTCACAAGTCTCTATTGAATGTGGTTGGACTTAGATCCCAACTTCATTGCTGTTTTTCCCCCTCTTCCCCTTATTGGTGACCAATGTGGTCACCAGCCAGACCACATGCATGCTTTTGTATTCCCCTTGAGTCTTAGTCTTGGAAGGGAGTTTGTTCTGAGGGGACCCAACCACTTCCCTTGATGGCTCCTGGGTGATCCTTTGATGCTTCTTTTATGAGCTGTTTGTGGACCTAAGCAATATGAAGTGTCTGATAACTTCAATCTTTTTCCTCTTTATCATGATGTTATTTATTGGTCCAGTTGTGAGGATTTTCATTTCCTCTGTATTGAGGTGCTATCCACACTGATGACTGTTGTCTTTGATTTTTATCAGTAAGTATTTCAACTCCGTTTCACTTCCAGTAAGCAATGTTGTGTCATCTGAATTTCACAGGTTAGTAAGTCTTCCTCCAATCCTGATGTCAAGTTCTTCATATAATCCAGTTTCTTGGGTTATTTGCTCAGCATACAGATTGAGTAAATACAGTGAGAGAATACAACCCGGGCTCACACCTATACAGATTTTATACCATTTAGTAGCCCCACGTTCTGGTTGAATGACTACTTCTTAGTTTATGTACAGGTTTGTCAGGGTCATAATTACATGTTCTAGAATTTTCCATTTTCATATGTTATTCATAGTTTGTTATGATCCACACTGTCAAATATTCTTGCAGAATCAATAAAGCACAGTTAAACGTCTTTCTGATATTCTCTCCTTTCAGCCAACATCCATCTGATGTCAGTAATGTTATCCATAGTTTCACATCCTTTACTAAATCTGCCTTGAATTTCTGGTGACTCCCTGTCATTGTATTACAGCAATTGGTGTTTTGGTTTTTTAAATTATCTTCAGCAAAATTTTATTACATGTGATATTAATGCTATTGTTCAATGATTTCTGCATTCCCTTGGATTAACTTTCTTTGGAATGTGCACTAACATGGATCTCTTCCACTCAGCCATGTAGCTCTCTCCCAAATTTCTTGGCCTAGACAATTAAGCATCTCCAGTGCTGCATCGGTTCATTGAAATATTTCCGTTTGTAGAACTCCATTTCTAGAGCCTTCCATTATGTCAATCCCTGAAGGCAACTTAGACTTCCTTCTTCAGCACTATCAGTTCTTGATCATTTACTTACTACCTCTTGATATGATTGAACATCGAACCATTCTTTTTGACTGCGTTTTCTTCCATCTTAGTTTGATTCTTCCTGCATCATTCAATAGTTCATCCATGTTGTTGTTGTTAAGTGTCAGAGAGTCAGTTCTGACTCATAGCAACCCTGAATAGGGTTTCTGAGACTTTAAATCTCTGTGGGAGCAGACAGTCTCATCTTTTCCCAGTAGAGCGGCTCTCAGTTTTTACCCATTGAATCCTTCATTATTGCAAGTCCAGGCTTGCTTTTTTGCTTCAGTTCTGTCAGCTTGAGAAATGCTGAGCATACTTTTCCCTTTTGGTTTCTACCTCCTGGTCTTTGCACATTTCGTTATAGCGTTATAATTAATACCTATGTTGTCTTTTCAAGCAGCCCTTTCAAATTTTCTGCTCAACGCTTTTAAATGATCACTTCTCAAAGTTGCTTTAGCTTCTCTACATTCAAGAGCAAGTTTCAGTCTTCTGAGATGTGCTTTGGTCTTTTGTTTTTTTCTTGTCTTTTTAATGACTGTTTACTTTCATTATGCATGATGTTCTTGACATCAGACCACAACTCCTTAGCTCTTCAGTCATTCATGTCTAATGCGTCAAATCTGTTTTTGAGATGGCTTCTGTATTCAGGTGAGATATGTTCAAGGTCCTATTTTTGCTCTCATGGATGTGTTTTAATTTTCTTCAGCCTGAATTTGCATATGTGCAGTCAGCCCTTGACCTTGTTTTGGCTGATGATGTTGAGCTTTTTTCGTCATCTCTTCCCACAGATGTAGTCAATTTTATTCCTGTGTACTCCGTATGTTGAGTCAATTCCAATCCATAGTAACCCTGTACAGGGTTTCCGAGGAGCAGCTGGTGAGCTTGAACCACCGACCTTGCAGTTCAAACGGCTTTGCAGTCTGGTGCATTAACCCACAGTGTCACACCAGGACTCCTGTGTACTCCATATAGTTACCATTTATATCGTTTTAAAAGTATTTTCAATGAGTAAGTCATTGATCTTGCACATTTCTATCATGTGATCTCCAGTGTCATTTCTAGCACCAAGGCCATATTTTCAACTACCAATTTTTCTTTGTTTCTAACTTTCACATTCTAATCACCAGTTGTTGTTGTTGTTGTTAAGTGCCGTCGAGTCGGTTCCGACCCATAGTGGCCCTGTACAGGGTTTCCAAGGGTGTAAATCCTTAAGGGAATAGAAAGCCTCATCTTTCTCCCGTGGAGCGGCTGGTAGTTTCGAACCACTGACCTTAAGGTTCGCAACCCGATTCGTAACCACTACGCTACCAGAGCTCCTTATAGGATTGAATAATTCAGAACAGCCAATACCAGTCCATTTCAGTTCATTAATGCCTAGGATGTCAATCTTTGTGCATTCCATTTTATTTTTGACAACTTCCAATTTTCCTAGAATCTTATTTTGTGTATTGCAAGTTCCTGTTATTAACGTATGCTTGCAGCTCTTTCTTATGTCAGTTGTGCCTAGTTAGCAAACGAAGGTCCCATAAGTTTTGCTCCATCCATGTCATTGGAGTCCTGGTGTGGCGCTGTAGGTTAATGTGCCAGACTGCAAAGCCGTTTGTACTGCAAGGTCGGTGGTTCAAGCTCACCAGCTGCTCCTCGGAAACCCTATACAGGGGCGCTATGGGTCAGAAATTACTTGACGGCACTTCACAGCAACAGCAGCAGTTTGAGGAAGCAACTCTTCTGCAGTCTCATTTTGACTGCCTTCCAACCTGAGGGACTCAGCTAACTGGCCCTTTATCAGACAGTGTTCCACTGCTATTGACATGGTTTCCAGTGGCTAACTAGTCAGACCTCTTCTTCCTCCTAGTCTGTCATAGTTTAGTAGCTCAACTGAAGCATGTCTCCCTGCTGATATTTCAGTTACCAAAGCATAGCTTCCAGCATCACACAAGCCAGACAAGTGATGAGTCCCATTTATAAATTTCTTTCTTTGCAAATTGTTGGATTTCTATACATGTCAGAAAGACTATTTACATTTACAAAACAAATAAATAATTTCACTCATATTTTAGAGTTTTATTTTAAGTCACTGTATTACTTAAAGGAGCCTGGGTACCACAGTGGTTACATGCTCATCTTCTAACCAAAATGTTAGTGGTTCAAACCCACCAGCCTCACCATGGGAGAAAGACATAGCAGTCTGCTTCTAAGAATTTTTTTTTGTTGTTAAGTGTTGTCAAGTCAATGCCAACTCACAGTGATCCTGTGTAGGGTTTCTAAAGAGTGGTTTTGTTTTGCTTTTTTCTCTTAATATATAGGAGTGATTATGATTTTAAAATGTTCACTGATTGAAATAACTATTTCAATCTATTGATTAGTAGTTCTAAGTATGACTTTTTACATGGTTTTAAGTTTCTTATTTTTGTTTCTTGCCTTATGACTTTGGCTAGAGTTTCTAGAAAATGGTAAATAATGTGACTTATTATAGAGTTCTCTGTATTTCTATGTATTTTTTTTAAATCGTTTAAATAAAGATATAAAATTAAGGGCAAGTGCTAGGGAATTATTTTGGCACAATTTTTTTCAGTTTAAGCCCTGTGTTACCGAGGCAAACTGGTTTATTTACACAGCCAGGGATGGATACTGACTTTTCTCCAGTCAAACTGGTCTACCAGAAACTACCATTTTTAGGAAAACCTACTGTGGAATTCACCTGCTCCATTACAGTAAAGAGCATTATTCTGAATTTTTGACTGCTGTCATCCAGTTAATGGAAATAACTCAGTAGGATGTTGCTGAAAATCTTGACTTGGAATGAAACACTGCTTGAAATTCATAGATTTATCACATTCTAGCTACTATTTCTTTGTACAGTTAAGAAAGACAAATAAAAGAAGGTTTGAAAAGAGACAAACTTGTACCAAGGATGAACCGTAATATAGTTTTCCATATCTCTCTACCTTTTCTTTTTTGGTTTCAAACAGCTCACATATTTCCCTTTGCACTAATAAGAAAGAAATAAAAGACAGAAACAGCAAGGAAAAGGAAATTACATTTTGGCTTATTTCTTGGGGGAACAATTTTAAGTTAGTATAAGATGCTGAGTGGTACTAACTTAAAATTGAGGGAAGCAAAGCAATAGTAAAAATACAAACTTGGATTTTAAACAGACCAGGGCTGAAAACCTTGGTTTTACCTCTAGCTAGCTGTGTGATATTAGACAGCGTATCTCTTTTCTCCCTAAGCCCTGCTTTGTTCATACATAAAATGGGAAAGATAATTATAACATATAGTATAATGTTTTATGAGATACTAGTTGTACCAGTTCCATACATGTCAGTTTGGGATACTTACTATTGTGTTTATTTTAAAGGGTTCTGTCAATGTGACTCATGTTCAACATCTTCTATTTCATGATCTTCATATTTTACACATATTATAAAAATCTGTAGAGACTTAAATCAGTGCACCAATTACATAATTCAGTTCAAATAAATACTATTGACTATGGAAAAAATTCAAGATAATAGGTCAGGAGATACAAGTTTTAGATTCTAAATTGCTAGGTCCCTGTTGTTCAAATCTCAATTTCTACATTCATTCCAAAAAAGCAATCACTCATTGTCTTTCCTAATTTACATGATTGTTATTATTAGTACCAAATGATATATTCTATTTCTCCATCAACATCATAAACTCACTGCCCCTTAAGATTCCCATCTTATCTTTCAAGTTGCTGTTGTCGGTTTGACCCTATGTAGACAATTCTTAACATAACGCTGAAGGCAGACTTCTTTTACTAATTAAACTAAGGTATTGGGAGCTCTGGTAGGGTAGTGGTTACGAATTGGGCTGCTAACCTCAAGGTCGGCGGTTCAAAACTACCAGCTGTTCTGTGGGAGAAAGATGAGGCTTTCTGCTCCCATAAAGATTTACAACCTCGGAATCCCTGTGCAGGGTCAATATGAGTCGGAACCAACTCCACGGCACATAACAACAACAACACTGTTTGCTTTTAAGAAGCCTTCAGAGGGTATTTTTGGTTTAAGGTTTAAAGATTACCCCATGGCAATAGTGTAGGAATTCACTCAGACTCCATGGCTCCCGAAAGTCTGTATTCCACGCGAATTTAAAATTTGGATTTGTATTTTTCTACTTTTGATCAGTATTCTTTTACATAGGCTGATTAAAATGTACAATTATGGTAGGTAAAATAACTTGGTTTAATTATATCACTCACAAAGCTCAACTTTTATTTATTAAAGTGGGTTGCCAGATTTAAAAAATGACATCAAGTTCTCATACCTTGGATACTGTAAATCTTCATTATATGAAAGAAATTCTGCTGAAATCAAATGATTTATTATATATGTTCTTATATTTACTTTTCCACTAAAGGTATATTACTCATCTTCTTGTATAGGGTATTTTCTAATTTATTGTATAATTTAAGTAAGTTTTCATCAGTAGAACAAAATAATGATCAAGATTGCTACCTAGACTGATAAAAAATATTTGCTTTATTTTTATCTGCTCTAGTCTGTATACCTAAATAACCCCATAACAACCCCATCTAGGGCAACATTAAAGAGCATAACTTTCTAAAGAAAAATGCACTCTGTCTATTACTACCTGTCTTCAAAGAGATAGTTTATTTAGGGTAAGGGATAGCATTTTCCTTAGCTGACAGCCACTTTTTTTTATCAGGCTCATCCCATTCTTGTTAATGAAATGTATGCCAACTGTTGTGTCAAGGAATGAATGAAACTCAGTATGTAAAGAACAGAAAACCTCGGTAGGTGAAGCATGCTTGTTCTCCAGTTCTTTCCAAAGAGAAGAATTGAAAGATCTCATAGCATCACACTTATTATGATATTAAAACTGTGAGTGTTTGATCAGATAAAAGAAATGTGAAATGAAATCCTCTGTCCAAACACTCATGTCAAGAAAGGCAATTTTAGTTATGCAGTGCTTTAGCATTTTGTTTTTTCTGCAATAAAGCCATCAGATCAATAAAAAATTATGTCGCAGATTATTATTACACTGTGCTCACCATAGCTCTAATCGTAAATAATACAGCAGTTATCCTGGTTATATTAATTATAATTAGAATGCAGATAATGCAGACAGTCTTTTATTACTAGAGCCAAATCAATTTTCCAGTGTTATTCAATGCAAGGTCACACAAAGTTGTGGGAGCTTTTAGACTTCTTGTGAAATGGCCTGTCTGCCTCTGTGAGAGAGGGTTTGGCTCAGCTGTGCAAGACACATTGGCTGGGAAGAGCATTGAAATAATTACAGCCATGAACCCTTGCCTATGATGGAAGAATTTCATTTTATAAAGTAAGCATAGCCATAACCCAGCCTCCTTTATGGTAGGAAGCCTCATAAATCTTTCAGAGGAGGCCAAGTCTTACGTTTAGAGGTAAAGAGGAAATCAAAATGCATTCGTTTGCATTGTTCATTTCTCTTCATTGCCTTTTTGTTCTGTACCTTGCCATCATATTTTTAAAGGCATGCCATATGTAATCATCTTGCAATGATGGAGGGAAATCACAGAATAACAAACTAATCATAGAAATACATGTTGTGTTCATTGTTAGTGGATGAGCTATAGACTGACTTTGCACACTGGCATATTAGGATTTCTGTGAAACTAGACTTGGGTTAGTCAAGAAGAGGAGTAGAAATGAGACAAAATAAAGAGTATGAGAAAAACATTAAGTTTAAAAATATAATTTTATAAGTGCTTTTACTAATTATCGAGGATAAATGAAAGATCTAACTCTCAAAGCTTACGGAGCCAAGGCCCATTGTCCAGATTGACCCATAGATCTAGGTACCAAAAGAAACAAAATAGTCTTTGTGGATGCTCTGGTTGAGCAAATCAGTCTCATGGTGATAGATGAGAAGTTCATGTTTTATTGAGGTTTTCCACTTGGCAAAAATTCCCTCAGCAAGATCACAAAATCAAGTGAACTCAGGCAGTTAACTCAAGAAGTAAAGTGGATTGGAAGTCAATTAGTAGACCTGGTAGAGAAGATGTCAGAATGTAAGCTGGAACATTCATGACTGATAAAAAGGCATTTATGTTAAAAACAATTACATCACTGCCGTATTTTGGGGGAACAATGTGGCCCATAAGCCACTAGTGTTTAATTTCATTGGAAAGATTTGTCTGTTCTGTTGAGAACTAGGAAATTTAGTGCACTCAAGACATTAGGAGAGTTTCTTTTGATAATTTGAAGAAAGTCAGTAGCATTAACAAAGTGGGAACTTCAGAAGGAATTCTGAAGACCACAATCAAGAAGCAATAACCAAAAAGAGAGTCAGAATGAGACCCGGGAGTCCACTAGTTAGCACCAGATGTTGTGGATGAGAATCCACCTGTAACATCGTATAGAATTCCTCTCAGTTCCGGACTAGGGCAATAGAATTTAGCAAGCTAGTTCCATAATGCCCTAAGATCCATATGAACAATGACCTTTCATGGTTGCATAGAAGGAAGAGACCTTTTAAAACCCTTGGGATTCCCAGAACCTTTGCAAATAAAGGTGAGGTGTGTGTAAATAAACAGCCAAGTTGCTGAAATTGTTGTTGTCAACGGGAGGAAGTTCTAAGTTGCAGGTCTCCAGCTAACAGAGTGGAAATATGCTGGGTTTGTAACCCAGAGGTCAGTGGATTGAAACCATCCTCTGCTACACGTTTGGACTCCTGATGTGGCACTGCAGTAGAAGCACTGGAATGTGGGACACAAGTCTGGCAGTTCAAACCTAGCAGCTGTTCCTTGGAAACCCTGTACTGGGTCACTATGAGCTGGAATTGACTGGACGGCCCTTAAACAACAACAAATACTATTTACAATTCTAAATAGTAAAATCACCATTTTACTATTTATTTCTACTACTGTAATTTCTAATGTTAAACTCCTGGTATAGTCCTGTAGGGTAAACACTGGATTGCAAACCACGAGGTCGGTGATTCAAACTCACCACCTGATCCTTAGAAACCATATAAAGGGCTAATATGAGTCAGAATCACCTCGATGGCACTTAACAACAGCTTCTATTTCATTAGAAATAGTAAAACCCTGGCTACTCTTATTTTATGATCTGTACACTTCTTAGGAGTCTTGGTGTGGTGCTGTAGGGTAAGCACTGGACTGTTAACCTCAAGGTCAGCAGTTTATATCTACCAGTCACTCCTTGGAAACCTTATACAGGATTGCTATGAGTTGGAATCTACCCAGTGGCACCTAACAACACCACTTTCTTAGATGTATCACATGTTTCTTTTTCATTCATCAATTCTTTGGAGAAATAGGTATTTGCATTAAATATATATATATATTCACACACACAAACAGGCTTTCTAAAATCATATCACTAGCAGTCGGAGCCAGAATTCAAACACAGTATATTCTTTGGTTTGGAATCACATTTGTCACCATAAATTATTAGCTAGCTCTTACCATCAGCTACAAACTTGGAAACATTATATTATTAGAGCTTATTTGTTGGTGGTGGTTTCAAATTGGGCTGCTAACCTTAAGGACAGCAGTTTGAATCTACCAGCCTTTCCAAGGGACAAAAATTAGGCTTTCTGATCCTGTAAAGATTTACAGCCTCAGAAGCCCTATTGAGGGTCACTGTATGTCAGAAGTGGTTCTACAGGACACCACCACCACCATCTTAGAGGTACCTCACATATGAATAGAAGTATGAATTACTATGGTAGCTACCAAATTTTGTTTCTATTTTTCAGTAAAAGAACTTGAAAATTGTTTTGAGTGCAAACCATAAGAAAAAATAAAGTATAAATGTGACCTTGTCAACTGAATTAACTTCTGGAGATTCCACTTTAAACTGATACATTCAACATCGTCCTTTAACTACTGAAAACTGGGAAGCTTTCCAGATTTTAGCTTACAAAATTATTGTACTTCCAAATGAGAAAAATGTATTTTGAGTTACTTTCTTTTTGTTATATTGTAATAGATGGCTTTGTAATATTTTATGCAAATAGTAGCCAATGTTGTAATTTGGTGCCACCCATAGGAAGTTATCATAAACTATCCATTGCAAAGGATTTATTCATTTCTTTCATGTACAAAATTGATGTGTTCCATCGAGACATATGACTTTTTTGGTTCCTCCAGTTCAGTTCTTTACACCTTAGTCCTCATTATAGACTGATCCTTCCACAGTTATTTGCATGGAGCAGGTCCAGAAGTTCAGTTCAGAATTAATTCTGCATTGCAAAGAAGCCGCAATATTTTTTTAAATAGGATACTAGGTTTCTCTTTTGTTTATTTTGTTAGCCCTCCGTTTGCCTCTCCGTATTTTATTACAGAGCCTACATGAGCACAGGATCTCTGTAATCAGCTGCTTGTCACATGTGATAGCACCTCTAGCAAATAGTACCCCCTTCCTCCCCACTCTCTCGTCAGTAGCCTATGCCAGTAATAGAGAATTAGCTTTAATAATATAATCCAATCGAGTACATTATGTTGACCTGTCTTGTGCATTTCCACCCTGCACTTACTTTCATTGTCTCTGTTTTAGAAATGGACTTTATGCCTCCTGGTTTCAGCATAGAGCAAAAAGGACCATCTGGACACCACATGTGACGAAATCAGACATCTCTAGGTTAAATGATGCCCAAAAGGACAATTTCTTGTCAGATAAGCTGCTGTGTACTTAGTCTGATAACTAACAAAATTACAGTATGGTAATTTAAACTGGAAATCGTCTATCTTTATTCTCAGGTTTTCTCTTATCCCCATTGGCAACCAGCTTGTGAGTTCTGCGCCTCTGCACTAGTGCTGAGTGCAGCATTCAGGTTGTGACAATCAGACCATGGTGGCTGTGAAGCATCTGAACAGCAGAGTGTGTGGCCTCATTGGCTCAAACAGCATAACGCAACAGAGTTGTATACCATGTCACACTTCTCTCTACTTTCTAGACACATAAAAAAATAGTCCAGCCAGTGAAATGAAGTGTCTAGAGTAATGGGTGAATTTTACATCATATCACTGCCATGTATCGGTTTGTATGACTTTAAACAAATTGTTGCCATATTTTGACCTCTAGCAGTCCCATCTATAAAATGGGATGTCTTACCCCATTTGACCATCAAATAGGAACATGTCTACCAGATTATCTGTTTTCTATGTGCTGCCTTGAATTATGTGTTATGTTTTACCCTCAGTAAATTTATTCATTGCCTTATTTAGTTTTTTAAGAGAAGAGGTTGTACTTAAAATAATTGCGATTTCTAGATTCTCTCTGAAAACAGGACAATCTTGCAGTAGAAACTCATTATTCCCACCTGGTCATAAAATATTAAGAGGAAGCCTTTCCTCAGTAGTTAGTGGTGTGGGCCACAGTTCATCTCAGACCTCTTTGGGCCTGCTTTGCACATAGATGTTGCTTGTAAGCATTTAAGAGTATTACTCATGGTATTTATAAAAGTACTTTTAGTTTATACTGCAATATTTGTGATGCCCAATTTGGAGCCTCAAAGACCTGATTTCAAAGGTTGGCTCTAATAATCGGGTAAGACGTGGAAACTTACTAGATGAGATTGAGTTCCCTATATGTGAAATTTCCATAATGGTGATAGAATAAAATTATAAGGATAAAATGATATGTATAAAAGACATACTGTAATATAGTTGAAATTAATAGACAGTTCTTAGTTCATCTTTAAGTTAGCACTTCATTATGCTTAACATTCAGGATGGATTCAAACCAGATATAATTCTAAATAAAACATGGTTAGTTGGCTCTTGAATATAGTTAAAATAATAAGCCAAAGAGCTAAATGGGAGTATGATTTTTACAATAGCAGAAGTGAGGGGACTATTGTACAATCTAATTTTTCATCTTTAAGTGGGATTAATAAAATTTAATTTACAGGGACAGTATAAGACATCTGGAACTTAGCAAGTCCCAATACGTGGTAGCAAATTTTGGTATTATTCCAAAGTTCTCTCTGGTTCTCTGTAATGCTACCAAAATAAGAACTTGCTGATGAGATCAGTAGACAAATTTGTAGTTTTTTATTGCTGAATCCACTTAGGTATTCTCTATTTAATAGTAATCATAGCATTCACTCAGTCAATTGGGATATACAAACAGCTATGAATCTTGGTTGTCACACTGTAGGATAAGCACTAGACTGCTAACCACAGGTCCATGGTTCAAACCTACCAGCTGCTTCTAGGAAATCCTGTACAGGGTTGTTCTGAGTCATAATCGACCCTATGGTAATTAACAACAACAATATGATACAGATGGAAAAATAATTTAATGTCCAACTACCATCTTCAAAACATTTTCTGATTAGTTTGTCTTCTGTTTTAAAAATTAAAAGTAATGTAAATTTGGTTGAGTAAAATATGTTAGCAACTAAAACCACTGTCCAAAAGGACTTTCTAAGATGATAGAAATATTATTCTGAGCTGTCCAATATGGTACCAGCTAGCTACATGTAACTCTTGAGCACTTGGCATGTTGCTTATGTTACTGAGTGACTGAATTATAAATTTTATTTATATTTAAATAATCATAAATTGACTACCATATTAGATAACATAGAATTTTATAGTCAGTTGATTAAGAAAAAGGGAAATATGTTAGGTAATAGTAAGTACCAAGGAGAATAAAGTCAGGAATGGAACTGTGTATTGTTCTTATGAAATGTTTTTAACCCCTTGGTTGGGTGGTTATGTGTTGTGGAGCTGATTCAACTCATAGCGACCACGTATAAAGTTTCTGAGGCTATAAATCTTTACGGAAGCAGGAAGCCTTATCTTTCTCTCACGGAACAGCTGCTAATTTTGAACTGCTGACCTTGAGGTTAGTAGCCCATCTCACAACCACTATGCTACCAGAGCTCCTTGAGCTAGTTATTAAAATTTTAACCCTTTAGTGTCCTGCATTTCTGAGGATTCCCCAGGCCACTTACCTTTTAATTTTCATTCACAAATATTTTCTGCTAAAAAAAAAAAAGAAGCACATTTTTATTTTACCTAAAGTGGGTTTTTGCTTGTCAAATTCATACAGAGCATGTTTGATTTTTTTCCCACAAAGCTTGACATCTCTATTTATTTTGATATAGTTAACTATGTGGTAACTTTTCTATCATGTGTCAAAACCAAATAGAAAAGTAGATTACAAACTGACATTCTACTTTTGGAAAGTTGATATACAGTTTAACTCAAATAAGATATGTAAAATATACTTTTATAATCACAAAATTGGCCATGTAGCATAGATATTCCAGGAACCATAGAGTCTGAGTGAATCCATGTTAGTACTCCCCTGATATAATCTTTAACCTTAACTCAAAATATCTCTTGGAGTCTTCTTAAAACCAAACAATAGTTTAGCTTAACTAGAAAATAAATGCATAAATAAAAGCCTGCCTTTAGCATTAAGTTCTTTTGAGGACTATCTATTTGTGATCAAGAAAGTCCTGGTGTGGTGCTGTGGGCTAATGCATCAAAGTTGTTTGAACTGCAAGGTCGGTGGTTCACGTTCACCAGCTGCTCCTTGGAAACCCTATATAGGGTTGCTATGGGTTGGAATCAACTTGACGCTACTTAACAACATTTGTGATCAAAATGACTATGGCAAGTTTAAAGATTAGACAGGAACCTTAGGAAGCAATGCGTTTATGTTAATTGAAGAGGCACAACTCAAAAAAGGATAAGAATGGAATCTGTGTTACTAAATGGTGCATGTAGAAAGTTGAACTGGTGTGTTGTATTGTTGTTTTTATAAACCTCTTATTCTGAATTGTTTTACGTTCAACAAATCATATACTTTGATTCATTCCAATGATTGCAACCCCCTCCAAGTACCATCAGTTAGCAGTATTTACTTTTAACTCTTCTATTCAGTTTAACTCTTACACTCTTTCCTGTGTCTCCTGTTCCCTTCCTCTTTCCTCTGCCAACCTCCGTGTTCTTGTATATTGCTTGCCGTGTCACCCATATTGGAGTCCTGGTGTGGTGCTGTAGGATAAACAATGGACTAGAAGGTCAATTTGAACCACAAGGTTAACACGTGCTAACATGTGTCTACCGTATGTTGTTGTTGTTAAGTACTGTCAGGTTGGTTCTGACTCCGAGCGACCCTGTAGGGTTTCCTAAGAGCAGATGGTGGATTTGAACTGCCAACCTTGGGGTTCAAACTGACCTTGTGGTCTAGTGCTTACCCGACAGCACCACCCCAGGACTCTAGACCATGAATAATTTTCCCTCCCCACTCATCCCACCCTATCACCACCCCTAGTCACCATCATTGGATGTTTCTTTTATCAACATTTTCAAGAACAACAATTAAAAGAAGAAATAACTCTGCCTGTTGTGTGGTGCTGTAGGATAATTCACTGGACCACAAGGTCAGCTTGAATCACAAGGTTGACAGTTCAAACTCACCAGATCAGATGCTCCTTGGAAACCCTATACAGGATCACTATAAGTAGAACCGCAGTCATGGTGTGGCATTTTGGGTCAGTGCGCTGGACTGCAAAGTCGGTTTGAACCTCAAGGTTAGTGGTTCAAGCTCACCTGCTGCTCCTCAAAAACCCTATACAGGGAACCAACTCAGTGGAACTTAACTACAACAACATGCTGTATCAAAATTGACAAGGTAAACTCAGATTTAATGTTGTTATAGAGAAATGAACTTATAATAAAACACAAAATTAAATATTAGTGGAAGTAGAGCTTCCAAGAAGCTTTATGTGGCTAGCCTCATCCCAAATTTTAATTTAAAAAATAATTTTGATTGGGAGCTCTACTGAAACTCAACTGGCAAACGAAAACTGTAGTAGTGATAATATTAATACATGTCTTAAACTTTATTAATTTCTACAATTCTTTACAAAGGAGCACGTCACGTTTTTTATTTCATTTGTCCTCACAACATCCCTATGAGGTAGGTCCAGGCAAGTATAATTAAAGATTAGATATGTCAGTTTCCCATTGTTACTATTGCACATTAAACTGAAATCTATTCAGCCTGCCAACCAAGCCCATTAAACAGTCCTTTCACTTCTCAGTACACAAATTACTTGATTTTTTGTTGTTGTTACATTGTAGTTCCTTCTCCCTTTCGTGGAGGCTTCATTTTGTGGAATTTCCTTACTGGCTATTCTGGTGCTACCAGTTTGAGTTCTTGTGCATGATGTTTGGGTCTGGAAATAAGTACTCCCTTCTTCCAAGTCAACAGCGTACATTTCTGTCATGTATAGGTAATATAGCTGATTCCAAATTTATTCCTTGGTTTATCTCATTTTTAAAATTCTTTTGGCATATTTAAGTCTCCCCAAATATACTATATAATAGAGCAATTGCTTTTCAGGCAAACAATTACTCTCTCCCTACTATTTAAGAAAAAATATATAACATTCATATTTAGTATATAACATTGTATTGGATTTATTTTAATTTTAAATTTTAAAGAAATTTGACTTAAAAATTTTCCTTTACGTTTTGTTGTATTATATTTTGGGGTGGCATAGATAGAAGTAAGATGTGAGGGTTGGGACTATGGCTAGGTCTTGACTAGGTCTAGGACTTTGTTTATTGTTAAGGTTTTGGTTAAGGGCAAAGGGTAGGTTAGGGATAAAGGTAGGTCTAGTTTTTAGGGTTCGTTGTCATGATGTGCCATGGAGTCGGTTCCGACTCACAGCGACCCTGTACAAGGTTTCCTAGGCTGTAAATCTTTGCTAGAGCAGAAAGCCTCATCTTTCTCCTGTGGAACAGCTGGTAGTTTCAAATTGCTGACCTTAAGGTTTATAGCCTGATTCATAACCATTTGTGGCACTGTGGGCTAATGTGTCAGACTGCAAAGCCATTTAAACTGCAAGGTTGGTGGTTCAAGCTCACCAGCTGCTCCTTGGAAACCCTATACAAGGTCGCTATGGGTCGGAACCAACTCGATGGCACTTAACAACAACAACAACAACACACTGTAGGGTTAGGTTTATGTATGTTTTCTTGAACTTCTTTTGAAAGTTCTGTAACTACATTATTCCCACTTTTTACTTTGTGATTTGTTGTTGTTGCAACTGTGTCTGTAGTTTGTAGGTCTGTATCACTATGTATACTTTTATATCTGGGTTGGGTCTAGGTAGTAGTCATGCATATAACTTTTAGGTTGTTGTCTGCTGTTGCTGGTTCTTAGTCCAAAGAACTCCCTTTAGTATTTTTTTGTAGGGTTGGTCTAATTTTCACAAATTCTTTTAATTTCTGTTTGTCTCAAAATGACCTAATTTTGCCATAATCTTTGACGGATCGTTTTGCTGGATATATGTTAGTTTGTTGGCATTTTGTTCAGAGTATTATTAATATGTTTTATTATATTCCATTGTCTTCTTGCCTGTATTGTTTATGCCTAGAAATCAGTTTTCCTTTGTAGGTAATTTTTCATTTTCCCTGAGCTGATCTCAAGATTCTTTGCTTGTCTTTTGTTTTGAAATTTTTTATTATAATATATCTTGGTGTTTTTCTTTGGGGATCTATCTTGTTTGGGATTGTTTAACTTCTTGAGTTGCTAACTCATATTTTTTGATGTTAGGGAACTTTTCATCCAATAACTCTTGGACAGTATTCTCTCTAGTTTTTTGGGGGGAGGGAGTCTTCCTGTTCTGGAATTCCTATCACGTATAAATTATTCCTCTTGATAGTTTCCCACACTTATCTTAGGCTTCTTTGGATTTTTTTTTTTTTTTTTGTTCTTTTTCCTCATTGTTCCTCTAACAGATGAATGTTGGGAGATTTTGTTTTCAAGCTTTATAATTCAGATTTCAATTTATTAAATTCTATGTCTTTACTCCTTCAGTGTATTATATGAAGTCTTAGTGTTTATCTTCCAACTTTCTACAATTGCTGATTTTGTATAGTTGTCAGTTTTCCAATTATTTTGTCAATTTATTCCTGATTTTCCCATAGTTTTGTCTGTGTTTTCCCAGATTTCATCTTTTGTATTCTTGATCTTTCTCTCAATCTGCAGTAGCACTGGGTTCAAGTTTAACAACAATTGTGAGAATGTCACAAGACTGTGTGTGTAGTGTTTCATTCTGTTGTACGTAAGGTTGTTATGACTCATAACTGATACGACCACACGTAACAACAACAATAACATTTTCGAACTCTGTAATTTGGTTACTTGTTTGAATTACTCTGTCTTATTTCTTTGTGTAAGCTGAAATTGTTTTGTTTTTCTCCTTAACATTGTGGTGTTTTATTTATATTTAGTGTCTTGTTGTATATTGGTGTGTTTTCAGGCACTCACCACCTTTCTCCTGGTGTGTGCTAGAGGCTGAAAGTATGAACACACTTCTCTATTCACTGTTTGTATAGCCTGGTTCGGGGGGGGTTCATGCACCTTGAGAATCAGGGGTGCTATGCCAGGTGTCCAACCCTAGACAGAGCTAAGGCTGTGCATGAGGGGGTGCCACTGGCCACTAGGTCAGTAAAGGCAGAGACTGGTCATACCTCCCTCTACCAAGAGGGCATGGCAATGAGAGAGAAGAGAATTTTAGCCCCATGCTGCCAAACTCCAGTCACTCCAATGCCCACAGGCTACTATACCAATGTTGTTGTTGTTACATGCCCTTAAGTTGTTCTGACTCATAGCAACACCATATAGGGTTTCCAAGGAGCTGCTGGTGGGTTTGAACCACCGACCTTGGGGTTAGCAGCCCAGTGCTTATCCTGCAGCACCACACCAGGACTCCATAGCTGCTCCCAAAAATCTCAAGATTACTGTGCCACTCCATCCCAGCCCACAGTCCGCTTGTTTTTCTTCTCTCACATTGCTCCTGTTCAGCTCCCTTTTTAAAGTCAGCAGATTCGCCTCTCTGCTCAGTCCTCTGATGCTCAGGGTTTCAGGATCACCATCTGTACTGGTTTCATTCAGTCTCCCATGTCTTTGTTGTAGAGGATTGGCTCAGTATATCTGCATATCTCCTTACTCCTCCATTTTACCCAGATTACCCTGTAATCTTCTTTGACATATTTGGTGTTTACAATTCTGGCTAATCACTATCACATGTATTGCCTTTACTTTGTATGGCAGGGACTACCAGTTGCTACCTAACCTTCTATGCACTAGCTCAACCCAAATTTCCAAATGTCGTTTTAAGTTAGCTGCAGACATGTGATTGTTTTTGCCAGTGGAATGCACACAGCAGTGATAAGAACTAACTCTGGACTAGTGATACTCTGCCACATTTTACCCTCTCACTGCTTAAGATGTATATGACCTCAAGGTATCTTGGGAAACTAGGATGAACAATCTAAGCCTCCATCAGCCTGAGTGTTTGAATGGCTTTATGGGTAAAGCTCAACTTGCTATTCCAGTACTTGCAAGAACAAGAAGTGATATTCCACTGTCTTTGAGCTGTGATATATTTTTGGTCCATTAACAGTTAGCCTATGATAACTACTGTACCACGGAGAATAAGTGTTACCACAAGAATATAAACATTTTAAGAGGATCTTAACAACTGTCAAAGATATTAAACTACTGGCAAATATTTTTTCTAACAAATCTCATTGATTTTAAAGTGCTAGTTTCTGAGAAAGCCCAGAAACTAAGGGGTTACTTATTTAGTTAAAATTGTTTGGAAATTTATGAATAAGTAAGGGGCTCATAAAAAAAAAAAAAAAAAAAAAACTTATTTACAACCCTTATTCTCCAACAGTGCCCAACTGATACAAATATCTTACCTAATATTTAAATTCCCATAGCCATTTATTTAAAACACATAAGTAAAAAAAAAAAAAAAAAAGAGATGAAGTATGAAAATGGATATCAAGATCTAAAGAAACATTGAAATTGGAGCATCAGAACAAAAAGTTGGAACTTTTCACAACCAGGAAGTAAATTAGAACATGCTTAAAATTACCATGTTGAATTAGAAAATATGAAAATTTAGCTTCATAAAGGATGTAGCATGGGAAGATCAATCAATGATTAGGAACATAAAAAAATACATTATGGAAATGGACAAAAGAAATATTAAAAGAAGAATACATAGTATATTGAATATAAATTGTCAAGTTCTCAGGGCTAGAAAGGGCAAAAAAGAAAATAAAGCTGAGTGGATTAATGTTGCCTAAAAGGGGTAAGTGGACTCAAAGGGGCTTTTACAATTATATCAGGTGAAAAAGAAACACTAGAAAGAAAATGGATCCATAAATAACCTGAAAAGTAGATTAAATCAATAATGTCTAAATGGTTCAACTACTCATCTTTAAACCATTTTAACTAAAATAATGAAAGTTATAGAAACTTATTAAGTTATGAAGAGCCTATAAATATGGTTAATGATAGAATTCAATAAAATAATATTAGAGAAATTAAACATACATTGATCATGAATTCTGATAGTGTGTATCATGAGGACCAAAGGGATTTTAATAATAAATATAGCAGGTACTTCTCATGTATGTTTGGAAGGAATCATTATATAGGCTTTTACAAAGATGAGTCAAAAAATGTGTGACAAAAATCATAGACACCTTTTTGTAAAAGAAGTGAGCACCAAACCATTCCTCCCATGGCACACTCTACTTCTCAGCTGAATTTAATAATCCATAGAATTCAGACACAATACTCAGTTATGGGGTTTATTAAGGAAAACAAAAGGTTACAATACAGAATCAGAAAATGCTCAGAGCACAATTCATGAATCGGAACTCAGCGGTACCTACAGGCAGGCCTTTCTCTAGCCCTTGACTCCTTTGGCCTCTACCCTGCTCAGCAATGTTACAAAACTCTTTAGAAGCCCAAAGGAATCTCTACTTTGCTATAAGCCTCTGCCGAAAGGCACCAAACTCTAACTCTGTGAGTCAGCAAGTCAAACTCCCCATTTAAGTGTTCTGTCTGGTGCCCTGGCTTTTGGTTCTGCTGTGGCCACTGCTCTTCTGCCAATCCTCTGCTGCTCTTCAGATAGCCTAGATTTCCTTCCCTGGGATGAGGAGTTTCAATGCATAGAGATCTTAGGGTCCAAAGGACATGTTTCACTCGAGGCTCCTCTTCTTTGATGATTGTGAGATTCTCCTCTTCCCCTTTCTGAGATGACTCACTTTAAATGTTACAATTTCTAGTCTTCACAATTAACCCTGTTAACAATCACTCACAACTGAATCATTAATCCTTCAGCACCTACCCCTGGCCTCTCTTACTCAGAGCCATCAGGAGAAAGTCATTTGGTGGTGTTTACTATGGCTAGAAGAGTTAAATAATTCGCCACACCTTTACTAAACCAAAAATATCAAAATGTGAAGCTATTATTTCTCAACATACTCACTTTTGAAGGTGGTGTTGTCATCTTTAACTCCTAACTTTTACTTATTTGCCTTATTGATTGTATAATAAAGCATTGTTTGCTTTATTGAGTGTACAAAGACTGTAGATTATAACAAACTATGGATAACATCAGAAAGAATAGGTATTCCATATACTTGATTGTGCTCAAGGGAATCTGTGCATAAATCAAGAGACAGTCATTTAAACAGAACAGGGGAATACTGAAGAGTTTAAAATCAGTAAAGGTGTATACATCAGGGTTCCAGTATTTCACCATACTTATGCAATCCATATGCTGATCAAATAACTCAAGAACTTAGATTATATGAAGAAGAATGTGACATCAGGATTCAAGGAATACTACTTGAATTAACACCATGCAATATGTAGCTGATACAACCTTGCTTGCTGAAAGTGAAGAGGACTCAAAGATATAAATGATAGCCTTCAGTATGAATTGTACTTTAGTGTTAAGAAAATGAAAATTCTCACAAATGGACAAATTACATGATACACAGAAAAGATTTAGGTTGTCAAAATATTTCATTTTACTTGGATCCACAATCAACGCTTAAGGAAGCAACTGTCAGGAAATTGAACAGCATATTGCATTGGGCAAATCTGTTATAAAGAAACTCTTTTGAGTGTTAAAGAGCAAAAATGTCAGTTTGAGGACTAAGGTGCACCTGACCCAAGGTATGGGACTTTCAGTTGCCTCCTATGCATGTGAAAGTTGGACTGTGAATAAAGAAGATGGGGAAAAGTTGGACAATTGATAAGGAAGACAACCAGAAGAATGAACAAATCTGTGTTGGAAGAATTACGGCTGGGTTGTCCCTTTGTCTCTCATACTTTGAGCATGTTCTCAGGAATAAGCAAGCAGTCCCTGTAAAAGGACATCACATTTTATAAAATTGGAAGGTCAGTGAAAAAGAGATGGATTGACACAGTTAATGGACGCAAACATAACCAATTGTGATCAGTGTCTTGTTCTGTTGTACAGAAAGTCTCTAAGAGTCAGAATCAACAAGGTGGCCACAAACAACAACAGCAGCTCCTCACTGTATCAAAATGGCAGTTTTGACATCTTCAAGTGACTTGAATTGTGCCATTCCCAGTGTTCTTTGAGTATGGGAAACAAAAAGAATTGTGAAGGAACAAAATCAGGTATTTAGGGTGGATGGAGTAAGGTTTTCCAACAAAATTCTCATAGGATAGCCCTTGCTACTAAGAATAAGTAGATGTGTGTGGTGATGGAAAAAATCTATCATCTATGCCATAAATTCAAGGAGCTCTGGTAGTGTAGTGGTTACGAATCGGGCTGCGAGCCACAAGGTCAGCAGTTCGAAACTACCAGCTCTTCCGCGGGAGAAAGAGGAGGCTTTCTGCTCCCGTAAAGATTTACAACCTCGGAAAACCCACACAGGGTCACTATGAGTCAGAACCGACTCCACGGCACATAACAACAATAACAAAATGCCATAAATTCAAGCTATTGTTAAAATTTGGCAACTATGATGCTCTTAGCAAAGCAGTTTTTTGGCTATTAGGTATGGCTCGGCCACTATTTGATGACTATATATGGTACCATGGTTAAGCATATGACTGTTAAGTGAAAGGTCAGCGTTTCTCACCCCATGCCTTGCAGCTTCATGGGAGGAAAGGTCTGGTGATGTACTGGCATAAACATTTCATCTACGAAACCCTATGGGACAGATCTACCCCATCTATAGGGGCATATGAGTCAGAATCAACTCAAGGGCACAACAACCACAACATACACCTTGAAAGGTCCTGAATCAGTAGCATGATTACATTGGTGGTGGTGGTAATGGTAGTGATGATAGTTGATGATGAAGAAGAAAGAGTATATTGGAACATGTGTGCTATCATAAAATCTTCCAAATAGCAATTTTAAAAATCAATGATTAGATAAATCTTTGGAATAAGTTTTTTTTTTTTTTAAATGATAAATGAAAATTAAATGCTCCTTGTCCCAGTATCCTTTTTTAATTTCAACATTTCAAGACATGTGTGATGTCAAGTAAATTTTCATATTTAGAGGCGTATTTTTCCCTTTAACTTGAAGACTTGAGTGCAGTTATATTTGGAGCAACAGACTGACAATAAACTAACTGATATGGGTTAAAAGAGAGAGAAACTGGAACAGAAGGTTCATCCCCAGCAAATATTTGTTTCTCCTTCAAATGCCATCTTTAGGTCAATTTGAGACTAACTTCTAAGAGCACTTTTTAGCTTTCAGCCATCAACATACTCTACACACCATAAAAATCCAAAGAAGGTAGATAGTCTTAAAGTAGTGTTGCAAGAATAGAAACACAACAGAGACCTCAAGTAGGAGGTCAGAGAGGTTCTAGTTTTCACTCAGCCTTCCCTAGCTCTCTCATTCTAGGTAGGACAGTTGTGTAGAAGCTCACGTTTCCTTCTCTGGGAAAGCACAGTAAGGCTAATAATAGAAGTTGTTGTTAAGTTCTTAAGTGCCATTGGGTCACTTCTGACCTATAGCAACTGTATAGGGTTTCCGAAACTTTAAATCTTCATGGGAGCAAAAAGTTTTATCTTTCTCCTGCAGAGTGGCTGGTGGGTTCAAACTGCAGACCTTGGGGTTGTCAGTCCAATGTTTATCATATGGAGCCATGGTGCTCCCCAAGAGTAGAAGTAGTTTGACAGATACCTGATAATTTAATAACTGTCTGTAGCCTCTAGATTATTATGCTCAAATGGTATGTTACATTTCATCCTTAAAATAAGGCAGTGCTATTACTATCCCCGTCGTCCCAGTGTGGGATTACTGGTTAATGTGCTGGACTGCAAAGTCCACTTGAACCGCAAGACTGGTGGTTCAGTCTCACCAGTTGTTCCTCAGAAACCCTAGACAGGGTCGCTGTGGGTTGGAACATGATTCTAGAGCACTTAACAACAACAACAGCAATTACTATCCCCACTAACAGTTGATGAAACAGATTTACATGCATGACTACCAGGGCCAATCTGTCAGACTTAGAATTATCCCATAGGTCATACTTGATGCAGGTCTCCAAAAACCAAACCAAGCTAATGGTCATCGAGTTCAATTCCAGCTCATAGTAACTCTACATAGGGTTTCCTAGGCTGAAAATCTCTACAAAAGCAGAAAGCCTCATTTGTCTCCCATGGAGCCATTAGGGAGTATGAACTGCCAGCCTTGCAGTTAACAGTCCAGTGCTTATTCTATAGCACCATGAGTGCTCATTTGGTGCACATATACTCAGAAGGCTTTAACAAGAACGCTGAGTTTCAGCATTGAGGGCTCTTACTCCAAGGGAGTCTTTGCATTCATCCTTATAGCTGTTCATTCATTAGTCCATCTTGTCAGTCATGAAATGTCTTCTCTCCACCTGGAAACTCAGATATAAGAGTAGACTCACTTCAGGCCCATGTAGGAGTAACTCTGACTTGTTAACCTTATGACTACAGACACCATTGCTTCTTATAATGATTCACATGCAGCGTTTCCAAGGACAGTTTGGTTGAAGAGTCACCAAACACAGAGAAGCCCAAAGTATGGCCTCCCTATCAAGTATTCAATAGTTTACCTCTGATGCAATTGATCAATCATTGGTCATTTTCCTTAAGCAATAATATAGCTACCACTCCAATTTGTTCAGGATTATCAGGGAATCAATCTAGAGAGTTAAGCTCACGTTCATTTTATCTGCAGAGCGGAAAGGTGCTGTGTTAAATTTTGCCTGCTCTGGTAGCATAGTGGTTACAAATCGGGCTGCAAACCTTAAGGTCAGCAGTTTGAAATTACCAGCCATAGTTTAGAGAGATTAGGGGGAGAAAGATTAGGCTTTCTGATCCTGTAAAGATTTACAGTCTAGGAAACCCTGTACAGGGTCGCTATGGGTCGGAACCAACTCGACGGCATATAACAACAACAGGTGTAGCACTGTTGGATCATTGCGGAAATGTGAACCACAAGGTTGGCAGTTCAAACTCTACCAGCTGTTCTTTAGAAACTCTATGCAGGGTCACTATGAGTTATAACTGACTTGATGGCACTTAACAACAACTACAGCCAGGAGGGAACAGTCGCTAGAGAAGGATATCATGCTTGGTAAAATGGAGGGTCAGAGAAAAAGAGGAAGACCCTAACGAGATGGATTGGCCAGGTGGCAGCATCGATGGACTCAAGTGTGGCAACAGTAGTGAGGTTGGCCCAGGATGGGACATTGTTTTGTTCTGCTGTGCATAGGATCGCTATGAGTTGGTGACGACACGATGGCACCTAACAACAACAACAGTTTTAATGTTCCAGAATAGATAGGTACAGGAGTGGGTATCTTAACCCAATTATTCTGACTCCAGAGTCCCAGATGGGAATTCTTTTTACCTTTTCTTGCTCCCTACACTCTCCTTCTTGTGTTTCACAAACACTTGAAGGTCATTCCCACAGTTCTAATTTCTTTGTACTTTGTCAAGAATGTTCTTTACCCTGTTACTCAGTTTCCTACTTCTCTCTTTTCAGGATTGACTTCAACACCCCCTCTTCAAGAGACATTTTTGTTGTTATTTTTTACCATGCCAACACTCCTTGTTGTTATCATTGTTAAGTTTCATGGAGTTGATTCCTACCCATAGCAACTCTGTATAGGATTTCTGAGGAGCAGCTGGTGAGCTTGGACTGCCAAGCTTGACGTTCAAGCTGACTTTGCAGTCCAGAGCATTAACCCACAGCACCTCACCACCACTCCTTAGAAGTAATTAATAATTCTCTGTTCCATCCAGTATGTCATTTCCTTTTTACCATTTATACACTCCCTATATCATGTTAAATTCCTGTTTGTTTATTTTCTACTTCTTCCCCACAAAAGTTAAACCCCATGAGGGCAGTGTCTTTGTAAGACTTGTTTCTTGCAGATTCTTTTATACTTGAATAGTTTCTGCCACCCAGTGAGCCTAAAGGGATTGGTTGGGAAACTATGCTTTTCTACCCAGTGTATAAAATTGGTGAAACTCAGAGAACTGTATGTAAACAAGTTTGTTTTTTTATTTAAAAAACAACTATAGAAAAACAAATAGTAACTTTCCCTCTCTTTAAAAACTAACCTGCCTTATTGTCAAACATCCAGACAAAAGACTAATTTTCATTCATTTAGGAACATTGTTATTAAACACTGATGATGTACAAATCATGCTGTTTTAGGTTTATAGTGGAGACTTTAAAGGAATAAAATCAAGAATCAATTATGGCATTCATCAGATTGTATTTTATTTAATAGTTTACAAGTTTTCTACACCTGGTCTATAATCTGATAAAGGCCTAGAAAAGCATTTGACTGATTTTTATACAACTCCTGGTGTGGCGCTGTGGGCTAATTTGTCAGACTGCAAAGTCATTTTGAACTACAAAGTCAGTGGTTCAAGCTCACCAACTGCTCCTTGGAAACCCTATACAGGGTCACTATGGGTTGGGATTGACTCAACGGCACTTAACAACAACAACAACCCTATAGAAGGAGTCCTTGTGTGGTGCTGTGGGTTAATGTGTCTGATTGCAAGCAGTTTGAACTGCAAGGTCAGTTGGTGGTTCAAGCTCACCAGCTGCTTCTCGGAAATCCTATACAGGGTCACTATGGGTCGGAACTGACTCGACGGCACTTAACAACAACAACAACTCTACAGTAACCAGTGCCTTTTATATTCACCATTAATACAGTTCAAACCCACTAGCCACTCCTCATAAATCCTTTACTGACTGGGTCACTATGAGTCAGAACTGACTCGACAGCAGACAACAAAAACAATATATAGAAAGGAGTCCCATAGTGACACATAGAGTCAAGTGCTGTATCAGACTATACAGAAAGAAACAGTTCTTGCCTGTGTAAATCCGAAAGATTGGCTTGGTCACTTGCATTTGAAATACAGACATGACTTATTAAAGTACAGAGCAGGACCATAGTGTTCCTAGGATCTGGTGTAAGAAAAGCAGGACCAAGCATCTTGAGTTGAAGAAATGGTGAATTGCCTAGTATGGAGGAACAGGTTGATGAGTGGTAGATACAGAACAACGAAAGATTGCTCTATAAGTGTGAGGGCTTTGAGTTTAACAGTAAACAGTAGAAAACTAAAGGTAGTTTTTGCACAGAGTCATGATATGTTAAAAACATTTTTTTAAAAAAAAGTGGTCTGAAGGACGGGTTGGAAGGTAGACAGATGGAACGAGAGGCACGAGTTGGGGAGCTACTTCAAACAGTCAGGGCATGACTTGATGAGCATGGTGTCCAAGTGGTAGGAATCAAAACACATGTTAGGGGTATTAGAGAAGGCTTCTTTTATGAGCTCTTATTTTCCATCATAAAAGTGTTGCATAATACCAGTTTGGAGTAAAAGAAATGGTAATATTAACTGGTTCTTCTACTGAAAGCTCCAGCTGTTGGTGGGTGAGCAGTAAAACCCCATGAATAATGGCTCTGATCTCACACAAATGATCTTGTATTGAAGGTCAAGTGTTCTGTGCATTGCTTCATGTTATTGACCAGTGTTTGGCAACTCTTGGTGCTCCACAGACACTAAATGGCATTTATATGACAAAAGATCAGTCGTAAAATGCATTTTTCTCAATTCTGTGAGCAATGCTGCAGTCTTCATTATCTGTGGCCCCCTGCAAGATTGTTAGGACCTCTGCCAGGCAGTCCCTGCTATGTTATGTTTCAAAGAGGATAGAGGAGGTACAGCTGATGAAATTGTTAATAATACTTCAGTCTGTCTCAGTCACTGTTTGTTTCTTTGCTCCATTACACTAAATATCTAGTATTTTAAAAAAAGTATAGCTAAATACAATGAGATCCAGAAGATACAACCCAAATGCTCCTTAGAAACCAAGATGGTCAGACTACTCCAGTCTCTGGAGAAGGACATCATGCTTGAGTGGAGATCATCAGAAAAAATTGGAGACCCCTATCGAGATGGACTGGCACAGTGGCAGCAGCAGTGGGTTCAAGCGTAACAATGATTGTGAAACTGACACAGGACCAGGTGGTGTTTCGTTCTATTGTACATCAGGTCACTATGAGTCAGAACCAACTTGACAACAGCAACAACAGAAGATATGCATAGACATATAACAAAATTGAAAAATCAAGAATAAACTGTATATTATCATTGTAAGTCTAATTTTAGTATCCATATTTACTTTTATTCTTAACCAAAGTGTTGACCATACGCTGCCTATATTGATAACCACAACATTTACTTGTTGCCATTAAAGGTAGCCACAGTTTATTTTTTAGATGCTTGTAGACTATATTGATCTAAATTTTAAAAATCTCAATTCTATTTTATTGATGCAAATAGTTTTCTGTTTTATTGGGTTTAAGAAATAAACAAGGAAAAGAATCACAAGTAAGGACACTTGAAACAAATTCCTCCTAGTAGTAAATATGTCTAAGTTTTCTTGAATCATTCCACCATTAAAAACTCAGAGGTCTCATGTGTAATATGAAGACTGTAATATTCACTCTTCATGTGTGTTGTATGAATATTATGTAAAATCCTTTGCACAGTATCTGGCAGTTAACAAACATTTCATTCAATGTTTAGTATTTCTCATAATATGTTGGGGCATATGATTAAAATCACTCAATGTCTTTAAATTTCCCTTTAATCATAGGTAGATAAATAAATCAATTACACTAAATGATATGACTCACTTTCTATCCTAGTAAGTTGAGCTTACTGCCAATATTATAAAATGATAATTTTATAATATTAGCATAATTATCATGTGGCACTATAGGATAAGGACTGGACTGAGAATCACTAGGTCAGCAGTTCAAGCCCACCAGCTGCTCCTTGGAGAACTCTATACAGGGTCGCTATGAGTCAGAACCCACTTGGCAGCACTTAAAAGCCATAATGATAACAACAGAGTAATCATTAAAGTGCATTTTCATTTATTTAAGATCATATTTCTAAGTTATATATGTATCAGTGACATTCGATCATATTAAAAATAATGACAAAATATCTAAAAATATATTGAGGATAGACTTTGAGTTGGGAAAAACTAAATGTTTCATAAACATTACATCTGATTTAGTTTTAAGACAACCTTTTGATGCAGGAACTCTTTTTATGTTCACTTAACCAATGAGCAGCCATCCTGGGGATATTGGGATTTGAATCTAGGTCTGTTAATACAGAATCAATACTTAATCGTTTTCTGTATTTTGTGAATGTAGTATAATCTGGTAATTAAAACAGGTGACATGATAATTTTTTAATATTTCATTTTTGTTGTGGTTGAAAATATACACAGCAGTAATTTCACCATGTATGGTCTTCAAATTGTGCAGATATCCTCCCCATTGGCATACACTCACTACATTTATAACATCTCAATTCTATCTTATTGATGTAAATAGTTTTCTGTTTCATTGGGGTTTAAGAAATACACAAGGGAAAAAAATCAGAGGTAATATGCTTTTAAAAAACACAAAAACTCCTCTTGCTAGTAAATGTGTCTAAGTTTTCTTGAATCTTTGCTCCACAAAGACTGAGATATCTCATCTATATTATGAATACTGTAATAGTAACTCTTCATGGGTGTTTTGTGAATGTAGTGTAAAGTCTTTGCACAGTGTAAAATTGTATTTCCCCCCATCAGCATACATTCACAGTCCCCCAAGCTTTCTATACCCTTTCCAGAGTTGCTGATGTCTCTTTAATCCCATATAAATAGTTCCTTTAAAAGAAAACAGTGATCAAGGCAGATAATTAAACTTCATTAATTAAACTAATGTTTGGTTTCAAGAAAACTTCAGAAGAAAATTTTGGTTTAAGGATTAAGTTTAGAGATATCTCAGGGCATTAGTTTTTAGAGATTTATCCAGATTCAGTGGCCACAGAAAGTGTGGGTTTCATGAGAACTTGAAATTCTGTTCTGTATTTATCCCTTTGCTTCAGGATAATGCTTTTTAATAAAAAATGATCTCTATTAATCCTTCTGCATTATTTTTTCCTATAAAATATAAGACCAAATGAACCTTTCATCTGAGAAATTTAATTGATCATGGGTGGTGACCTGGCACAAAGAAAGGAAATGTGCTTATAGAAACCACTCTTTGGATTAAGATCTGTCTGTATTTCACGAGAATATTTTAGGTCAGGCAAGAATGCATTGTATTTTGGTTTGTTGTCCCTAAAATTGCTTTTGGAGCTTAACTCATCCCTCTTTTATTTTAACTGATGGAAATAAACTAATTAATTGTAAACTTCAGGAAAGCAATAGTTAGCAATCTATTAACTAGAAGTTTACATTTGGGTTACATCTGGATAATTATGAGAATTATAGCTTGTATTTCTCTTAGTTCAGCATTTCTTCAAATGTGGATACTTTCTTCTCTTGATGAGATCTGAATGATTGTACTATGGCTTGGTAATATTTATTGGAGAGACAATTTTAAAATTATATTGTTTTCAGATTTATTTTTTATATTGATTTACTGAAAATGACATGTTTTCAAGCAATTTTGGGGTGTAGGTTTGAATCAATCTTATTCGGAAACATGGCCAAGATAAATCAGACTAATATTTGTGAGAACTAATTACAGCCTGATTTTTTTTTTCAAATTTCTAGTCAATCTTCCAAAATAATTCAGATTTTATATAACAGCAAATACTCTTGAGAGGATTGCTTCATGAAGAAGCTATTCGAATCTATTTTATTTGTTTACTGGAATTAACATTTGTAAATTCACACTTGCTGTTACTTTTTATGGGTTTGTAGTTTCACTTACTCTGGTAGCGTAGTGGTTACGGCTCAGGCTGTGAACCGCAAGGTCAGCAGTTTGAAACTACCAGCTGCTCCGCGGGAGAAAGATGAGGCTTTCTACTCCCGTAAAGATTTACACCCTCGGAAACCCTGTACAGGGTCGCTATGAGTCGATTCCGACTCCATGGCACATAACAACAACAACAACAAGTTTCACTTAATGATCTAGCTCACTTGAATCTGTTTGGATATTGATGGTACTTGTGTTAATGAGATAAATACATTGGGATTTCTATGAGTTCTGATGTATTTGTTTTTTATTAAGATGAGACATTTGTATCAAATACGTATTTGATTACCAAAAGTTTTATAATTTGCAATTGGAATTAAAGTAAGAATTAAGCTAAGTATACATCCAGAATTTCAAGTTAACAAACAACTTTTGGGTCTTTACTTAGTTTCTCCATATTATTTTCAGTAATTGCATGTTTATCAACTAATTGGATAAATGGAGGAGAATTTGAGTTTATGAGCTAGAACCAACTTCCTGTATTCAAATGATGCCATCTTCCAATGATATGTTATAGTTTCCACTATGCCCCAAATTTAGAATACACCAACCATAATAAAGAGTCTCCCAAATTTAGAATACACCAACCATAATAAAGAGTCAAATGAGCTCTTAATCTTACTGATGTATTCTGCAGTATTATAAATGCTGAAAGATTACTTCCAATGTTTGGTATAATCTTAAAGGGTGCAGATGTGGTTCCCTTTGGTACAGGGCATCTTGACTGAGCTAACCATTTCCATAATGTGGTCACATTCTGCATGGGAAGCAGATTTACAGATAGGTACGTAATCCTTGTAGGGTATTTTAAAGACAGTTTATTAATGGATTGAGGCCTGCTGTTAAATTACATATGCTTTCAATGGCAATGAGGAGCAAATAGCATCAGAAAGTACAGTCATGTAGTTAGGCCAGAGAATGTCCTATTTAAAGTTTTCATGATAGATCCTTTAAACTTTTACTTCAAGCTCTCTTTGGCTCTTCATTTACTCCAGTATAACTCTGTTTACTTGTATGCAAACTAATTTTTCCATAGCTCTAAAGTATACACATTGAATTGGATATCAAATATATAATAAATATAAAATACATATATATTAAAGCCTAAATATATGTATTTTTTAAATTGTCTGTTTCCTTGATAGTCTAGATAGGAACCCAGACTTTGGAATTTTTTGTCACTGCCTAAATGAAAACAGCTAAGGTATAATTTCAGAGTCCTGGTGTGGTGCTGTAGTAAAAGCACAGGACCTCAAGGTCGGTTTGAACCACAAGATCTACAGTTCAAATTCACCAGCCACTCCTCCCAAGCACTATACAGGGCTGCTATGATTTGGAACCAACTCGATGGCACTTAACAACAACAAGGTGTAATTTCAGACTGCATAATTGTGCTTTCTGTTGTCTGTCAACCACGAACCTACGATGAATGCTGTGAGCACTTTTAAAGAACTGGGTTGAAGAATGTCTCATCTTAATCTCTGATTGTTTTGTGTTTTATGTTCAACAAGGAGGGAAGCTTAAAATGGTCCTTAAATTCATTTTCACATCTATGAGTGACATGCTTTGCTACACTCTGATATGTTACTGAAATCTATGAGTTTTTTCTTGGATTTCTCTGATATCTCTCACAATATCTAATTTACTCCTGTGTAAATGGCAGGTCCTCAGGATAAGGTGTTGCCTTGGCCTGAATGGAAATCATTTCTAATTAGCTTTGGATTCTGATTCTACTTGTCCTTTAATCGTGAGTCAGGGTATCTGTCAGACTTTCAGTCGGTACTCCTGTTGTTTTTAATTATGATAAATATATGCAATATAAAACATTTCATCAATCTTCACTGACACTGTTTAGTGATGTTGTCTAACCATCAGCCTTATATTTTTCCAATTTATATCATCACCCTTAAAAGAAGAGCAGATTACCAAATTATATGGGACACTGGGTTTCAATAATCTTCTTGATCCCTATACGAGTCTATTTCTTATTTTCCATACCAGGGACTCCACTTGGGAAGATAGCAAAGGTGGAGTTGGAAGGGGTATATAAATACACTTAGGGGTTGCCATTGAAGAGTTCAAAATGCATATTAACAGCTTTAAAGCTCCTAGCAACATTGTGTCAAATAAACATGTTTCAGTTTTTTGAATTCATAGTTGTTGGTCCTGGACCGTTTGTTACTACTAGAAATAATATTGAAATGTCCTACTTATTTCCTACCCAAGAGACACACCAGCATTTTAATAATATAAAATGGAATGAATCAACTTGAATATTTTTGATGCTTAGCTTAATATTTCTACTTCACGACTCCTTGATTGTAATAGAAATAATACCAAATTGTAAAATTTGGCTTAGAGTTTGATAGCTTTTAGATATCTAATGGACAAAATTTATAGGTAGAAAGAAACTAAACTCTTTTTTTAAAAAGGAATTGAATTATAAACATAAAAATTTGATAGTTCCCCTGACCATAACTATTATTCTTTCAGTTAAAATACTAAAAAGGGTATGACTCCATTATTGCAATTAGTTTAGAAACCTTCTATTTCCATGCCTTTAGATTACCTGTACACTAATATTTTAATCTAGAATATTTTTCCATCTTGAAAATTTCTATTTTATTTTAATTCCCATGCAATTAAAACAGTGCCATTTTCTTCTCTCCTTGCTAGATTCTTTTGAGAGCCTGCAGAAGGGTAGCAAGATGTTATTTTAATGTATTAACCTAAGCCAGTGGACTTTAAAACTATGCAAGTAAAAATGAACACATAAGTTATTTAAAAGAGAACTGCAGTTTAATTTACCTAATGTCAAGCATAAGCAATATTAAATCTATTTGAATTTAATTGCAAATTTGGGTCTTTCTATAAGGTGTAATTATCGGAACATCTTGCTATTAAAATTAAGTGTGAGTGAATTTTGACATATTCACTATCCTTTGTAATAAATGAAAGGTAATATTTTTATTTTGAAATATTTATAGTATAAATTACTAAAATGGTATTTCTCTCCTATTCTAATAAATCTGTTTTTACAAAGTGCTAGAGGTTAATGGCTAGATTTTAAATTGCTTTCCATTTTGATAATAAGTGGATTTCCAAGAGAAGATGATTTTATTAAAGAGATTTTGGTCACTCTGATTCTTTCCTTCTAAGAGAATAATTCATATTTGTACAAACTCAGGCATAAAACATGAAGCCCAATAGGCACTTTTAAACATATATTTATGAATATTATTTTTAAAGGGCTTTATTTTTTTCTTAAATGACATAGTTTTTACTTAAGGCTCTTTTTTAAAAAATGTGTCTTTCTACAAAGATTGGTTTATTTCCCTCGTATTTATATACCACCTCTCAGAAGTGAATAATGGCAGTGATTCCACTGAAAATTAACTTTGAATTAATGCACTGTAACTGTGATCAAATATTGATCAGTTTTTCTTATTTTGTGCATGGTTGCAAAGTGAGAAATAAAATGCAAACTCACAAATAATTTAATTACATTTAAAAAAAAAAAAGCTAAACCAGCTACGCATAAAATAAAAATACCTAACTCCCACTATTCTGCTAATTCTATTTATTGTTTTCTGATAATAATTTTATTTTTGTCTATGAGAAATATAGGGTAGTAATTTTAGGATTTTTTAAAAGATTCTACTAAATTCAGGATTATTATTGAAAAATGAAATGTAAATATCTAGATCTTTGATATAAAAGTAATTATAATGTAAGGTTTAGCCTACTGTGTATAATAAGGGCTTATATTTGATCAACCATAAAAGTTATTTAATCATTTTAACCTTGGAATACTACCCCGCAAAACACTACTTAATGGAAGTTAGCTGAGATGCATTAGAGTATCAAAACATCAAGTCGGCAAAGCAAGGGGTACCAGAAAATTCAAGCCCAGTTTTTTTTCTCCTATAATGGTGTAGCAGGTTGCATGGCAACCACTGTCTATGGATTTTTGAAGTTACTTTATCCGTATTCTTTGAAGAAAGACTTAGCCTGAATTGATTTTGGTAATTTTCAGAATTAATCGGGTATTCAAGAATTATTTTAGCAGCCATTTTCTAGGCTTCTACAATTTAGAAATACACATGTACAAGTCTGGTTCACAAAGTAGCTCTGGTTCCTGGTTTCCTAGTTATTTGATTAATGATACATACTAGATACCTGCTGATAGATTTGTTACATCCTATAACTTGTGTTAAAGCTGGTTATTGTCCAGAATTTCAATGTGGTCACTTTTAAGTGCTTTTTTATTGACTCTATCACTTTCACTTCTGACATGACAGCATGTTTTAATATTGTTGTTATATTTTACTTTTGTTACTACCTGACATTACCTTGTGTATTGAGTACCTTCAGAGATTTATAGTAGCTACTGATTTTTGTTGTTGGTGGTGGCACTTTTAAGGAAGTTAAGTGAGCTTCATTATATTGGTCCTGTTCTAGAATTGACAAGGAATAAAATATATTTCTCATGTTCAGCTTTTATTTTTCATAGTTTATCTTGCAATGCATATAGAGAAACAATAGAAGAGTTTGCTATAACTAATATTCAGAATAGATTTTTTTACTACGTGGCAAAAAGTAGACATTTAGAAAATGCTATTATGAAGCCAGTCCTGTTGCTATGTCTCTGACTGTGAAGAGCCTTGTAAAACATTTGATCTTACTATGTGAAATTTTCTACTTTTTAGTGTATATTTTCTTTCTCTCCTCTATTAATGGGGGATAAATGAGCTAATCTAAAAAAAATGTAATATATAATCTATCTTTGAATGAATTGTGCTAAAAGTTCGCTTACAACTCTTTGTAAAGTAATCCTATATAATCAAGTTAAAATAAAAATGTGTGTGAATAATAGGAGAAACACTTTCAAATACATTTGGACTTCCATATCCAAGGTGTCTGCATCTAAGGATTCTACTAACTGTGGATTGAATTGATTTTAGTGCAAGTAAATGATCAAAACAACCCCTAAAAGGGAGCATCAAGTGCTATTTGCACATAATTTACAGTGTGCTAGATATTATATATGAGTTCTGATATAGCACTGATATGCACTAGACTGCTAACCATAAAGTCAGCAGTTCAAACCTATCAGCCCCTCTTATAAACCTTATGAGGGGTTGCTATGAGTGGTAACCAACTTGACAGCACCCAACAACAACAAAAAATAAGAATTACAAGGAGTTTTGGTATGTAAGATAAGCACTGTACTGCAAAGCACAAAAGACCACTGAAAACACAAGGTTGACAGTTCAAACACACCAGACATTCCTCAGAAATACTATTGAGGGTTGCTGTGAGTTGAAACTGACTCAGTGCCACACAACCATCACCACAGAAATGTGACAGATACATGGAAGGTTGTGCATACTTTGCCATTTTATATAAGGGACTTGAGTATCCTTGGACTTCGATGGGATGAGGGTGGTAGAAGGGCCTTCTTAGAACCAATCCTTAGTGGATATTGAGGGGAAAGTGTACATTTGCTAAACATAAGGTGTATATAGGTACCAAGTCATCTTCAATGTGTTACCAGTTCCCTATCTAAACAGCAGTAAAACGGTGGCTAAGATGTGTATAACCTAATGCTACATCAGTGTCTGCAAGTTCATTCCTCAAGGATGTGTGGATGCTAACTGAAAATATACTCTTCATGGTGATGATTGTAAAGTTACTACTATGAAGAAACTGTGTGTCAACAAGAAATTGCAGTCATTTCAGAAAAATTAAGTGTATTTTCTTGAGCAAGAGGTATTTTCTTTTATGCATAAACAAATTACCAGTCAGACACTCTTGAGTCTGATTTGCCTGCACTATAGCAGTCTTTCCGTCTCCAGCTTTCCTAGACTTTAGTTGATTTAACTCCTGATCACTCATTTTATAATCAGCAGTCTTGGATAAAATGTAACATAATTAAAACATCTTGGATTGTGTGACATTTCACAAATAAATTCAACTAGAATTGGTTATCAAATCACAGCTGTAGTATGAATAAATCTGCCGTACAATGTTGTTCATTATTTGACAGGAAGTGTCTGCTCAGCTTCTTGAAGGGCTTCTTCTATGTGTTTGTTTTATTTATGCTTTTTTGTTGTTGTTGTTCTTTTTGTCATGATTTGTTTTGTTTTAGAAAACAAGCTTCTATCTGTGAGCATCCTCTAAGCATTCATTTTTAAAAGATGGATTTCAGCGAATAATAACTAAGGCATTAACTACAATATATAATTGCAGCACGGTTATCACTTTTATTATAGGGAGGTTTACCTTGGACTTCAAATGTAAGTAAAAGTCCTTTGAAAATCACAAGTAGCCCTCCTACACAGTGAAATGGGTGGTAGTAATGTTTGATGCTAGTGTTCTGTGGTACCTTTTATACTTCTGTCTTTTCTAAGGCATGCTTCAGTGTTGTTTATTTAATTGCAGCATTTTCCTCTCTGAGTTTATGAACAGAAAATGTCCCAGAATATCCTTTAATGGCAAAGGAGGAATATGGAACTGCAGAATAAGCACTGGGCCTGGACAACAGGGAGCGGCTGGTCAGTTTGAACTGCTGATCTTGCAGTTCAAACCAACCTTGTGGTCCAGGTCCAGTGCTTAACTACTATCAAAGTCATTGTTGTTGTTAAGTGCCGTCGAGTCAGTTCCAACTCATAGCGACCCTGTACAGGGTTTCCAAGGGTGTAAATCTTTACGGGAGTAGAAAGCCTCATCTTTCTCCCGCGGAGCGGCTGGTAG
>NW_006408519.1:6231978-6246506 GCF_000296735.1 Chrysochloris asiatica
TCATAGTTATTGAAAATCCTTTGGGGCATATAGTTCTACTCCAAAATACATGGGGTTGTCATTGATTTGGTTTGTTTCTTTGTGTTTAGTGACAAAATTATCTCCTTGTCTTATGCCAGAAGAATACAACTGTTGCAGTATAGTACATAAAGGAGTTGACTCTTACTCTTTCAGCCCAGGAGGGCTCACATGAGTGTCAAGGCATGTATTAGAGAGCAGTAGCATGTTTTGATCTTGTGTCTTGCTTTCGCTTCTGTCAACCAGGGCAGCAACAGGATGAGAGACAGAACAGGCACTCTGTAGCTTTTTGTTTCTCTCTGATATTTTCCAACCAAAGGCACTAATGTTAGAACAAAAGGTTAGCACAGGCAGAACTCATAGGAAACTTGGTCTAATGTTGTCTGAAAGAATGGTTCTAGCTATTTAAGTCCTCCCAAGAGAAAACAAACAAAAATGCTTAAAGAATATATGAAACTTCAACTTCATTTTTTCTTTCCAAACACCTCATCGTCTATAGAGAAGGTACCAGAACAAATATTAGCATATTGCTAAGAAACAATGAAAGTGGAATATAATTTAGATCAATTAGAGCAATGCTCTTAATAAGTAATACTCATATTTTCCAGATTTTTCAGTTGGTATCAACCAATTCAATTTTAAGGGCAAAACATAGAAAGTTTGATTAGAGGACATATAGTATATATAATATACGAGAATAAATAAATGAATAGTCACATTTAAATTTTATTGAATGAGGTTTTTTTATAAGTAGAATGAATGAATCATCCATTCCATTCATAACGTATATATTTAAAGCATCTCTGTCTGCTTTGCACTTTGCTTGGTGCTATCCATGCAAAGATTTATACTTTAGACCCTGTCCTTTAGCTATTGGGAATAAAACTGAGCAGATAAATATGGAAACATAAATTACAGTGAAATATGTTTAGAAAATCTGCACAAAAAGGAGACTAGAGCAAGGAAGGATTTGGCATTAATTGAATTAAAAGCATTTGCTATGTAGAGAAAGAGGGAAGGGTGTTCCAAGTACAGGCACGGTATGCAGAAAGACACAGTTTTATAAGGGACTAGTCTGGAGCTCTGGCAGCATAGTGGTTATGAATTGGGCTGCGAACCTTAAGGTTAGCAGTTCGAAACTACCAGCCACTCCACGGGAGAATGATGAGTCTTTCTGCTCCCGTAAAGATTTACAGCCTCGGAAACCCTGTACAGGGTCGCTATGGGTCGGAACCAACTCGATGGCACTTAACAACAGTCTGTGTAGTATAAGCAGTTCAAAAAACCTACCATCCTCTCCTTGGAAACCCTATACAGGGCTCCTACTAGTGGAATCAACTCAATGGCACTTACCAACAACAAGCCTGTCTAGAAGGCATCCTGCTGGTACATTGCTCAACCCATCAGCCATGCCCTGGGAGAAAAGACCTGGTAATTTATTGCTGTAAAGATTTCTGTCATGAGTCAGAATCAACTCGACAGCTCACAATAGCAACAAAAACAGCTTGTCTAGGAAATGGGCAGTGTCTTGGCAAAGACATATTTTTATATTGTAATGCTTTTAATATTCTCATTAAAATATTTATTTAAAAGATTTTAAGCATTTCAATATTTAAAAAAAGGTGTTCCTTTTCATGGACACATGTGTTGCAATGAATTATTGAATACGTCTCTTCTAGCCTTAGTCTTTGTAACTCTCACCAAACAACTCTTTTCCTGATTGGTCTGGTTAAGAGACATGGGAGAAGATAGGATGATTCTATTCTCAATCACTGTCATTGTAAAAACTTAGAATAAAATGAACCATCTTAGAAACTGGAACAGGGGACCTCATGACCATCAAAGAAGAAGAGCCAGGAATGGAGTGTGCCCGTTAGTCCCCAAGATACCTGCACATTGAACCTCTTGACTTGGGGACAGCCAGCTATGATACAGGAGGAATGGCAGAGGAACATCAGCCACAGGACAAAAAGGAGTGAATAAGACAGCGTGGTAGGCATCACAGTCTAAAGAGCAGGTAAAACTGAGTGACTTTGAGCAGAAGGCTTGTTTGCAGAGTTGAGTGCCTCCAGGCACTTAATGGAGGGAGCTAGGTTTGCTGACCCATGTGGAGCTAGAGCTGAGTGCCTTCAGACTGAGGCTTATTGCAGAGTGGTGTGCCCTGTAAGCATTTATCAGCAGCCCTAAAGGAGCTCTGCAACACTGATGGTGCAGGGTAGAGGCCGGGCCAAGGAGTCTAGGGCCAGCAGAGAAGAGGCTGTCCTGACTAGAAGAAACTCTATCCCACACATTTGTAACCCTGTTACAAATTGTACCCTGTTAACTCCCCTAATACACCCCATACTGTGAATATACATCTGAGTTCTGTGTGGCCATTGCATGAGTTATTGAACCCAGCTAAGTAAATAGTGCTGTGAGAGGGATATTTTTGTTGTTAAATACTGTCAGGTCAGTTTCAACCATAGCAACCCTGTGCAGAGTTTCCAAGGAGCATCTGGTGGTTTTCAGTCCAGTTTTTATCCTATAGCGCCACACCAGGAATCCATGAAAGAGATGGTAAGTCCTTTTTTTTTTTTTTTTTTGTAGTATACTTTCACAATTGTTCAATTTAATATATGTTGTTGTTAAGTGCTATAGCGTCAGTTCCAACTAATAGGGACCCTGTATAAGGTTTCCATGGAGTGGCTGATGGGTTTGAATGGATGACCTTGTGGTTGGCAATCTAGTGTTTATCCTCCAGTGCCAGACCAGAACTCCAAAGTAATGCCTCAGGTAATATTTTCAGTTAAAAAAGTGAAGTGTGCGCGCGTCTCTTATTGTTGTTGCCATCAAACTGATGCTGACTCATGATGACCCGTGTGTTATAGAAGAGGACTGTCCCCAAATTACAGGAGTATCTTGGTTGCAATCTTAACAGAAGATCACCAAGCCTTTTAGTTTGCAGTACTACTGGGAAAATAGTACTTGGTTAGCAGACAAATACAAATTGTTTGAACCACCTAGGGGCCCTCTGGATTTGCTTAACACCCTTAAACTGTTTGTTAAATTAGTTCTACCTTGATTCTGTCCCCACTAAAAATTTGCAGAAACAAAACTGGCCATATTTAGTCTTCTTAATAATGACAATGATAGCAACTCTCTTTTCTACATCCTGAATGTGTCAGGCAGTTGGGTGCAGTTTCGAGGACTGCAGGATGTAGGAATTGCTCTGTACCCTTGGGTGACTAGAGTTCTAGCAGGTTTGATTTGATAACTTAGATTTCAAAACCATGGGTGCATCAATGCTCGAAGAATGCAGAATAATTAAGCTACATAATGTTAATTAGGTAACTGTCTTTCTCGCTCCATCCATGTCCCTGCCAAGGTGAAAAGATCACAGTTTTCTTAGGAAGAAAGATTATCAAAACATGTTAGCTCCTCAAGCTAGCCAAGTTTAGCTTGCTTGAAAGAAAATACGTAGTTGGTATGTTACATTTAATTATGGAAGGCTGCAAGATTCCAATGACATATTTACCTCATTTACCTAGATGATATTCTAATATTTATTAGGTCATTTGAGAAACATCTGCAATACTTAGATAAGATGCTCTCTCTCATCAAGGAAAGTGGACTACAATTCAACTCCATGAGGTACAATGTTCCTTGTATGAATATCCCAGTTCATTTTCTGATGAGGTTTCACTCTTGACCATTTAGCTCAGTTGGTTGCACTTAATACCAACAAGGCTCAAGTTGCAAGTTGAATTTTCCTGTGAGCCACTTAGTCTCCTCATAGTGATTTGTGGATGCAGTCCTTTACCTCAAACAACCTGGTCAAATGGAGGACAAGATGACAGGATCCAGTGATCATAGATGAGATAGTGTTTGTAAACTATAAGCCAGGAGATAATTAAGGGATTACGTTTTAATCATGACATTAATATTAGAAAGCTAGTCAAAACATGTTGCTGTATTAAATCAGTATAAATGCCTACTTATATGTTTTCTGAAGTGATATATTCTGACTATAAAATGAATACATTATATGAAGAGTTTTAATTTGGAGTAGGGTATATTTGGGAGGCAGATCTTGTAAGAAAACATTGTCGTTGTTCAATAAACAAAATAATATTAAGTTTGAAATTATTTTATGTTTATAAAATAAAATAGAAACAATTCTAAGATTGTTGTTGTTAAGTGGCATCGAGTCAACAACCCTCCGTAGTAGGGGTGGGGAACGTCTGGCCCCTGAGGCATATGAGGCCCTCAAAATCATTGGGCCTGGCACTGCCAAGGCAACCACAACTTCAGCAGTCACGTTATGGGTGAGTTAATTAAGTGTTTAACCAAATATAGCAGGTTAATTTTTAAGTTGATTATTCTGTATGACCCACAAATTATGTTACAAATTTTGGCAGAAAAAAAGTTTCCCACCTCTGCTTGGGTTTCCAAGGCTTTAAAATCTTTGTGGAAGCAGAAAGCTTCATCATTCTACCAATATATAATATGCGACTTTTACATTTTCTATGACAGCATCGATTTCTGTTGAGAAAATGAAATAACACATCTTGTCCACTTCAGATTTGAGAGGTAAACACTGGGTGTGCATGAAGATCACAGTATAGGTGTGTTTGCCGCCTGGGCTGCCTTATTATGTTCCTGAGTTTTGAACGCTGTGAACCACAGACAGCACTGTACAACAGCTGGTCACCCTGGGCGTGAAGTGGACCTGAAAGTTTGCTTTCTGGTGGCCAGCTGGCTCCCAAGGAGAAGGAGGAAGAGGCTAAACCTCACCAATTAAACAAGCCACTCTCTTTCTCCTGGGGAAGAAAGAGTGATTGGGCAGAGAAATGACAGGATTGTTTCACTAACAAATACTCTTTCCATCAGAAATGTCGTTTATTTAGTCATGCAATGTTAATTTGCCTGCTATTTTCTCATTTTTTGTGTGCCATACTTGCCCATCTGTCAGGTTGTTGTACTGTGGTGGCTTGTGTGTTGCTATGATGTTGAAAACTATGCCACTCATATTTCAAATACTGTTAGAGTCGCCTATGGTGGACAGGATTTAGAGAGCATCCAGGCTAAAACTGGGAAGAAGGCCGGCAGTCTTTTCTACAGAAAATTAGCCAATTAAATCCCTGTGGGTCAGAGCAGAATAATTTCTAGTACAGTGCTGAAAGACACTCAAAATTCACAGACTTGAACACCCAACAATTGTGAAGATGGTGCAGAGTAACTAAGAACAGCAACGTGCGCTGTATAATTTATCTATCACCTTAACTGTGTCACTTAATCTTTACACACAAACACACACAAAACAAACTTGTTGTTGAATCAATTCTGACTTTATGTGTTACAGAGTACAACTAAGCTCCATAGAGTTTTCTTTGCTATACCATTTACTGAACACATATCGCCAGACCCTTCTTCTGTGGTGCCACTGGATGAGGTTGAACTGCCAATCGTTAGGTTAGTCGTGGTGGTTATGTGCCGTGGAGATGGTTCCGACTCATAGCGACCCTGTATAGGGTTTCCGTGGCTGTAAATCTTTATGGGAGCAGAAAGCCTCATCTTTCTCCCACAGAACAGCAAGTAGTTTTGAACTGCTGACCTTGCAATTAGCAGCCTGATTCATAACCACTATGCTGCCAGAGCTCTTTTTTGGTTAGTAGTTCAATGCAAAGCATTGGCGCCACTCCAGGACCCTGTAATTATCTCTGAAATTCCAAATTGTACATGTGTGAGAGAAAACAATTCTAGCTATTTTATTTTTGATATGGATGACTCTTAGAGATATGAAATAAACTGCACACCACCACTCAGACAAGAGAAAGAGTCAAAATCAAGATGCTCGCATTCCTAAGTCCAATTGTCAATTGTTAAACTGCCCTTTAAAGTTCTGAAATGATTGCAGTGTAAACAGGATTTGTGAAAATTGTTAAGCCTCTGAATAAAGGTGACTTTGCAGCTTAAAGATTATTCGTGGTCCCTAAAACACAAATATCCCAGTCAACACACAAAAGCATATGACAATATATAAAAATGAAGGCCGTTTTATAAAATTGCATTGGAATGAAATTCATTCATTATTAAAGTCAACTTGATAAAAATGCCCAAGGCTTACTCTAAAACAGTGTAAACATTTATCACTTGGTTTCTTCTGTGAAACTATGATGTGTCTGTTCCACAGGTCCTGTTTTTACTTTTGGTGCTCTGGATTCTGACTATTGAAGAAATAAATATTTAATCATGTGCCTTGATTTTAATCATGCACTTAATAAACTGTTTCTTATGACAAATACCAACCAACAGTGCATACTAAAATATTTATGGTGTTTCCTTGCCCTCTGCCCCACACCCATACAAGAATTAAAGGATTGTTGTAGTATATCACATTGATTAAGGAAATAGACAAAATTATAAGGTCCGTTTGAACTGCAAGGTCAGCGGTTCTAACTCCGTGGAAACCCTATACAGGGTCACTATGAATCAGAACCGACTGAACGGCACTTAACAATATCAACAACATTTGGTTATGTTAGGTTTTTTGTGTCTTAAAAATACTTAATTGTGTGTATTATTACAGCACTTAGAAACAATTTTCCTAATCTTTATTTCCTTTAACATAAATGCTGATTCTGTGAAATACACTCATTTACCTCCATTTTAAGATGTAGAAACTATGGTCTAGGAAGGGAGGGAAAACAATTGCTCAAGGTCATTGTTTTGGCAAACAATATGTAATTATTTCACCTCCAGGTGTGTGCCATGGGTAGTAATCAAAATGAAAAAGTAAAATCCAGGTTTTCTTCCATTTTAGTCCTACTTTTCATTCGAGCATAGCTTCTGCGTTACAGTAGAAACATATTTAACTGGAGTCGTTCTTGACTCCAACACAAAGGTGTGATGGCTAACCAAACAGCTGATCCATTCTTCCTGGTGGTGGTGTTGATTAGCACAGTCAAGTAACCTTGTGGTCCAGTGCTTATCCTACAGCGCCACACCAGGTCTCCTAGTCCCGGAACCAAGATGACCTCTCTGATGCGCCTTTTTTTTTTAATTGTTGTGACTTGCAGTTGACTTGGTTCTAAGTCCTGTATGTCTGAATAAACTATTGCCCAGTCTTGTGCCATTTTTATGATCTTTGGTACATTTGGGCCCATTGTTGTGACCATTACCTTTTATAGTTGTTATTGTTAAGTGCCATCGAGTCGGTTCCAACGCACAGCGACCCTGTACAGGGTTTCCGAGGCTGTAAATCTTTACGGGAGCAGAAAGCCTCATCGTTCTCCCGCGGAACGGCTGGTAGTTCCGAACTGCTGACCTTGCGGTTCGCAGCTTGATTCGTAACCACTACGCTACCAGAGCTCCTTTACCATATACATAATGTACACTAACTATAGCTCTGGTAGCACTTAACAACAACAACAAGAGAAAAGTAAAAAGGGGTCCTAAAATGCTTAGCCTGAGGAGACATAACACAAAATTTTTCTTGTCTCAAATTAAATGATTGCATACACATTTTCACTTAGTGTGGTGCTATAGTATAAACACTGAATTTTTAACCACAAGGTTGGTGGTTCAAACCCACCAGCTGCTCCTTGGAAACACTATAATGAGACAGAACTGACTCAACAGCATTTAACAACAACAATCTCAAATAGCCTCATAAACATTTAAAATAGTTATTTGCCCTTGTTTATGTAATATTGTTACTGTTAAGTGCTGTTGAGTTGGTTCTGACACATAGTGACCCAATGTAGAGTTTCCTAAGAGTAGTTTATAGGTTTGAACTGCCAACCTTGTGGTTCAAACTGACCTTGTGGTCCAGCGCATTATCTTACAGTGCCATTATCTTACTCTATATTATATGTGCTTTGATATAGCTTCAGCAGTACTCAACTGCTAACTGAAATGTTGATGATTCAAATCCACCCAGTAATCCCACTGGGAGAAGACCTGGTGAACTGCTCCCATAAATATTAGGGCTTAGAAAACCCTATGGTGCGATTCTTCCTGTGGGTTCCTTGTGATTCAACATTGGCTCCGTGGCCCTTAACAACAACAATATATCTTAATGGAGTTAGTCAAAGAATATGTGTCTGATGGTATTTTTCTTCTACGAGTTATTCCATTTGATTAAGAACATGGAGCTAATGGAGGCAAGAGCAAGAGAGCTAGAGAGATCTTAACTCAATGGCTCACAGATTACTTCTCTCAAAGCCAACCATATTAAAAAAAAAAAAAAATGTCTGCCATTACTTATACAATACTTACCAAATTTGGGGAGAGTAATATATGGTGTAGAATCTACCTGGAATGGGAAAACAACCAAGAGAGTTCACGTTGAACTGAGAACAGGTCATTGATAATATCTTAGTACACAAAGAATAGCAGAGCACAGTGAATTTAATAGATGGTACTAATAATCATTATTTATTGAAGGGAGATTTTTTAGGAACGTTTTGTAGTATGATACCTGAAAAAGATACGAAAGTTTAAGCTGTATTAAACTTTCAGGGCGAAATGTGAAACTCTGCTCTAAGGTTTTGGATTTTGTTATGAAACTCAAAACTCAGTCCCGTTTTAAGAGGGGTTTGCAAACCTCAGCTACATCTAAGCACTGCACAAGCTTTAAATCTATGGTAGCCTTTTATCTGTCATAGGAATTTAGAATCTTTTCTTTCTCTTTTAACTCTGCTTCTTGGTAGGACTCAAATTTTCTTGAGCTTAACTTTTAACAATTTAAAGCTGTTCCCAAAAGATTCTTGAGACAATGTTCAGCCTGATCTATTTTTCTAAGGAAGAAGTATTTATCACCCAACCATGATCAAAAATAAAATCTGACATCTGTTTAGTAGTTGGCATAGACTGATATGTGTAGTCACAAATAACTTCAGACTCTGAGTGTTTTTAAAAAATTAAACACACACACACACAGGTTCTTTAGTTTTCAAATTTTGACAAATACCTAGGTAGCAAAGCATTCCATTTTAACATTCCTTACGTGGATACTTCAGTGACACTAACATGTATCCATCATGGTGTTCAGCCATCACCCTTACCTGTTCCAAAAATTTTCCATCACCTTTAACAGAAACTCAGGGTCTACTGAGCATTGAGCCCTTTTTCCCCTCGCTCCACACCCCTGCCCCCACAACCACTAGCAAACTTTGATTTCTATGCACTTGCCTGTTATAAATATTTCATGTGAGTGGGGTCATACAATACTTGTTCTTTTGTGACCGACATATTTCACTCAGCATAATGTTTTCAAGGTTAATTCATGTATCAGGGCTCTGTTTTTCTTCATGACTGAGTAATATTCCATTGTGTACCACATTTTGTGTATCCATTCATCTATTGGTGCCGTGTATATCATTTCCATCTTTTTCATTAATTTCCACTTGGAAAACATCAGCTATAGTCATACGAAAGTCTCTGAGGAACCCAGGATGGTGGTTCTCAACATGCATTTCTGTAATCACTACAGCAGGGAAAAAGAGACATGGTGAATTGATCATGGGCTCTTAACAAGCATATCACTGTTGCTCATATTTCATTGGCCAAAGCGAGTCATATGACCATGCTTCATTTGAAAGTAGGTGGGAAAGGATTGCCAGTCTTTACACATGGAAGGATAGGAGAACTGGAATATTTGTGAAATATATAGCCAGAGTGAGAAATTATCTTAACAATCTAATGTTTTAAAATGTCTTAATAAATATTGTAACCTACCCTTAGCTTCAGGTTCAGCACATCTAAAAAATACATAGCAAGGTATATGTGTGTATGTGGTGATTATAAAAGCAGATCCCCAACTTGAAAACCTGGATATTCCATATATTAAGTGATCTTAGATATTTTGCTTACCCATGCCATGCTTTAGTGTTATCACCTCTAAGATAATTCTAAGAATGTTGTTGTGAAGTGTTGTTGAGTTGTTCTGATCCATAGCAACCCTATATAGGGTTTCCGAGGAGCGGCTGTTGATTTTGAACTATCAACTTTGCAGTACAAATGGAACTTGTAGTCCAGTGCTTCCTAACTAGTTCATAAGACCACTAGAGGAGTTCTGTGAGAAACATGTGAGAGGCTGAGCTCAGTGCCTGGCCCCCAATAAACTCCCTATCCCTAAACCAAAGCAAACCCACAGCTGTCCAGTTGGTTGCAACGAATAGAGAACCTATAGGATACTTGTAGAACTGTTCAAAGGTTTCCAAGGCTATAAATCTTTACAGAAGCAGACTGCCACAAATTTCTCCTGTGGAAGTTCCTCATACATGCTAATTATTATTGGGGTGATGTATTTAGTCTCTATTTTTGTTCATTTTGTCCTTTGGTCAACTTGAAATCTTGATGTCATTTTTGGCTGTTTCCTCTTGTCGTTAACCTCCATTTGTACTTGGCCGCCAAGGCTTTGTTTGATGCATCAGTAAACTCTGGTCCATGGGCAAATTGTTTTTGGATGACATTCCCAGCTAAGAATAGCTTATATATTTTTCAATGATTGTAAACAAAACAACAATAATGATAACAATTGATTCCATTGCTCCTCAGCTAATTTTCTGGCTTCAATTTACTTCCCAATACATACTTAGTTCTATTTCACTTCAGATGTATGCCTTACATATTCTTGAATATATCAGGTCTCTAAATAAAGGGAGGAAATCTTTAAATCAGATCTCTAAATAAAGAGAGTAAATCATCAGGCTCACAGGAGAATGGGTCCTTCCTTATTGACTGGAATCCAGTGTTGTTGTTGTTGTTGTTAGTTGCCCTAAGTAGATTTTGATTCGTGGAGACCCTGTATATGCAAAACAGTACTGCTGTACAGGCGTTTCAAAGCTATGACCTTTCAGAGACATAGCCAGACCTGTCTTCCAAGGTGCCACCAACCTTAGGATGACTAATCAACTGTTTTAACTGTTTGCACCACTCACAGACCTCGGAACTCATAATCTGGACCCAGTCTTACTTTCCAGACTTATTTTGTTTATTTGTGCATATGAACCCTGAATTCATTTGTACAAAGGGACTTCAAAAAGTTTGTTCATTTTATTGATTGAATTACCTTAACAAGTCTCTGCCTTCATGGTGTTTTTAGTTACCAGAAGCATGTCTTCTGGCTTTCCTTGCCTTGAATTCATCCCCTCAATAAAATGCCCTTCTCTCCTATGGAAATATTACATGTGCTTCAAACCTCAGCTCAAGGTGTCAGTCTTTGTTTCAAACTTCTCCTAACCTACATCCATGCTAGTTTCTCTTCCCTGACTCTTTTGTACACAGAGTGTTTGCCATTTAAAATAAAAATTTTTATTATGAGGGTTCTTTTGTAGTTTCATATATGTCTGATGTCTCTTCTCTAATTCACAAGCTAATTTTTTTTTAAGTTTTTATTGTGAGGTTTACATGGGAGAACATCAACTTTACACTCATAATACTATTGTATTTCATTTCATTGCAATGATTACAATCCCCTCCATACATCATTAAATAGCCAAAGGTACACCCCACAGGCCCATCCCCCTCCCCCAGCCATCAGCACATGGCCCTTCTCCCTCCCTGAGTCCAATGTCCCCACTTGCTCCATCTGTCCACATCATCATCTCTGTCTTCATCCCTGGCATCACTACCTCTGAGGGTAGGGTCCTGCTTTCCGTTCTTCTCACTTTATGGCCCCAGGGACCTCCGCTCCTGGGCTGCAAAATCCATCACTCTCCTCCTTTTGTCAAAAAACATCCACCTCTATATTTCCTACCCTCACAGTCAGTCCTGATGTCATTTATTCACTATTGTACCATAAGAGTCTTATCCCCACTTCCTTATGCCACTCTGGTCCCAACAGATTGGAAATCATTCAGTGGTGATTCTGTCTTCTCCTGCCCCATCTGGAACTAGGCTCCCTCTTGAAAGCTTGTAAACCAGTCACTTCTTGCCTTTATTGTTGTTGTTAAGTGCCGTCGAGTCAGTTCCAACCCATAGCGACCCTGTATAGGGTTTCTGAGGAGCAGCTGGTAAGCTTGAACTACCGACCTTGCATTTCAAACAGGCTTTGCAGTCTGGTGCATTAACCCACAGAGCCACAACAGGATTCCTTTATAGGCCCCCCATTTTGGATAACTAGTGTCTAAATTGCCCATCCCTGTCAACCCTGTGTACAGTGATCCTCGCTGTAAAGATTTGGTTCCCTTTTTTGAACTACTACATCCATAGGTGCAGGTAAAGTTCATCAGATTGTAGCAGGTTATTCTTTTTTTTTCCTCTTCTTTCTTCTTCTAGTTGAGTTCTGATCATCCAGCCAGGTCGAGTGGGTACTATCTGCAAGTATGGGTGTTCTTGTGCATCTCTCCTCACTTCATATCAGCTGTATACTTCACTCTATGCTCTAGTCCTCTGTGGCCATGTCACTGCCCCTGAGTCCAGGAGTCCTCAGGTCTTGCCATATTGCTGGCTCTCCAGGTCTCCACCCGGGTTCACAGGGGTATATTGAATGTGTTCGGGCTTAGCTCACAACTCCATTGCTGTTTTTCCTCCTCTTCCCCTTATCAGTGACCAACATGGTCACCAGCCAGACCACATGCCTGCTCATGTATTCCCCTTGAGTCTCAGTCTTGGAAGGGGGTTTTCTCTGAGGGAGTTTTCCCGACCACTTGCCTTGATGACTCCCAGGCGAACAGCCTACTTGTTCTTGTAGTAATCAGTCAGACTGCCATTATTGTTTTGGATTTTTCCTGACAGTCTTTCTTTCACGAAGTATCTTCTATTCTTCTAGCCGCTCCAGGCTGGTCTACTCCTCCTTTCCAGTGGAAATTTCCTACCTCAGTCAGTTCTGGATGGGGTTCTGTCACAAGCTAATTTTAAGTCCTACTGGACAAGTCTGTGACCCAAACATCAGTTTGATATACTGTGGTAGCTTGCACGTTAACGATGATACTGGACATTGTGCCTTAAGTTTTACCAACAGGGTCACCCGTGGTGGACAGTTTTCCACAGAGCTTCCAGACTAAGACAGACTGGCAACCTATTTATTAAAATAAGCCAATGAAAACCGTATGTTTCACAGCAGAATATTGCTCAACATATTAGACCAGACGCTGTTTGATTCTGTAGTAAATGGGTCAGTATGAATCAGGGTTGACCTGTCAGCAGCTAACAAGAGGACAAGTGGAAAGTTCTTTCCCTCGATGTATCTAGCAGTGATAACTATTTGCTGAGTCAGCTTCTTAAAAATGATAATCAGATTAAGTTTATTAATGGAGGTGGCTCTTAAAACAAGATGGGAACTACATGAGATTTTTGTTTGTTATAAGATAGAGACAGTTCTGACAAGAAACCAGAGGGGATGGATAAGAGGTTGTAGGGAAAAAAAAGAAATAAAGGATAAATGATGGAACAAGAGAAGAGGAAATGAAACAGTATGCTACTGAAGGAATTGATTCACTTACTCTACAAATAATTATGACTGCCAGACTGTACAAGCATTCTCACAAGACATGAATCACAATAGTGAGAGAAACAGAAAAAGACAAAGTTTTCATATGGCTTGCACCCTGGAAGACACCTGTATTCAAAGAAGTAAGTAGTCTTCCTTGGTGACCAGAGAGAAATCCACATCCTACTAACCTTCTGAAGTAGATCGTATTAGCCAGGTATTATCTGTGAGGAAATGGATGCAAAAGTATGCTGGAGTCAGATCGCATAAGATTGAGGGAGCTAGCTATTATACCATAGGAGTTACTGTGAGCCAGTTGTTAACATCACCATTATTAAAAATCAAATAAATTAAACTTACTGTTAAGTTATATTAAAAAAGAAAGATGATACATGTACAAAATGCATCATTCTTTTATCACATTTTACTATCATCTGTGCTGTTAAAGGAGCTATGGTGTAGCATTGTGGGTTAATGTGCTGGACTGCAAGGCTGTTTGAACTGCAAGGTCAGTGGTTCAAGCTCACTAGCCACTCCTCAGAAACCCTATACAGGGTCGCTATGGGTTGGAACTGACTCGATGGCGCTTAACAACAACAAATGCTGTTAAAGTTATTTATATCGGTTAAATCTGTATGGTGAAAATACTATATGCTCTGTGCTACTGTGCATCACATCTCAGCTCCTCATCCAGTGACGTCAGATTGATCACAAAATCATCCATAGTGAGGGGGCAGGGAAATGATATTTATACTATAAGACTCGCAAAATTTTACAAGTCAAGATTTGATTGTTTCTTTTTCCTTGTCTGTATGTTAAAAAGTAATGTTAATAATTCATATTAAACTTTAAAAGGTACCTTTTCTCTAGCAGTGATGTTGAGAATAGTACAAATTTTTGAGGAAATATTCTTCCAGTATTCAAGATTATTTGAGTCAGCAAAGAAGTTGTTCACATCATTGTTGAATGGGTGCACTTCTAACATATGTCTTCAGTATTTTGTTTTCCCATTAACATAAAGAGAAAGCAATCAACATTCATGTCAAAACTGCACTTGTCCCTATAGATTGTATCCATAGATTTGTTGTGGAAT
>NW_006408519.1:6246876-6259376 GCF_000296735.1 Chrysochloris asiatica
CAACAATGCCAATGCATGTGTGTGTGTATGTATGTATGTATATATAGTCCTGGTGTGGCACTGTGGGTTAATGCGCTGGACTGCAAAGTTGGTTTAAACTGCAAGGTCAGTGGTTCAAGCTCACCAGCCACTCCATCGACACCCTATGCAAGGGTCACTATGGGTCGGAACTGACTTAAAGGCACTTAAGAGCTATATATATATTTTTTTCCTTTCCCCTAGAACTAGTTGTTAAATACTTACCAGAACAGCTTAGAGGCTGAGAAGTATCTGCATAAATTGATTTGTTCAGTAGGACAGAGTGAGTGGTGGGGATATAATTTCAGCCCATATTTCAGTGACTCCAATTCTAGTATTCATACATTTTTCAAGTTGTAGTTCTCACATAATCTATGTCAAAATTCAATAGAACACAAATATTATCAATTTTTTAACCTCTCCCAGATGTCCTTAAAAGATGTGGAGGCTGAGGCCAAGGGACTTCCAAAATTAATAGTCGCCAAAAGTGATTCATGTACACTCTGTAATATGACCACCTTTTTTTCTTCATATTTCCTCTCAAATGTAGAGTCATTAAATTCCTAAATAATAAGATGTCATGATCCAAAATAAGTAGCCATTTTGGAAAATAGAGTGCAGACATTTGACCTTCTAAGTTATTATAGGAAAGAAAATTGAGTGGATGGCTTGTTTTGTTCACAAACCCATTCTGTATGTGATAATTCCCAGTCAGGCATGTTAAAATGACAACAGCAACCCCCCAGAGTCACTCTAATGCTACCCTTTCCCGTGGTTTCCAGGAAATCTTTTAAACCTTGTTGAGAGACCATGGGCTCTTACTATGAAGGATTTCTCAGAGAGTTATTTTCTGTAAGATCCTACTGCTGTGGTCACATCCAGATACCAAAAGAAAGCATACAGTCACCTCCTGTGATTTTAGAAGTCTCAAAGAATCAGAGTGCTCTCCCAAGGTCTGCAACCTCATTCCTCCTGGAGGCTATCAACCTTCCAAAGGATTTTAAAGACTACAGCACAATAGGAAAGTCACTTAAGGCAGAAAATTCATCTCCACCAATGCTGAACCTCCTGTTAACAATGGATTAATCATCAAAGTCGATTATTCTGTCAAATTCTCCAAGGGTGAAATCACACATCTTACCACTGGTGTGTGGAGCAGGCATCACCTTCATCTTACTGGCACAGATACAAACTCTAAGTAACTTTTATGCACTGCAGACGAGGAAGTGCTGATACATTTGAAAGGGTGCTGCGTCTCCAGCAGCACCTGCCCAGAAGTTGCTGAAAAATTATACTCCATGCATGTCTCTCAATAGTCCTGCTGATAGGTCAGCAGTTATTACAAAACTCTGCGATAAGAATCTGCTTGGAGCTTTGGGGATCATATTAACCAAAATGGAACCACTGAGTCAGAAAAAAAAAAGCAAAGAAATGAATCAGAAGAGCTAACATCTTTTTTTTTTTTTTTTTTTTTTTTTTGCCTGTCTAAATTATACCCAACCTGCAGGGAAAATCAAATTCTTAACTCTTTGTGAGGTTTTCTCACTCATCTGCCTGTTCTCATCCATCTCTCTATTTGCTGCTGATAACTGCTGTATTGTTGTTATGTTTGCAGAACCTAGTGTTTATGAATATTCCTCTTACTTTATCTGCTTTTCCTCTATGTGCCTTTGTCTTAATGTCTCAGTACTGATGATTTAATCCTTTAAAGGCAAGCATCATGGGGGATTTTCAGTGACCTCCACAGTACTAGAGCGCTGGTATAGTGCTATGGGCTAAGCACTGAAGTGGTAACCACTAGCTCGGCAGTTCAAATCCACCAGTCACTGTTAGAAATCCTATACATGGGTCACTGTGAGTCAGCATTGACTTGATACAAAACCATAGTATTGAGCACGTTTGTTATTGTTGTTAACTGTCATCAAGTTGGTTCCTACTCATACCAGCCCTGTCTAGGGTTTCCAAGGAGCAGCGAGTGGTTTTGAACAGCCAACCTTGTGATTCAGAGTCCAGTGCTGAGCCACAGTGCCACACCACAAGTCCACTGCGCACATAGTAGATACTTAATAAAGTCTACTTGGATTATTTTTCAACTATGAGTAGGAACCAATTCAGTGGCACTTAGCAAAAAACAACAACAGTGAACTAAAATAAGTGAGGTTTGAAAAACTGAATCCTCTAAAATGTGGAGTCATGTTATTTTAGCAACATGAACCACAGTTATGGAATCCTGATGTAGGATAGGGCACTGGGCTACGAGGTTGGTTTGAATCACAAGGTCGAGGGTTTAAATTCACCAGCCACTCCTCAAAAACCCTGAACAAGTATGCTATGAGTTAGAACCAATTCGATGGCACTTAACAGTAACAACTGCAATTACATTGTGCCACTACCCAGAGCTTCTGGACTCCTGCTGCCAGAAGTAATTATGCCTTGACCACTGATTGCAGTGCGGTGCCACCTGATTGATGGCAGTTGTTCATTCTGGAGTATATATCAAGTGTACCGACTTTGGGTGTGGTGCTAACTGGAACTTCTCAAATATGCGCTCAAATCCATGCATCTCCTGATTGGACACCAAAAAAACTAAACCCATTGCCATTGAGTTGATTCGGATTCACGGATTCACAGCAATGCTGTAGGACAGAGTAGAACTCCTCTTTTGGATTTTTAAGACTGCACATACTTAAAGAAGCATCCAGCTGCTGGTCAGTTTGAACAGAACCAACACTTGGTTAGCAGAACCAACACTTAATTCACAACACCAGCAGGACTCTTTATCTCTTGGTTATTTTGCTGATGCCCATTTATTATGGCTGATGCAAACATTAGTCCTGGAGAATAACTCCCTATCCTTACTAAATAATGAACATATTAGTGTACTTCCATTTTCAAACTAGGGCTAGATGGAGAATGGATGTCATTCACCAATCATATTTTATCTGAATTTATATAATCATTAGGCACATTATTTCAAGATGCAGTTTTACTTTGAAGTCTTGTGTTAAAATCAAGTGAGATAATGTCTTTGAAAAAGGATTTTTCAAAGTTAAAGCACTAATGGAATGCAAAGGATTATCATAAATTGATAATTCCTTTAGAGGAAATTGTCCAGTGTTGTTAATAAATATGACATGATATGTCTTTTTTTTTTTCTTCATGTTAATTCCATGCATTCTGCTATTCTGCTTTTGTCCCTGCCCTGATTCTGTCTTCAAAGAGCCCTGCAAAATAAAGTAGAATGATCTCTAGTTCAAAGACTCTTAAGAGATTCATCCCTCAGGGTCTCCATTGTTTATTAAATACAATCCAGGCTCCTTATTGTGCTAAATTTGATTTCTGGTGTTGTGCTGTAGGATCAGCACTAGACTGTGAACCACAGGGTCAGCAGTTCAAACCCACCAGCTGCTCCTCAAGAACCCTATACTTGGACAATATGAGTGAGAAGTGTCTCGACGGCACTTAACGACTACAGCAACCCACCACTCCCAACTAGTATGTATTTCCTAACATAGCAACTCTGTTTTACAAGTGAGAAAGAAAGATAATTTACTAAGGGACATTCATTTATTAAATTTCAAGTTTGAGCCACTAACTCAAAATTCACTGGTTCCAAATACTGTATATGACTATTTTCTACTCTTGCTTCCTTTATTTGATATTCATGGTTTTGCATGATTTTTGCCCCAAACTATTCCCCAAGTGCAGTTTTCAACACCAATTTATTCTTCTGGACATGTATGACTTCTTCAAATTTTATGCATTCTGCTAGCTGTAATCTTCAAAACTTCACATACTTACAAAGACCCACGATATGGCAATGTTTGAATTGGCATTACCATCATCCTAATCACCAATTAAATTGAGCTAAAACTAATTGTGATGCCTCACAGTATAAATGTTAATTATGAAGTGGTTGGAATCACCCATGCCTTTAAACTACTCTTCCTGATGAAAATAAATTTTTTAATTCCACATAAACTTACACACTTTCAGGCTAAATTTTGAAACCAGCATTTGTTGTTGTTAAGTGCCACCGAGTTGGTTCCGATCCATAATCTAAGTAAATCAAATTTTGATGGGGAGGCTTTATCATATATACTTAATATCCTGGACTCTGGAGTTACACAGACTTGGATTGGATTCCTAAGTCTATTATTCATTAAATTGTTACCTCAAATATACTATGTAATTGCTCCAAACCTCAGTTTTCTCATCAATGAAATGGGAGTCATAATAATAATAGAATTTTCATCATAAAGTTTTAGGGATGACTTATTTTAGATAATACTTATAAGAGTACTTACCATGGTGTCTAGTAAAGAGTAAAGGCCATGGCATGCTAATAAGTCTTATTATTATCATTAGCAATATTATTATCATTAGAGTTTTTTCCTGTCACTGTGCCTGATGACCTAGGTAGGATCAAAGCCAACAGAAGGGAGCATTATAATTAGTAGACTGATAGGGGTCTCCATGCCAGCAGTCATGTGTGATTAATGCTTTATGATGGATTCCATTTTCAAATTAAATTTAACAACCTTGATAGTTATTCAGAGGCCAGTACTGGAATTGTGAGTTATCTCATTGGATAACTTTCTGTTAGAAATAATGGGTGTCAAGTTTAAGTGATTTTGTTTGACTTCACCAAAGCCACAGCCAAATTTAATTGACAGAGAAAACTTTTCCCAATGTGCATGCAGAATATACTTTGGTTTTCAAGATATGATAAGGTGCGCCTGTAAGTTGAACTAATCAGAAACCTCCTAGGAATCAAAACGAGTGGAGAAAAAAGTCAGACTTCTTATCCCCATCATTGCAGTGTGGTCCTTCTGCACATTCTGCACACCTCCCACCCTAACCCCACCCTGCCGTATCAGTGTTCTTTTCCAAGACTTATTTTTCTATGATTCTTTTCCCCCACATTTCAGAAGATTTATATATCAAATTTCTCCTAAAAAGAATGTTGAAATACGACAGTCTCTTCTTATCCAAATGTGTACTCACAAGTTTAGAGTTTTAAGTAATTATTAATTACTGTGGCGTCCTGGTGCTTGGTAAAGTGATGGGTCAGCAAAAAAGAGGAAGCTCCCCAATGAGGTGGATTGGTACAGTGTCAGAAGCAATGGACTCACACAGAACAGCTGTGAGGAGGGCTCAGGACGGAGCAGTGTTTTGTTTTGTTGTGCATAGGGTTATTGTGACTCAGAACAATCTTGATGGCATCTAACTGGAGTCCTGGTATGGCACTATAGGTTAAGCACTGGACTGCTAACTGCAAAGTCTGTGGTTCAAACCCACCAGCCACTGCTTGGAAACCCTATACGGAGTTGCTATGATTTGAAACTGACTCAACGGCACTTAACAACAACAAATGATTAATTTAGGACCCCTGGTGGCACAGTGGCTAAGCACTCGGATGCTACCTAAATCCACTAGTTGTTTGAACCCTCCAGCGGCTCTGTGGGAGAAAGATGTGGCAGTCTTCATCTGTAAAAATTGGGGAACGTTCTAGTTATGCCCCATGGAGTCGGTTCCGACTCACAGTGACCCTGTATTGGGTTTCTGAGGCTAGAGGAACAGAAAGCCTCATCTTTCTCCCACAGAGTGGCTGGTAGATTCAAACTGCTGACCTTTCAGTTAGCAACTCAGCTTCTTAACCAAAAATTACAGACTTGGACATGCTGTGCAGTAGTTGTACCCTGTTCCATCATTTGAAATTGACTTTGGTTCTTATTATTAATTTAGGTCCCTGGGTGGTGCAAAAAGTTTGCTTTTGACTACCAATCCAAATGGTGATTCAAGTCTTCCAGAAGTACCATGGAAGAAAGACGTGGCAATCTGTTTCTGTAAACATTACAGGCAAGAAAGCCTTACGGAGCAGTTCCTGTCTGTAACACATTTGTTTCCATAAATTGGAATGGAGTCAGTGGCAGTGGGTCTGATTTTTGTTTTTCTGTTCTTATTAGTTTATTGGGAGTCCTGGTGTGGCGCTGTGAGTTAATGCGCCAGACTGCAAAGCCATTTGAACTGCAAGGTCGGCAGTTCAAACTCACCAGCTGCTCCTCGGAAACCCTATACAGGGTCACTGTGGGTCAGAACCAACTCGAGGGCACTTAACAACAACAATAACAACAACATTTGTTTATTAACAATTATTATTTATTAATTTACTAGTGATAATTGCAAATAATATTGGTGTTGTTGCTAAGTGTCGTCAAGTTGGTTCCTAATCACAGCACCCCTGAGTAGGGCTTCCAAGGCTGTGAATCTTGGTGGGAACAGAAAACTTCATCTTTCTCCCACAGAGCAGCTGGTGGGCTCGAACTGCTACCTTGTGGTTCACAGTCCAGAGCTTATTGTACAGAAACATCACACTCCCCAATTACTAAGAATATCAAGTGTATATTACATTGCTTATGTGCTTCTAGCATATTTTTATCAAAACTTTAATGCTGCAGGTTTAGCTCCATCAATTTCATGAAAAATATCCGCTGTAATTGGCAAAGTAGGTCTTCACTGTCAGGCCAGTCAGAAAGATCACTCTTACATTCTGTCAGGAAAAGGTCTGTCTGACTTCACTTTGTAATTCAAATAAAACATGTTAATGCATGACTCCTAGAGATTCATCTCACTATTTAATTCTAATCCTAAAATAGATGTACAGATAAAGGCAACAGAACCTTAGCAAATAGCACCTGCATGAAAGAAAACTCAGCTAACGTCACCATTTCTGTTTTAGAACTCTCCTAGAGAGGTGGTTAGTACTGTAGGATAAGCACTGGACTGGTGATCATAAGTTCAGCTGTTCTAACTCATCAGCCTCTCCTCTGAAACCCTACACAGGGTCATTATGAGTCAGAACTGATGTGAAGGCATTTAACAGCAACAGAAAGGTGATTTGTTTTGAAAAGGCCTGGAGGTTTCCACACCTTGCATCAAAGCTCTGTGGAATTCAGTGCCATGCCTTTCTTTTGTGAAGGGAAATTCAGACAAGAGAAGGAATATGACAGCACTGTTCAGAGAGGAGAAATTCATTCCCTGAAACTAAGTATACAGGCGCAGCTCCTGAACAACTTCTTGAAGGCACAACAATTCATGTACCCAAGTTTAGATACATTTCTCTAAAACCGTAGCATCTGATCCAAATTTGGCATACAATAAGCAGTTATCGAATGAGTGAATTTTAACATGACTTATTTAGCCTCACTATAAAGAAAATGAAAATTTCACAAGTAGAGCAGTAAATAACATCATGATAAGTAGAGAAAAGATTAAAGTTATCAAATACTTCATTTTGTTTGGATCCACAGTCAAAGTTCATGGAAACTGCAATCAAGTAATCAAATGATGTATTAAATTACACAAATTTGCTGCAAAACTCCTACTTAAAGTGTTCAAAAGCAAAGATATTACTTTGAAGAGTAAAATGCTCCTGAGTATTTTCATTTATATCATATATATCATAGGGTATTTTCAGTAGCCTCAGAGGCATGTGAAAGTTGGACAATGAATAATGAAGACTATGGAAAAATCTATGCATTTGAGTTATGGTGTTGGAAACAAATATTGAAAGTTCCATGGACTGCCAGAAGAACAAATAAATCTGTCTTGGAAAAAGTGCAGCCAAAATGCTCCTTAGAAGCCATGATGATATTTTATCTCTTATACTTTGGTCATGTTTTCAGGAAGAACTCGTCCCTTGAAAAGGACACCATACTTGGAAATCTGGAGGACCCCTAACAAGATGGGTTGACACAGTGGCAGTAACAAAGGGTTCAAACACAACAGCAATTGTGAGGGTGGTACAGGATCAGGCAGTGTTTCATTCTGTCGTGCAGAGTCGCTATGAGTTAGAACTGACTCAACACCATATAACAACTACAACATTTTATTTAATCACACACAAAAACAACTTATTACTGTCATGACTATACCCCATATTTTAATATAAAATATTTTTTAAAAGTCATTTATACTTATTGAAGCAGATTTTTTAAATATGGAATTGTTTAAAGTATTTATTTGAATTCTCATATTTTCAGTTATAGTTTTCTTGTATTCATCCTGTGTTTATGTCTCTGCTGTTTTACTCCATATATTCTTTTTAAAAAATAAGATGTAAAATAGAAACAATAGAATATTATTTTGTCAATATCTTCACCCACCTTACTGTATTTGTGAACATTTAGTTATCCAGTAGAGTACATTCTTAAAAAACACTCAAAAAGAGTACATATAGCTCTTGTCTTTCATCTTTCATGAAACTTGTTGCCATCTTACATGAGTCAAGTTCAGTATGGTTGATCCTGAGGTTATACATTCCCATCAGAATTCTGTAGTTTAGTTTGTACCATCCAATGTGATAGTCACATGCCACATGTAGCTATTGAGCATTTACAATATGACTAGTCTAAATTGAGATGTGTTGTAATTATAAAGTATCTACTTTATTTTAAGTAAACATAAAGTAGCTCATTCATTTTTATATCAATTAGTCATTTGCATGTCTTGAATGTATGTTGTTAAGTGTCTTGGAGTAGGTTCCAACTCACAGCAACCCTGTGTAGGGTTTCCAAGGAGCGACTGACAGGTTTGAACCGCCAATATTGCTGTTAGCTGTCCAGTGCTTGTCCTACAGTGCCACAACAGGACCCTTCTTGAATGTGTAGGTTAAGTAAAATATGCTAATGTGTTATTGAAATGAATCGTATCTTCTACTTCTTTCTAAAACATTAAAAATATTTTTTATACATATACATGGCTAGCATTCTGTTTCTGTTAACAGAGATGGTCTGTATGTTGCTTCTTTGTTTACAGTTTTGCAGTTTTGAGATCTAATGTGTATTACTGGACTACTTGAAATTTTTCTGTTTTATTTTTTCCTCTTTACTTCTAATATTTTTTTTCTTTTCTTATTAGTCAAAATATTTTCTAGAATTGGTTTAAATGTAGATTCCTTTTTAAATCTGGAGTATGATGAGTTCCTTATATTTTATCTCTATTAACTTATTTTTCTTTGGATACTCCTTACGGGTAGTTGATGGTTGTGTGCTACTGAGTCTGTTCCGACTCATAGGCATCTTGTATCGGGTTTCCAAAAGTGTAAATCTTTACAGGCACAGAAAGCTTCCTCTTCTCCCTCAGAGTAACTGGTAGATTCGAACTGTTGACCTTGTGGTTAGCAGCTCAGCTCATAATCCACTATGCTACTAGGAGTTCTTGGACTTTATTTTATTTATATTTGTACTTAATTTCTCTGACTTTGGAATGTATCATCTACTCCATTTAAAAATTTTTAAACCTTTTTGCCTTGTTTTTCACAATCAGAACGAGCTTTTCTAATTTACTACCTCCATCACTTATTTGACTTTCTGCATTATCAGTTCTTTTGTCTAGTTTCAAAGAGATATTTTGCTTTTACAATTTTAATATACTTAAAACTCATCCTTTCAGCCATATCCAGCCATTTTTGTACTTCAATCTGGTCTCTGTTTCTGTTTGTTTTCCCCCTCTGAATCACACCTTCATGTCTTCACTATCTTATTGGTGATATAATTTCTAATAAAAGCTTTTTTCTGATTCATATTGTAAAAATATTCTTTTCCTCCAAGTCTTTAGAATGATGGCTCTTTTTTCCTATTACTTTATTAAACTTTCAAAGCCTGTTTCTTGTTATTGTTTTTTTTAATTTACTTATTCTTAAATGAAATAGAGAGCTATACAGAGCTGGTGTTTGTGAATAGACCAAGATGTTTGTTTCACTTCCAGTGGGGCACTTTTGAGAGTGAATGGGGCTAATACTCATAATTGGGACTCATGGTCACTTCCTTAGCCTCATGCTATGTTGCTTGAGTAATGGTCCGTTGTTGTTGCTAAATGCTATTGAGTCAGTTCCGACCTATAGCGACCCTATGTAGGGTTTCCAAGGAGTGACTGGTGAGCTTGAACCGCTGACCTTGCAGTTCAAATAGCTTTGCTGTCTGGCGCATTAACCCACAGTGCCACACCTAGTTTCTGCAGAGTGAAACTACCAGACACAGCTCAGAGTCCAAGTGTTATGGTTTACCAAATCTCCAGCCGTATGCTGGGCTAAGAAGATGTGTTCTCCCTCTCTATATTGTCTCTTTCAAGGAGGCAGCACACTAAGCAAGTCTCTTGTATAGATCTCTCTCTATATCGTGTCTCCAAGTAGCTTCCCTTCCAATTTTCATTTATTTTGGGGCGGGAAGGAAGGAAGAAGGTAGTTGGGTCTATGACTAGCCATAAGAATAAATGCTCTGATGACTCTAGGTGGGGATTGTCGTTACTTCACCCAGAAACGGTGGATGTGTAGTTTCCTAACAGATATTTTGGAAAAGCATTCTGCAGGAAAGAGAGGAATAAAATGACCTGTTTCCAAGTAGACAAATGCTCTCAGTTTCTGCTTATCCTGTCAACAGATGCTTTCCTCAGTATGCTCTCAGTGACTTTTCAACATGGAAAATGACATTGAAATTCTGGCAGTAGGACATTATGACTTTTTTTGTTTTGTTCCTATCTAGGAATTTAAATAACAGTTGTGACAGGCTACGTTTTAGTTAAGGAGCCCTGGTAGCATAGTAGGAGTTGGGCTTCTAAGTACAAGGTCAGCGGTTCTAATCTACCAGCTGGTCCTCAGGAGAGGAATGAGTCTTTCTGATCCTGGATAGATTCACAGCCTTGGAAACTCTATACAGCGTCTCTATGAATCAGAACTGACTTGATGGTACATAACCACCACATTGTAGTTACCAGCCCATGACATTTAATGTTTTAATTGATGGCTTCTAAGTTATATAACTGTAGTACTTTGTATCCTGAACTGTTTTCCCCTCTCCCTATCTTAAGAGTATAAGGTTGTAGGGAGCCTTGTGTCAAAAGTTTAGGTTCATAATAATGAAGAGGGAAGTAGGTTTTGTTGTTGGTGTTGTTTATGGTATCAAGAAATGGTTAAGAAAATAGCAATTAATCCAGAAAATTTCTGGCAACCAGATCCTGGCAAGGAGTACTCTCCTGTTTTCACAGTGATTTCTTGAGGGTCTACATTTTTGAAGTGCTGTTCAAGGTAATGGGAATCAAAAACTTAATGAAATCCCTGGTCATAAAAGAATTTATACTCAATGTCCCTGGAGAGAAAAACCACAATTAAGATGAATGGTTATATCACATTCTAAGAATTCAATAAATGGAGTAGGCAGAATATAAGGGAAAGGCTGTAAACTATTGGTAAAATATCATTATTAAGAGAATATGTAAGTTAAATATTGGAAATAGGTCAGTTCTTACGTAAGCTAAAGAAGAGAGTGTCTTTGGGTGGTACAGATGGTTAAAGTGTTCAGCTATAACCAGAAGGTTGGAGATTCAAGTCTAACCAGAGACATCTTGGAAGAAAGATTTGCCAGTGTATTCCAAAACATTAGTCATTGAAAACCCTGTAAAACACAGTTCTCCTGTGACATACATGGAGTTGCCGTAAGTTGGAGTCGACTCTACAGTGTTTTTGTTTTCTTTTTTTAATGAGCAAACGTTAGTGGTGGGAAGGTGTGTAGAACATTCAACTTCAGAGAACAGTACACAGAAGAGTTTGGAAAGTAGAATGGAATTACATAGGAAAACAGCAAGAGATAAATTGAACCAGAATGTAGGGTCTAAATTGTCTTTATTTCGTGACACAAGCTAATGGAACAGCCTTAGGAATAATGCTTGTCATGTGGCAGAGTAAAGATAAAACACAAGGTGGCTTCTAAGGGCTCTAGCAGGAAGTGACACACGCACACTCACACACACACTTACGTATGCATTTCACTGATGATAGCAAGTCCCACCAACAGCTTATCAGTGGAGTTGTTATTGCTTCTAAGTGCCATTGAGTTGGTTCTGACTCATAGCAATCCTATATAGGGTTTCCAAGTAGTGGCTGGTGAGTTTCAACCACTGACTGTTCAGTTAGAATAGAAGTTCAATGCTTATCTTACAGTGCCACATCAGGATGCCAGTCATTTGGGGTGTTATTGTTAAATCCCGTGGAGTCGGTTCCAACTCATAGTGAGTTGTGTAGGGTTTCCAAAGCTTTAAATCTTCGCAGAATTAGAAAGCCTCATCTTTTTTCCGTGGGGTGTCGGGTGGCCTCAAACCATGGAACTTGTGGTTCACAGTCCAGTGTTTATCATATGAAGCTACCACACTCCCATCAGTGGGGCTAGGGAAGTATATTCTCTCCCTAAGAAGAGGTAGCAAGTGAATTAGCTGCATTGTCCAGTCTGTGTGTAAATGGTTTGTATAATCTCTCTGAGTATTAAGTTCATTAATGTCTATCTTGCGGGAGAAAGATGAGGTATTCTGCTCCTGCAAAAATTTAAAAGCCTCAGAAACCCTACACAGGGTTGCTATGAATTGGAACTGACTTAACAATAACAATTCCTATATTACAACTAGGGAAGACTTGGAAAACAGGAATCTAG
>NW_006408519.1:6264376-6296216 GCF_000296735.1 Chrysochloris asiatica
GGATCCCTAAAGGTCTAAAGGCTATGCTTCAAAACTTAATCATGGTGGATAGAGGAGTAAATGAAAAAAGGATGTCACTTTTACTTCTATTCTGTACAAGTGTTATTTACAAAAAAAAAAAAAAAAAGACATATAAGTGTCTACTAAATCCATTTCTAACCTAGATTTTTTTTCTCAAAATGTCTACCCATATCACTCATTCTAAGCAGTCCACAGCTTTTTTATAGATACAGATTTTAGAAGACCAGGGGATCTCAGAGTCTTCTGTTAAACCAGCAATGATGATGTCCCCAATTTGGCGAATGAGCTGTAAGAGCATTTGGAATCAATAAAATTACAAAATTTAAATGCCAACAAGCTGCAGTCCAACGGATTAAATTGAATTTCATTTTGAAGAATTCTTTTATGAAAAGCATTCTCCCACATTAGTAAATCCTGTCATCAGTCCCTAGTATGACTCTGGAAGCAAGGGTTAACATTGAAATCTTCTGGTTTTTGGTTGTTTTATCTTTTAAAGAAAATACACATGAAATGACAAATCAAGGACATTAAGAGGGACTGTCCCAAGGTGTACATTAAGGAGCTCTGGTAGTGTAGTGGTTACGAGACTGGCTGCTAACTTCAAGGTCAGAAGTTCGAAACTACCAGGCATTCTGCAGGAGAAAGATGAGGCTTTCCACTCCAGTAAAGATTCACAGCTTTGGAAACCCTAGTCAGGGTTGCTAGGAGTCAGAACCAACTCCATGGCACACCACAATCACCAAAGTATACATTCTTCACAGCACGTGCCCACCATGTTTCATGGTCGCTGCCCAGCCATGGTTCCATGTCTTATGTTATGTCTCCATGAGGATGTTGAATGTCCATTTAAAATTATTTCTTCTAAATAAGCTCAAGAGAGATATAGATATGATGTGTTTTATATTGTCTCTTGGATCCCACTAAGATCTACATGCTCTAGAAATTGCCTAATACTTAAGTTATTTTAACTTTTAGAATGAAGTGATATTTAATAGTAGTTTTTCATATCTGGGCAAAGATACTACATATAAGCATTCTTTTTTCCTAAATGTTTACATTACTAGGAAATGCCAAAATATTCACAGGGACACCAAGTGTGTTTATGTTACTGTTACAGATAAAGCAAGTGGAGATCTATGAAAAGCATGTCACAAAACTGTCTGCAGAGAAAAGTTCAGAGGATTGTGGAATACACATGATATAATAGTGAATGCCTCCATTTTGTAGATTTTACTACAGCTTCAGTTCCTAACAACCTAGACTTTGCAGCCCCCACTGGCCTAAGGTAGATGTATATACTGTGGCTCTGTTGGCATCTGTCCTGGACTTGAAGTATCTGATAAATCAGAGAGTTTAAATTTATAAGTTGCTTAACGCTTATCTAGCATTTCTACTTAGAAAAACCTGTTGACCTTCTTCCTTTTTTAATTTTGAAAATCACTCTATTCTCCTCACTCTCTTCTTAATGTGTATAAGAGTGTCTTTTCGTTTTCTTTTAGACTCTCTGTGAATATTTTGATACATATTCAATAAGCATGTAGTAGAATGCCCCTTTACCATGACACTTATAAATGTATATATTTGGGAAAATATCTCTCCATGGCTTGTAATTTGTTGCTTACTGGAAAAATGAGTGGAAAATTTGTGATTTGCTACAATATTTGATGAATATGTGCCCTTTAAGAAAGAAATAATACAATTACTTTTGGGCAACAAATTCAGTAAAGATGAAAAGTATCTTGGATTCATTATCTCTTACAATGGATTTTCAAAAGTTGGTGAAATCGTGTTTTTCTTTTTAAAAGGTTTTATAACCTGATTTTCTCTATTTCCCAAACTAGTTCAGGTTTTGTCATTTTATTTTGATATTTGCTTCCTTCTCAGTATAAAAACAGTTTAGAAAGTCCTTACATAAGGCAGATCATGAGATACCCTGTACATGTAAAATATTCGTTATTTTAAAAGATGTTTAATTAATAAATAATATTCTAGAAAAAGGTTTTAACGATCAACATGGACAAGACTTCAAAATAATTTTTAAGGTTAACTATTACCTTTTCAAGGAATTCAGAGTGATCACTTTATCATTTTGAATCATTTAAAATCATCCAAACTTCATTATGGGTGGAAATGTGAATTTCAAGCTGTGTGGGCAAGAAGCAAGCATTTTTGCTGTTCTATCTATTGAATGACTCCAAATTGTATTTCTTTGGATATGTGTATCCAGTAGGTAGAGCAGTAATACCTAGCAAAGTTGTGTTAAACCTTCTCAGGGGGGGCTTTCAAGAAATGCAAACTGGTACCACCTCCCTCTCCTTTTCAAAATTTAGTGTCTCTGCAAACCCCTGGAAAGATGCCTAGTTCTTAGGAATTTCCCAATTTGGGAATAAAAGGAATGTTACTATCTATTGAGAAACGGTTAAAAATGAGATATCATTTTGATTTACTTTTTTTTATTCGGAGATGTTAAGATGTGATCTTTGTTAGTGTTTATACCTATTTTGAAGCATTACCATTTTACTTCCAGTCTAGTGAAAATTTTAACAAACTAATATCCAAGTAGAAATCAATCACAGTGCAGTTGCCAATGTATCTATGAGCTAAAGAGGGGTGCTTGAAGTGTAGAATCCATCAAAGGAACAAGAATCAGAGCAAAAGATAGCTCTAGGAGTATTATTTTTATTAATCTAAGACTTTAAACTTGTGAGAGATGGTTTGCTTAGCACTCATTTTATTTTTTAATACTTCTGTAGTTTAGACAATTAGAAACATTGCCAATTCAATATTCATCTCATTGTAAATGGCTTTGACCTTGAGTCTCTGGTACACCTTAAGATAGTTTAATTTACTGTAAGACCACTAGCCCCAACAGATATCACACTTTTTATGGAGATAATTTGGTTTTCTTTTAAAAGTAAGCAGATACAAATACATTTTCACCCCAAAGTTAGAATACAGGGCAAGCAGTGGACATTTATTAACTTCTTTCATTTCTTCTACACTGTGTAATTGTTAAGACAAACCAATGAGTCATAAGATTACCATTGCCTAGAGATTCTAGAAGCAGAGTCAGAAAATAATGAACGGTTGTGCATTTATTTATACTGTTTTGCCAATGAATCTTGTAGAAGACTCATCCACAAGAGTGTTACAATTTATTAGACATCTTCACTCTCTAAATATTTGATTTCTGCTTTTACACACCAGAACTAGTTCTTCTATTACTGTAATCCAAGTCCTGAAAGACATTTGTTATATAAATAATATCTGTAATATTTTAATTAGCACTAGGTAAAGCCTCAGTCTTAATACTAATAAATGGATATAACCATTATTATCTCATCAATTTATAAGTAGACTACATTTCATCATTAATTATTTCAAAGATAATTTTTCACATCAAATTCTTAATCCATGCAGACACAGACATAATTTTGCATGTTAATTTTAGGGTTTCATGTGCCTGTTGGAGTCCATCTGTGGCCTTCTTTAGGTTAGTAACTCAAGAAAGACTTAGTAGACAAGATATTTGTATGCATAACAATCTTGAGCACAAATTTATATTTCAAGCATAGGTGGCCTCCATGTGATTTTGTGGTTTTGTGTGTTAATGTGCTGAAGTACACGTTTGGTTGTTCAAACTCACTAGCCATTCCTTGGAAACCCTATAGGTTAGCTATGAGTTGGAATCAACTCAATGACACATAACAACATCAACAATCTTTATAGAAGATGCTATCTTGTGAGCAAAAATTGCAACAGTGCTTCACGTATACACATATCTCCTATGTAATTTTGCTATATTCTAGAAAACAGCCAAGAACCTAGAGAAGTGAAAAAATAAAAGCAGCGAAATTTAAATGTTAATACACATGTTAACACTTACCAGTTTAAATAAAAGCTACATTGTTGTATGTTGAGTGCATTTTCAGAGGAGAACTGCCCCATAGGATTTTCTAAGCTATAATCTTTGCAGGTGTGGTGCTGTAGGATCAGCACCGGACTTCAAACCATAAGGTTGACAGTTCAAACCCCCCCAGCTGCTCCTTGGGAACCTTATAGAGGGTCACTGTGAGTCAGAACTTACTAGAAAGATGGCACTTAACAATGATAGCCTTTGTAAAAACAGATTGTCAGGTTTTTGCAAAGGCTCCAGAGCCACTGATTAGGTTTGAACCATCAAACTTCTAGTTAGCTGCTGAGCACTTGACCATTGCACCACTAGGACTCCTTGAAAGTTGAATTGTTGTTAAGTGCCATGGAGTTATAGTGATCCTGTATAGGGTTTCTGAGGAAGAGCTGATAGGTTTGAACTGCCGACTTTGTGGTTCTCAGTCTAGTGCTGATCCTACAGCACCACACCAGGAGTTCAAAGCTGAAGTAGATGACATGATGTGCATTCAACACTTTCCTGTTAGATGAGTCCCTCCGAGGTTCATTCAGAACCTATGTACTCCTCTGTTAGGCCCAGTTCACACAGACCCAATTAGCTAGTTTCCCAGCTTATATTGGATTAGAAAGTGGGGCGCTTATTGGCAGCAAGCACACAGACAAAAAGAAGTAAGCAGCCTTTCTAAAACAAAACAATAACAAAAAAGCCTCCAAAGAAATAAAATGTATGAGAGCCAGATCCTTAAAAAGTAGAATGTCTGCCTCAGAAACCCTTAAGAGAACATATGTAAATGATGCAAATTTCTAAAAATTCTGTTCTCTGGCCTCAATGTAAAGCAGGCAAGGAAGAAATACTTTATATTTTAGAAGAGTTCCATTAAAGAATGTTTAAGTCACAACATTTGGCCTTTAACATGGCAACTAATAGAGCAAACAACTGGTCAAAGATCTTAGCAAGTAGATGAAGTGTACTTGCAATCTCTTTGGCACAATTGTTTGATGCAAGCTATGCAAGTCTTAAGTGAGGTCTTGAATGAAAGGAATTGCAATAACTTTTTTTTCCTTTCCAAACCTAATTTTCAGCAATGTACCTAGGTGTTTTTTTTATGCTTTTGGAATTGTACTTACCGATATTATTGTTTTTAAGGATGAATAGGTAATATATGGGTTGCATTCTTGGTCATAGAACCAGAATTCAGTTTAGGTAAATTTTACTCACTTTCTTGAGAGAATGGTTTCAATCCTTGCTTATTGAAACCTTTGATTCTGGTGTGGTGCTGTCGGTTAATACACTGGACTGCAAGGTTGGTCTGAACCACAAGTTCACCAGCCACTCCTTGACAACTGTATAAAGGATTGCTATGGGTGGGAACTGACTTGACGGCAATTAACAACAACAAAAATACCAGAGAACATAAACAATAGAAGTCCTAATGTGGCTTTGTAGGATAAACACTGGACTGCTAACCACAAGGACAATGGTTCAAACTATGTAGCTGTTCCTGGGAAGCCCTATACAGGGTCATTCTGAGTTGGAACAGACTCAGAACAACAATAGCAACATATAAAATAGTAAAGATACTTTCCAGGACTTCTGGCAGGTATGTTTTAAATAGTTTCTTTGAATTTTCTTGGGAATTTATTTATAGAAATAGTAGGTTAGAGGTTTTTGCGAACAAAAGTAGAGGATTGTATGGAAATTACTGCCAATACAAATAACAAGGGCCATGCTTTCAGGACTACTTTGCAGAGTGCTAGATTTTTGTGTTCCTGTCTCACTTCAATTTTTGTCTTTTCCATAGCTCAGCTTTTCTTGTATCGTTACCTGTCACTCAGAAGCATAATATTTGGCTTACACTTGGTTTACAATTACATCTAATGACTCTAAAACAAAATGATTGATCCTGAAGACAAGGAAACCCACCCAAATCTTCAAAATTTCGTAACAGGTTTCATAGATGGTGAAAACTAGGTTCAGGTATTGCAACTATTACACAACACTTAAACCCATTTGCCACATGCAGATCTGCCCTATAAGACTGTTGTTGTTAAGTGCTGCTGAGTCAGTTCCGACCCATAGTGACTCTGTATAGGGTTTCCAAGAAGCAGCTGGTGAGTTTGAACCACTGGCCTTGAGGTTCAAACCAACTCTGCAGTCAGGCTCATTAGCTCATAGTGCCATACCAGGACTCCATCCTATAAGATAAGAAACTAAATATTTCACAAACACTTTCATTTTCCTCTCCCTTCTTCTCACAAATGCTAAGATTCAGAGGGAAGGAGAAGAGAGACTCAAAAAGAACTGTCCAATATAAACAGCAGAGATATTTGTGAATTCCGACATTATCAGTGTTTATTCTAATGCAGTATGAAGAATCAAGCGATAAAAGGGTAATGGTAGATTATTTCCTCCTATAGAAATTCATCCTGAAGCCAAAAACCATTGTAAAATTTTTTAATTTAGTTTTAATGGCAGATGTGGAATTCTATATTTTAAAGTACCAGAGAACACTAACACACAAAGTTTCAAAGTATAAAGTTTTCAGTTGTGCAAAGTAAATACAAAATAATTTCTTACTCAAATTTTGTAATATTCATAATAGAAGTTAAAATATTACTCTCTTTTGTGTATTTATTCAATAAATTGATACTGAATGCCTATTCTGTGCCAAGTCTTATCTTTTAGGAATATAGCACTGAGCTTCCTTTGTTATTGTTTGTTAAGTGCCATTGAGTCAGTTCCAACTCACAGCAACCCTGCATGGGTTTTCTGAGGCGTGGCTGGTGAGTTTAAACTGCCAACCTTGTGGTCCGCAGTCCTGTGCTTATCCTATAGTGCCTTAACATAGGAGTTCATATTTTAATGGGTAGAATATGATAAGTAAATTCATAAATGTACACTTTATTAAATGGTAAAGAGTGTTAGGGGAAGAGTAAAGCAGAGAGAAAAGTAAATGGGTCACGAAACTCCAATTTAAAATAGGATGGCAGATAAAGAGTCATTGAGAAGAGTGCATATGGTGCTGTGGGTTACTGCACTGGGCTGCAAAGTCAGCTTGATATGCAAGGTCGGTGATTCAAGCTCCCAAGGCACTCCTCAGAAATCCTATGCAGGGTTTGCTACGAGTCCAAACTGGCTCAACGGCATTTAATAATAATAACAACAACAAAGGAGATAAAGGTGGTACCATGAAGCCATCATAAGCAAGAGTGCCATTGGTAAAGGCAGAATTGTGTTGGATCTGTTCAATGAACCTCAAGATAACCAGAGTGACTAGGCAAAATGAAAGAGGATGGAAGAGTGTAGCAGTGAAATCAGAGGACCAAATGAAATTGAGAAGGAGTAGCAATAAAGAAGTCCTGGTGTGGTGCTGTGGGTTAATGCAACAGACTACAAAGTCGGTTTGAACTGCAAGGTTGGTGGTTCAAGCTCACCAGCCACTCCTCGGAAACCCTATACAGAGTTGCTATGGGTTGGGACTTGACGGCACTTAACAACAACAATAAGCTAGTATAGTAGGGTGAAAGCTAGGAGAATGTGTTAAGTGGAAGCTTAGGGAAGAACGTGAATTGTGTTCAATTATCTTGATGTTTCAAGACAAGGTCCAAGTTGTCTTTGGTACATTGACAAGATAATTTCCTTAGAGTTGTTAAATTGAACACATATTAGATTATCTGATTGGGAAATTTCAAATAGATATGCCTCTTTTAGAGAGTTTTACTCTAAAAATAGGGACAGTTAAATGGGAACTGTTCTTATTGTTGAATGCCATCAAGTCACTTTCAGCTTATGGCAACGCTGTAGAGGGTTTCCAAGGAGAAGCTGGTGAGTTTGAATTGTCAACCTTGTAATTCAAAGACCAGTGCCGATCCTACAGCGCCACACCAGGAGTTCAAATGAGAATTAGAGATGATTATTTTTTGTTGTTAATTGTTTCTAGAAGGAAAAATCATGGTACATTTTTATGCTGATATCCATGACCCAATTGACCCTAAGAATTTGATGTTTGCACGATATAGGGAACAGGATTCAGTCACCAAGAGAGGGGAGTAGTCTTCGGTAGGAACAGAGTCAGTATGTAAATAATAACAGCAGTGAGAGCAGTTTATCATCAGAGGTGTACATAGTTGAGTAGAGGTAGACAAGGGAACGTGAAGAGTTCTCTTCTAAGTATTGTCATTTCTTTAGTGAATAAGATAAAATTTGGGTGTGTTTCCTTTATCTTCAAGATCAGTTATTTCCTTTCAGGGCCATTAGATAAAACTGTAAACAAAAATATAGTTTTAATGATTTTAAGTGTAAGCTCTTCATCATCCTTTTTATTGAACTGATAATTGCAAGGTCAATAGTTCAAACCCACCAGCTACTCCATGGGAGATAGATTTACAGTCTTGGAAAGGCTGTACAGGATTGCTATGTGTTGGATTCAATTTGATGGCACTGGATTTGCTTTTGGGTATGGAAGTGTAGACTCTTACACAGTAGAGCCATGGTGTCGATGCCCTTTAGTGCTCTCACTGATAGCAGACAAGGAGGAATCTTTCCCATAGTCGGCCATGCTCTCAGGACCAGGGACCATGATCCTACCTCTACTCTTGAGCTGCTAGGAAATCTGCTGCTTACAACATGCATTTATTCAACAAAATTGGTGTTGCAAGTTTACTTTATGCTGAGGATACAGTGGAGTGGAGATTAAAAACAGAATAAGTCTGATGCTGTTAAGTGTTGTAGAGTCAGCTGTGAATCAAAGCAACTCTGTTTATGGTCTCTGAAGCTATAAATCTGCAGGAGCAAAATGCCTCATCATTTTCCTGTGGAGCAACTGGTGAGTTCAAACCACCAACTTTGTGGATGTTGTTGTTAAATGCTGTAGAGTCAGTTCTGATGCATAGTGACCTTGTATAGGGTTTCCAAAGAATGGCTGGTGAGCTTGAACCGCCAAACTTGCAGTCCTAATCGACTTTGCAGTCCAGTGCATTAACTCACAGCACCACACCATTTTGTGATTACTTCAGTGTTTAGCCTGCAGAGCATCTAATCAGAAAACAGATGCTATGACCAAGTTCTTAAAGGCTGCCAGGCAGCCATTTAGTTAGTGCACTATACTTTATTGTCTGCTATTCAACTGTAGCAACGCAGAGTTAGGAATAGGAGGAGGATATGGAATGTGTGGCTTAATTGTCTCCATGACCAACTGCCTTCTTTGCCACGAGACCTGCAGATTTGGAAGCTACCTGTCTATCATTATTGAACATTTTTGATCAAAGATTCCATAAAAGAATCCTGATCAAAGTATGTGTGTGTGAGGGGGGTGGTGGCAATGCAGAACTGAATTTCAGATTTTTGTGGACTCTAGACTTCCTGGATCTGTAAGGGTTGGATGAACCTCTGAAACTATTACTCTGAGAGAATCTAAACCTTAAGCCAAAAATATCCCTGGAAGTCTAATTAAAATCAAATGATGGTTTAGCATGGCTAGTAAAAATGTCTGTCTAAGATTTATACTCATTTAAAAAAGAACTATCTATATGGGATCAAATTGATGACAGCAACCTGAAAGATTAGATAAGAACCTTAAGGGGCAGTGAATTTATGTTAATGCAAGAGGAATGTTCCGAAAAGTAAAGGGAGAAGGGTTGAATAACTCAAAGAATATAACCAATTTCACTAAACAATAAATATCAAAAAACTAATGAATTGGTGTGTGCTTTGCTGTGCATATTCTCAACAACAAAGAATACTTTAAAAAAAAAAAAAAAGCAAGACAGATATTAATGAGTATATTTCAAAAATGAAGATATGTTCTTTCTAGGAAAGAGCACAGTTCTTTGATGATACCTAATATGCTCCGGCTATGTGTGAATATGTAGGGGAGTTCAAGAAATGCTTCTTGAGGAAGTGATATTTGCGTGAATAAAATTTAGTTGAAGAGGAGTAGTGGACAGTTTTCTTGCCAGATGGAAGAGTGTGGACAAAAGATCTGTAGCAGTAGTCAAATAGCCCATTTAAAATATTTAACGAAGACCAATGTCAATATTTACCTGAACCCAAAGATGTAGGGGGTAAGTGCAGGGAAGCTAGACTAATGAAAATGAAACAACCAGAACAGAAATAGTGAGAATGTTGACACATTGTGAAAAATTTAACCAATGTCCGTGAACAATATGTATAGAAATTACTAATTAGGAACCAAATTTGCTGTGTAATCATTTACCAAAAATATTATAAAAAATAAATAAATAAGCTTTGTGTGGCTGGAGCAAGGGCATTGAAAGGGACAAATGATTTGGGGGCAATCAACTCAGGGATAAATTATAAAACCTATCCTGGTTATATCACAAGTTCATGTAAGGATTGTTTATTCTCTTCTCTTACATTTTTTGACATGGAAAATCCCAACTTTCAAGCATCTTGAGGGAGGAAAAATGGATATACATAAGTTTCTTCTTAAACATTCACAGGAAAATTGTGTACCTAGCAAGTGCTAGTTCATCTCTTCATATCCAGATTGAATGTGGCATCTTCTCCATCTGAGGTCACTTAATTTTAATACATCCTTAAAATTATATATTATTCAATATAAGGATGCACTAAAAATTAAGTGATCTCAGATGAAGAAGAGGTCACATTCAATCTGGATATAAAAAGCTGAGCTAGAAGTTGTACTCTTATATGATATAGGAGTTCTGGTGCAGAGCTGTAGAATGAGCACTCAACTACAAGGTTAGTTTGAACCACGAGGTGTATGGTTCAAACTCACCAGTCATTCCTTGAAAACCCTATACAGGGTAGCTGTGAATCAGAACTGATAGGATGGTACTTAACCACAACAACAAATACATTATAACTCTTAACAAACTGTCTTACAGTATTGGCTTTCTATGTTATACTCCTGTACATTCATTGGATTTCTGGTGTGGTGCTGTAGGAATCGCACTGGACTGCAAACCACAAGGTCAGCAGTTCAAACTCACCATTTGCCCCTTGGAAACCCTATACAGGGTCAACTATGAGTCCGAACCAACTCGATGACACTTAACAACAGCAAGAGCACATTCATTGTTAAGTTGTTATTAAGTGCCATCGAGATAGTTCTGACTCATAGCAACCCTGCATAGGATTTCTGAGGAGTGGTTGGTGGGTTTGAATTGCCATCCTTGTGGTTCGAACCAACCTTACAGTTCCAGTGCCTATTCTGCAATCCCACACAAGGGCTCCTACAGAGACTGTAGTACATCTTTGTCTTCCGAATGGCTCCAGTGTCATAGCCCAGTACTGGGTGTTCAGTAAATGTTTATTGAATTGAATTATAGTAAACATTACACAATTTTCAGATGAAAGCATCATACAGACATCTTTTTTTCTCCACACCCCTCATTCTGAAACTAAGCATGGAAGCTTGTAAGTAAGTCTACCACTTTGTGCCTTTATAACTCCCCATTTTTGATAGCCAGTGTCTGAATTGCCCGTCCCTATCAACCCAGTGCACTGAGGAAACAAGTTGGATCCTTTACACCCCACTACAAAGCAAAGGTATGGAGTCTTTAGAATGTCAGAGAAAGGTGTTTAGACCCAATTTTGGAGGCTTTTACAGCTCCTTTCAAGGCAAAGGTGACTTGGAAAAGACGGCCCAAGATGTTGGCTTCATCATACTCATCACACTCACCCTACAGCAAAGAACTGAGAAACCAATTTAAACATCAAATTATAATCGGGGAAAACAGTATGACAAGTAGAAAGATGAAGAGTTAGCTCAAACTCTGAAGGGAAGAAGAAAGTCATTGAAAACAGTGAACAAGGAAACTTGTGAACTGTAGGCAGCCAACCAGCCAGGCTGGCATAGCTTGGCCATAAAGAGACACAAACAACCATGTTCCTGGGTGAGGAACACAGGAAGGTAATGTCACAGAATCCTCAATAGGAGGAAGAGATACTGTATAGACAAACCCAGAGCAAATTAAGGTGTGAATATGAACTGAGTCTGGGAGGAAATGCGCAAGAAGGTAGGTGGGATCAAAGTGGTCATAAAGCAGGGAGGGACTGAAAATAGAGACAGAACTACTTACATGCCTTGATCATTTGGGCATGTTGACGTGGTGGAATGGAAGCTCTTGGTGTGACAGCTAAAGATCCCCCACCTGAGTAGACATTGGAAAGCCCTCTACCCTGACATTTGTTTGGTCCAGTGCCTGATTACCAGCTGCACTCCATGGGGATGCTCTACTTCTCACAACTGGAGGAACATTTTCCAGGCATCATGGAGACCAACAGTGAGCCCCTCGCCTCTAATCCACGGTACACAGTCCCACACTCTGAGACCTGCACCTGAAGACTTGCACCAGTCCCACCCAGCCCTGCAGCACACACTGAGGCACTCTCAAACCTGTAACTGGACGCTCATGCCCACTTTGACCACAACCCACCACCCCAATGCCCCCCATGTTGCCATGCCCCCAGTGATCAGCTGCATACACTCCCATTGCCACACCAGTAGCTGAAGATGCAAAATCCTACCTCCCTTGCCATCCCACTCAGATGTCAACAAGTGGTAAAAACTCCCATGTCATCTACCCAGTGGAGGGTGATCCAGGCAGCCTCACCCCAGTCACCCAGCACCAGCAGTTCATACACATGGTGACCAGAGATCTTTCTCATCCACACCTTGGTGATCAGCTGGACAGACACATTACCATCACAGCAATGCTAGTCACATGCTGACATTGCACCTCTTTCAGATGACAGGCAGGAGACCCTAATGCCCTCATCCAACTGCAATGTCACACGTCTCATATCGAAACCATCTTCACTTGCCACTGAAGCCCCTTGATTTCCCACCACCTCTGGTACGTAGAAGAATTAATGCTTTTTAGTTTTGGTGTTGGAGGAGAACATTGAAAGTGCCATGGACTGCCTAAAGAACCAACAGATCTGTTTTGGAAGACGTACAGCCAGAGTGCTCCTTGGAGGCCACAATGACCAAACTTCATCTCTCATACTTTGGACATATTGTCAGGAGGGACTAATCACTGAAAAAGGATATCATGTTTGGTAAGGTGGAGGGTCAGATAAAAAGAGGAAGACTCCCAGCGAGATGGATTGGCAAAGCAGCATCATCAATGGGCTCAAGCATAGCAACAATTGTGAGGTTGGGCCAGGACTGGACAGTGTTTCGTTCTGTTGTGCATAGGGTCGCTATGAGTCAGTACCAACTTGATGGCATCTAACAAAAACAACTGGTGCGCCAATTCTTGTACACACAGCAGGCCTACTCCATTCATGGAAATAGCACTCCCTCTCAGCTGCTATGGAGACACCCTGCCCTGATCTGTAGAGAATGAGCTAACTACAAGCTCCAACCCAGCAGAACATCGTGGTCTCACAAGGGCTGTGGAGCGACCCTGACCACACAGCATTTGTTACGAGGCAAAGAACCTGCTCCCACACTTCCCCTCAATCTAGTATGGAAGGCATTCAAGTTTAAACCCAGAGGACTTGCATGTGGGTGAGACTTGCCATACCTACTAGTGAGAGAAAATCGTGCTTTAGCAAACAGATACCACCAAAGTCACACATAGACAAGAACCACAAAACATACAAAGGAAGAGAGACCTTCTAAAAAAGGTAAGAGGAGAAACAAAGCTCTAGATAAAACCAAGTAAAATAATAATAATAAAATAAACACAAATCAGACACTCATGCAATCAATAAAGAAATATATCAATAAATAAAATAACATCAAGATGACTTAAAGACAATTGTTATTGTTGTTGTTAAGTGCCGTCAAGTCAATAGACAATAACAAATCATATGGAAAAACAGGGTAAGATGGCTCAAACAAATTAGCAAAATTAAGGGACTGAAAAGCTTGGTAAGAAAAAGATATGGTAAGGAATTCAAAATACTTATACAATGGGATCCTCAACGTGAACAAGGAAAGCACAAAGAAAATCCTAACATAATTCAGGAAAACAATACAAGAAATAAATGATGAAATAGATGAACAATGAGAAACTATACAAAATATCAATTCAAATCCAGAAGATTGACAATAAAATATCAGAAATAGATAGCTCAAAGGAAGGACATAGAAATAGAATTCAATAAATGGGAGAAGCAGCAAGTTAGAGGACAAAATCCTTTGATACTTAATCTGTTTGAGAAGCAATCAGAACAAAAGATAGAGCAAAATGAAGTCTAAGAGTATGTGGGATATTGTCTAGAGGAAGAATTTATGTGGATTTGGAACTTCAGAAGAGGAAGAGAGAATAAATGCATAGAGAGAATCTTTGAAGAGGCATTGACAGATAACTACTTCAATATCATGAAAGATGAGAAGATTTTCATCCAGGAAGTTCAATAAACTCCATGCAGAATAGAACCCAAAAGACTGGGTACTTATTCTGATTTCTTGCAGAAACAATGCAGTCAAGACAGTGGGATGACATATATAAAACCATGAAAGAAAAGAACTGCCAACCAAGAATCATGTATCTAGCAAAATTATCTTTCAAATACCATGGTGAGACTAAGACATTCTCAGATTAACAGAAATTAAGGGTATTTGTAAAAACCATAACAACTTTGTAAGAAATATTAAAGGGAATCCTTTGGACAGAGAACTGGTAGTGTCGGACAACAACCTGAGATTTAGATCTAGAACAACATAACCCAGATACCAACCTAGATAAAATAATTTTCCAATTTAAACTGAAAACAGGGAACCAGATATGTCAATCAGAAAATAATGACAACTTCAAAACAAAAGGGGGAATAAGTGGCATAGTTATAGACGTCCAAATGAAGAGGAAGTCAACGTAATATCAAGATATAACACACTATTGTAAACTTCAGATCAACCACAAAGAAAATCAATGACTCTACTAACTAAAATAAAAAAGGCTCTGTAAACATAAAATCAACAACATAGGATATGTAAAGAAAATTCATAAACAAAAAGAATGCAGCATTTCAAGAGGGAGCCTAGATCCAGAGGGCATGGAGGGAGGTAGAATCTCCAATTCAAAATGAGTAGTATACAATCTGTCTGGGCGGGGCTGATGAAAGGAGATACGGATAGGTCTCTTGTGGTACAATAGTGAATAATTGTTATCAGGACTGATTGTGAGAGTTGGAAATGTAAAGGTAGAGACATTTTGTAGCAAAAGGAGGGGAGTGATTGACTTTGCAGTCCAGGAACAGAGGTCCCTGGGACCATCAAGGGAGAAGAGTGGAGTGCAGGACCTTACCCAGAGAAAAAATGATGCCAGAGATGGAGGCAGAGACAATGATGTGGAGAGATGGAGCGGCTGGGGACTTTAGACCCAGAGAGGGAGAGGTGCTGTGTGCTGATGACCAGGGGGAAAGCTTGTAGGGTATACCCTTTGGTTGTTTGATGAGGCATGGAAGGGATTGTAACCATGGTAATGAAAAGATATACGATAGGATGAATGTAAAGCTAATGTTCTCCCATGTAAATGATCACATAATTCACAACAAAACATTAAATAAATAAATAAACTAAATTAAACAAAACAAAACAAAAGAATGCAGCACAGAAAATTAAGCAGAACAAAGAAATCATTAACATCACACACAAAAATGAATAACAAACTGGCTGCAGTAAATTCATACTGATCAGTAATGACACTGAATGTTATTCTTGACTGGTTTAAACATACCAGTCCAGTGTCAGAGAGGGGCAGAGTGGGTAAAAAAGACATGACCAATCAATATGTTGCCTATAAGAGACATAGACACAAAGACGTAAATATGAGTAGGCTAGAAATCAAAGAATGGGAAAAACTATAGCAAGCAAGCAGAAACCAAAAGAAAGAATGACAACAATAATCTGGACCACAAGGTCATTTGAATCGCAAGATCTGCAGTTCAAACTCAGCAGTCCCTTCTTGGAAAACCTATACAGGGTTATTATGAGAGTTAGATTAACTAGATTTTAAGTCAAAATCCATTATAAGAAACAAATAAGGACATTTTTTACTGATTAAGCAATTATCATTCAAAAGGATATAGCCATAATAAATATTTGTGCACCCAATGACAGCTCCAAAATATGAAAAAATAACTTTAACACAATTGAAAAGAGAAATAGACAGTTGTACTATAGTAGATTTTAATAGACCACTTTTGATGGTAGACAAACAGCTAGAAAGAAACTCAACAAAGATACAGAAGATCTAAACCCAGTTAACATACTTACATACATAAGGAGCTTTGGTAACATAGTGGTTATAAATCAGTCTGTTAACCTTAAGGTCAGCAATTCGAAACTACCAGCCATTCTGCAGGAGAAAGATGAAACTTACTGCTCCTGTAAAGATTTACAGCCTCAGAAACCCTATACAGGGTCACTGGGAGTCAGAACCAACTTCATGGCACACAACCACCACCCTATACATACATACATACATACATACATACATACATACATACATACATACATACACACATACACACATGCACGCATGCATACATACATGCATACACGCATACATACACACACCCACATGCATGCATACATACATACACACATACATACATGTTGTTGTTTGTTGTTAAGTGTCATTGAGTTGGTTCTATTATAATAATCCTATATAGGTTTTCCAAGAAGGGGCTGGTGAGTTTGAACTGCAGACCTTGCGATTCAAATGACCTTGTGGTCCAGTGCTTATCCTACAGCTCCACACCTAGATTCCATAGGTATAAATATAAATATAGGCACTTAACAACAATATATGAACTCCTGGTATGGCTATGTAGGCTCAGCACTGGACTGCAAACAACAAGGCTAGCAGTTCAAAGCCACCAGCTACTACTTGGAAATCCTGTAAAGGGTCTCTGCGAATTGGAACCAACTCGATGCTACTTAACAACAAAAAACAAGGAAGAGTCAAAATGTTTCCACATCTGGCTGTAGAATTTATTTTAATCAACTTTAGAAAAGACAAAAACATCCTTTTTCTACAGCTGCTCCTCAAGACCCTATGTTGTTGTTAAGTGCCATTGAGTCAATTCTGACTCAGAGCAATGCTGTATAAGTTTTTTGAGGAGTTTGAACTGCTGACCTTGTGATTCAACCTACCTTTCAGTCCAGTGCATTATCTGCAGCACCACACCAGGACTCCCGGAAATCCTATACAGGATTGTTAGGGGTCAGAACTGACTCGATGTCATTAAATAATAGCATCTCTCTCTCTTTCTCTCTTTCTCAACCTATATGTATTCCGAACATACCACAACATCAGCACAATACCTATTCTTCTCTAACGTGCATGGATCATTCTACAGAACAGACCATAATTTAGGCCACAATAAATTAAAAAACATTAAAATAGTATAAAGAACCTTCTTTGATCATAATGCTGCTATTACTTGTAAATGCCATTAAGTCAGTTCCAACTCATAGCAACTCTACATAGAGTTTCTGAGGAACAGTTGGTGAGTTTGAACCATCAACCTTGTGGTTCAAACCAACTTTGTGGTCCAGTGCTTACTGTACAGTGCCACATTGGGTAACAAAAAATATATAAAACTGATATTTAAAAAAATTTTGAATCAAATGGGAATGACAACACCAAAACCTTTGGGCCACAGCAAAAGCAGCATTCAAAGAAATATTTACAGCAATAAAGGCACACATTAAAAAAGAAAGAAAGAGCTAAAATCAGTAACTCTAACAACCCAGAAACTCAGTTAGGAACCCTGGTGGCACTGTGGGTTAGGTGTTGGGCTGCTAACTGAGGATGGCAGTACAATCCACCAGGCGCTCCTTGGGGAAAGGATGAGGCTTTCTGTTTCTGTAGAGATGTACAGTATCAGAAACCCTAAAAAGGCTTGCTCTGCATGGGAATTGACCCAATAGCTGTGAGATTGGTTAGTGGGTTTTTTGTTAGTTTGTATGTTTACAACTCAAATAAATAAATAAAGAGTAGCAAAGGAATGCCACAGTAACAAGAAGAAATAAGAAAGATGAGAGCAGACATAAGTGAAATAGAAAACAGGAAAACAATAGAATCACCAAGACTAGAAGTTGATTCTTTGAGAAGATCAATAAAATTGAGAAACAGGTAGCCAAATTAACAATGGGAAAAAAATGAGAAGATGCAAATAGCCAAAATAAAAAATGAGGTGGGGGACATTGTAACAGAACCACCTGAGATTTTTTAAAATTAAAAGATAATAGCAGTATATTATGAAAAATACATGCAAGTAAAATTTTGCTAAAGATAATTCAAAAACTGCAGCTACAGTCCATTGACAAGGAACTGCCCTGGGTTTAAACTGGATTCCGAACAGGATGTGGAATGAAGGGATATCATTGCTGACATCGGATGGATCTTGGCTAAAAGCAGAACATACCAGAAGGATGTTTACTGTGCTTTATTGACTTTGCAAAGATTTTCAACTTTGTGGATCATGCCAAGCTATGGAAAACATTACGGAGAATGAGTGTTCTGGAACACTTAATTGTACTCGTGAGGAACCTTTACGTACACCCAAGAGGCAGTTGTTCAAAGAACAAGGGGATACTTAATAATTTGAAATCAGGAAAGGTGTGTGACAGGGCTGTATGCTTTAACCATACTTATTTAGTCTGAGAGACTGGGTTATATGAAGAAGACCATGCATCTGGATTGGAGGAAGACTTATTAACAGGCTGTGATATGCAGATGATACAACTTTGCAATTGAAAGCAAAGAGGACTTAAAATACTTAGTGATGAAGATCAAAGGCTACAACCTTAGGTATGGGTTATACCTCAATGTAAACAAAAAAATAATCCTTACCACTGGACCAGTAAATAACATCATGATAAATGGAGGAAAAATTGATGTTGCTACAGACTTCATTTCACTTGTAGCCACAATCAGCATTCATGGAGGCAGCAGTCCAAAAATCAAATGATGTATTTCGTTAGGCAAATCTCCTGCACAACACCTTTTTAAGGTGTTAAAGAGCAAAGTTGTCAATTTGAAGGCTAAGGTACGCTTAACCCAAACCATGATATTTCTAATAACCTCATTTGCATGGGAAAGTTGGACAGTGAGTAAGAAAGACCATAGAAGAATTGCTGCATTTGAGTTATAGTAAAAGACTATTAAAAGTACCATGGACTGCCACAACAACCAAATCTATTTTGGAAGAAGTACAACCAGGATGCTCCTTACAAGCCAAGATGGCCAGATTTAATCTCTTATACTTTGAACATATAATCAGGAGGGACAAGTCCCTGGAGAAGGACATCATGCTTGGTGAAGTGGAGGGTCAGTGAAAAAGAGGAAGACCCTCCAATGTGATGGATTGGCACAGTGGCAGCAGCAATGGGTTCAAGCTTAGCAACAATTGTGAGGTTGATGCAGGTCTTGGCAGTGTTTCATTCTGTTGTGCATAGGGTCACTATGAGTCTGAACTGACCTGATGGCCCCTAACAACAACTAACAGCAAAAACTTAAAAAAACTAGAATAAACACACTACCTACCTAAACCAACCAAATAGAAGCAGAAAACCTAAATAAATCCATAATAAAAGAAGAAAGTGAAAACGTCATTTAAAAACACTGCCAACCACAAATAAAAAGCTCCTGTCAAATGGTTTTACTGCATAGTTCTACCAAACATTCAGGAAAGAGTTGATACCAAATCTATTCAGACTATTCCATAGCAAAGAAGTACTATGAAGTCAAGCATAATACAGGTGCTATAGTACTGATACCAAAGTCCAGCAAAGACACCACAAAAATAGAAAATTACAAACCAATATCTGCATGAATATAGATGCAAAAATTCCCAAGAAACTCATAGCTAACAATCCATCAGCATATTAGAAAGTAGTATGTCGTGATCAGGTTGGATTCATACTAAGGAATGCAAGGGTAGTTTCACATTAGGAAATCAATCAACAATTCATCATAAGCAGCATAAAGGAAAAGAAACTATTATCTCAACTGATGCAGAAAAGGTATTTAATAAGACCCAACACTCTTTCCTGACAAAAACCTTAAGCAAAATAAGAAGGGACGGGAAATTGCTCAATGTAACTAAAGTCATACATACTAAATACAGAATCGGAGTCCGGGTGCGGCACTGTAGGATAGGTACTGGACTGCTATCTACAAGGTCGGTGGTTCAAACCCTCCAACTGCTTCTTGGAAACCCTGTGCAGGGTCACTATGAGTCAGAAATTACTCCAGGGAACTTAATAACAACAACAAATATACATACCAACAGCTAATGTTACTCCCAATAGAGAAAGACTGAAAGCATTCCTCTTGAGATTGGGAACAAAACAAGGATGCCTATTAACGCCATTCTTATTCAATATTCTTCTTAAAGTCTTAGAGCAGTAAGGTAAGAAAGCAAAATAAAAGACAATCCAAATTGGTTGTTGTTTTTGTTGGGTGCCATTCCAATTCAGAGCAACCCTATGTACAAAAGAATAAAACACTATCCAGCCATGGGCCATAGGCACCATCCTTCTCCTTTGAGCCCACTGTTGCAGTCAAGTGCCAGTCCATCTTGTTGAGGCGTATCTTTTTTTTTATGCTGACCCTTTATCAAGCATGATATTCCTCCAAAGTAAACAAGATGAAGTTTTCCTATTCTCACTTAAAGGAGCATTCCACTATATTTCTACCAAGAGAATGGCTCTACTGGTAGTCCATTCCATGTTCTTTACCATAATTAAAATGTTTCAATTCTTCTCCAGTCTTCCTTATTCATTGTCCAGCTTCTACATGCATGATGTAATTAAAAATACCATGGCTTGGGTCAGGCACATTATCTTAGTCTGTGTTCTCTAGAGAAGCAAATCCAGTGACGCTTTTATATATACTTCTTTTGTGATGCACTGTGGAATCAGCACTGGACTTTGAACCACAAGATAGGCAGTTCAAACCTACCAGCTGCTCCTCACAAACTGAATAGGCTATACTTGACAGCAGTGAACAACAATAATACATATGTGTGTGTATGTGTGTGTATATAAATGTATAAACACAGAGAGCTTTCTATCAAGGATATGACTCAAATATTGTAAAGGCAGGCAAGTTCCAAGTCTGTGGGTCAGATGGTTGCGGTCAGATGTCAGACTGTAGGCTTCTCTGGACTCATATAGCTACAGAAGCTAATGAACCCAAGATCAGCAGTTTGGACAGTCGGCTTCTGACTGTAGAGGTGAATGATTTCAAGGCTGGCAGACAAAATGCTAGTCTACTGAAGACTCCCAGTATCACCAGGCAATGCAAAAGGCCACTGACTCACATCCAGAGAACCAAAGGTCAGACATGTTTTTCCCAAGTGTCCCAATATATTGGAAGCACGGCACACCCCCAAGGAAATTACTTTCAGTTGGTTGGCTGCTCATAGCAGATCTTATCATTGGGAATTACTGGCAAACACCTGAGAACCCTGGTCCAACCAAGTTGACACAAAATCTTACCTATCATATGACCCTTAGTCCTCAAAGTGATAGCTTTGCTCTTTAATACTTTAAAGAGGTCTTTGCAGTAGATTTGCCCAATGTAATACATCCTTTGATTTATTCACTGCTACAACATTCTTATCAATAGAGAAAAGACTGAAGTTGTCAAAGATTTCATTCTTCTTGGATCAAGTATCAACACTCACAGAAGCAGCAGTCAAGAGATCAAATGACATATTGATTGCATTAGGCAAATCTGCTGCACAAGACCTTTTTAAAGTGTTGATGAGCAAAGATAGCAGCTTGAGGACTAAGGTGCACTTTACTCAAGCCATGGTATTTTCAGTAACCTCATATGCATGCGAAAGCTGGACAGTGAATAAAGAAGACAGTAGAAGAATTGATGCTTTTGAGTTACGGTGTTGGAGGGGAATATTGTAAGTGCCATGGGCTGCCAAAAGAACCAACATATTTGTGTTGTTTAGAGGCCAGGATGGCCAAACATCGTCTCTCATACTTCGGACATATAGTCAGGAGGGACCAGTCACTGGAGAAGGATATCATGTTTGGTAAGGTGGAGGGTCAGAGAAAAAGAGGAAGACCTCCAGCGAGATGGAATGGCCAAGTGACATCATCAATGGGCTCAAGTGTGGCAACAACTGTGAGGTTGGCTCAGAACCAGGCATTGTTTTGTTCTGTTGTGCATAGGGTCACTATGAGTCAGTACCAACTCGATGGCACCTAACAACAACTACAACTTCCATGAGCATTGATGATTGATCCAAGTAAAATGAAATCTTTGACAACTTCAGTATTTTCTCTGTTTATCATGATGTTGTTTCCTATAGTTCAGTTGTAAGGATATTTGCTTTCTTTACATTGAGGTGTAATTAATAGTGAAGACTGTAGTCTGATCTTCAGTAAGTGCTTTAAGTACTTTTTGCTTTCATCAAGCAAAATTGTTTCATCTGCATATCACAATTTTAATGTACCTTTCTGCCATCTTGATACTGTGTTCTTCTTCAGATAGCCTGAAATTGATACAAAATGCAATCAAGAAACAATGATAGTTACTGATGGAATGTGAAAGTTACAAACAAAGAGGAAGAATTGGTAGTGTGAAAATATGGCCTAAGTGATAGAAACGATGCTGGTGTTTGCATGATAGAATTTTGCAAGACCAATATTATACTCATTGCAAATATTTTTTTCAACAACATAAACAGATCTTACCAGATGGAATGCATAAGAATAAAATGTACCTCATATGTAGAAAAAGATAATGAAGAATCTCAATCTCATCAGCCAAAGCAAGGCTAGGGGTTGACTGTAGAACAGATCAATTCCTTATATGCAAAAATTAAAACATATTCAGGAAAGCTGAAATACAGTCTTGAGTACATTCCACATGAATTTAGAAACAATCTCAAGAATAAATTTGACAGTGGTGACATCAAGTACATCATGCATAAAGAAAGCAAAAAGTAAAATCATTTTAAAAGACAGAAAAGAAAGAAGAGACTAAATGGATGTCAGAAGGGACTCTGAAACCTGCTTATGAATGTAGAGAAACTAAAGCAACTGTGTAAGAACCGATAAGAAAATTTCAAAATTTCAAGAAAGCAAATTAGAATATTATAATGAAATATGCAAAGACCTAGAGTTAGAAAACAGAAAAGGAAAAACATGCTCAGCGTTTCTCAGCCTGAAAAATTTGAAAGAAAAGAAATTCAAGCCTTGAGATGCAATATTAAATTATTCTATGGGAAAATATTGAACGATGCATAAGCACCGAAAGAAAATATAAGGAATACACAGAGTCACTGTACCAAAAAGAGTTGGTCAACATTCAACCAAATTGATTAGGAAGAAAGCAAATTATTCCCATTTACAGAAGACATGATTCTCTGCATACAAAACTCCAGAGATTCCACAGGAAAGTTATTGACTAATAGAAGGTTCAGCAAAGTAGCAGGGTACAAAATCAACATACAGAAATCAGATAGATTCTTCTACACTGACAAGGAAAACGCTGAAAGGGAAATAAGAAAACAATATCATTTACAATAGCCTCCAAAAGGATAAAGTATCCAGGAATAAATCTAGATAGGAATATAAGACTCATACCAGGAAAACTACAAAAGCACGAATTGAAGAAACCAAAAGAGACCTTCCAAAATAGAAAAACATATTATATGCATGGATTAACATTGTGAAAAGACTAACTTATTGCTAAAATGCCAACTATAGATCGCTACTAAAGTAATCTATAAACATAATGCAATTCTAATCAAATCCAAACAACATTCTTTAACAAAACAGAAAAACTAATCTCCTGCTTTTTTTTCTTTTTTCTTTTCTTTTTTTATTGTGAATTGAGTGAAAGTTTACAAGGTAAATCATTAATTTTACATTCAACAAATCATATTTTGTTCATTGCAATGATTACAATCTCCTCCATGTACTATCATTTACCAGTAGTTACCTATTCCCCCTTTTCTTTTTTTAAATTTTGTTGTAAATTGAGTGATAGTTTACATGGGAGAACATCGGTTTTATACTCATTGTTTCATTGCAATGATTACAGTCTCCTCCAATGCATCATCGTTCAACAGTATTTCCTTCTATTTTGTTTCCTCTGTTTTGCTTTGTTTTACTCTTTCACCTTTTTTATGTAAAAGAAGTAGACCCCGATAAAATGTTATTGAAGAAAAACAAAGTAGGAGGCTTCACACTGTCTAAACTCAGGACTTACTATCCAGCTTCATTAGTCAAAATAACCTGGTATTGGCATAACACCAGACACATACTAGTAGACCAACAGACTAGAATTGAGAACCCCCCAAAAATCTATCAAGCTATAGACAGCTGATCTTCTATCAAAGAGTCAGAGTTTTTTCAATGGAGAAGACAGTCTCTCCAACAAACAGGGCTGGCAAACTTGCATATCCATTTGCCAAAAAAATGAAACAGCATTCATACCTCATACCATACAACTTCAATCTTATCTCCATTCATCATGATGTTATTTATTGGTGCATTGGTGAGGATTTTTGTTTTCTTACATTGAGGTACAATCAATACTGAAGGCTGTAGTCTTTGATCTTCATCAGTAAGACCTCTTCACTTTCAGCAAGCAAGGTTGTGTCATCTCCATATCTCAGCTTATTAATGAATCTTCCTCCAATTCTGATGCCACATTCTTCTTCATATAACCCAACTTCTCAGATTATTTGCTCAATATACAGATTGGATAAGTATGGTGAAAGGATATAATCCTCATGCACACCTTTCCTGAGTTTAATAAAGTATCTCTTTATTCTGTTTGAGCAACTGCCACTTGGTCATGTGTTGTTGTTGCTGTTGTTAAGTGTTATTGAGCCATTTCCGACTCATAGCAATCCTGTATAGAGTTTATGAGGAGCAGCTGGTGAGCTTGAACCACCAACCTTGCAGTTCAAATAGACCTTGTCGTCCAGCACATTAACCCACAGCATCACATCAGGACTCTGTTCATCTATATAACATGTTAATTCTGGTGAAGGAAAAGCAATTCAAAATACAGGGGAAGTTAGCACACCATAACCAGTGTAACTAGAGACATTGAGAGGTATGCAAGAATAAGGGAAAGGAGTCCAGATGTGGAGCTGTGGGTTAATGCTCTGGACTGCACAGGTGGTTTGAACCACAAGGTTGGCAGTTCAATCTCACCAGCTGCTTTTCAGAAACCGTATATAGGGTCACTATGAGTCAGAACCAACTTGACAGCATTTAACAATAACAACATGAAAAATGGTGTAACATATTCAATTATGCATCAACTGAAAATTTGTGAATCGGTTACATAGATACATATTCATATGTATACAATATATATAGTGTGGACATTTTACTTATATTGCTGTTGTTTAGTGCCATTGAGTCAGTTCTGACCCATAGAAACCCTGTGTAGGGTTTCTGAGGAGTGACTGGTAAGCTTGAACCACTGACTTTGCAGTTCAAACCGCCTTTGCAGTCCAAAGCATTAACCCACAGCGCCACACAAGGACTGATATATATTTTTACTCGATGGCAGAAGGTTTTTTATTTTTGGTATATGTATAGTATATATATTGTTGTTAAGTGCTGTCGAGTTGATTCTGACACATAGTGACCTGGTATAGGGCTTCCAAGAAGCAGCTGGTAAGCTTGAACTGCCAACTTTACAGTTCAAACGGATATGCAGTCTGGCGCATTAACCCACAGTGCCACACCAGGACACACACTCTCTCTCTCTCTCTAGATTCCTAGTCATATACTCATAGCTACCCAACATAGAGTTTCCAAGACTGTAAACCTTTAGGGGAGCAGACAGTCTCATCTTTCTCCCTTGGAGTCACCATTGTGTTTGAACTGCTGACCTAGTGTTTAACAGTCCAATGCTTATCCTACACATAAACACACACACACATATAATAGTGCACATAGGGGGCATGGTTATGGAAGCTTCTTAGACATATCCAGACACTTCATGGGACTAAGTTACTGGTCTTGAAGGTAAGTAAGTCTCGGGGAATGTGGTGGCTCCATCCAATAAGCACTGGATTTAGAACCACAAGGAGGTTCAAGCCTGTCAGCCACACCACTGGAAAAAGATAAGGCATTCTTCTTCCTGCATGATTTAAAGCCTCAGAAACCAACACAGGGTAGCTGTTGAGGACCTGCCTCGACACGGATGCTCGACACGGATGTTTGGTTCACTGTAGGGATATCTGGCGGTGGTAGAAATATAGAAAGTCACACCAAGACACAATGAGAGAGACAGAGACAACCCGAAACCAGAGTGGATGCATCACTGGTGGGCAGACTTTGGACCACAGGCATCTTGGCCTCTGCAGGCAGCAATGGACTGCCCTGCAAACTGTACTGCATGCCCTCCAAGCTGTAATGCACACTGGATTCGGTCTGTGCCTACCTTTTATTTAGGGGAGGAACTTTTATACAAAGCTGGGCGGGACTAAGACAAAGTACAGCTAACATACGTAATTTTCCAGACATTCTGGCAACTTTTATCGTACTTCGCATGTTCAAATCTCACGACAGCAACTTGGCTTCTCCAGCCTGATTAACATACCTTTTAGCACTTAGCCTCAAATGGGGGCAGGAAAAGGAGGATCGAAAGGAGTCCTGCTGTGTTGGCTGCCTGGGCAGGTTTGCAGGAAGAAGCAAGGCACCTAGGTGAATGGGCTGCACCTGGAAACACTTTAGGGAGGGTGTTCTTTTGTCTATAGAACAAAGACCCGGGAAGACACCCATTTACTTTGAGTGAATTCTTTGAGGAAAACTTTGCCTTTAGAATTTTACAGTCTCGGCTTTAGGAGCAGTTTAATATTTGTCCATGGGTATCCAGGGCTCATGTCTTACATTAATAATAAACATAACTGAATAATCAGATGAAAAACAGTTTGCTAGGTGGCTAGAGTTTGCTCCTCAGAGCCTGCGGCCGGGTCTGCACGGTCTGCAACAGGTAGCTATGAGTCAGAACCAACTCCATGGCACAAATTTCTTAAGTAGCACCTGAGGACTTAAACACTTGTGAGCAACCATATAAAACACAACTATTTGTTCTTGTCTGTAGCAAAGGAAGTGAAGGAAATCCCAGACATAAGGAAGTTGTTAGTGGATAGGACGAATGACCCACAGGAACCACAGTCTCCTTTAGCCTCAAAACAGGAAAACTTAATGGTGCTCAGTTAGCCATACTGACTCCTTTGACCTTGGGCACAACAGAAGGTCCTGGTTAGAACTGGGGAAAATGTAGAACCAAACTTAAATTAATAATATATATTTTTTAAAAAGACAGGATTACTGGAATGATGGAGACTGAAAGAACCCTTGAGATTATCACTTTGTTGTTGGTACGTGCTGCCTAGTCGGTTCCGACCCATAACAACTCTGTACAGGGTTTCCAAGGAACAGCTTGTGAACTTGAACCACCAACCTTGCAGTTCAAACTGACTTTGAAGTCCAGCGCATTAACCCACAGTGCCACACCAGGATCACTTTGTTGTTGTTGTTAAGTGCCATTGAGTCAGTTCCAACCCATAGCGCCTGTATAGGGTTTTCAAGAAGTGGCTGGTGAGTTTGAACCCTGGACCTTGTGATTCAAACCAACTTTGCAGTTGGGTGCCTTAGACCATAGCACCATATCAGTACAGTACCAGGATCACTTTAAGACACCCTTTTAACCAGGAACTGAAGTCAATCCCAGGGGTCACCTTGCAGTCAAATAAATTGGTCTTTCAAATAAACACCTATGAGAAATGTTCTCCTTAGAACAATCAGCTATGCCAGACCAAATGAGCAACATTTATCCCAAAGTAAAGATGAGTAGGCAAGGAGGGGCTTGGAAAGGAGGGATGAAGATGGAGAAGACAGTGTGGAAAGTAGAGACAGCACTGATCCGTTGCTGGGATAGTGACAATGTCATGGAATAATTTGTGCCTAAATTGTTTAAGGGACACTCACTTAAACTTGCACCTAACACACAATAAATGTTAAAAAAATAATAATGGGGGGAAAAATGACTGTTGACTCATTGTAGAATGAGTCTAGTCCCAGTGTCTGTAAGCTGGAGATATTTGGAGAAACATGTTACTGGCACTGCAATTATTTAATTTTAACTTGAAATGTAAGTGTTTCCATTGGAATAGTAAACCTTTCCTGGTTAGTATTCCCTGTCACATAAAATATCAGAGCAGTAATAAATGGTCATTTGAAATGTGCTTGTTTTATTGGTGTGTAGGTACAAGTCATAAATTATTGCTGGTAAGAAAAGCTATGAAAATGTGTGGCAGAATAATCTGTATTCTCTAACAGATATATATGAAAAAGATGTTGTGTAACTATGGAGGGTTTTTGTTTTTGTTCTTGTTTTGGGTGACATTTGATCAGCAGGGATAGCAAAGCCGATCCCAAACCTTAGTTCTTGCAATAAACGTTTAAATCCAAATCGTAGACAGTTATCTTTGTTTCCCAACAGTTTTTTCTTTGTTTAAAGAAATAATCTTTAAATTGACGTGAGGCGACTGTGCTTGCTATTACAGATACCAAATCTTACCCAAGGACATTCCCAATTTGCCTTCTCATTCGTATGATAGAACTTTAAAATGTTATGGAAAGTAGTAAGTATCTAAAATTATGCTATCTGAAATTTGTGTTATTTTCCTCTGAGATATATGGATGCTTGAATGAGCTCAAAGGGATCACGACACAGGGAGAAAAACTTTAAATAGCAATTAAGGAATTTTTGGGTTTTTTTTTTACTTATTTCAGAGTATAAAGACAAGGGAACTTAATGGTTTTAATAATTAAGGATGCAGACTAATGCACACATTTTCAGTACTAATATAAACTTCCTATTATCATCTCTATTTTTAAGAATGAAGAAGACATTTTCTTAATGCATTTCACTGTTCCTGTTGCTCTGTTTAGGCTCAAATTTTGACAATGACGTTTCTAAATTGTAAAAATAAAAAAAAGCCCTAAATTTGATTAAAGTCCAACTTTCCAAATCAGTTAACCCAAAGGTTAAGTGCTACAGCACTTGACCCAAGAGAGAATTTTGTTCCTCTTTGTAAGACCTGAGTGTAAAGAATAAAGACAGCATTTTCTTCTTCTCTTTTTTAAAGAAGCCACATGTAATGTTCTCCGAGTTAAGTTTTACCATTCATAATGAATGCAGTCTCGCCATTCAAATGCGACCATAAGTACACAGAAGATAAGAATTTAATTAAATGTAGATTAAAACCAAACAGGAAAACACACTAGCTGATAATTTTATCCCATCCTCTGGCCATATTTTTTATACTTCCTTCTTGTTCTTCTTTGGGCTATAGCTTATCAACATGCCGATAGTACCATAACTCATTACATCTGATGGTGCAGAGGAAATGTGCAAGCTCTCTGCTTGGATTTTGGAGGCACTTAAAATGCAAAGTATGTAAATGTCTATGTTAACTATACTAGTGTGGTGACACTGGTGAAAAGGAAGTGATTCTGAAGAAAACCTTAAACCTTCAGTAAGGTGTTTTAGAATTGTATAGTAACAAATGGAATTTTCAAAGTAGAACCAATTCATGAATTAACACCTATGTGGTACGGCTTAATATTTTGGTGTTGGATTCTTAGCAGTCGTTAAGGTTCAGTGCCAATCACCTTGCTGTTGACTTCAGTGGCAATCAAATGTGGTGCATAAGCCTTCATATCTCATTTTAGGAGAGTGCACTTTTCGTTGTTGATCATAATGTAGTAACTAACTTATCTTTGTACTTGAGTAGTGCTCTTGTTGTTGTTGTTTGTTGTTAGCCATTGGGCACAACAGGATCTGATTGCTCATAAAATTTCTATTGGCTGATTATTTTTGGAATTAGATTACTAGACATTTCTTTCTAGTCTCTCTTCATTTGGAAGCTCTGCTATTCAGCATCATAACAAGGTACAGACTTTTGCTGTTAGCTGAGAGGTGGCTGTGGTTGAATCATTTTGACTGGTAAGCAAATACAGATCTCCCATATGGAAAGCATTAGTTCTACCACTAAGCAGTCACTGTCCTGATTAAACTTATATAAAACATTCCCAGATTACTTCCTATTACTAAACTAGATCTATTGTTAAATCGAACTATTATTAAACTAAACACAACTCAACAGTAAAAGTTAGAATGTATAGCAGTCTTTACTTAAAACAATTTATGCATATTATTTATATTTAATCAAGGAGCTCTGGTAGCGTAGTGGTTACGAATCGGGCTGCAAACCGCAAGGTCAGCAGTTCGAAACTACCAGCTGTTCCGTGGGAGAAAGGTGAGGCTTTCTGCTCCCGTAAAGATTTACAGCCTCGGAAACCCTGTTCAGGGTCGCTATGAGTCGGAACCGACTCCATGGCACATAACAACAACGTTTATATTTAATCAGTGCTGTATTTTTTTTTCCTAATAAGCATTTCTTATCATTGTGGAAATAGGCAGTGAACAGTCAGATACAATCCTGTAAAAAAAGGCTATAGACCCAACATATTGTTGTTGTTGTTAAGTGCCATCGAGTCAGGTCCGACCCATAGTGACCCTGTACAGGGTTTCCAAGGGTGTAAATCTTTACGGGAGTAGAAAGCCTCATCTTTCTCCCGCGGAGCGGCTGGTAGTTTCGAACCGCTGACCTTAAGGTTCGCAGCCTGATTCGTAACCACTACGCTACCAGAGCTCATAGTCATTATAAAATCCCAAAGAAAATACGTCAAGTTTGTTAAGTTAATGAAACATTAGGTTAACGCTTAGAATGTCAAGACATTCTTCAACATGCAATCTTCATTTGTTAAGCACTGGACAGCTAACCACAAGGTTGGTGGTTCAAACCCACCAGCTGTTCCTTGGAAATCCTATACTGGGTCACTATGAGTTGGAACAGACTCAATGGCATTTAACAACAAGAAGAACAATAGCAAAGCATGAATGTACGATTTATGCATTTGCCTACTCTATAACTAGGACTAAGAGCCTTAAGAAGTGTAACATGCTTTTTTTTTTTTTGCAGAAGGTGGGGGAATAGCAAGCATAAAGTATTGAAGGTATTGTCTTGTCTTTTGAAAAGTATAAGTTGGTTGCTTTAGAGGGGTCAATGGTTTGACTCAAATGGTTAAGCACTCACACTGGGCTTCACTCAAATGGTTAAGCACACCACAGGTGGTGGAGATATGCTGTGGAGTTGGTTCCAACTTATAACGACCCTGCATAGGGTTTCCGAGACTGTAAATCTTTACCGGAGCAGAAACCCTTATCTTTTTCCCATGGAATTGCTTAAGTTTTGAACTGCTGACCTTTAGGTTAGCAGCCTAACTCCTAACCACTATACTACCAAAGATTGGTAGTTTGAACCTACCCAGAAGCATTTCAAAAGTCCGTACTGAGTTCTGCTTCAGAGAGGTCACAGCCTTGGAAACCCTATGCAGCATTTCTGAGTACATGGGGTCAACATGAACCAGAATCAGCTAACCAAAAATGAATACTTTTTTTTTCAATAAATAGATCTATGACCAAAAAAATTATATATATTGTTGTTTTTGTTTTTGTTTTTGTTTTTTAAGTAATTTTGAACTTCTTGATAGTTTGAACCATTCCTATGAAAGCACCACCTTTACCTGCACTGATGGTCATATGATCACTCTGCCCTCAAACTAATATTGTATGATACATTGGCATAGCTGCAGAGTTTGCCTTTAAGAACCAGTCTAAAGAACTAACTCAATTTCAAAGATATTAATTCCATCATCTAAGAAAATGAATTTTCATAGGTGAATGGATACGTTTCTTGCCATCAAATCACTTGTAGAAATCAGAGGTACAGCACTGACATAAGCTGAAGTGTTGGGCACTTGCTGGGTGGAGACTCCTTGGCATTAGTTAGAATGCTGTAGATGTTGTTGTCGTTGTTGTTGTTAGGTGCCATCGAGCTGGT
>NW_006408519.1:6297826-6375415 GCF_000296735.1 Chrysochloris asiatica
CATTTCAGATTGAAAAAGTTTGTAGAATTCTTCTATTTCATCCTCACTGGCTTTAGTGCATGGTGCGTAAATTTGAATAATAGTGATATTAATTGGTCTTCCCTGTAGGTGCATAGCTATTATCCTATCACAGACAGCATTGTACCTCATGCCTGATCTGGATATGTTCTTTTCAATAATGAATATAACACCATTCCTCTTGAATTTGTCATTCCCAGCATAGTAAATCATGTGGTTGTCATATTCAAAATGGCCAATACTAGTCCATTTCAGCTCACTAATGCCTAAGATACTGATATTTATGTGTTCCATTTCATTTTTGACAATTTCCAGTTTTCGTAGAATCATACTTCGTATATTCCATGTTCCAATTATTAATGGATGTTTACAACTGTTTCTCTTCATTTTGAGTTGTGCCCCATCACCAAATGAAGGTTCCGTAGGCTTTACTCCCATGGGCTTTACTCCATCGTGTCATTACAGTTAACTCTACTTTGAGGAGGCAGCAATTCCCCAGTCACATTTTGAGTGCTGTCCAACCTGAGGGGCTCATTTTCTGGCACTATATCTGACAGTGTTTCTCTGCTATGCATAAGGTTTTCAGTGAATAAATATTCAGAAGTAGTTGATCACTCCTTCCTAGTCTGTCTTCATCTGGAAGCTCATCTGAAACCTGTCCACCATATGTGACCCTACTGGTATTTACAATACTCCTGGCATAGCTTCCAGAATCACAGCAACTCATAAGTTATCATAGTATGACAAACTGACAGATTAGTGGTGGCCTGTTAACATTTGTAACGTCAATAATACTCTCTATTAACCCATTTTCCATTGGTTCCCTTTCCAATATGAATTAGTTTCAGTGGTGATATTAAGTAGGAGCAACATAAAATTGTAGAAAGTAAAATTAAAGTGCAAAATGGAGAATATTTTGAAAGTTTAAATGGATGCTTAAAAACTCTTTTGTCTGCTAAATATTTTTAAATTAAATATATGAAAAGAAAACCAAGTAGTCTGCATATATCTGTGTAATTTGTGTGAGTAAAACTACTACTCTTAGTAGCACTGTTGTTTAGTCTGAACTAGCTGACAGCACTTATTAACAACAACAAGGAATTCCTGGGTAGTACTCAACTAATAATCCAAAGGCTTGTGGTTTAAACTCATCCAAAGGCACCTTGCAAGACAGGTCTGGCAATCTGCATTTGAAAGGTCAGCATCATGAAAACCTTATGGAGCTCTTTTCTGAAACATATATTGTTGACTTCATAGCAACTGGTTTTTGGTAAAACACTCAGAAAATGTTTTTGTTGTTATTAAGTGCCTTTCAATGGTTCCGATTCATATATGATTTCAGAGGAGTGACTGGTGGGTTTGAACCCCCGACCTTGCTGTTAGCAGTTCAGTAGTTGTCTTACAGTGCCATATCAGGACTCCATGAAAATGTTGCTGTTAAGTGCCTGTGAGTGGTTCCAGGTTATATAAGGTTTCAAGAAGTGACTGGTGGATTTGAACCATTGACCTTGCAGTTAGCAGTGTAGTGCTTAGCAAAACTAAACAATACAAATGTTCCTGGAAAGTAATGGTAGCAGAGAAATAACTCATTAAACATTAAGTCTAATAAATACCCCTTTCTATCAAGCATATATTTGAAGTCGAAGGGAGAGAAAGGCAACTAGGAAATTGGCATTACTTCCTTCCCAGCTTTCAGTCTACCTTGTGGATACCCGTCCTTTAATAGATTTGTACCCTACCCCACCCACTCTGTCTCACAGAATTCTCATGGTATCTCCTGGTCATGTTTGTCTTTTCCTCTGGTAAGACTATGAGGTCTTCAAGAGCAGTCCTCCACATCATGCCAACTGAACAGTAGCCTATAACGAACAAATACTGTTTTTTTAAGGTAGAAGAGAATGAGAGAGAGAGGACGGAAGGAAAAGAAGTAGGGAGGAGAGAGGAATTATCTGTCCAGGAAAGCAAAATTCTGTTATCTCTGGTACACTGTCATACTAGGCACTGTAGAGGAAGCACTGGACTGTTAACCACAAGGCTTGTGGTTCAAATCCACCAGCTTCTCCTCAGAAACCCTATACAAGGTCACTATGAATTGGAAAGGACCACACAGCAATTAACAGCAACAACAAGTTATAAAAGAGTTGAGAATTTGAGCTTAATGAATATTTTATGGAGAAAAATATGCAGATATGAGTATACAGGGTTCTTATGGGCCACAACAATGAGTATCAATGACAAAACAAAGAGCAAAACGTTTTTATTTGTTACCGCTTTGTCAATAGCAAGATAAGATAATAAAATTCAGTTATAATATTTATTGACTGTCTACTGTGTGACAGACTGGTAGTGTGGTGCTGTAGGATCAGCACTGGACTGTGAGCCACATGCTTGGTGATTCAAACCCACCAGCTGCTGCTCAGAAACGCTATGCAGGTACACTGTGAGTTGGAACTGACATCAACGGCACTTACCAACAACAGTACTTTGTGATGGGACTTTGTATGCAATTCTGTTGAAATCTGAAAATACCCCTGTAGATGGAACTGTTCAATTTTATGGTTGCAGAAACTGAGTCGCAGGGAGTTTTAATAAGCTTCCCTACCACCATATAAAGGAGCTCTGGTAGTGTAGTGGTTACGAATCGGGCTGCGAACCTTAAGGCCAGCAGTTCGAAACTACCAGCCGCTCCGCGGGAGAAAGATGAGGCTTTCTGCTCCCGTAAAGATTTATAGCCTCGGAAACCCTGTACAGGGTCGCTATGGGTCGGAACTGACTCGAAGGCACTTAACAACAACAACAACAACCATATAAGGAGTCCTGGTGTGGCGCTGTGGGTTAATCCGCCAGACTGCAAAGCCTTTTGAACTGCAGCGTCGTCAGTTCAAGCTCACCAGCTACTCCTTGGAAACCCTATATAGGGGTCGCTATGGGTCGGAACTGACTCGACGGCACTTCACAACAACAACCATATAAACGAGCTCTGGTAGCGAAGTGGTTACGACATGAAGGTGAGCAGTTCGAAACTACCATGTGTTCCGCTGGAGAAAGATGAGGCTTTCTGCTCCTGTAAAGATTTACAGCCTCGGAAACCCTGTACAGGGTCAGTATGAGTTGGAACCGACTCCACGGCACACAGCCACCCCCATATAAAGGAGTTTTGGTAGAGTAGTGGTTACAAGTCGTGCTGCTAACTGCAACGTCCGCAATTTCAAACTACCAGCCATTCTATAGGAGAAAGATGACGCTTTCTGATCCCATGACGATTTACAGACTCAGAAACACTATACATGGTCACTATGAGTCAGAACTGACTTCATGGCACACCATCACTACCACCATCATATAAATAGTACATTTTAGAGTGGTATGCAAACAGAGCCTTTTTCTGTACCAAATCTATACTTGCCTTTGCAAAAACCTGCCACCAGTGTAGGTTTTATCCATTGTGACTGAATTTTATCTATAACAAACTTGCTTTATGATTTGAAAACAAAAATACAAGGAGCTCTGGTAGCATAGTGGTTACGAATCAGGCTGCGAGCCACAAGGTCAGCAGTTCAAAACTACCAGCTGTTCCATGGGAGAAAGATGAGTCTTTCTGCTCCTGTAAAGATTTACAGCCTTGGAAACCCTGTACAGGGTCACTATGAGTTGGAAATGACTCCACAGCACATAACCACCACCACCATATACTAAAGTATTTTTAATTTTATAAATGGTATGTAAAATTGTAATCAGTATTTAAAAATCATTCCTGTTCAAGGAAACTAAAATTAGATAAGGATGTAAACACAGGAACATTGTTTTAAAAATTCCTATTTCTAAGTTATGTCTGCTACGGTTTTGGGGGGATTCTATGACATTGGGAATTTCACTCCAAATACCCTCTATGTCTTTTGATGATGTATCTCAGTTTGCTACACTAAAATTTTTTTTATTAAGGCTAAAGTGGACCAAAGTAATGCTTATGGTTTGCTTGATTCAGAGAAGCAAACATTGGCAGCATACACCAATATAGTCAAAGGAGAAGTTAGGTGAAATGGATTTTAGGAACAATGTTGGCATTTTAGGAATCCTGACGTAGCACTGTGGGTTAATGTGCTGGACTATAAAGCTGGTTTGAACAGCAAGGTCAACTGTTCAAGCACAGCAGTTGCTTCTCAGAAACCCTATACAAGGTCACTATGAGTCGGAATCGACTCGATGGCACTTAACAACAACTGTAGCATTTTAGGAGGCCTGGTGGCACTGTAGAATCAACTCAGGATCCCAAGGTTGGTTTGAACCACAACATCGGCAGTTCAAACTCACCAGCTGCTCCTTAGAAACCCTCTGCTCCTTGGAAACCCTATACTGGGTTGCTGTGAGTTAGAACCAACTCCACTGCACTTAACAACAACCACAGTGTGGCATTTTAAATATAAATATAAAAAATTGGGGGCAAAATGTACAGAAAAGATTTTCCTAACAACAGCCAAAGAACAAAGCTACTAAAGAGAGCTCCTGCCACCATGGATATTTTAAGAGTACCCTTTGTCTGAAGGAGACTGTCCTTATCCAGTCCTCTACTAACTGAATTATCAGCTCAGCATGCAGAATTGTCGGTGTACACAGAGCAGATTTTCCCATCAGATTTGGGTATTTTCTTCAAAGTATTCTCTATATTAACCAGCTAGAAATAGTAGGGAAATGTGAAGAGGAAAAATGTTTCTTACCTATAATATACCTTACAGATTTTAAACATTTTAATTAATGTACAAAAGTACAAAACTGATTTATTTCTATTTTTGCAAGCTGTGTTTTGTTTCCCCAGGAAAACCAAAATGGATTGCAGACATCTGCTTGGCCAGGGGGGAAAATATTATGTACCTCAAATAATTAAATGAAAATAATTATTATAACAGAGACTAGAAGTAGTACTATTATTAAAATATTCCTGCTAATGGGTATTTACAGTCACCTCAATGGCAGTGGCAAGACTTGAGATCAGGTTGTAATGAATGCATGCTACGGCATTAAACAATAACACATTCTTCCAGGGAAAACTAAAATGACAGGTGTAGTCATTGATGTTTCAAGCTCATACTCTGACTTCAAGACTCACAATCTGCTACAGTCTGGAGCTCATACTGTTGAGTCAGAATTACACTCAGGAAGTGGCTAGAAAATGTAGCATAGAAACTTTGTCTTATTTTATTTATTGCAAAATATGTTTTTCAATTTCTTATTGAGATAACATTTAAAAAAAAATAATAAAATGGAAACAAATGTTTCCCTGGTTGCTTACTTCCTTTCCCCAATTTCTTAAGCACAAAAGGAAATCTATAGTGATGGAAGGTATGTTTATGTAGCTTTTTTAATAGATGATGTTGTGGTATTTGACCTTAGGTAGAGTCTTTTTTTTAAAAAAAGTTCTTTGCCAAGTGTTTCTTAGTGCTATTTGACACTGAATTTTTGCTGCATTTAAAAAAAATTTATATGGTTTACCATAATAACCAGTGCTCAATTTCAGAAGTCAAAGATAATAAAACTAGCATTAGTTGAATTCATAGGTATGAAATACATTTATTATTACATTTTGTACTTCTCTATAGATTATTATTTTGTGCTTAAGTTTGCTCATATTTCCAATTTTGTTTAATTCTCAGCCACAATTTGTACATTATAACCTACTGAAGATTTTTTTTTTCTCTTTTCATTTTGGAATCCTTTATTTGACTCATAAAAATAGGCAATACTGTATTTATAATGTACTGCTCGTGTGATAGTTTTTGAAGTTTAATATTCTTTTCTATAATGTGCTGGCTTAACAGCCTATAAAAGAGACATATTGTTTGCAATGTTTCTTACCCACAACAAATGATGTGATTCTGGGTTTTATGAAATGGCAGTAGTTTTCTAAATTTGTGATTCTTCTGTGTTCGTTGTCAAGAACAGTTGTACATCTGCTCAGCACAGACTTTCCGAGACTATGAACTTTAATTGAGGAAAAATAATGAGGGTTCAGGGACTACTGATATGGAGTCGGTTGCAAAAGCAGGTGCCTTGCTGCCAGATCAATGGATTATTTACTCTTTTGTCATAAACAGGAAACAGTTGGTTGTTTGTGGTGACTACATGCATATTTTAAAGCCCATGTACATATTTTCTCCCTCCTTGTCAATGTACATTTTAAATAGTAGTTAGTTTATGATTTAACAGAACCATGCAGAATATGCAAACAGCACTTATTTTGTTTTAATAATTAACCATTTTGTTTGAAAAGAAAGTTTATAAGTGATTTCAAGAACACGCAATATCATCTGTGCTTCAAATCCTTACCTCCTTAACTCATGTGGTTGCAGTCAAGTAGGTTCCAATTCATAGCAACCTTGCATAGGATTTTTGAGGAGCTGCTAGTGGGTTTGAACCTCCAACCTGGCTGTTAGAAGTCTACTGTTTATCCTACAGCATTGCACAAACCCTATGTGTAATTGTCCACGTTATTTCTCTGCCACTCTTATGGGTATTTGGAAATAGGAAAACATTTCTTCTAAATAGAGAAATCTAAAATATAGATTACTGATGTTATAGAATTCCACCTTGTACCCTAACAGTCTGTACAATATTTCAAATCATCTGAGTAGAGTTTTTACATGATTTAATTGGAGTGGAGGAGAACAAAGCTCAGAATGTATTTCGGAGTGCATAAAACAAACAAATCCAGCTTTTTGTGGGCATCTGATTTCTGAGAGTGTTGGAATTATCTCTGACACACCTGAGCCAGACCAACCTAGGAGGCCAGGGTCACCCAGAGGGGGTGTGCTCCTCTCTCTGTGCTCCTCATTAGCAACCTCAACAAAGTGGCTCTCCAGAATGCCTGGAATTAACTTCCTTTTCTACCATGACAAGTGACTTTTTGTGTTACATAATGATATGCTGGGGATTTAAATCCTAGGTTCCAGAGATCAGTAGTTTACATTCTAATGATGGGTTTTGTGGCATGAAAGTCTAACTTTTAACATTTGGAGGTTGGAGACCAGAGAAACCATACTATAAACTTTATACTCAGAGCCCACTCATGGATAACTCATGTGAACATACCAGAGGTGTACACACACCTCTCCTCTTCACCAGAGAGGTTATAATGGAGCCTGAACTTGGGACCAGTCTTCATGTGTACAGTACAGCTCTCTTAATTTCTTTTGGAATTGGCATTACTACTGGAGGCCTGAATTAAGTTGGAAAGAACTGCCCCTGGGGAAAACAAATGTATTTTCAAAACAGAGAGACTTGAATTTTCTAAAATATAAGCGATTGAGCCTAAATCCATTCAGTAATCAGTAACTGCAAAGTGTAATTAACCAAGGAAAAAGGTATTTGGCAAAATGTTTTTCTCTGATTCATCTGCCTTAAAGTTTGAAAACATGGCAATTTTTTTAAATTAATTAACTATAATTCATTGACATGAAGTAATAGTGTAATTGTATTTTTCCTATCACAGAATGATAATAGAAATATCATTAAATGTGGGCATAGGGAAAATACTTTAATTCCTGTTCATACCAAATAATTGTTCCTAGTTAAATGTGTCACTTTTTTAAGCAATGGATTGGATTTTGTATTGATGTTTCAGCAAGTGTTTTTTCTTAGTATGGGTCTAGTAATACTTGAGCATTTCTGTCTTGATATTCTACACTTTGTTGTTGTTGTTAAGTGCCACTGAGTTGATTCTGACTCACAGTGACCCCCCCATAGCATTTCCAAGGAGCGGCTGGTGAGATTGAACCGCCTACCTTGCAGTTCAAATCGACTTTGTAGTCCAGCACATTAACCCGCAGTGCCACACCAGGACTCCATTATAATCTTTAGGAATACTAATGCTTAGATTTTCTCATTCATTGTTACTCAACACTGCTTGTAGGTATTCACTGCTTTTTTTGATTTTTATCTCTGCTTCTAATTGAAATAATGAATGAATTTTTCATGTTACATTAGAATTTTGCATCATTACTATAGGAATAAGTTGTAAAGGAATCCACTCCTGCCCCCCCAGTGGGCTAATGGGAGTTGTTGATTGAGAGTCAATACCATTTCCTTTGAATCCAAAAGGTAGAATGAGAATCAGGGAAAATTGCAAGTATGCATAATGAGAGAAGGGTTGCTTTATTTTCTATTGATGGGAAGTCTTATATTAAAAGATAATTTGAAGTTGTTTAAATATAAAAGTAAACATTCAACTCTAAGTCTACATGGAACTGACTTCCTAAAGACTTTCTTTTAGTCCACTATCTTGAAAATATGTAGCATAAGAAGTCAAGTCTTCATTCATAGACATGTGCTTTATTTTAGACAGCAGAAAGTAGTAAGTCCAGGGTTTGAAGCTCTGTCATACCGTGCAGAGGTGAAAATTCAGGATGGAGTGGTATCAGTGAAAATGCTCTAAACAAAAGACATCAGGAACAAAGTCTTTGTCTAGGACCCCTGATCTCTAGAGATGAATATTGGGCCTGAAGGTCTTGTTCTATGATCTGCCATTCTCAATTGAACCTAATTTCTCAAAAAGAATGTAAGAAATGTGAATCGTAAGTGAAAACCGGTACTAATTTTTCCCCCCTATCAATGGAGTCAAAGCATGTGATTTGTTTTTTGTTTTTTAACACATATGTGTCTGAGGGATAACAGAGAACAAAACCAGGACATGATTTGTAAGCCCAAACGTGACTGTTGCAAAATTGGCCCTGGCAGTAGAAGATTTAAGTAGCTAGTGTTAGGAGGATTTTTGTAGTAGATGAACAAGTCTGCCATAGAGACTGTGCTTCAGTGGGTCCGCTTTACTGTATTTTGTGATGGTCTAGGGTAATTGTGTTTGTGTGTGTTTGTTGTAGTACTAGTTGTTGTAGAAGCATTAGACAGGGAAAACTAACTGCTCTCAGGGACTTATTTAGTTGAATTAAAATGTGACAAAACCATTTTTGCTTTAAAAATAAAACTTGATATTCTAAGAAACAAAAATTACTTAAAGTGAGCATTTGAAAGCCCATCATAATGATTTATTGACACATTATAAAATTGTTATTTTCCAACTGAAGTTTAGAGCCTACAATAAAACCTTTATGTCAAAAATTACCCTTATGCAAGAAGAATAATAAAGTGTGATGCAATCCATTTAGAAATGTCAGTTTCAGAATACCTTCTGATGGATATTGGGCTCTTTTTTTCTGTAAAGTTCTATAGAGAATATATTTTAATTAGCTTCCACTTGATACTACTTCATACACACTCCCCAACCCTGACCCAATGTCTGATTGTATAGAATACATTACAAAAGAACTGGTCATTTGAGTGCTTTAATATTGCTTTGCATTAATGTCAGACATCATTTAGACAAGGCATTAAAAGTGTTATTTTAATGACTAAAGTGTGTTGGGTAGAAGAGGCTTAATCTCTATAGGAAGAACAATTTCAATTAGCTGTAAAATATTAATTTGTTGGTGCAACTATATACTCTAATGTATTTGGCTACAAAACATCTTATGAATAATACATTGCCAGAATTCAGTCATCTTATGATGTAACTAATTCTGCCTTTAATATTAAGGATGGCTAATTTTATAAGTACCATGATTCAGTTTAAGGGGAAAAAATAAATAAAACAAAAAATAGCCGTGATCATTTTTAATGTTGAAGCTTTTTCCACCCCTCCCCCAAGGTAATATGCAAGGCTATAAATAAAATATGCAATCTCTAGCTAGAATGATATTGAATAGGTCTTAAACATGATATGGCAATGTGTCTTAAAAATTTAAGGGCATTTTTATTTGTTTGTTTACATCTTGAGTCTAAGATATTCTCCCTGGAAACAATTTGTCTCACTGTGGAAAGTGTGAAAATATGAGAACAAAAATAACTGCATACCTTAATCCTACTATTGTGTTTCTGGGAACTAAAAAATGCTGCGGTTCTACCTTTTACTCCCCTCGAATATCTCCCCATAGCCTTATCTTTCCATTGTGCTGCCTGTTTATTGCAACATCTTGGCAATGGATTTTATGGCTATGCATGTGGCCCTTCCTTAGGTGAGCGAGAGTCAGACAGGTAAAAGCCTCACAGCCCTTAAGAAAATATGCTGTTTCCCCCTGCAGCTACTTAAGTCTGTGCCTGCTTCCATAGACTTTCAGGGGCTGCCTGTACGAGGGGAAACCTGGGTGGTTCTAAATTGCTTGAACACTACACACCAATGTGGAGTCCTTGTATCCAGATTGGATAGCTTTAAAGCTACTGTCGTTACACAACACCAAAACAGCTGGAGGAAAAGTGCACTCTGTTGGCCATTCGTAGGTCTCCTGACTAACACCTAACAAAAAGCTCCCAAACAGACGAATAAAGTAGGAACAATGCCTTTCATACCGATAGGCCTAAAAAACATACATTATCTTCTATAACTTCCTCTTTACATGATCACATGTAGCTTGATTAATTCTGTAATATATGAAAACTAGGTTTTATTTCATATAAATCTGTGGCCATGGAGGACCGGAGCAGGGAAAATGCTGAGTTTTCTAGCAAAGCAGAGCCACACGAGTGCAGTTTTTAAATTAAGTAAAGGAGGCTTTTGTAGTAGATTTCATGCAGCAGTTGGCATTGGCAGTATTGCAAAAAGAGATGTATTCTGTTGTGCTCTGTTTGATCAAGTGCTAAACCCGTGTGATCAATAGAGAGACAGATGTCGGGTGCAGATGGCGATGCCGTGATACCTGGGGCAGCGCAGGCCTGCCAGAATGACAGAATGGGAACAGGGAAGAGCAGGAATGCAACAGAATGTGACAAATGAAATTAGGGTTTATACTAGTCGATAATTTACAGCTAATACAAAGTGACAGAATTTTTCAGTACCCAGTATATTTTCCTTCCAGGAATGCTATAGCCAATAAAGTCATATTTCATGCAACATAATAAAATGAAAGCTGTGGGGAAATATAGTCCAACCATTTTTTATTATGTTACAACTTTTAAAATTGATCCCTGAGAGAATACTAATAGCATGCAAGTCTTGTTAGAATGACTTCTAAAGGCATTTTATCTCCAAATTTATAGTAGCCCAATCACTTACTCTCATTAGACTCATAAGTTGAAGACCGATAACTATGTAGGCACCAAAATGCATATGCTTTATTTTAAGAGATGTATTATTAAAGACTCATTCCATCTGTTTATAAAATTATAAAAATAATTATCCATTTCAACCCATTAAATAAACATTTTAATTTCCTATATTAATGGGAATGTTTAAGCAGTCACCTGTGTAATTAAAAATGAAAATCTAAACAAATATTAAAATTTTTCCTAGGCAGGCCAAACACCATGGTTAATATATTTATAATATATTGTATGTCTCTATAATTCAGCATACCTTGATAAATACCTTGAAGTGACAAATTTTGTAGTAATAGTTAATGTTCCTATATTGATACTCTTTTCTGATTTAGCTTGTTGTTAAGTACGGTAGAGTCAGTTCTGACTCATAGCAACCCTGTAGACGGTTTCCAAGGAGCAACGTTGCTGTTAACTATCCAGTGCTTATCCTACAGTGCCACACCAGAACTCCTAAATCCCCCATATTCTTGACCACACATTTATATATGTTGGGTAGTCACCTACTACCAGTTTGACAGGGATATAGGGTAGAAGAGCAGGCCAACCCCAAGCAAAACTATGTAGTGTGCTCTTTTCTTTCTACCACACATTCATCTCTTCTGGTTCTCCTCCTCCTTCTGGACTGCTGGCATTATGAAGGGCTGTCATGTCTGCAAAAACTAGCTTCATTAAATTGCTGCTTGTCATCCTGGAGAGCATCGCCCAACCCACTTCTCCCACTGAGCAATGAAAGCGTACTAGCCTCTCCCAGGGCTTGGTCAGCCAACTTAATGAAATTCTAAAGATAGACCTTCCACAATCAGGAATAGTCTGAGGACATATTGGACAGTATAGGAATTTATTTACACTTATACTGGAGTAATGGAGAGCAAGGTGCATGAATAGCTATGCTAATGACAAATGCATATTAATTGGAGATAAACCATGCTTTCCAAAAACTTTCCTAAGTATTTGTTTCATGAATACCAAAGAAGATCTGAGACATATTATACCACCATGTTTCCTGGCGCAAGTGGAAACAGTCACAAACTAGGGCATAAGTGAAGGGACAATATTCTAAGCCCCACTACAATCCTAATTATTTTTAGACTCTCGCCTCGCCAAGATAATGCTGAAAATCATGCACCCTCACACACACACACACACACAAACACACACACACACACCTTTGTTCTTCTCAGCGTAGTGGTTATGAATCGAGCTGTGAACCGCAAGGTCAGCAGTTCGAAACTACCAGCTGTTCCGCAGGAGAAAGATGAGGCTTTCTGTTCCTGTAAAGATTTACAGTTTCTGAAACCCTGTACAAGGTTGCTATGAGTTGGAACCGACTCCATGGCACACAGCCACCACCACCACCACACACAATGGTAACTTTTTTTTCAATGTAGAGAAGCTAGACTCAATTATACCTGTCATCCATGTTGCTGTTCTTGTTAAGTGATGTTAAGTCAATTCTGACTTATAGCAACCCTGTATAAGGTTTCCTAGGAGCCCCTGGTGCATTTGAACTGCCGACCCTGTGATTGGCTGTTAAGTACAGCCAATCTAAACTTGAATAAAAATTTTTCTGTGGATGAACCCAAGGTTTAAAATAAATGTCTGTATTTTTTAAAGTAATATAGAAATAATATCCTAGATAGTTTAACAGACAAGAGTTTAGGCTTGATTTGTAACAACAAAAAAGTGGACTTGCTCCATTTTTTAATATCTGCATGGTAAAATAAATCTATTGATCAGCATCCCAGCTTGATCTTTAATAATGAAGACTTGTTTGTTACAGAAAGCAGAGGCACTCTTGACTCTGAAGGCTTACATGGAAAGAGTGTGTCAGGTGTTTGGCATGTTAGGATATGAATGGATCATTCCATTCAGGAAGACATCCACAGCTGGGCCCAAGTCATTATAGGAAACATACTTGACAGTAAAGGGCTTCCTGGCCGAGTTAACAGACATCTTTTTATTTGAGTCATGACATTCCCTTCCAAAGCCATTTTTAATATGTCATCTGATAGGGGCTAGCTGGAGATGAAGGCGCCTTGGTGGCACAGTGGTTAAGCTCTTGGCTGCTAACCAGAAGTATAGTGATTCAAATCCACCAACCATTCCACCAGAGAAAGTGTGCTTTCATAAAGATTACAGCATTGGAAGCCCATGAGGCATTGCTACCTTGTTCTATAAGGTCGCTGTGAGTCAAAACTGAATCAATGGCAGTGTTTTTTGGCTTAGTTGGAGATTAGCAAGGTTATAAGTTATTAAGATAAGCACTGGACCATCATGTGAGTTTGAACTGCAAGGTTGGTGGTTCAAACTGGCCAGCTGCCCTTCAGAAACTATGCTGTGGGTTGGAACCAACTTGACAACATTTAACAACAACAACAACAAGGTATGTTACTGGATTTTTTTCTTTATATCGCTCCATTTCATACATAACAATAAGGAACCATAGACTCATAGAAACAATTTCATTTGCAAGCTCTTAAAACGCACCTGGAATTTTCTTATGATGATAGTTTTTATTGGGAAAGCTTCATCACCTTATCCCATCTATCTATTTTGGTTTTTGAATCTGAAATATTAAGCAGTAAGAAAGCTAAGAGACAGAGTAGTGGCCTTTTGACATTTAAAGTTGAAAAGAATGAGACCCATAAAATTTTCATGTATTTCCACAGACACTGTAGCCATGTTATATGTAAATCCAGTTGGCTTGGCTTTTCATGATGGCCAAAGATAAGCAGAACACAAACAAGGCAAGTCTCCTTTCCAAAATATCAGCCTCATACATTTTTCATTAGCCAGCTCAAATTCTATCATTTTCCCTAAGTCATCCTTTACTCATTGGCCACATGATTTTCCCCTTCCCTAAACTTCTATAGGCAATGTTGTTGTTGTAAAGTACAACTAAGTCAGTTCTATCTCACATAGACCCTGTGTACAACCGAAAAAAAACACGGCCGGATCCTGCACCTTCCTCAAAATTGTCAGGAAGTCTATTGTTGCTACCACTGGATCGATCCATCTTGTTGTGGGGGGTCTTCCTTTTTTCCGCTGATCCTCCACTTTCCAAGCCTAATGTTCTTTTCAAGGTACTGGTCTCTTCCAACAACAGGTCCAAAGTATGCGAGATGAATTCTTTCCATCTTCCCTTCTAAGGGGCATTCTGACTTTACTTCCTCCAAGACACATTTGTTTGTTCTTATGGCAGTCCATGATATTTTGAATATTCTTCTCCATAATTCAAATGCATCACTTTTTCTATAGTTTTTCTTATTCATAGTCAAACTTTCACATACATATGAGGCAGTTTAAAATACCATGGCTTGGTGCTGGTCTACCTTAGTCCCCAAACTGTCATCTTTGTTCTTTAACAATTTAAAAGAGACCTTTTGCAGATTTGTTTGATGCAATATGCCATTTTATTTCTTGACGACTGCTTCCACGATATTGACTATGGATCCTAGAAAAATGATGTCTTTGACAACTGCAGTCTTTTCTCTACTTGTTGTTAGGTGCCCCTGAGTCATTCCTGACTCATAATGATCCTATCCATAATAGAACCTAACACTCCCCAGTCCTGGTCCTGTGCCATCCTCACAATTGTTACGGTTGAACCCATTACTGCTGCTACCGTGCCAGTCCATCTCATTGGATGTCATCCTCTTTTTAACCAACCCTCCATTTTACCAATCCTGATGTCCTTCTCCAGGGACTGGTCCCTCCTGATAAATATCCAAAGTACAAGAGACAAAGTCTTGCCATCCTGGCTTTGAATGAGTATTCTGCCTATACTTCTTTCAACACTGTTTCTTTTGTTCTTTTGGCAGCCCATGGTACTTTCAGTATTCTTTTTCAACAGTATAATACAAATTAATCCATTCTTACATGGTCTTTCATATTCATGTCCAACATTCACATGCATATGAAGCTATTAAAAATACCATTGCTGAGTCAGGCACACCTTAGTCCTCAGATTGATATCTTTACTCTTGAACAATTCAAAGAGGTCTTTTGCAGCAGATTTGACTAATGCAATATGTCATTTGATTTCTTGACTGCTGCTTCCATTAGTGTTGATTGTGGATCCAAGCAAAACGAAGTCTTCGATAACTTCGTTTTTTTTTTCTCAATTTATCATGATGTTATGAGAATTCGTGATTGCCATTTGTGAAGATTTCTGTTTTCTTTACACTGAGGTGTAATCCATACTGAAGCCTGTAGACTTTGATCTTCATTAGTAAAGTATTTCAAGTCCTCTCTGCTTCCTGGATCCAAGGTAGTGTCATCCTGCATACCACAGGTTAAGGACTTTTCCTCCGATTCTGATGCTACATTCTTCATATAATCCAGTTCTTGGATAATTTCTCAGCATATAGATTGAATAAGTATAGTGAAAGGTTACAACCTTGATGCTCACCTTTCCTGATTTTAATCCATTCATTGTCCCCTTGTTCTGTTCTAACAATTGCCAATGTACTGGTCTATATATAGATTCCTCATGTGTACAATTAGTGTTCTGGAATACCCATTCTTCACAATGTTATCCATAGTTTATTATGATCCACACAGTCAAATGTCTTTGCACAGTCAGTAAAGCACAAGTAATCATCTCTGGTAGCGTAGTGGTTATGAATCGGGCTGCGAACCACAAGATCAGCAGTTCGAAACTACCAGCTGTTTTGCGGGAAAAAGATGGTTTCTGCTCCCGTAAAGATTTATAGCCTCGGAAACCCTGTACAGGGTTGCTATGAATTGGAACCGACCCCACACACATAACAACAACAACAACAACAACAAACACCTTTATGGTAGTCTTTGCTTTGAGCCAAGATCTGTCTGCTGTTAGCAATGATAGCCTTAGTTCCAACCCCTCTTCTGAATCTGGCTTGAATTTCTGGCAGTCCCTTTTCAATGTACTATTGCAACCAGTTTTGATTGATCTTCAGCAAAATTTTGCATGCTTGTTATGATATTTTTTTATAATTTCCTCATTCTTTTGGATCACTTTTCTTTGGAATTGGCACAAATATGGATCTCTTCTAGTCAACTGGCCAAGTAGTTATCTTCCAGATTTCTTGACACAGATGAATGAGGGCCTGCAGTGCTGGATGAGATTGTTGAAACATTTCAATTTGCCGTCCTTCAATTCCTGGAGCCTTGCTTTTCTCCAGTGCCTCCAGTGCATCTTAGACTTCTTCCTTCAATATTACTGGTTCTTCATCATTTAGAACCTCTTGAAATAATTGAATATCAACCAATTCTTTTTTGTACAGTGATTCTGTATATTCCTTTTGATGTTTCTTGCATCATTCAATATTTTGCCCAGAGAATCTTTCAATATTGCTTTCTAAGGCTCATATTTTTTCTTCTTCAGTTCTTTCAGCTTGAGAAATGCTGAGTATGTTCTTCCCTTTTGCTTTTCTAATTCCAGGTCTTTGCACATATGATTATAATACTTTATTTTGTCTTTCTGAGCTGCCCTTTGAAAACTTCCATTCAGTTCTTTTATTTCATCACCTTCTTCAAGTCTCTTTAGCCTGCAGCCAGTAGTCTGTGTGATTCAATTTGATGCATTCACTGTTTGTTAATGACTGTGTTTCTTACCAAACTAAAGACTAGATAACAAGTATCTAGAAGTGAAGGAATTCAACTTTATATATTAATATTGTTGTTGCTGTTAAGTGCCGTCGAGTCGGTTCCGACCCATAGCGACCCTGTACAGGGTTTCCGAGGGTGTAAATCTTTACGGGAGTAGAAAGCCTCATCTTTCTCCCGCGGAGCGGCTGGTAGTTTCGAACCGCTGACCTTAAGGTTCGCAGCCCAATTTGTAACCACTACGCTACCAGAGCATATTAGTGCATATTAATATCTAATCATAGCAGGCATGGTAAATGATCGGTGCATGTATACATGAATGAATTCAACCATGAATTCTTTTTATTTACCTTGAATCTTTCTCCTTTTGTAGCTTGCTTTAGTAAGTTGCAAAATGGATGTTTTCTTAGTGGTCCCAACTGCTGTCTGGAAAAATGGTATCTCTTTACATGACATATATTTACTATTTTCCTATACTATACGTGCCAGACACTGGAATTGGCTCTAGGGATAGAATGGGTAACAAAACAGACAACATTTGTTTTCTGGCAACTATAAAGATGAGACAGACATTCAACAATCAGTTGCTGATTATATCTGATCCCAGAGATATTCAGGGAGTGTTAGAATATTGAATGATGGATTGGGCGTATGAATGAGAGTTCAGAAAAGGCTTCCCTGATAGATGAGAATTACCTGAAGGATAGAGACAACATTGGCTGAGCAGAAGGAACAGCATATGTTAAGGCCCTGGACCAGAAGGCAATTTGCCAATGTGTCAGGAGCACAGGGAAACTAGAGTGGAGAAGGAAGCTGGTGGAAGCGACTGTGTCTTACAGGGTCTTGCTTAAGTGGGTCTTTATGCAAAGTTGGAATATCTGGGTCATGTAAACAGTTATGCACTCAACTACTAGCCAGATGATTGGCAGTTTTTACACACCAGAGGTGCCGCAGAAGAAAAGATTGAAGATTGACTTCTAAAGGATCAAGTCCTTGGATACGCCATCGTGTGTAGTTCTACTCTGCACACTTGCAGTCTCCCTGAGTTGGAATGGACTGATCTGCAACAGGTTTGTTTTTGTTTTTAATGCAAAGTGCATATATTTATAGTTATTTAAAAGAATGTGAACCAGCATGCCTGGTTTCTGTAGTGGTAAGGTTCCCCTTAACTACTTCACACTTGTCTCAGTTGTCAGAGACTCATCTCAGTCTTCCCACATGTAAGTCATTATATTTAACTAGTCATTAAACATGAAGTCAAATGTGCTTCCTCTTTCAAGACTTTAGGTCCAAAATAAGTTTTGCAGTAGGTGATTTTGGAAAAATGATAACCTGTATGCCAATACAATTATATATAGTTTTTATTTAATGACATATAATTTGAAATTTATTTTTTTAAAGCAAACAGCTGAGAACTCTTTAAGTAAAGATTGGTGTGGCACTGTATGATAAGCACTGGACTGCTAACTGCAGGGTCAGTAGTTCAAACCCACCAGCCGTTCCTCAGAAACCTTATATAGGATTGCTATGTGTCAGATTGTATGATTCTTGCCTTGTGGGAGGCCCGGCTTCAATTCCTGGCCAAGGAACCTCCTGTGCAGCCACCACACATCCATCAGTGGAGGCTTGCAAGTTACTATGATACTGAACAAGTTTCAGTAAAACTTCCAGAACAAGTTGGACAAGGAAGATCTAGGAATCTATTTTCTAGGATCAGCTAATGAAAACCCTAATTGTCACAAAGGTGAAATCTAAAACTGATCAAGGCCATGGCCAATTTTGTTCCAGTATGCATGGGGTCTCTATGAGTCAGGAGGAACAACTTGTAGTAGCTAGATAACAATGATTCTTTGGGTTCAAGATGTCTTTTCATCTATAGTTTTTATGGTGTTATTGTTACATGCCACTGAGTTGGTTCTGAACTTTCAGTGAACCTGCAAAAGGTTTCCAAGGAGCAACTCTTGGGTTTGAACCACCAACCTTGTGAAGAGAAGTCCAGTGTTTATCCTACAGCACCATACCAGAACTCTAATAAATCTCTCTGATCCTTACAGACTTGTGTATGTTTCTTCCTCCTGTTAAAAATACAAAAAACTAATTTACAAAAGTGCAAAGCAATGAAAAGTAGACTACTTCAAGAATTCTTACAGTACAACATTTTGTGAAAACTTACAGTAGTGTGTTTATATAAAACACTGAAACTGTGGTATAAAAATTACAAATTTCATTATCTGATCCTCAGCACTAGAGTAGAAAATAATATATTAATAAAACTGTGTATTTGGACTAAAGCAAGTATCTTTCAATACTGTATTAACTGATACAGCATTGAAAAAAAATTTAAGAAACACTTAGAGCAAAAATTTGAGTAGTGAGTTATCCTTACCACTGCTCCTTTTTCATAAACATATGCATTATATATATATTACTGCAGAGCCGTTTGAAAGTCCCTTTGAAAATAAATTACACTGCCGTATGTTACGTATTCTTGACATACCCAATAATTATATACTAAAAGTACTACTTCCAAGATGGTGCAAGGACTTAGACTAAAAAAATCTAACTTCATCATTTTGGTAAAATTTGTAATACTCTATTGAGTGACAGACAGCACTTAGAAAAAAAAAAAATAATAATAATGGTGTTTTTAGTAGCTCAGGGTCCAAGTTAACACAAATCCTCCTCTCCAATAAAGACAGCCACCAAAGGTCCTGATTACAGGAGGGTTCATAGCTCACTCTACTATCTAGCCTCTCAAACCTTCATTTCGGTGTCACCTATATCATGTTAAACTGGCATAACTCCTTGTGAGTGGGCACAGTGCCAATGTAACAGATGGCTCTGAGCTCAGCATGCCAACCAACCAGTATGTGCATCAAGTTTGACTATTAGAAATGGAGTTCCTATCCAAGAGTGTTGTTCATATAAATATTTTTGCACATTTATAGTTTTTATTTTTAAAAGCAGTGCCCTTAAGTAAGTTACACACACACACATATGCACACACATCTTTCACAATTGCTTTTAGACTTTTAAAAAAATTTAAATGCTTAACCAGGGTCTGGAAATAAACAAATCCATACAAAATAGCACAGTAATGATAATACATAATATAATCTTTAGCCTTTCGGTCAGTGTCTCCAGACTGGTACACTGCTAAAAGTAAGGGAAATCTTTACTAAAGTATTCATATAATACCATTAGTATTTGTCTGATTCATCTATTTATTGAGTCATATTTTAAGATTTTTTACATTTAAATTTTCTTTATGTAAACATGAGTAATAAACATATATTCTTATAGGTAATATGTAGGAAGAAGATGAAGCTTTCTGCTCTCACAAACACTATAGTCTCAGAAACCCTTAGAGGGTCACTAGGAGTCCAGACCAACTCTATGGCACTTAATAACAGCAACATGAAAAAACTTATAATACCATATCAGTCATAATCACTTTATTTCTCCTTTTTTATATGTGATCTAAAAGCACAAAACAAAAATAATCCCAGTAATTTAGGACTTAATGACAAATATATGTAAATCACAAGGAATCTGGTGGTTTGTAGGCAATACCAATTTTCTAGATTCTTGGCATACTGATTAGCAAGTGTACATTTTTCCAAAAAATTCAGCAGACAATAGATGACTGAAAGCTAAATAAGGCCAATCTTCTTGGGGAATAACAGTCTGAAGTCAGTGATATAAATCATTCCCCAAAAGGTAACCATGGCCAACAGCAGATAGGCAAGTGTAATCTGCTTTCTAGGGCCAATGCCTTCTAAGACAATACCTTGAACAGGTGATATTTTGCAATCTGTCTTAGTTGAAACTTCCAGGAGACAGACTTTGCCATTCCAGGTAAAATAATTATGAGACAGTAGCAGGATGGATATTTCTGAAGTGCCTAATCCACATTTAACCCTGTGTTATGCCCCTTATAATAAATAAAGCTCTTTTATGTATCAGTCACAAAGTTGGCATGGGAACCCCCATTTTCCAGATGAGGAGACTGTGTCTCAGAAGTAGTAAGTGATTTTCTCAAAGTCACACTGATACTAAATGTGTGACTGGCTTCTCACCCAGATTTGTCTAATGTTTAAAATGCCACTTTTTTGTAGTATATCATGATGATAACCTTTTACTTAGCTACTTAGCAAGTAGAGTAAAATCAAGAAGCAAACTTAATGATTCAGTGGTAGTTTTGATGTGTGTGTTTTATATATGAAATTTGTTGTTGTTGTTATGTGCCGTGGAGTTGGTTCTGACTCATAGCAACCCTGAACAGGGTTTCCGAGGCTGTAAATCTTTACAGGAGCAGAAAGCCTCATCTTTCTCCCGCAGAACAGCTGATAGTTTTGAACTGCTGACCCTGAGGTTAGCAGCCTGATTCATAACCACTACGCTACCAGAGCTCCTTATATATGAAATTAAAGGACCCCAAACATAATGGTCCCAAGAGCAGGTGGAGTCAACGTGCCCAGCAGCTATTTGGCATAGGAGGACCGCTTCTATTACCAAATATAAGGCTGTTCCAGTTTGGTGTGGTGGTGCAGAAAAACATGCTGAACTGCAAGGTCGGTGGTTCAAACCCACCAGCCACTCCTCAGAAACCCTATACAAAGTCCTTATGAGTTGGAACCAACTTGATGGCACTGAACAATAGCAATACTTCTATAAGATAGACTTTAAAATTGCAGTTTTAGTGATAGAATAGACCATGTGTACATTTATTGATCATGAGGAAAGTATAGATTTCTGAGAATATTGAAGATTAAGGATATATGTGGTGGTGGTTATATGCCGTGGAGTCGGTTCCGACTCATAGCAACCCTGTACAGGGTTTCTGAGGCTGTATAGAAACTCATGAAAATAGTCAAAATTCATTTATCTTAAAAATAATTTACAAAAACTGTGTTTTGTTGAATGCATTTAAGATATTCACAAGTAATTTTATTTGGTTTCTGTTATGATGTTAGCAGATATTTACTTTCTGTTTTCCTCAATTTTTTTTTTTTTTAAGTTCTCAGTGTTTTATTTTTGACAAAAGTCTGATGGTATTCCATGGACTCAGATTAGATTGTGCACAGACAGGAACCCAAAAGGTGGGTAACTTTGTTGTATTTTTAGAACCTTGTCTCTATTATATTTCCCTTGTAATCTAAAATGTGTTTTTCTCCAATTTTTTTTCCTTTAGTTTCATGGTACATTGCTATACTTGATGCGATTTCAGGGTAATTTTATACAATTTTGTAAATGACTTAAGTGATGTAATGCACTGAAATACACAGTGAGGTGTTTTAAAATCTGTCATCTCCATTGAGAAGAAAAAACACCAAGTATTCAATAAGCATTTGAAAGTCAAATTCAGAACCCCTGATGTGCAGACAAGCTCCATTTACCTGCCTCTACCTTTTTTTCCTTTTCCCATGAAAAATGGGCTCTAGTTTTCAGAAATCATAAAAGACCTTTGATTTAAAGCAGTTAGTACTAAGTTCTCTGTTTCATTTAAAAGCAAAATTCTTAAAGATTTCAGGACCAAGTTGTCAATATACGGTGTATCACTTTAGTTCTCCACTGAACACAAGTTAATTTTAATGTTATATACTATGTTTTATTTTGTTTTATTTGAACAGATCCGTGTTTTTCAGGGGCTCTGAATCACTGAATACAGATGATTCTGTTAAAAATCTTAGTATCTCCTTTTTTGTTTCATTTCATATGTCTTTGTAATCGCATGGGTAACTAGCAGTCTTACTAAATTTATTAAAACAAGCACCAATGCTACATTTATTATAATTTATATAAAATAGTTTTGAATTTAAATGTCTTTTCATATTTTTTCAGATGTTTCAAGCCACTGTCAATTTTTAATAAAGCTAATCTTCAGGTCTGCATTTAGTCACAGTAGGCCAGTATGATTTACATTTTGATTCACCAAATAATTCTAACTTTTCATATTATTTCATTGTAGAGTTCCAGTTGCTTTATTTAATAGATTGCCCTTTGATCTCATGGAGACAATTGCATTTTATTTCTCTAATGAAGCTTGTATTATAATAGTCAAAGTGAATGTTGTACCAAATGGCAAAGAAATCCCAAAGGGATGCAGGCACGCCTCCATGGAGGCAGGAAGAGGCAGCATGTAACTCATTTTTGAGAGTTATCATGCAGTTTGTCTCAACATCCTGGTTGTCCGTCATTATTTTATTTAGTCTTCCAAGACTCTTTGTAACTGTAATGTACTTTCAAAGTTCTCTGAGCTATTTTAACAACTAGCTCGTGAAGTGAAGTAAGTTAATGTGCCCTTTACTCAATGGGAGAAATTCACAATGGGATATCTTAGGCAAGTATTTTTGTTCTTCCATTAATACTTCAGTTATTGGTGATTGGGATTTCTGGAAATTCGTTTCCAAGGGCCTCATGTCATTTTAGCAATGAGTTAAAATTCAGACTCTCACTGTTTGAGTCAGTTGTAAAAAAAAAAAAAAAAAAAAAAAGTCATTTGAAAGTATATATTGTTATGTGGTTTGAATGTAGTATTTATCTCCATAGTTTTTACTAATTTGAGTAAAAGAAGGAAAGAAAGGTAAAGTTAAGAATGTGGATGGAGAAGGGGAAGTCTAATTCATAGACAGAAACTTGGAAAAATTGGTCTGAAGTCATAAGCAACATTGATTTATGAAAAGTCCTGTGTTTTGTTAACTATTAAAGTCAGAAACTCAAAGCTTTATAACCTCTCACTTATGTGTGTTCCTTCCCAAAGTTTTCTGCTTACGAATACAGTTAAATGTTTTCAGTTTAGATCAGCATGGTTCCGCCTCATAATATTCTTTTTGTGTATTGTTGTAGGATCTCATGATATGAAGTCTCAGTTCTCTCCTGTAGGGCATGGCAAACCATTCACAAGTTTTAATCAAGGAGGGGAACAAGATCAGGTGTGCATTTCAGATATGCATTCTAGCAAAGGTATTGAGGATGGAGGGGAAAGAACAAGACAGAGTCTGTAGGCTCTGAACTGAATCAGCAGCATGGAAGGTGCAGAAGGGAAGCTAGATTTGAAAGACACTTGGGATATAGAATTGGCAGGACTTATTGGAGGGTTTCATTCTGTTGTGCACAGGTTCTCTATAAGTTGGTGCTGACTCAATGACTAACAGCAGCAACAATTGGAGTCCTGGTGTGGTGCTGTGAGATAAAGCACTGAACTGTAAGGTCAGCAGTTCAAACTCACCAGCCAGTCCTGTGAAACCCTGTACAGGGTTGCTATGAGTTGGACCTGACTCAAGAGCACTTAACAACAACAACAGTGACTAAATAGGGATCCTGGTGTGGCATTGCAGGATAATGCATTACACTCCAAGGTTGGTTTGAACTACAAGGTTGGTGGTTCAAACCCACCAGCTGCTCCTTGGAAACCCTATACAGAGTCACTATGAATCAGAACCTTCACCAATGGCACTTAACAACAACAGCAGCAGCAAGTGGCTAACTAAATCCTTGTGTGGCATTGTAGGTTAAGTATTGGTTTGCTAACCCACCAGGCACTCCCTGGAAACAGGTTGCTATGAGTCTGAACTGACTCTCTATGGGCACTTAACAACAACTTAACAACAGTGATTAATTTAGTCTGGGTGTTGTAGACAGTAAACGCATTTGGCTAATAACTAAAAGGTTGGAGATTCATATCCACCTAATGGCACTTCAGAAGAAAATTCTGATGATCTACATCTGAAAAATCAGCGGTTGAAAACTCTATAGAACATGTTTCTAATCTGAAATGCATAGGTTCACCATGAGTGGGAATTGACTATACAGCTCCAGGTTAGTGATTCATGGGCTGTGCGGGGTGAGAACAATTCTTCATCTCATAAAATTCCAGTATTTTAAGAAGATCATCTGAGTCATTTAGTAAAACCAATGTTTGCGGCCTACAAGCTTGGTCACTAGACCTTTCTAGTCTAGCAATGTTGCCAGCCATCTTCTCAGACCAACTTCCTGTTTCATTGTTAAATTTGTTGCTGAAATTTGTATTGTGCCAAGAACTCAGACACTAGCCTAAAGAAGTTTAGAAAAACTTAATTTTCCTGATGGAGTCATAGTTTAGGAAGTAGGCAAACAATAATGAAATGAGCAATAGTAAAAATAATTCCTATGAGATAAGCCTTCCCCACCAATGAAACTTGTGTTCTTACAACACAGGGATTGAATGTCAGACATAGACACAGTGATCCCGGGCAGTCTGCAGATCTGTGGTTTTAAAACAGCAGGAAGTGGGCAGGGGAGCCCTGTGGAAAACAAACAGGTGTACTTCTTCTCTTTACAAAGCATGGCTTGATTTTACATACCATCCTGTATGGTGACTTTTAAATTATTAAATGAGAACCATAGTCTGCAATGCATGCAAAATATTCATTCACTGTTGTAAACTACAAAAATATTGCCTTTATGCAAAGAGAATGCCATTGTAGAATTTTAAAAGGCATAGAAATAAAAGGCTCAGGATTGGAGCGATTTAAACAAACTCACTAGAATATAGTAGATGATTAAACTACAATCTATAATTACATTACACTGGTATCAGGTAAGGATAAAAGCCTATAAATACACTGGGGTCAGGGTAAGCATAAAAAATGAAACAGTTATTTGAATAATCTGAGATCAAGTTGCAGTAATTAAAAATGAATGTATTATTCAAATGAAGGAATTAGGTTACTACACTACTTGTATGAAAATATTATTGTGACAGACTGAAATAAGTTGGAAATGATTTTGATTAAAAAATGGGTAAAGGAATGTAATAACTTTCACTGGGGACAAATAGACAATCAGGGAATATAAAAAAAAATTGGCTGCTGGATGAGACTAGCTGTTCAAATACTTTTTTTTTTTTTTGATATCTTAAGCTTGCAACTGTTAAGTATCTGACATTATTTTATCAAATGATTTCATTTTTAAATTATTTGAAGGTTCCAATTTATTTCCAAAATTTCGGTGGCTAAAGAAAGAACTGCAGATCTGTAAACAGAATGGAGTGGAAGGTGATGGTCATTTATTACTTTAGCAATTCTCATATTAAGGAAAGAAAATACTTTGATTTACCTTATAGCAAGCATCTTCAGTTAAACATTCAATCACATATGCCTCTTTATTTAATATTCTACTTTAGCGAGGAAAACACACACCGAGACATACAAAGCATTTCTCTCTGCTTAAGAGTGACATTCATTTGCACACTGTAGTCAGGGGTTGATATATTCATCTTCTGTTTTCATTTGTAGAAATTGCACAGTTAGATCTATGTGCATTATCCAAAAAATAAAATGATCTCCTAGATATAACAAAATCAATACAACCAGGCCTTAGGAAAGTAGAAGTACCTATTGAAAGCAGAATATATTTCTGAGTATTTAAGAAAAAATTCTTCTCAAAAGTAAGGAAGATAGATAGATAGATAGATAGATAGATAGATAGATAGATAGATAGATAGATAGATAGATAGATAATTTGATGCTACTATATTGAGGAATTTACTACTAAAGCCAAAGAACATATTTTATTATTGTAGTTCATATAAGCCACCCCCAAATATCATACAGTTAACAGATTTGTAAAATTAATTGGGATCACGTCACGCTGTGAATCCCTATGATTCCCTTCCTACCATGTTGTTAAATGCCTTAGAGTTGGTACCTGTTTATAGTGACACTGTATAAGGTTCCCAAGAAGTGGCTGGTGGGTTTGAACTGCCAACCTCATGGTTAGCAGTCCAGTGCTTATCCTACAGCACCACACCAGGATGCCTTCCTACTATATTACAGTTTATATTATAGGATAAATAGTGTTCCTGCCAGTTCTTCACTCACTATTTGAAGCCCAGAGCATAGCAACATCTCTGTAAGCAGGGAAGCCTTTCTTTATTGATTTGCTAGGACATCCTTGCTCTCTTCCATCATCATTAGTCACCGTCAAGATCTGGAGTCTGAAAAGAGTGATGCCACAGCCATGCTGCACATTGAAGTAGACTTCCATCATCATGCTCTTCCCAAAGGATCCTTGGTCAACATTTGCAATTCTGAGTTTTCTATGCTTCTTAGATGAATGGCTGTGTTCTCTTTAGCTAGTTGAGAGTCTGCATCAAAAATCTTTGGAGTGAGAAGGCCAATATTCTCATCCCATAATTTAGAATCTATGTAAATCTGGATGATGAATCTCTCTAAGTCATTGTTTCAACAGATGTAGAAATAGCAACAGCATCACAAAGTGTTTTTAGAAAATACTGAGATATAGTAAGGTTCTAACAAACAGTAGCTGCCATTACATTGGTAAAGCCACTACCTACAGATCAGTCCCTAAAGCAGACCTACACTGAAAGACCAACTGTGAACTATGTATATCCTTTCCAAGCCTTGTGAAATATATACACAGACAGTCTCGGACTTACAACATATTTGAGTTGTGACGAACCTCAAATAACCATCCTTCGTGTTTTCTGTTCATTTGTCACTTGGGTATTTGTATTATGTATTTTAAAAACAAAACACACAACCCATTACCCTCCAGGCAATTCCAAATTATAGCCACCCAGTAGGACAGGATAGAACTGCCCCATAGGGTTACCTAGGCTGTAAATATTTATGGAATTGCTACCATATCTTTCTCCTGCAGAGGCACTAGGGGGGGTTCAAACTACCAACCTTTTGGTTAGCAGCCAATCTGCTTATTACTGCAAAACCAGGGCTCCTTTTATGAATGTATGAATGAGAGGGTTTCCAAACATTCATGGAAAAATTCCATTCTCTTTTATTTTCATTTGTCCATACACTTTTGAAACCCTCTCCTATGTTTTGAAAGGAGCTCTGGTAGCATAGTGGTTATGAATCGGGCTGCTAACCTCAGGGTCAGCAGTTTGAAACTACCATCTGTTCCGCTGGAGAAAGATGAGGCATTCTGCTCCTGTAAAGATTTACAGCCTTGGAAACCCTGTACAGGGTCACCATGAATCGGAACCGACTCCACAGCATATAACATAACATATGTTTTGAAATATACCTGTAAGTTTATATATGTTTCCAACTCCAAAGATAGTAAAGATTGGATTTATAAAGATACTGATAATAAAAGGAAATAACGAAAACTATACTTTAAAAAAATCGCGGTATTCAACTTAACATCAGAACCAACATACAATGTAGTCATTGGAATAGAACCCCATCCTAAGTTGGGAACTGCTGGCATACCTTTTTCAAGCCTTAGTTATGTAATGTATTGACTTTTCCAGTTCCTTCTTCAAGAATCTTCAACTCCATAGTATTTTGGCTATACAGAGTATTTGGAGTAGGTCATTTTGGTGAACTTCAAATCGGCCATTTCCTGGCCCAAGTTTAACTTCCTATGGAAGTTCCTAATGCGTGTGTATATATACATGTTATGTGTTTAGAGATTATATATATGTATTGTTGTAGGATCAGTATGAATTAGGTCTGACTCAGTAGCCCTTAATCCCAACAAAATCCACATCTGTAAACAAATCTGTGCTCCCTTTGACATGTCACCTAACTCCACAGACCTTGATTTTTCTCAGCTTGAATAGGAACTTTAGAAGCCCTCTGTGATTCTTCCCTTCCATAAATATTTACAGGTTCATGGGTAACACTTCACTGGAGTAAGATGAAAATATACTTAGAGATTTACACGAAACAAAGAAAACCTACCACCAGTGAGTCAATTCTAACTCCTAGAGACCCTATATAAGACAGGGTAGAATTGCTCCTTAGGGTTTCCAAGACTGTAAATGTATATAGGAGCAGACAACCCCTTCTTTCTCCTGCAGAGCTGATGATAGGTTTGAATTGCCGGCCCAGCCTTGTTCTTAGCAGCCCAAAGCTTAGACCATCACCAGGACTCCTTAGAGATTTACAGGAAGTCCTTTCTTGGTTCCATAGCTTTTCTTTAGAAGAATGAGGAAAAAGACTCAAGTTTCTTTCTGCAGTTTGTCACCTATCAGGATTCTCCTGTTTGGGTGGATTTCATATTGTTTCACTTTATATCCTCAGCAAAACAGATTCAGTAACAAAGAAAACATGATTGTTTCTGAACTACATATTACCTTACTAACATAAGAACAGACCTTTCACGTTCCTGTGGAGCTACATTTAGCTGCCCAGGCTACTTAAGGTACAAATCAGGATGTGTCCTGAGCTTAGTTCAGCCACCCTTGTTCCTTGATTCATTCTGTGATCCTCCCTCACACCCACCCTACCCCAAACCCCCAGGTACTTTCTTAGCTTCACTGGGTCCATTTCCTGGCTCAAGTGTAACTTCCTACTCTGGAATTCTTCAAAGATTCACACAAGTACTCTTGTCTGAAGTAAGAATTTATCTTACTGCTCTATTCTCCTTTCCTTCTTTCTTGTCCTCTTTCTGAGGAGGTCAGGGGAAAGAGGAACATATTCATATTTCAGGCTTTATTGTCATTTTCTGTATGTCAGAACTTTGTTCTCAAAGACTTAAAGTCCAAACTGAGTCTGATCTTGAACTTTTATTTTTATGCTGTGTCTCCTTTGCCTGTCTTGCTTCTTATCACTGCTTATAAAACATTACCACAATTTGTCCTTAGCCTGACCCTACCTCTGTTGAAATCCTTTTCAAGCCTTAATTATATCCTGTCTTGATTTTTTCAGTTACTTCTTCAGCAATCTTATACTTCCTAATTTTTTGACTGTACTGAACACTTCAAGTAGGTCTTTCTGGTGGACTTTTTGTGTACAGGAAGCAAATTGTCATCACCTCAACAATGTACCTCCTTCCTTCACTTCCATTTTAATGGTGACACAAATATAAGAGACCCAATATGTATATCATTTTCCCCTCTGTTGAGAAAAAAAATTTATTGAAAAATAGAATGTGATTCATAGTTTTCAAAATTTTACCTTCATTTTCTGTTGGTTTGTTTATATTTTCATTTTAACCAGATGATAGAAGAGATAGCAGACTGACCTTTTAACTGTCTTTGACCTAATAAATGTAGAGTGGGGAGGCTGGGTCATAAAGTATTCTAAAGAATTGAAACAAGCATTTGCCGAATCCCAGTGGATTCCCCTTATTTATGCCTTATGTACTTTCTTCACAAGAGCCCCTAGAGCAGAGTATTTTTCACCTTTTGATGTGGAATGGAGTAATCCGAGCAATACTGGGCAGGCAGAAAGATGAGGCAGCAGAAGGTGGCTCGACTGCAGATTCACCTGTGAGTGCTTAACTAAGTGAGCAGCTAAAACATTGATGTCCAGGAACATAGTTGGAAAGAACACAAACTAGAGTCATGCGAACACAAGTTTCTTGCTAAAAATTTGTATCTTGATCCTATTAAGATGACAACTCATGAACTAAGACCTCCCTATTACAGTGAGTAAAAACGAGTAATGTGTGTGTTTAAGAAATGTTACACAACAAGTTATATTTTCGTGTATGCTGTTCAGTTCATAACTAAAGCTATAAAAAAACACTTAATTGTGTTTCCTAGGAAGTAAGCTACCTTTTCTATTCTTCTGAATAATATCATGGCTACTCTGAACCATTAAACGAAAAACCCTACTTAGAAATTCAAGACCAAAATGGAATAGTAAGGTGTTCTAGTTATCTGTTTGCAAAAACAGACATCAAGCAATCGTACAAAACAACAGAGACGTTGTGAATACAAACTTGAGGACTTAGCTGTTGTTACAGGCTGTTGGGTTGATTTGGGCTCATAGCAACCCTATATAGGGTTTCCGAGGCTGCAAAGCTTTGAAGGAGCAGAAAGCTGTTTCTTTCTCCCAAGGGGACTTAGATAGCTGTAGTGCATATAAGAGAATGCCACCCAGCTCAGAAAGTCAGAAAGCAATGCCAGTCTCTTTGCCTTTTGTCCAGAAACCCACGTTCAGATCAGTCTTCTACTTCCTACTTCACTCATTCATGACTTCCCTGTTATGCAGTTGTTGAAAAAAACAAAATAAAACAAATTTTATTTTTGATCTGGGTGATAGTAAATGAAGAAAACTATGTTAGACCTAACATAGCTCAACTTAACTTTTCTGATTAACATCTTGATGAAGTGTACACCTGGCTGTCATCGTTTCTGTCACCCCTCCCTGCCCACATTAAGCTGTCCCCCAATTTCAGTGCCCAGCCTGTTGGGTGTTTGTGAGCAGAACTTCCCATAGCGCATGCCCATGCCTTCCACTCTGCTGTTCTTGCTCCTTTATTTGAGACTCACACCTAAACATCACTGGTGAAATGGGATCTAAAACATGAACATATTTTACCCAGTCTTGTCACAGCTATTCCGATGGAAACTGATAACAGCACATTTTTCTATAACCAAATTACCCATTCTGAAGACATCCGTACCTCCTTCTGGATGAAGACAACATTTTCTTGTTAATCTCACTGAAAACAATTGGTATGTTCTTAAATATAGCATTGACCCTTTTGTGCAAATTAATGTACAGTACAATTTATCATTCTAAACTGCAAAAGATAATAGAACAGAAGGCCATACAAGTCTTAGAAAAATCATTTGGCTCTGGTTTTATCGTCACACAAGCACAAATTTGAGATTTTGCAGTTCATTCCCCTAAGATCACCCACTCATCTGCAACAGCTTGGCAGGAGGCCACCCTGCCTTCTGTGCTGCCCTTCCTAACTCGACTGTGAAGGGCCGACCTTCAAAGAGGGATTTTCAAAGCTCTGGGCAGAGCCACAACTCCCTGTCTCTGTTCGTCAAGTTCCAATGTCTTGGAGACCCATTTCTTACTTTGAAATCTTATGGTGGGCTGTTACTTTGACAGAGCCCTTGTTTTTAATTTCCTTTGTTTTATTAATGCTAATATAATTTGTGAAAGTTGCTAAGTGTTTTTAAATGCTGATAAGATTGCAGAATCCCTATATTGTGTGCATTCTAAAAATACATGTTTCAAGTAGGTCTTACAGATGGTGGTGAGGTATAACATGATACTTCCTACACATGGACCCACTGAAGTTTACAGGAGCACTTTCTGGAAAGCTCAACTTAATGGGACTTTGTCCAGAAATTCAACAACGGAAGCCTTTAAAGGTTAAGAACCTCTGTTAAACAGTTATATAATTGGGACTCTCTTCCATGACATCTTCTTAAGAGCAACAGAGATTAAGAATTTGGATTAAAAGTGCAAGTGACTGTCCAGGGCCAAATTTAAATCAAATGGAGAAAAGCACTCAATTTAGGACAGAATGCTAGTGCGATGTGGGATAAGGTGAGTGTGGAGGGATTATTAAGGATGTGCTGGTAAAATGCCTTCCACACTTTAATTATCATTGGAGAGAATGAGATACACAGTCCCTGAATTACAAATGAGATCTGCTCTTCTGTCTTTTAGAACTTGTAGGTAAGTTGGAACAGGTGAGTAGATTTCTTAGCCTTTAGGGCAAGAAAAGATGGAAGCCTTTTCAGTTGGGGGGCGGGGAAGCTGAGTGTGCAACAAGTGAAAGTGATTGTGATGAAAATTTGTTGCAAGTAGGAGCTAGTGCAATTGTTTCATTAGGCTAAACACTAGACTGCTGACCACAAGGTCAGTTGTTCAAACCCACCAGCTGCTCGTCAGATACCCTACCTAATATGGTCTCAGAGTTGGAACTGAATCAATGGCACTGAACAATAAATAACAACAATGGCAATTGGAAACTGTTGTTGTTGTTGTTAAGTGCCATCAAGTCAGTTCTGACCCATAGCGACCTTGTAGAGGGTTTCCAAAGAGCGACTGGTGAGCTTGAACCACCAATCTTGTAGTTCAAATCGACTTCGCAGTCTAGCACATTAACCCACAGCGCCTAGTGAAAGTTTGAAGATCAGAGAAGTCTTCTTGCAAATGAAGAGAAGACAGACAAGTGAAAGGAGTTAAAAACAAAACAAATAAACCACCAACAACAACAAAAACAGGGAAACCACCACACTACTGTGGACACACTTTATGCAGGGTTGCTTTGCTTTATATGTATAATAATTTTTACTATTAAAAAATACTGTTCACCTCACTATGACCCTCGAAACACATAATTCCACATAGCAATCAAAGGTAGCTTATGTGTCTCAGTGGTCAGTAAATATCTGCTCAGATAGTTTATAATAAGGGGATTTTAAAATCATGATGCTGTTTATAAACCCTTTAAAGCTGGGGTGAGGAACATCTGACTCACTTGTCTCATAAGGTCTGCAAAATCATTTGGTCTAGCCTTGCCAAGGCAACCGCAGTTCCAGCCATCACATTGTTGTTGTTGTTAAGTGCCGTTGAGTCAATCCCGGCCCATAGCGACCCTGTGTAGGGTTTTTGAAGAGCAGCTGGTGAGCTTGAACCGCCAACCTTGCAGTTCAAATAGCTTTGCAGTCTGGCGCATTAACCCACAGTGCCACACCAGGACTACATTAGCGGTGAGTTAATTAAATGTTTGACCAAATATAGCTGGCTAATTTTTAAGTTGATAATTTTGTAGGACCCGCAAATGATGACAGGAAAAAGGTTCCCCACTCCTGCTTTAAAAAATAAGGTTTTTAAATCTTTAACTGAGAAAGCAAAGTACTAAAACACAAAGAAAAGGCGTTTGTCTTATTTCAAGCAGAAATGTGAGCTCTATTCATGGACTGGGTTTTACTGTGGTGTTTTAGAAACCCAGGTTTCTGTTCTATTCAGAAAATAAGTTACATCTTTATACATCTTTATATTTTGGTATCTTGACACGTGCACATGAGTTGAATCAAGTGATATTTAAGTGAGAAGTGAGCTTTGGAGAATAGTCTATAAATTACCACAAACTTGTTTAGTCAATTAACAAATCTTTGGGGATTATAAAGCTTGGTGTAGCAACTTCACATTTAGGTTAGGTTAGATTTAAAGTCCATTCTTTTCTTTGGCTGGGTGTATAGCACCACCTGCTGGTCAATAATTTTTCAAAACTATTTTCTTGTCAAACTACTCAAAGTCATTTGAAATTGAAATTATGTATAAAGTCCTGGTGTGGGGCTGTAGGATAAGTACTGGACTGCTAACCTCAAGTTGGTAGTTCAAATCCACAAGCCACTCCTTGGAAATCCTATACAGAGTCTCTAGGAGTAGGAACAGACTCAATGGCACTTAACAATAACAATAATATGTATAGATGTGTTGTTCTGTTGTTGTACTGTTGGATAAGCACTTGACTGCTACCTCAAAGTTGGCTGTTCAAACCCCCAGCTGCTCCTTGGAAACCCTATACAGGGTTGCTATGAATAGGAACCGACTCAACAGCACACAACAACAAATGTATAGGTATAGAGTCCTGGTGTGGCACGGTTGGGTAAGTACAGGACTGCTAACCTCAAGATTGGCAGTTCAAACCCACCAGCACTTCTTGGAAACCCTATAGAGGGATGTGATGAGTCAGAACTGACTAGATGGCACTTAACAACAATTAGATGTATATATAATAGAGAGTGAGTTTCATGGAAAAAAAATCAAAGTGTTTCCATATACCATAAATATCTATTTCACATGAAAATATTTTATTATAAACCATTAGATGATAATTCTGGAATTTGCCTTAGGATTTATATCTTGTAACCTTTCAAATAAGGAATGAGTGAAATCTCCATATTTTATAATAGATGATCATGAAAGTTTTAGATTAAGCAGAAGTTGTTGTTGTTGTTGTTAGGTGCCATGAAGTCTATACTGACTCATAGCAACCCTATGCACAACAGAATGAAACACTGCCCAGTCCTGGGCCAACCTCACAATTGTCACTCTTGAGAACATTGTTGCTTTCATATTGTCAATCCATCTCACTGGGGTCTTCCTCTTTTTCTCTGACTCTCCACATTACCAAATATGATATCCTTCTCCAGTGACTGGTCCCTCCTGACAATAAGTACAATGTATGAGAAATGGAATTTGGCCATCCTAGCCTCCAAGGAGCACTCTGGATTTACTTCTTCCAACACAGATCTGTTGGTTCTTTTGGCAGCCCATGGCACTGTTCAATATTCTCCTCCAACACCATAACTCAAAAACATCAGTTCTTCTATGATCTTCCTTATTCACGGTCCAATTTTCACATGCATATGTGGTTATTGAAAATACCATGGCTTGGGTCAGGCGCACCTTAGTCCTCAGGCAAAAGTAGTAACTATTTTAAAGTTTTCTGGTTTCACTTTACTCAAATCATGATATGAAAATACTCATTTGTTAAAGAAAAATCCCACCAGCATTCTAATTCCATTAGAAATGTAGCCATGGTGGTGGTGGTTATGTGCCATGGAGTCGGTTCTGGTTCATAGTGACCCTGTACAGGGTTTCCGAGGCTGTACATCTTTACAGGAGCAGAAAGCCTCATCTTTCTCCTGCAGAACAGCTAGTAGTTTCAAACTGTGGACCTTGAGGTTCACTTACGATTCGTAACCACTATGCTACCAGAGAGCTCCTTAGACATGGGCATCTTTAAACATTACCTTGTAAATTAAATTATGTTATATTGTTAAAATAATATAAGTCAACAACATTTAAATGAACTTGCTCTTACTCCAGATCTTATTTATCAGTTAAAAATTTTTCGTGATCAAGAGTACCAAAATCTGGAAAAGGGAGGCTAAGAAGGGAAACATAGGTTTCCAGAAAGAATTAAACTTCATGCAGTTAATGTCTGTGATGATTTGTGTGGTATTTAAAATTGATGTTAGACCTTTGTCCTAATATTTGATGTCTCCAATATAGAAGAAAGGAGCCATGGGAGCATAATGGTTATGCACTGGGCTGCTAATCATACAAGGTCAGCAGTTTGAATCTACCAGCTGCTCCTTGGGAGAAAAATGAGGCTTTCTGCTCCCATAAACATTAACAGCCTTGGAAACCCTTTACAGGGTCTCTATGAGTGGGACTCGACTCAACAGCACACCATCACCACCACGTCACCTCTATATAGAAGAAATACAGTAACATGCGTTTTTGCCTGTATTACAGGCTCTCCATAACCCATGCAGAAGATTCGATCTTATTATTCCTCATTAGTTTTCCTCTCCAGACCAAGCACACTAGAAACAGGTGGATGAATGTCCATTACTACTGTTCACAGGGAAGAGAGTTACTAATTCTGCTGTATTCAACAGTAGACTGTAAAGAAAATAATTACAGGAAAGCTCTGGAAAAGCAAAATAAAGATACAAACATTAATTTGTATTACAAGAAGGAAACCTGACAGAAATTGTCCACAGAATTTGATTCTTAATAACAGGAATTGTTCATCATTCATCTTACTATAACTCCTTCATTAGAATTAGAGTTATTAAGGAGGAATGTTATTGAAAAGTAACAATATTCAAAAAAGAAATGTGCTCTGAGCTGTAAAGAAATATGAAGAATTATAAGTAATATGCATGTATGTGTTTGTTATAAGACATATATATGTGAGGGGGCTTCCAAAAGTGCTTGGAATATTTTCAGTATCTTTTGTTTCCATTTCTCCACAAAGTTTATAAAGCCCCCTGATATGTTTTAGATATATATTGTTGTTATGTGCTGTCTAGTTGGTTCCGACTCATAGCGACCCCTGTATAGGGTTTCCAAGGAGTGGTTGGTAAGGTTTGAGCTGCCAACCTTGCAGTTCAAACTGACCTTGCAGTCCAGTGCATTGTCCTGCAGTGCCACACCAGGACTCTCTCTGTATATATATATACAATATGTGTAATATATAAATATAATTTCAGCATCAGTGCTGTGTTTAATACTATGGATGTGTTTTTCTAAATATATAGTATGTTTTGTGGAGATAAAATTAGGGTAATATACTCAAAAACCTAATATACTTTGTGAAGGAGTAGAAATATGTTGACAATAGGGAGATAAGGTTACAGATAAGCAAACTGCCAAGGAATTTAATTAATCCCTTTGTCTATGTTGTTGTTAAGTGCCGTTGAGTCCGTTCGACTCATAGTGACTCTGCATAGGGTTTCCAAGGAGCGGTTGGTGAGTTTGAACCTCCACCCTTGTGGTTCAAACCGACCCTGCAGTCCTGTACTTATCCTACAGTGCCACACCAGGACTCCAAAAAGTTTTTGAGAGGACTTCAAAAGGTTCATGGAAAAATAGAACTGAACGATGATGGAAAATTCCCGCGAACTTTTTGAAGCCCCCTCATAGTTTCTTCCTGGTGAGGCAATGTAGGATCAGCACTGGATTGGGAAACACAACGTAGGCAGTTGAAATTTACCATCTGCTGCTCAGAAGCCCTATAAAGCATAGCTCTGAGTTGGAACCATCTCTACAGCACTGAGCAACAAACAACATAGCTTCTTCCTTCAGTGGATGTACGTATCTTATCAGAATCAAAGGGTACGGTTTCTTTGAAGACAAAGGAGTTGTTGATCATTGAAACCTGTTGTTGTTGTGAAGTGCCACTGAGTTGGTTTTGATCCATACTGGTGTTAAATCTCATCGTTCTGAGAAGAGTCTTAGGGCAGAGCTCTGCTTACTGCTTTCAGGGAATAGAAAATGGAGGCCTTCCTTCTGAGGCCGGGCCAGCGTCCTGGTGCCTCCAGCGCATGGCCCCACTCAGCTCTGCAGCACCTTGCCGGCCTTCAACACTCCTCCACTGGAGTCTGCACTGTGAACCAACTCCCTGCAGAAGTTGAATGAGCCTCCTGAAAAATGATGGGAAAAAAACCCAAATAAACAAAACCGAAAAACAAAACAAGTGTAATGGAAATGGACACGCTGAAGGAGGGACAGAGAAGTTCATATGCAGCTTGGTGCTTGGGGGGGTTTCATCAGGATCCTACAATGGATATTGTATAGAGCAGGGGAAGGAGGAAAGAAGGAAATTAAAAGCAGCCTCCTATGATGAACTTGGGTAATTTATTCCTCTGCAGAGCAGCAGGCACAACATTTCAGTTTCTCCCTCTCCTCATCCCTTCCCCTCCACCTAATTTTCTGAGCATTCCCAGGCCAGGCAAGAATGAAAATTAAGCATACCCAACACACAGGTCATAATGAAAGTGTGGAACGCACTCAGATTATTCATAAGCTCACAACTTGTGTATTTTGGTGGAGATTTCCCCCCTTCTGCTCCTGATTGCTGATGAAGAATGGTATTTTAATAGGCAGATGGTAAAGACAATTACAGTTCGGGGCTCAGCTGGGAGTTACATCAGTTTATTGCAAATTATTAGTTGATAAATGCTTTTGTTTACAAGCGGAGTCTTAAGCAGGTTTGTAATCAGTTTATCAGCTGCCGGCAAAATTTTGACAGCTCGCCTTTGGGGTGTAATGTCACCTCTTGGCTGGTCATTTAAAATCAAGATGGCCAGGAAGCACACTGCCCTATGGGTGACCTCAGTGCATCTAAGCAGGTTCCCATGACACACCACACCTTGGAAGGACCAGAACATGAACTCCAGAAGTGATGAGCATACTCCATGAACTGGCCTTTTCCTACTGAAATCCTATAAATACATGCTTTCTAAATGCCTAAATCTGAGTTCAGATACCTGAGCTTCGTGATTCCCAACATAAGTTCAGAAGGCACTTTTGTGGATCCCCGCAGCACGAAATACCTTTGTATTCCTGGGACAAAACTTCCTGCACATCCATGTTAGCAGAAATCAGGAACTGAACACAGTGACAGCCTTAACTTTTCTAAACTGGTCTCCGTGTGCTTTATATAAAGAAAAGGAATTATCCCATCAGGATTTTTTTCTCTTACATTTTCTCCTAAGGAGGAAAATACAAAAAACCTGCTACAGAGGGGACACAGACTGAGAGCTAAATGTCCCAGGAGGATATTTTATAACCTTTGGTCAAGCTCTGGAAGATAGTGAGTTTAAGAAACACTCAGGTTTGACTAAGCTGGCTTAGATTTCCTTGTCTATAAAATGGAATGATAGTACATATTTCCTGTTTGTCACACAAATAATTGCTTTAGATTAATGAGAGTGTTTCATGTTTCATTGTTTATAAGCCCTGCTCAGACCAGTGTTAACTGTTGGATTTGTACTAAATAATGAAGTATATGCTATTTGAAATGACAAATAATTCACAGCTGTTAACATTAAGTTCATTTCCAGAACACTTGCTGATAAAAAGGGCACTGAATTTGAGTATTTTTTCAGTATGCTATTACCACTGTTTACAAGATTGTGGTGTTAACATAAAGACAAAGTTTTGTGGGGTTTACTCAAAATGAAGCTTTTCAAATAAATAATAACTTTCAATAGCTTCTAAAATAGTCATTTTCATTTTTACCTACTAACATTATGCTTTTATTTCCCAGTATCCAAGGAAAACTGAGAGCTAATGGAGAACTAATTACTACTAACACAAAAAGTCAGATTTTATAGCTGAAATTAGATCTTTTTTATTTAAAAAAAATGTAACATAATACAAGAGAATATTTGGATATATTACTTCACCAAATTCATTTTAAATTATAAATGGCATATTTGTAAAAACAGAATCTTTCTTCTTTTTTTCTCAGCTACATCGTTAAGTATCACTATTCATTTATTCCCTTGCTGCCTGTTTTAATTCTCAGATTCTTAAATCAAGATCCTAAAACCATTGAAGTAATTATAAACCTTAGTTAAGCTGACCACATGGTTTAGAAAAATTTATAATTCAAATTCTGTCTTGGCAGGAAATTAGTTAAAATATTTGCAAAGTAACAACTGTGTAGTATTTATCCTAACTTTAGCATGCAATACACAGTATTCTGTTCCCAATTTGGCAATTTTAAGCAATTAAATATTCTATTGACATCAGAGGGAAGGCTGCCTATGGAAGAGTTGAAGAATGAAAGCCCTGAAATCTTGAATTATAAATTGTGTTTTTAACACAGAGAACATTAAAAAAAAAAAATTACCATCCCCTCCCCCATTCTGTAATCAAATTAATGAAGGATAAATAGTGCATTCGGCAAGTAATTCTTCTGTGTGTCCATCCTCTTAATTAGAAAAGGCAAAGAGGAATTAAAGAAAAAAAAACTTGTCTTTTGGCCCAAATGTAACACCAAAGTCACACATCAGAGTTGCTGATCGAGTCTGGTTTTTTTTCCCTTTCACAGGAATTGTTAGAATGTTGTATAAAAAGATGTCAGGAGTGTCAACACAGGAAAGTTGAATGCCCCAAAATATACCCTACATTGCCTAGATGGTACAAATGAAAAATGTTAAAGATTATTTAAAAACAGGAAAGACCTTTTGCAAAATGCATTTGATTTATTGCTGTGCATTCTCCAGATCTTTATCAATTATTCCTACTCTATTTTATTCAAAAACTATTGTAAACTATGAGTTGGCATGTTGCTGCATACAAAAAAAAGGCATTAATCAACTCTAAATAAACAAGTGCACAGATCTATCTAACAACTATGAAGTAGTTAATACATTTTTAAGCAATTTTATTATAGAAAGGAGGTCTAAAAGAGTAGTGCTTAATTATCTGGACTCCTCTGTGCTGGGCTCCCTTTTGATTGTATTAATGAAGCAGCTGGCCCATTGTTTCCCTTTAATTCCTCTATTGTTTTAAGAATATGTCACAGCTCTTTATTCTTTTATCAGGTGCTGTGCAGGAGGACCCACACAATACCTCATATTCCTACTGTATTTGCCAATGCACAAAGAAACCTCCAAAGCGGTTTTCAAAGAAGGGGCACACATAATTTATAAGTTCTCTGCCTTGCCCTACTCCACTGTCAAGAATTTCAACAGTATTGGATTTGAATGCATTATAAAATGGGTATTAAACAATGTGGTTACGTATAGATATATGTGCTGTGTTCCTGTCTAAACCCTGAGATCTAGGCTGTAACACGTGTGATGTGTAGAAATGGGGCAATTCCTTAGCTTTCAGGGAATTATTCTGACCAATAGCCTTCCAGTTAGGAAACATTACAGGTATCATGTTGGATTTTCAAATGATTTAGTAAGAATAAAAGAATTGAATGACTAAAGAAATAAGTTATTTCCTGATTCCTCCATCTCCATAAACGTGTGTGTGTGTGTTTGTTTCCTCACGTGTGCACCCGATGTATGCCCATGTCTTAAAAGACACATCCATACCTAAGAGAATGACATTAATGCATTTGAGTTTGTCTAAGAGTTACCATGGTTTACTCCATAGGGAGTCCTGATGTGGCAATTTAGGATAAGCACTGGACTGCTAACCAAAAGGTAGGTGGTGCAAATCCACCAGCTAGTCCTTGGAAGATCTATACAAGGTCACTCTGAGTTGGAACCGACTCCTTGGTTTATTATGGATTACTCCATAGAGCAATTGTTGTATTGCTGTTGTTGTTATGTGCTGTGGAGTTGGTTCTGACTCATAGCGACCCTGTACAGGGTTTTCGAGGCTGTAAATCTTTATGGGAGCAGAAAGCCTCATCTTTCTCCCGCAGAATAGCTGGTAGTTTCGAACTGCTGACTGTGAGGTTCACAGCCCAATTCCATAACCACTGTGCTACCAGTTGTGTTGTTAAATGCCCTTAATTTAGTTTGGATTCACAGAGAGCCTGCTTAGCATTTCTGAGGAGCAACTGGTAGGTTTGAACTGCCAACCTTATACTCATCAGTCTGATGCTTATCGTACAGTGCCATACCAGGACCTCCTCCACATAGAAGAATTGTTGTTGTTGTTGTTGTTAAGTGCTGTCTAGTTTGTTCTGACCCTTAGCAACCCTTGTATAGTATTTCTGAGGAGCGGCTGGTGAGCTTGAACTGCTGACCTTGCAGTTAAAACTGATTTTGCTGCCCAGGGCATTAACCCAGCACACCACACCAGAACTCCCCATAGAGCAACAGTAGCCTTTTTAACTAAACCCTGGTCCTGTGTATGAGAAAGACTCATATTAGTAAACAATGCACCCTCACTCAACCCCCTACAAACAATGAGCCATTTACATGAATTACCTTGTCTCCAAATTTTTGTGAAAAAAAAATCACACACACACACACAAATTGTCAATAGTAAGAGAATTCCCAAGGGTTCCAATCACCTAGACTTCCTTTTTTTAAAACACACACTGATCTCTTCTTTGTTTTCCACTTGTTAAATGTCTGTGTTTGGGAGGCCATTTTATTGATTTTTTTTTTTTTTGCCCTAGCGTCTCTATTTAAATAAAGTGAAGTGAGACTTAATAGTTCAATGCTGTGTGTGTAGTAAATGTTCCTAATTTCAAGTCTTAAAAATATCCTTAGAAAAGCGTTTGGATGAATTATTATTGTAAGTCTCCTATTTCCTCTTGTATTGTGAGTTGCATGTGTGTGGGCTTTTATTTTCTCTTTCTCCAGCTTAAAATAAAGTTTCACACTGGTATCCCTATCTATTTACTTAAGACTCCTTATCCTTCTACATACTGAGGCAGAGTAATACAAAATCTAAATGTGATTTAATTGGTTCAATTTGCTATATATTTTTATGCTAAGCTTGGGCCCCTATCTTGATGAGCCCAGACTTAGTAGTTGTGCTCAAGGTTTACAGCTTCACGTTGCTTGCATTTCCTTATTTTTACAAAGCAGGCGTCTATCAATCACACAGATAAATTAGAAAGAAACATGTATAGACATAACATGTGGAAAAGAGTTTTCAGCGTGCTATGTAATTATTAACCTGATTTTTACCATTGTAAGAAGCCGTGAATTGCAGATAGCATGGACGAAGTTAAATGCTTTTGTATGGGATACATTTTGCTTATACAGAACTCTATAGGTATGGTCGAACAATATAATTGAAGCTTTGTCAGCTCTGTAACCTAGCAACAGATAATACTGTTAGGTTACTGAATTGCTCCTGGTTGACAAGTAGGGAGTATTTTTGTGTTTATCATGTTTGCTAATGATGGGATCCTTTCCAAAAGGCTTGTCTTAATCTTAATTAGAGTTATCAGCAGAGGTCTGCATGACATTGTGCAGACACTGATTTTATAAATAATAAAAAGTGCAAGTAAAAAAAAAAAAAAAAGGCAGGATGGCAAGATAATTAAGGCCACTGATTCTAATAAGAGGAGCATGAATTTCCAAAATATAATCGAGTCTGAACTGTGACTTTATTCTTTATATCAATATTTGTAAGTGTATTTCACTGCAGTTTTGACAGCAATTATGTGAAAAATTTATAAGCTTCCTGTTAGGAATCATATCTGTTTGTAGAAAAACCTTGATCATAATCATTACTTAGAACAGCAAGTCCATACATGGTTTTTCAAGAACATCAAGGCCTAAGAAATCTTGAAGGTATTCTTTATTTTTGTAAGGGATTGGTGTGTGGGTGTGGAAACTAGGGAGAGGGATGATGTTTGCAGCCTAAGACACAAGGAGAAAAATCCTAAAATAACCTTTCCATTTGATAGAAACAGCAAGGTATCAGATAGCTGCTTCAGTGCCTGATGTCATTTGATAAAGATTTCATACCATGCAGTAGAAATGTGATTTTTTTGCTCTGCTTTGCACAGTATGATATTTCCACAATTTGAGGAGAAGCAAAATTATTGATCATTCCTAATAATAAGATAGATTCTTGGTATGGTGCTGCAGGGTGAGCAATGAACTGTGAATCACAAGGTCAGCAGTTCAAACCTACCAGCTGCTCCTTGGAAACCCTGTATAGGGTTGCTATGAGTCAGAATTGACTCTACGGCACTTAACAACAACAATAATAAAATACCTTCAAAATAACAAAAATATTATGTGCTGTGAAACCAAATATAGTTCTTAATTGGCTTAGTCAGTTGAAAGATGTTGCTAAATCCATTACAACTTTGTTTCATACATCTTTTTCAATCATTTCCTTCATCAGCCCCACATATTCAAGTGTTAGAGGAAAGGGGGAAATTCAAAGCTGTTTTCAGACGTTATTTTCTGAGTGGCAAAATGGATGTCTACCTTCTGAATTTTCTAAACACTTCTTTGAAATATTTACTCACCAAGAATGAAGAATATTTCTATGAAATATTTACTCACCAAGAAACTTTTGTGCTAATAATCTCTGTGGAGTTCTGGGGTCACGCTGTATGGTTCCAGTGAATATTGATGTCCTTGTTTGTTTGCAACTTAAATGGGAAACTAGATAAATGCTACTTTTTTATTTCATAATAACAAGTAAGTTTTATATATGAGTATATAAAATGCTTAGAAGAATGCCTGCTGCATCAATATGTATATTGTGTGACAACTATTGTTGGCGTTGTTAGGTACCATCCAGTCAGTTCTGGCGCCATAGCAACCCTATCCACAACACCATCCTCACAATGATTGCTACATTTGAGCCCATTGCTGCGGCCACTGTGTCAATCCATTTCTCTGTAGGTCTTCCTCTTTTTTGCTGACCCTCCACTTTATTAAACATGATATCCTTCTCCAGGGACTGGTCCCTTCTGATGAAATGTCTGAAGTATGAGAGATGAAGTCTTAATATCCTAGCTTCCAAGGAACACTCTGGCTGTACTTCTTAGACAGATTTGCTTGTTCTTCTGGCAGGCCATGGTACTTTGTTCACCATCGCCCTAATTCAAATGCATCGATTTTTCTACGGTCTTCCTTATTCATTGTCCAACTTTCGCATGCATATGAGGCTATTGAAAATGCCATGCCTTGCATCAGGAGCACCTTAGTGCTCAAACTGACATGTTTGCTCTTTAACACTTTAAAAAGGTCATTCACAGCAGATTTTTCTAATGCAATACGTTGTTGGATTTTTTTGACTGCTGCTTCCATTAGTATTGATTATATTTCAAAGCAAAATGAAGTCTTTGACTACTTCATACTTTTCTCCATTCACCATCCTGTTATCTATTGGTCCAGTTGTGTAGATTTTTGTTTCTGTATATTGAGGTGCGATCCATTCTGAAGACTGCAGTCTTTGATCTTCTGTAGTAGTTTTAGCCCTCTTCACTTCCAGCTAGCAAAGTTGTGTCACATGCCTATCCAAGGTTGCCATGCATATTCCTCAAATCCTGATGCCACAGTATTCTTCATATAATTCAGCTTCTGAGAGTATTTGATCAGCATACAGATTAAATAAGTATGGTGAAAGGATACAAACACTTTTCCTGATTTCAAACCATTCAGTAGCCCCTTGTTCTCTTTGAAAAACTGTTTCTTGGTCTATGTATAGGTTCATCATAAGCATATTTAAATGTTCTGGAATACTCATTTTTCACAATGTTATCTATAGTTTGTTATGATCCATCTATAGTTTGTTATGACTATGAAGACTATGCTCTCATAGTCATTAAAGCACAAGTAAACATCTTTCTGGTAGCTTCTGCTTTTATCCAAGATCCATCTGACATCCGCCATGATATCATTCTATGTCCTCTTTTGAATTCGGCTTGAGTTTTGGCAGCTCCCTGTAAATATGCTGCTACAACTGTTTTTGAATTATCTTCAGCAAAATTTTACTTGTATGTGATATTAATGATATTATTTGATTATTTTTGCTTTCCATTAGTCACCTCTCTTTGGAATGGGCACACATATGGATCTCTTCTAATTGGTTGACCAAATTTCTTGGCACAGACTGAGTGCCTCCAACACTACATCATTGTTACAAGCAAAAGGTCATTAAAAACACAGGAAAGGAAAAAAAGGACCAAAGTGGTTGTCTGAAGAGACTCTGAAACCTGATTTTGAACATAGAGAAGCTAAAGGAAATGGGAGAAATTAAAGCACTTCACTTTGCATTTCATCAATTCCTGGAGCCTTGTTTTTTGCCTACACCTTCGTGTAGCTTGATCGGTGATTGTATATTCCTTCCATCTTCTTTTGATGCTTCCTGCATCACACAATATTTAGCCCATAAAATCCTTCAGTATCGCAAGTCAAGGCTTGAATTTTTTCTTCAGTTCTTTTAACTTGAGAAATACTGAGCATGTCTTTCCTTTTTGGTTTTCTAACTCCAGGTCTTTGTGCATTTCATTATCATATTTGATTTTGTCTTCTCAAACCACCTTCTGAGTTTTTCTCTTCAGTTCTTTTACTTCTTCATTTATTCCATTTCCTTTAGCTTCTCTATGCTCAAAATCAGGTTTCAGAGTCTCTTCAGACAACCACTTTGGTTCTTTTCTTCCTTTCCTGTGTTTGTAATGACCTTTTGCTTTTTTCATGGATGATGTTCTTGATGTCATCCCACAATTCTTCTGTTTTTGGTAATTAGTATCTAATGCATCAAAACTGTTATTGAGATGATCTCTAAATTCATGTGAGATTATGTTCAAGGTCATATTTTGGTTCTCATGTGCATAATTTTTTCAGCTTCAGCCTGAGCTTGCACATGAGCAGTTGATGGGGTCTGTTACCACAGTTTGCCCCTGGCCTTGTTTTGGCTGATGAGCTTGAGCTTCTCTATCATCATTTCTCATAAATGTAGTTAATTTGTTCCTGTGTATTCCATCTGGTGAGGTCCCCATGTATAGTCAGTCACCTTTTTATGTCATTGAAAATAGATATTTGTAATGAGTAATTAATTGGTCTTGTAAAATTTTGTCATTCTCCAGCATCTTTTCTATCACCAAGGCCATATTTTCCAATTACTGATCCTTCCTGTTTGTTTCCAACAATCCCCAGTAATGATCAATGCATCGTGATTGTATGTTTGATAAAGTTAGAGTGAAGAAGTTAGTAGAATTCTTCAGTTTCATCATCACTGGCTTTTGTGGCTTTGCGTAAATTTGAATAATAGTGAGATTAACTAACTGGTCTTCCTTGTAGGCATATGGATATTATCCTATCTCAGACAGCGTTGTATATCAAGACAGATCTTGAAATCTTCTATGTGAAAATGAAGATGACACCATTCCTCTTCATTGTGTCATTCCTGGCATAGTAAACCATACAATTAAATCATTAAAAATGGCTAATACCAACCCATTTCAGTTCAGTAATGCTGAGGATAGTGATCTTTCTTTATATGTTCCATTTACTTTTTGACAACTCCCAATTTTCCTAGATTCATACTTTGTACATTCTATGTTCTAATTATTAATGGATGTTTGCAGCTGTAGCTTTGCTTCATTCATGTAATTGTGGTTAATTCTACTTTGAGGGGGCAGGTCTTCCCAGTTGTATTTTGAGTGCTAGTCTTTGGTCATCACTGTTCATTGCATCAAATCTCTTCTTGAGATGGTCTCTAAATTCATGTGGATATATTCAAAGTTGTACTACAGCTCTCACAATTTATTTAAATTTTCTTCACCTTCACCTGGAATTTGTATATGAGTAATTTACTGTCTTTTCTGCAGCTGCCCTTTAGCCTTCTTCTGACTGATAATGAGATTCTCTATTGTCTTTTTCCACAGATTTATTTAGTAAATCGATTCCTATATATTCCCATCCAGTGTATGGTTGTCATTTAGGTTGTTGAAAAAAAGATATTTCCAGTTAATAAATGGTTTGTCTTGGAACATTGTATCCCTGCAATTTCTGGCATCATTTCTATCACAAAAGCCTCATTTCCCAACTACTGATCCTTCTTTGTTTCCAGATTTTTCATTCCAGTCACCAGTAATTATCAGTGCACCTGGGTTGTGTGTTTTATTTCACCCTGCAGGAGTTGGTAGAAATCTTCAATTGTTTCATCTTTGCATTAGTGCTTGGTGCATAAATCTGAATAATAGTCGTATTAAGTGGTCTTTCTTAGAGATGTGTGGATAGTATCCTAACACAGACAGCATTGCATTTCAGGATAGATCTTGAAATGGCCTTTTTCATGATTAATGTGATGCTGTCCCTCTTTAGTGTGTAATTACTGGCATTTGTTGTTGTTGTTAAGCGCCGTCGAGTCGGTTCCAACCCATAGCGACCCTGAACAGCAGCTGGTAGTTTCGAATTACTGGCATAGTAGTATATATATATATATGATTGTAATGATAGTTCATTGCAACTCACTAATACCTTTGTTATCAACTTACAATGTCCCATTTCAATTTTGCCAATTTCCAATTTTCCTTGATTCATACTTCATACATCCCAAGTTCCGATATTAAGGTTGACTCTACTTTGAGGAGGCAGCAGCTCTCCCCCAGATGTATTTCAGTGCCTTCCAACATGAAGGACATATCTTACCTTCATCAGACTTTGCTCTATCAGAAAATGTTGTTTAGAAGTAGGTCACCAGGTCCGTCTTCCCCATCTGTCTTAGTCTGGAAGCTCTGCTGAAACCTGTCCACCATGGGCAGCCCTGCTTGTATTAGAAATACTGGTGACATAGCTTCCAGCCTCACAGCAACACACAAGCCACCACAGTATTTATCTGACAAATTGACACATGAATACTAGCTATAAAGAATACAGCCTTGTAAACCCTATGAAAATGGTCTACTCTGTCTTATGGGATTGCTATGAGTTAGAATAGACTCCACTGCATTGAGTTTACTATAGATAGTAGCATTAACGATATGCCACATGTTAGTTTAAAGCTTTCATATATATCTATAAAAAGGCTTCAAAAGTTCATGGAAAAAATGGAGTTTTTCCACAAACATTTTGAAGTCCTCTCATATTAACTGAAATAACCCTCATATTAACACTATGATGTTATTACCATTTTCATCATCTATGCTCAAGAGTGAAGAAATTGATTTGTAGAATGCTTAGTTCAAAACTATGCAGCTAGTAAGTGGCAGAAGCAAGCTTTGCACACAGGCAGTCTGGTTTTATTATTCACAGCCCTAGCCACCATACTCCTCCCTGCTGATGGGGTTGCATCTCCACTAGCAATCACACTTAGGATGTTTTATTTGAATCAATAACTGAAACTATAATACTTGGACCATATCTCCTTAAGTTGAATACTATAAATTCACCATCTAGAAAACTAAGCCAAATACTTTCATAAAGTCAACTCTTGATTTCTGTGATGCCATTATGTTGGGTCCACTCTAAGCTTTTCAGATATATGGTATTTCTGTTGTGGTGCTGTGGATTAATGCGCTGGACTGCAGTCAGTTTGAACCACAAGGCTGGCAATTCAGGCTCACCAGCTGCTCCTTGGAAACCCTGTACAGGGTTGCTATGGATCGGAATTGACTTGAAAGAACTTTAACAACAACAATCATTTAATGATCCACATCTTTAATGTTGAGATGCTCCACTTTCAATATTTAGTCCTGTTCTTCTCAGTCTGTACTCTTCCTGAGTGACTACATTAACACAAATCACCCAAAGTCATTTAGAAATGCACTGATGATTTCATATGTATACATATGTACGTATATTGTTTTGTGAAATGCCATCGAATTGGTTCCAACTCATAGCAACCCTGTATAGAGTTTCCAAGGAGCAACTGGAGTGTTTGAACTGCTGACTTTGTGATTTGTAGTCTAATACTGATCCTACAGCGCCATGCCAGGAGAGTGTATGTATGTATGTATGTATGTATGTATGTGTATATATATATATATCTGCAACTCTGATCTATCTATCTATCTATCTATCTATCTATCTATCTATCTATCTATCTATCTATATTCAACTCTGGCTATATTAAAACTCCTGTCCACATCCATGACTGATGACAATATTGTGCATGCAGGTTTGCAACAGAAATGATTCTGTTGAAAAGATGAGTGACAGTAGATTATGTGGCAAAACATTTGTGGATCAACCATGGCTCTGCTTATGAAATAATCTATGACAGACTTGGGTTTCCAAAAATTTGTGCAAGATGTGTACCAAAACAACTCGTGAAAAACAAACAAAAGCTCTTGGACATCTGCAAACTAAATGTGAACCAACACTCAAAGGAAGTTAAAGGTTTCTTTAAAAATAAAAAAAAATTGTTACTGGTGACAAATCATGGATTCCTTACTACGAACCTGAGAGTAAATGACAGAGTTTGGAAACATCCTCAATAGCCATCCAGGATAAAGTTGTAAAGTCAATCATCAGCTAGAAAAGTGTTGCTTACAGTTCTTGGGATTCTCAAGGGCCAGTATTGGAACATTATCAGGAAGAAGGGTCTACAATCAACAGTGCTCATTACAGTGAGATGCTCACTGACGAGTTGAAGCCTAAACTTCCGATTAAATGCAGAGGACTGCAAGCCAAGGGTGCTGTGTTCTTGTATGATAATGCACACATCTGAACACCTCGGTTCACACTGTTGACACTCTGCAAAAACTTCATTTTGAAGTGTGTAAGCATCTTCCCTGTAGTCCTGATCTTGCTCCGTCGGAGTTTCCCCTGTTTGGTGCCTGAAAGCAGCCCTTTGAGGACGAAGATTCACCTCTGATGAAGAAGTGAAGACAGTAGTGCATTCATGGCTCACGGCTCAGACTAAAACAGTTTTTAGTAAGGGAATACAAAAACTTGTTGGCAGATGGACAAAGTGTATTGAAAAGAAAGGAGATTATTTTGAAAAATGATGTATTTGTCTTTTCTAAAATTTGATTAAAATAAATTTATAACTAGAGTGTGGATAACATTTTACTCATCCTCATATTTTCAAAGAATAATTTGCTATTACTATACATCATGGAATCCTGGTGTGGCGCTGTGGGTTAATATGCCAGACTGCAAAGCCATTTGAACTGCAAAGTCAGCGGTTCAAGCTCACCAGCTGCTCCTCAGAAACCGTATACAGGGTCACTATGGGTCAGAACCGACTTGATGGCACTTAACAATAAAATATATACACACATACATATACATAACAGTCACACAAATGAACACTTAGACTTTACAGTTAGACAGCCAGAGCCTATATCAGGGCTTTGAACTGGTTCATTCTGGTTCAACCCCTAAGAATCCGCATTTCCATCCCACATATACTGAATCAGACTTTACAGTTTAACAAGAGTTTCTTGTGTATTAAGAAACACCTGGAGATCTTGTTAAACTGTAGACTCTAATTTCCTACATCTGAGGTATAAAGGCAAATTCTCACCAAAGGGTAAAACCAGAATGACCCAGTTTAAAGCACTGGTCAAAATCATGGTTCTGCCACTTGTACTTTTTGTGGCTTTGAACAAGTTCATTAACTTCTCCAAGTTTTAGTTTTGCAACTCTGAAATGATGAGAATATCACTTATCTCATAGAGTTGTTGAAAGGATAACAGTAGATGTGCTACATAAATCTATATCTGGCCCTGGTGTGGTGTCCTGGTGTGGTGTTGTGGGATAATGCACTGGACCGCAAGGTCCATTTGAACCACAAGGTTGGTGGCTCAAACTCACCAGTCACTTCTTGGAAACTCTATACAGGGTCACTATGAGTTGGACGAAATCAAACGACATATTGCATTAAGCAAATGCAATTTAAGACCTTTTTAAAGTGTTGAAGAGCAAAGATGTCAGCTTGAGGACTAAGGTGTGCCTGACCCAAGCTATGGTATTTTCAATAACCTCATATGCATGTGAAAGCTGGACAGTGAGAGGAAGACTATAAGAATTCATGCTTTTGAGTTATGGTGTTGGAGGAGAGTATTGAAAGTTTCATGGGCTGCCAAAAGAAACAGCTCGATGTTGGAAGAAGTGCAGCCAGAGTGCTCCTTGGAGGCCAGAATGACCAAACTTCTTCTCTTATACTTCAGACATATTGTCAGTCAGACAAACAGACCAGTCACTGGAGAAGGATATCATGTTTGGTAAGGTGGAGGGTCAGAGAAAAAGGGGAAGACCCCCAACAAGATGGATTGGCAAAGTGGCAACATCAATGGGCTCAAGCGAGGCAACAATTGTGAGGTTGGCCCAGGCCCGGGCAGTGTTTCATTCTGTTGTGCATAGGGTTGCTATGAGTCAGCACTGACTTGATGGCACCTGACAACAACCACATGAATTGGAACCGACTCGATAGCACTTAACAATAGCAGAAGCAATGTGGCACAAAGTTGGTGCTCCTAACTGATGCATATCATTTATGTTGTTGTTTGTGGTTAAGATTCCAGCTTTACTGCTTAGTTAATAGCATCACCATCATCTGCTTTCCCATGTCAGAAACCTCCATGTTATTCTCAACAACTTCGTCTCTCCTATTCATCTTGTCAAATCATACCAGTCCGTTCTTAGCTGTATCCTTTGAATCTAGCTCATTTTCCCAACACAATTTACACTTCTCACAATGGAACTAGTACAACTCTCCAAATGCCATTCCTGCTAATATTTCCTACCCCTTCGGTTAACTGTTTAGTACCCTGAGATTGATACTCTGGGGATGAAGGGGGAATATATGTTGAGAGTTTGTTCCTTCATTCACTAAAATATATATATATATATATCTCAAGTACTCACCATGATCCAGGCACAACTGGTTACATCAAAGCCTCCTCAACCTCCTCTAAAAGTGCCTTCCAGGATTATAACTAGTTGTGTGCTAGTCAGTTTTAAGCAGCTGGCCCTAGGAGTGGGAGAGAAGTTGCTACTGCCTTGTAGCATTGCCAGCAGCATCTACAGTGACTATTCATACTCACCATGACCAATCTCAAGATAACAATGTCAACCAACTCACTAAATACCAGAATCTATCACATTCCAATGTCATGACCCAGAAGAGCTGGCTCTAGCATATCTCTGCTCCTGTTTTTGTTGTTAAGTGCCACTGAGTCTGTTCTGGCTCATTGTTGTTGTTGTTATGTGCCGTCGAGTTAGTTCTGACCCATAGTGACCCTGTACAGGGTTTCTGAGGCTGTAAACCTTTACAGGAGCAGAAAACCTCATCTTTCTCCTGTGGAACAGCTGGTAGTTTCCAACTGCTGACCCTGAGGTTCGCAGCCTAATTCGTAAACACTACGCTACCAGAGCTCCTGTTCTGGCTCATAGTGCCCTGTATATGGTTTCCAAAGAGCAGCTGGTGAGTTTGAACTACTGACCTTGTGATACACATTGACCTTGGGGTCCAGTGCTTATCCTACAGCACCACACCAGCACTCCTCACTACCCCTAACCTACGCTTTATTCCTCCAACTCTGAGCTCCAACTTTGCTGGCCTCCAAACCATGACTGGCGTCCTGGTGTGGCACTACAGGATAATACACTGGACTGCAAGGTCTGCTTAAAACTGCAAGGTCAGCAGTTCAAACCCACCAGCTCCTTGGCAACCCTATAAAGGGTCACTATGAATCAGACCCAACTTGATTACACTTAACAACAAATCATGACTAGCACCTGTCAGACTCTTTCATGATTATGAGTTTTTAAGGGGAAGATTACCCAATAAACAAGGGAAGCCTGGGCTTAACTTGTTTACTGGATACCCCATTCCTGTCAGAGAGCTTAAATTTGATTCTGTAGGAAGGTACTGTGAAGTTGGCAGAGAGACAGTTGCCAGCCCTATTTAGTAGAAGAATCTTTGATGTGGTGAAAAAATAATGTGAAATTGTTGACTACAAATCATCCAGGATACACAAATAAGCCCATGTGTACCTTGCTTACTTAATAATATGACCCTGGGACTTAGGTGCATGTTCATATCTCAATCCGTAATGCACCCAGTGAGTGCTCCCCAATATACTCTCCTGTTATTTATCCTTCATGAGCCAACAAAAAAAACGGACCTTCAATAGCTGGCCTGACTCCCTCCCCTAAGCAGGGTCAGTTACCCACTTCTCCCAAACATTTTTAGTGATGACGCCCATTTTGTTCTATTGTAATATATCTCTATGTATGTATTGTTTCTGTCTCTCTTTGTGAAGCCATAGTACCCGGCATAGCACTTAGAACTAATTCAATGAATAGCTGATGAATGATTAGAAAGGTTAAATTCTAACTAAGCAAACTGGCTTCCTCATCAAGTTCACACAATAAAATTTTACTCAATTTCAGTCTTTTAACATGAGATGCTCTGATTAAAGTATAAATTGAGATAAAATGATAAAAAACAAAATATGAAATGGCAGTGAATACATCTGAAAACATAGATATATAGATACCTATTTCAAGTATCAAGATGTTTAACAATGTAGAAAATGATTTCTCTTACACTTAATCTTTGTGTAATTGATGGATTGATTGAATCTTTTTAGTTCAAATTTTTAACACAATTCAGAATCACCCTGCTACATAGGGCAGTGTTGTAATAAAGATTAGCTGGGAGTATCTTCTCTAAAAACTCCTGAGGCACATAGCTGGACTTACCAATAGAGTAAAGTCCATCACTGAAAATCCATAGACTGGAAAAACAATTTATGAAGCAAAGCTAATTGAGACTCCTTCCTCTGCTCTCCCTACCTCCTTATTACTTAGTATTACTTAATAACTATCCCCGAGGAAAGATATGGTGCACACGATTACCTTGTCTACAGCTGTAAGTTGTTTGGATCTGAATGCTGCATATCACAGAAGGCACAGACACCAAATGTAGAAGCCTTCCTGGAGGGAAATTGTCACCAGCAGAAATACAATCACTTAGCACTTTGCAATTCCATCTGATTCCATAGCCATACAGGTTAGCTTATATTGATTATGAATAATTAATGCCAAAGTGAATCTGTTGTATTCCACTTTGGTAAACTTGGATGCTCTCAGACACCATGTGACAGTGAAAAAAGAAAGCAAAAAGACACAAAATTGCATTGTTTTCTAGTATATTTGTGTTTTACTTTAAAACTTTCAAAACAGACTTGAAGTCTGTAATCTTAGCTTTAATTTTCCATAAAAGTAAACTTTTACCAGTGCTGTTTGTTTGCTTACCTTTAAAAATGAATCATCTGGTTTAATTAATTGTCTAAGGTTTCTCTAAAACAATGTCCTTGTTCTTCTATATAACTGTACCATATCATATGCAGTTGTTATCTCTCCCACCAGATTTTTTTTTTTTTTTTTAAATCACAAGTTGTTTGAAAACTATAATCTCTTTGAGGGTGGAAAACAATGAAGTGCAGTTGAGAAGATGGTTATGCTAAAAGATAAACAGCAATATTACTTATCAAAATGGGTACAGTTTTTGCTTGTTTAATAAGTACAACATACAGTTCTACAATATATACACATTGAGGAAAAAAGACTTTACGACATATCAAGTATGCCACATTATTTCAGGCATGACTGTATGGGACACCTATCTAGGCTGAGAGTGTAGATTACAAAAAAATAAGTGCTTTGCCTGTCTAAACATGTTAAACAAATGAGCATTCACTATCGCATTCCAATACATTAGAAAATGTACTTGCATAGTTAATTTTCTTTTAATGCACCCCACGTGATCATTTGAAGTGCAGAGCTAAGAGTGTATCTTAGTGTTTGAAGAAAGAGCTCTTTTCATTTAAACAAATCTTTATTTAAATAAGCCTTTTGGAAAGGAATCTTTGGCCTATCTTTTTTTCAGGAAATTCAGTCAGGGTAAAGGGATATAAAGAAAGCATATTACAAAGAACTTTATATAAGTAAAGATCATTCACCTCCTCCCCTCAAGGGGAACCCACCCCCCAACAAAATAAACAAGTGGCAACAGATATGCAAGGGGCTTCAAATATTTCATTGAAAAATGAATTTTAAAGATGATGGAATTTTTCTATGGACTCTTTGAAGCCCCTTCTCTGTTAAGTAGAATAAAACTAGGTGAAATTTCATTTTCTGGTTCTTTCGACCGTAGGAGCTTTTGTTTACTTGTTTTAAGGTTTGGCAGAATTGGTATTGATTTCATAGAAATATTTTGGGAAGAAAGAAAGTAAGGGAGAGGGAAGACAAAGCAGGAGAAAGAGGATAAGCACTGGACCACAAGGTCAGTTTGAACCACAAGGTTGGCAGTTCAAACTCACCAGCAACTCCTAGGAAACCCTATACAGGGGGGCTATGAGTCAGCAACACTTACAACACTTAACAATGACTTGACAGCACTTAACAACAACAACCTATAGTGAGAGGTTCATAGTCTTTCCTAAGGAGCTTTGATAACTTAATGGGTAAGTGTTCAGCAGCTAACCAAAAGGTTGAACTTTGAATATACCCAGAAGCTCCAAAAAAACCTGAGGTTCTGCTCCTGTAACAGGTCAAAAACAAAACCAAAAAACCCCACATCCATCAGTTGATTCCAACCCTATAAGATAGAGTAGAACTGCTCCCTAGGGTTTCCATGGCTGGAAATGTTTATGGCAACAGATGACCTCATCGTTCTCCATCAGAGTAGCTGGTGGGTTTGAACTGCTAACCTTGCAGTTAGCAGCCCAACACCACTGGGCTTCTTTACAGATGATAGCCATATGGTCTCTGTGAGTTAAAATCAATTCAGGAGCACGTAACAACAATAGCCTTCTACTACTGGCCACTGGACAACTCATCCAATGCTAGGAATACATTTTTTCCACAGAGGAGAGAAGTGCAGCTTTCGTCTTGATCAACCATCCCACCCTAAAAGAAACTGATGAAAAACAAGTATGAGAAATTGCTGTTGACATCAGTCTAGAGTACAGTAGGTAGAGCATTCTGTGTCAATTCTTTCTGTTTCATTTTTTTTCTTCTTAATAGGGGGTCAGCTTTGGTGCACAACGACGAAGGCCATCTCGGAAGGTGAAGAGCTAATTGCCTTTGTGGTGGATTTTGACTCAAGGCTACAAGCTGCCAGTCAGATGACTCTCACAGAAGGGATGTACCCTGCACGCCTGCTGGACTCAATTCAGCTGCTTCCCCAGCAAGCTGCCATGGCTTCTATTTTGCCTACAGCTATTGTCAATAGTAAGTGCTGAGGACTGTAGCCCGGCTTTGTAGGGGTGACGGGTATTTATGGAAGAGAAAAAAAAATTATCTACTGACATGGAATGGGAACAGACTTGTTTCTCCAGGGTTGTGGTTTTATTTTATTCTCTCTCTAACTTTAACCTTTTCTTTCAACATGTAATCAATATATATATTTTAAAATTATTGATATTTTACATTATATTTTTGGTATTAAGTCTTCAAAGCTTCATATTTATTCTATTTTTTAATATGAAATTTGAATGAATTTTTGGTGATCATTTACATAACAAGTTAGGTTCCCTTTTGACAATTTCCATAAGGATTGTTCAGTGACACAAGTTACATTATAACAATGGATCCACATTCTCTATAATTGTGTTCAGTTCATTCCCTTTCCATTTCTCTTCAGTTTCCTTACACCTTTAATTCTTGCCTTGTTAAGTAGTATAAAGTCGGTGACGACTGTATAGGGTTTCCAAGACTGTAAATCTTTGCAGAAGCAGAAAGTCTCATCTTTCTTACAAGGAATGGCTGGTTTGCTCCAATTGCTGATGTGGTTTATCACGCATCCTCTTCTCATCCTAGCTTTTGAGTCATTGTAGACCTTTGGTCTCATACTGATAGTCTCTAAGGAGGACAGTGACCTTATTGGTGGTGGTGGTAGTGGTAAGGGTGTCCATCTAAGACACAACTATGGGTGTGTTCTGGCCAGGATCAAAACAATAAGAAGGTACCTTGAAACACAAAAAAGAAGTAAGTCTACATGAGCCACAACCTCATCTACCCAGAGACCAAGAAAACTAGATGATGCCCAGCTATCACCACAGATCCTTCTGACCAGGGTCACAAAAGTTGTTCCCAGATAGAATGGGATAATAATATATATCAGAAATTCAATTCTTACTAAATAATAATAAAGACAGACAAACTAGAACTGAGAACAGAGGTCTGTCTGAAACTACTACCCTGAGACACCTTTCACCCTAGTATGAAGCCTATCCTTGGAGATCATCTTTTAGTGAAAGTGCAGAGTGGCATGCAAAATAAAGGGTATTGCCAATCCGATCAAGGAGCACTGGCCGCATAGTGGTTACTATGCTAACTGAAATATCAGCACTTCGAATCTACCAGCTACTCCATAGGAGAAAGATAAGGCTTTATGCTCCTGTAAAAAATTGTTATTGTTGTTGTTAAGTGCCATCAAGTCGGTTCTGACTCATAACAACCCTCTCTAGGGGTTCCAGGGAGCGACTGGTAGATTTGAACCGCCAACCTTGCAGTTGAAACCAACCTTGCCGTCTAATGCTTTATCCCACAGCACCACAACCACCTCGGAAACCCTACACAGGGTCACTATCAGTCAAAACTGACTCGAGGGTTCACTAAACTCATTGCTGTTGAGTTGATTCTGCCTCATAGCAACTGTATGAGACAGAGTAGAACTGCTTTGTTGGGTTTCTGAGGCTGTGAATCTTTACGGAAGTAGATGGTCTCATCTTTCTCCAGTGAATGGCTGGTAGATTAACCCATGGAGTCATCAGAACTCTTGACAGATCATAGGGTACTTCTATTTCTGGGTTTTTTTTTTTATAAAGTTCCATACCATTTTCCATAAGCATGATTTTGTTTTGTTTTTAAATGGTATTAAGGTACTTACAAAAATCCAAGGGGAGGGAACAATTGGCAAACAAATATAGAAGGCATAGGTTATTTGTATAAAAATACAGTAAGTCTAAGATTCATTTAAGGTTATGATCTGTGTTTAGTGTGGGATATGTGTCCTGTTTCATTTTCCTGCAGGTGGGTATCCAGTTAACCAGTACTGTTTATTAAAAAGACTGGACTTTCACCCTTTGTCAAAAATCAGGTGTCCACAGATGGCTGAGTTTAATTCTGAGTTCTCAATTCTAGTCCTCTGGTCTATGTGTCTAGCTCTGAACCGATCAAACAAAACAATCAAAACCAGGCTATTTGGAATACAGTGACTGTGGAGTAGGTTTTCGTATCTGGGAGTGTGAGGCCTCCTGCTTTGTTTTCTTTAATATTGCTTTGTCTGTTTGAAGATTTCTTTTTTTCTTTCTATATGAAGTTGGTCATTAGTTTTTCCATTTTTTCCATGTTGAGATTTACAGCAGGATTGCATTGAATCTGTAAATCACTTTAGGTAGAATTGTCATTTTCATTGGAATTAAAAGATAAATTTTTCCACAAACTTTTCGAGGCCCCCTCATAACAAGTTTTCCAATCCATCTGAATGGGATTTCTCTCCATTTCTTTAGGTCTCTTTTAGTATCTTAGAGTTGTTGTTGTTGTTAAGTGCCATTGAGTCGGTTCCAACTCATAGCGACCCTGAACAGGGTTTACGAGGCTGTAAATCTTTACAGGAGCAGAAAGCCTCATCTTTCTCCCGTGGAGCAGCTGGTAGTTTCGAACTGCTGACCTTGCGGTTCGCAGCCCAATTCGTAACCACTACACTACCAGAGCATCTTAAAGTAGTGTTTTATAATTTGCATTGTATGAGTTTCCTACTATTATTGTTTTATTTCTCCCTCCATGTCACTCAGTATTTGCTTCGTGTATGTTGGTGCGTTGCTGTTAGGTGCATATCAATTTATAATGAGATGTCTTCATGCTAGATTGGTCCTTCTGTTATTATGTCATATCCTTCTTTATCTCTTGTAAAAGGCTTGGATTTAAAGTCTATTTTATCTGCTATTAGTGTGGTCCCCTCTGCTCTTTTTTTTTTTTTTTTTTTCCTTCTTTATCTCTTGTAAAAGGCTTGGATTTAAAGTCTATTTTATCTGCTATTAGTGTGGTCCCCTCTGCTCTTTTTTTTTTTTTGCTGGTTGCATAGAATATTTTTCTCCATCCCTATGTTTTCAGTCTGTTTGTGCCCTTATGTCTAAGATGTGTTTCTTATACACAGCAATACAATGAATTGTGTATTTTTAGCTATTCTGCCACACTCTGCCTTTTGTGCGGTGTTTAGACCATTTGCATTTAAGGTTGTTACTGAAAACGAAGTCTACTTCACTCATTTTGCAATTTTTTTTTCTCGTTTTGCTATTTTTGAATGTTTTGTATCTTGTTTTTTTTTGTTTTTATTTTTTTAAATGCAAACCTGTTTAGTTTATATTTGGCGGCTTTCTTGTGTTAAGTCCTTTTGCTATTTTCCTCTGAATGTTACTTCTTGTGATTTCTTCTTGTTGTTAAGTGCCGTCGAGTTGGTTCCGACCCATAGTGACCCTGTACAGGGTTTCCGAGGGTGTAAATCTTTACGGGAGTAGAAAGCTTCATCTTTCTCCCGCGGAGCGGCTGGTAGTTTCGAACCGCTGACCTTAAGGTTCGCAGCTCAATTCGTAACCACTACGCTACCAGAGCGCCTTTGGTTACTAAATACGGTAGAACCCTGGTATATAGCTCTGTAGGATAAACAGTCAACCCTAAGGTCCATTTGAACCGCAATGTCGGCAGTTTAAACTCAGCAACTATTGATGGCATTTAACAACAACAACTATATATGTTACATTACACAATTTAAAATTTCAACAATGTTTAACATATATGAAAAACAAATAACATTCAACCGTAACACAATAAATCTACTCCTGATATGTTCCTCCCTCCCCCATTATTGTTGGTAATCAATATACAACCTATATTCGATATATCTGAACCATAGGTTGGCAGTTCAAACTCGCCAGCCACTCCTTGGAAACCCTATACAAGGTGGCTGTGAGTTGGAACCAACTTAATGGCACTTAACAGCAAGAACAACTTTGTACTTCTTTCTCACATGTATTGCTTGTGGGATTTAATTCTTCAGTTTATTCTCTGAAATTGCCATATATTTGGTCCTTGTGATTGCCCATGTTTTTTGTTTTTTTTTTTGAGATTATTTTCTTTTTTTGTTTGCTTTCCTATGTATAGGAATGAGTACTTACTTATCACTCTTGCCATTCCATTTGGAGTATTCCATTGAATCATACTTACAGAGCTTGTTTGGTGGCAGCAAATTCCCAGAATTTGTTTGGAAATGTAGTGATTTCCCCCTCATTTTTGAATGATATTCTAACTGATTAAAGAATTCTTGGTTGGCATTTGTTTTCTTTCTGTTTTTTATTTATGTTGTTCCATTGTCTTCCGATTGCTAGAATTTCTGGGGAGAACTCCACACTGATTCTTATAAAAACCCCTTGATATATGTTACATTGCATTTTTCTCTTGCTTTCAGAATTCGTTGAAATTCTTGTCTTTGGGTTTCAAGAATTTTATTAGGATATGGCATTACATTGAACTTTTTGTATTTCTTTTAATTGGCATTCCTATAGCTTCCTGTACTTCAGGCTTGATTCTCAATTAAAATCTGAGGTCTCTCTGATTATCTTTTGGAAATTGTCTCTGTGTGTTTATTGTTGTCAGGATTATCTGGGAGTCCAATAATTCTAATGTTAGATTTCTTCACTGAATCCCATATTTCCTTTTGGATTTGTTTGCTTTTCTTTGTTCTTTTCTTGTTTCTCTTGAAAGTTGAAATATTCAGTTATTTTTGTCTTCTAGTTAATTTATTCTGTCTTTTTTCTTTGGGACTCTGTTGTTGAGTGTTTTTCTTGCTTTTCCTAATCCAGTTGTTTCATTCTTCTGTTCCAGTTGTATTACTGTTATTAGGTGTGATTAGATCAGTTCTGACTCAATAGTGACCTTATGTACAACAGAACAAAACACTGCCCAGTCCTATGCCATTCTTTTGTTTTCAGTTTCCACATTGTCTCTCATTTTGTTCCTCCTATTGTCTCCTGATTTTTGCTAGTTTGTTTTCTGTGTGCGTTTTTGCTGTCTTTAAATGTATTTAACACCATAGTCTGACCATTATTAAGTCTTTACATTATTCTTGCCTTCACAGGAGAAATTTCCTATTCTTTGTTTTGTTTTTGATGGATCCTTCTTTTGTGATTATGTATTTTACTATTTTGGGTTGAATTTGGACCATTTTGCTATCTTTGTTTTTGTTGTTGTTGGTAAGTACCGTAGAGTTGGTTCCAACCCATAGAGATCCTGTATAGGGTTTCCAAGGAGCAACTGGTGAGCTTGAACCACTGATCTTATAGTTCAAACTGACTGCAGTCTGGTGCATTAACCTACAGCGCCACACCAGGACTCCTTTATTTACTTTATTCACTATCTTTATTTACTTTGAATTTTGTGTTCTTGTTTTGTGGGAAATTTTTCTGATTGGCAGTACAGGGACCAAGCACTCTGCTGCCTGAAAGGCCAGGGCCTATACCTAGCAGCCACTCCATGGGACAAAAAGGCAGCAGGCCATCTTTGCAGACTCACAGCCCTGGGAGCCCTTTGGAGCAGCTCCACTCAGCTTCCCAGGGTCTCTTGAGTTTGAATCAACACAGCATCAGTGTGCACTTGGTGTCTTCTCCTGAAGACCACTTCTTCTTATAGTTGTGTCCAGTGCTTATTGAGAAGTTCTGGATGCTGATCACAGGAATGTAATATGCATGTATGGGTTGGTGGGGGCAAGGGAAAGGAGCTATACACAGATGCTGATGTAAACAGTAGGGTTCAACTTTCTTGTGGCAAAGCTGAGGGCTTTCTAAGTTTTTCTCTCATGGGTGTCCCTGCCCAGGCTCACCCACAGTGTCCCTCTATGGGCTATTTTACCACTGTGTTGGCCTATTAGTTTGAAGTATTCAACCCTTGTCTTGATGCCTTTGTTGTCCATCCAAGTCCTGGTACCTGTTTGTCTCAGACCTCATCAAGATTCAGCAGCACTGTTTCACAGCACCATGGTGTCTCTTCACACCCCTCTCAATTGCCCAGCACATGAACTCCCACACAATCTTAAAAAAGTTCAGACTACAACTTTGTCAGATTAGCGTCTTTTTTATGATCCCTGTTTGGGGTGTTACCCAGCCATGTCTCACAACTGCTATAGAGAGGTAGTGGTACAAATAGTAGCAAGTAGGTTCTCTCAGATCAGATTCTGTGCCAGATTCAGGTCTCAGTCCAACTCTTCTTCTACAGACTCAGGGGAATTGAATTGTGTTGAGTCTAGCATTCCTTTGAAGCTAGGCCTGTCCTGTAGGACACCACACATGGCTTCACTCATCTCTCTAATTGTCTAATTCAGAACCTGAGCACAAGTGAACTAAATCTGTTCGGCCCATGGTGGACTTCACATGGGTGGCAGCTAATGTGTGCCTGTGTTTTTGCCCACAGAGGATATATTCCCCTGCAAGTCTTGTGGCATCTGGTACCGGAGTGAGCGGAATCTGCAAGCCCATTTAATGTACTATTGCAGTGGGAGGCAAAGAGAGGCTGCTCCGGTGTCAGAAGAAAATGAAGACAGTGCTCATCAGATTTCCAGCCTGTGCCCCTTCCCACAATGCACCAAGAGCTTTTCAAATGCTCGTGCGCTAGAAATGCACCTGAATTCACACAGTGGTAAGTGCTTCCATTGTTTCTTCTGTTGTCCCTGGACACTAGAATTTTTCTAAACATACATGTATATGAGGGGCTTCAAAAAGCTCATGGAAAAATGCCATTACCTTTTCATTCCATTTTTCCACAAACTTTTTAAAGCCCTCTCGTATATACATACTGCCATGTATACATTAATGTATATACCCATAGATATATGTATGCAATTTTCATCAAGGTATGTATGCAGTATATATATATATATATGAATATGGCACTATAGGATAAGCACTGGACCACAAGGCCGGTTTGAACCACGAGGATGCTGCATCCTGGCAACCCTACACAGGGTCACAATGAGTTGGAAACAACTCAATGACACTTAACAATAACAACATACATCTATATCTATATAAATATGCACTTTAAAGCAAATTCCTTGAACCCGCTGGGTTATTTTATGCCAGTAGTAATTCAGATATATACTCAAGAAATAGGACACAAATTCTTTCTTAACAACAACAGCTGTCAGACTACAGGCCAAATTCTAACTATTTTTTTCAACTGAGGAAAAATAGCATTATTTTTGGGTGAAAAGTCTTAGTGCCTTTTGTACGTTGTCATCAGTATTCACTGATATGAGTGATGTGATCTTTGGAAACTGACCAGTGTTTCTTACATGCTAGGGGAGAAACTGTAAGTACATAAAAATAATTATTTGCCTAATTGAAACAGCTATCATTTGTGTAGATCCAATTAAAATCATACTTAAGAGAAATTAACTTTTAAATTTAGAACTATAAATGTTCTTGGCTTCCAAAGTACACTTCATAACAAGTTAGTTGTTTTATGTTGCATAAAATCAGTGTTTAGTAGTATGTTTTAAAATTATTTAAGAAAAATTAGACTGAAAACAAAGGTTTTTTTGTTTTGATTTTGTTTTTCCCAAAGCCCACTCTTAATAGCCAGGTGGCAAGTATTCCCATTTATTCTGGAGTTGTAGACCCAACTATTGTTAGTTTCATCATATAGCATCCAAATTTCCATATATTTTTAAAATTCAAAGTTAATCACATGTACTCAGTTACATTAACTTTAAATAGTTTTAGAAACATTCCTTGATGGGGCAAACCAGGAGTTGGAATCACGACTGCTCAAGAGTCAAAATACAAAAATTGAAGGACATCTCAGGGTGACTGCTTCAGCTGTTTTGCCGTGGTTAAATAATAAAAACACTGAAATAAGTTCTGGATTTTTAAAACAGTCCCATCTAAACTATGTCTAATCATTCAAGGCACTAATAAAGTGCAAGTTTTTATCATTGAACTGATGAACTTGGAACTTAAAAGTAGGCAATTTCACATCTGCTCAGTCTCTTCCTTTCTGTGTAAAGGCCTAAACTTTATGTAAGTGCTAAAGCTGGGGAAGTAGGTTGGCTGCCACAGAGAGTAAAGAATATAGAGAGAAGAGTCCTTTCAGTGAAATGGAAAAATTAATATTGGATAAATTAAGGAAAAAAGGAGATAGTCCCTGGCATTACTATACAAATGAGCATCTCTTCCATTTGGTCAGCTGATAAATATAAAAGAAAGTTCTCCTTTTAGTCTAGAATGCAGAGAGGAAAACCACTCTTGGTTTAACCATACAACAACAGATGGGGACCAGATTGACCTTAGTGATGCCTATATACCACAGTCAATGGTGATGTTCAAAATGTGAATTACTACAAACAGGATGTGGCTAGTCAGCATGGATGCTGGTCCTAAACAACTGATTAGTGTGCTACTACTTATCAGCTATCAGCCCTGGATAGAGATAAACCCTGGTTATCAAAACCAATGACTAAAATTCTAGATTCATGCCAAACATAAACCAAAAAGTTCTGAATTGCTTTACAAAAATGGTTTCCATTTGGATTATTTTTATTAAAATCCTAACTGTTATACTGAAAATCATTTGATTTGCACACAGTCTTCAATAGTAACTCTACTGAAAGTCCACTTTATCCTAATGTGGATCATAGTATAACGGGGAGATTACTGAACTTGAAATCATAAAATCTGAGGTTTAGGCATGGACTCATCACTTTCTAACTTCATTAGCACCTTCAATTCCCTTGGATTCTTTGAGCTTCTTTCCTGAAATGTAAAATGAGAACAATGGCACAAATTCCGCTGTCCTGGGATATTACGTATGAAAGTGCTTTAGAAACTGTAAAGTGCTGCTACATTATCACGCAGAACAAAACGTGTTGCAAGGAAAAAAGTTAATATCACAAATAAGATTTTGAAGATTTTCGATTTATTCCTGCTGGGTTGAAGACATTATGTCCCCTTAGTAAAGGTTGTTGTCATCAGAAAGCTGGCACATGTGTTTCTTAGTACTCTTATTTTGTATGTTTCTACAGGAGTGAAAATGGAAGAATTTCTCCCCCCTGGTGCGAGTCTAAAATGCACTGTGTGTAGCTACACTGCTGACTCTGTGATCAACTTTCACCAACACCTGTTCTCCCATCTCACTCAAGCTGCCTTCCGATGTAATCATTGCCACTTCGGCTTCCAGACGCAGAGGGAGTTATTGCAGCACCAGGAGCTCCATGTCCCTGGCAGCAAACTTCCCAGAGAAAGTGACATGGAACATTCTCCAAGTGGAACTGAGGACAACTTACAGCCACCCGTAGACTTGCTGACCAGAAGCGAACTTCCTCAGAGCCAAAAGTCCATGCAGACTAAAGAAGCAAGCTCTGACACAGAGCTGGACAAGTGTGAGAAGAAGAATCAGCTGTTTTTCACTAACCAGAAACCGGAGATACAGCCTACAGCAAATAAACAAAGCTTTTCTTATACAAAAATAAAGTCAGAGCCCTCTAGCCCAAGACTCGCCTCCTCTCCAGTTCAGCCTAATATTGGACCCACTTTCCCTGTGGGTCCTTTCCTATCTCAGTTTGCTTTTCCCCAAGATATCACAATGGTCCCTCAAGCTTCAGAGATCTTAGCCAAAATGTCTGAACTGGTTCATCGGCGACTGAGGCATGGAAGTAGTAGCTACCCTCCTGTAATTTATAGCCCCTTGATGCCCAAGGGTGCTACTTGTTTTGAGTGCAACATAACATTCAATAATTTGGATAATTATCTAGTGCACAAAAAACATTATTGCAGCAGCCGATGGCAGCAGATGGCTAAGTCCCCAGAGTTCCCTGGCGTTTCAGAAAAGATACCTGAGGCTGTGAGTCCCAACACTAGCCAGACCTCCATCAACCTTCTCAACCCAGCTGCTCACGCTGCTGATCCTGAGAATTCACTTCTTCAAACATCCTGCGTCAATTCTTCCACTGTTTTAGATTTAATTGGGCCAAACGGGAAAGGCCTTGACAAGGATTTTTCCACTCAAGCTAAAAAACTCTCCACCTCCAGTAACAGTGATGATAAAATTAATGGAAAACCTGTTGATGTGAAAAATCCCAGCCTCCCCTTAGTGGATGGGGAAAGTGACCCCAATAAGACTACCTGTGAAGCTTGCAACATTACCTTCAGCCGGCACGAAACATACATGGTTCACAAACAGTACTATTGTGCTACACGCCATGATCCTCCACTAAAGAGATCTGCTTCCAGCAAAGTGCCTGCCATGCAGAGAACCATGCGCACACGCAAGCGAAGGAAGATGTATGAGATGTGCCTGCCTGAACAGGAACAACGGCCTCCGCTGGTCCAACAGAGATTCCTTGATGTAGCCAACCTCAGTAATCCTTGTACCTCGACTCAAGAACCCACAGAAGCACTGGGAGAATGCTACCACCCAAGATGTGAGATCTTCCCAGGAATTGTCTCTAAGCACTTGGAAACTTCTCTGACCATCAATAAGTGTGTTCCCGTTTCCAAATGTGACACGACTCATTCCAATGTTTCCTGCCTAGAGATGGACGTGCCAATAGATCTCAGCAAAAAGTGTTTATCCCAGTCTGAGCGGACCAGCACGTCTCCCAAAAGGTTGCTGGACTACCATGAGTGCACAGTGTGCAAGATCAGTTTCAATAAGGTAGAAAACTACCTGGCCCACAAGCAAAATTTTTGCCCAGTCACTGCGCATCAGCGCAATGACCTGGGCCAACCTGATGGTAAAGTGTTTCCGAATTCAGAAAGTGAACGAAACAGTCCTGATGTAAGCTATGAGAGAAGCATCATAAAATGTGAGAAAAATGGGAATCTGAAGCAGCCTTCCCCCAATGGAAATTTATTTTCATCCCACTTAGCAACCCTCCAAGGCCTGAAAGTCTTTAGTGAAGCCGCTCAGCTCATTGCTACAAAAGAAGAAAACAAACATTTGTTTCTTCCACAATGCCTTTACCCTGGAGCAATAAAGAAAGCAAAAGGGGCTGACCAGCTTTCTCCATACTATGGAATAAAGCCAAGTGATTATATTTCTGGTTCTCTGGTCATTCATAACACTGACATAGATCAAAGCACAAATGCCGAAAATGAATCCCCCAAAGGCCAGGCTTCCTCAAATGGGTGTGCTGTGCAGAAGAAAGATTCTCTGCCACTCTTGCCCAAAAATAGAGGCATGGTCATCGTTAATGGTGGACTGAAACAAGATGAGAGACCTGCTACCAACCCACAACAAGAGAACATTTCCCAGAATCCTCAGCATGAAGATGGGCACCAGTCTCCCTCTAGGATCTCTGAGAACCCATTAGCTGCAAATGAGAATCTCTCACCAGGAATTCCCTCAGCGGAGGAACAGTTGTCTAGTATAGCAAAAGGCGTAAATGGCTCCACTCAGGCTCCGACCAGTGGGAAATATTGCCGGCTGTGTGACATCCAGTTCAACAACCTTTCAAACTTTATAACTCACAAGAAGTTTTATTGCTCCTCACATGCAGCAGAACATGTCAAATGAAAGAACAAACTAAATAAACATCAGTCACCTTTGGTACCAGTGTTTAGTATGTTGTTCTACCCAGTCCAGAAAAAAAGCAAAAGCTGTGTGAATTACATCTTCTTTCTGGCTGAGTTGAATGAAGACTTACAGTGTAATTTCATTACAGTTCATTAGTAAAGTGTATTATTGGTGCCATTTTCAAAAAAAAAAAAAAAAATTAATTTATTTTACCAGCAGTATTCATAGCTGTGGTTATGTTATTTTTTATTTAAAACTTTATATTAAAGTCATTTGTAATGTTATTGTATAGTTATTGTGTAGCACATATGGTTTGCACTGTATAGTAGCTTTTAAAAAATAGTCACAAACAATACAGAAAAGCATTTTAGAAATAGCTTCAAAAGCACTTGTGTATCTTGATTTTTTTCCTTATATGCTGTTGCAGATCTATGTAGATGCTAAAATATAACTTGCAAGATCTTCTAAATACACATACACATGCTGTAAGTTCGCCTTAAGATTTCAATTCTTGGATAATCAGGCTCCGTTTGCACTTTATATTTTAGCAGATACAGTTTCTTAGTCACTAGGCTTTGCATTGGTATGTAGCAGTATGTTTCTGTCCATTTTCTTATCTTAAACATGTATGTTAAATGAAGATGGCAATTTTTTTCTTGTATAGTACTTGTATTTTCTTTCGCTGATGCAGCTCTCTCAATTTTTAAACCTTTGCTGTTAAATGCAATACTTTATAAAGAATGAACAAAATTACTGGAAGCAGTATTGTAAGTAATGAGGTAGTATTAATCAGTTTTATCTTTTGAAAGGCACAGTCTAAATCGAAACCCTAAACTCAATGCTGCAAGTATGAATTTAATTCATATATAAGATCTATTTAAATATAAGAGTAGCAATACTGCACCTGGTGATCACAAAGATAATGTTCTACTTCTGATAGAAATAATTTCTCAACAAATGTTGTTACTATGCATGTATATGAATGGAATAAAATTCCAGATTGTTGGAGAAATTTGGTATACTTTTTTTTCCTTTAAAATACAAGGGAAACTCTATACCTATTCTTTGAGATGAAAATGGGTTCAAAACAGCACAGAATAGCTGTAGAAACAAGATGACGAACCAGTAGAGAGATATATTATCTTTTGTTGTTGTTGTTAAGTGCCGTCGAGTCAGTTCTGACCCATAGCGACCCTGTACAAGGTTTCCGAGGGTGTAAATCCTTATGGGAGTAGAAAGCCTCATCTTTCTCCTGCAGAGCGGCTGGTAGTTTCAAACACTAACCTTAAGGTTCGCAGCCCAATTCGTAACCACTACGCTACCAGAGCTCCTTCTTTTAGATGCACTTAATTAGATAAGCGTTGAACTACAAGGTCAGAGGTTCAAACCCACCAGCTGCTCCTAGGAAATCTTATACAGGGTCTCGCTTTGAGTTGAAAGCAACTCAACAGCAGTTAACAACAACAACAGCAATTTATATAACTTATTAAATTAAATAGAGGTTCCAGGTTATGGATATAGAAATACTGCTGATTATATTGTATATAATAAACCCTGTCAGTCTCCCACCTACCATCACTGCCATAGCTTGATCAAGAACAATTTCATGAGTCTCTAAATAGCTTACAAAACCTACACACGAAGTTGTACAAATGTTGATAAAATCTACCCAACTTTCATATGGAGTTTACCAGAGTGGTTTACATTTTGGGACATGGTGAAGTGGTATATGATAAAATGACTCTGATGAGAAAAGATGCAGAGATCTCTTGCTTGCAAATTATAAAAGACATTAGATTTCATACATCATTTGTACACTCCAGGGATTTGTGTATCGAGGGAGGTTGAGAGTAGACAGTGTGGGTCAAATCATGGAGGACACCAAGGGTCAATGAGAGGAGTTGAGATGTGGTTAAATAGATAAGGTGGCATCTGCTGCCAATCCAGATAAATGATAGACCACTGCAGTCTTAGAAACCTTCCTGTCTGGAAACTCAACTACCCTAACTGTGACTAAACCACATTATTTGAAAATAGGCTATGATACATTATCATTTATCCATATTGGATTTGATGGCATAATGAACATCTTGTGCTTTCCCCAATGCACAAAAATGTTTATACTGTCAAGAACGTCTCTTTAGTTGCTTATTCAGAAAATAATTTTTAGATTTAAAATCTTGGCCTTAACTGATTTTTATGACTCCATTAGTTAATGACTCCACTGAAGGGAACAGAACTAATGAGCTTAAAAAGCCAGTAGTAGTTTCTGAAATCCTTGGGGACCCATGGGGTCATATAGACCTGCATAAACACTCTCAGATTGGAACTGGTAGGACTGAGTATCCCTAGCAAGACTTCCTTTCTCGATGCCTGCCTGCTTTTTCCTATAGAAAAAGAAAAGAAGCAGACCAACATATTGAGTATTTATTAAACACCTAAGTTGGTACTCACCATTTTGAGGATGACAGCAAATAAGATCAGGCGTGATTGCTTCCCTAAAGGACCTCAGAATCTGACTGCTGTTTCTCATCCCTCTTCACTCCTAGAATCACTTTGGGAACTTTTTTAAAAAATGACCATGGGTTTCGGTGGGTTATTTTGTACATTGTGCCTCAAACCAGGTGAAATAAAGAAAAAAATCATGTCTTTAAAGTCTAGGAATTAATATCTTTTAGAATCTGTCCAGGTGTTATTCTAAAGTATACTGAATGGCAAACTAGGACTAAGTTTTAAGAATGGGCTATATAGGATGATTGTGATTAAGTACAGTGTTGTTGTTGTTAAGTGCTGTAGAGTCAGTTCCAGCGACATTTTTTAGGGTTTCCAAGGAGCTGTTGGTGAGATTGAACTGATAATCTGCAGTTCAAACTGACCTTGTGGTCCAGTGCTTATCCTATAGAAAGGTCAAAAAATGGGGGAGTGTAAAACAAGAAACCAATATGGGATGAAAGACTTGGGAATAACTTTATGGATAGGGTAGAGGCTGGAAATATTGAAGAACGCTTCCTGTCCATGGATCCTGAATTATTTGTGTTCTATATCGACTTAACAATAATATCTAAGAGGATATATTGTTTATTGTTTGTATAGTTGAGAGTAAGTTCTAGTAGCTATTTATAGAAGGGAATTAACATCTTGCCTGAAATATAAAATTCCCACCTGAATTGGACCCTGGAGAGTACAGAGGAGGGGAGTGACATTTCTGCCTGTGGATAACATTGTATGTTACAGAATAAAAGTGGAACAAGACTTGCTTCTGAGAATGAATACTGAGTACAATTTATTTTTTCAAAGAAGATGGTTTTAATTGAAAAGGAAAAGAAAATAAGATTATAAATAAGGATCTGGTTATCACAAGACCTCAAATGCCAGACAAAGGCTAATGAGCTTACCCTAAACTTTGTTGTTTAAATAAAGTCAATAAATGAATGTTGTATTTAGTAGCACTGATAGAGTGAATGTAAAACCTAGATGTAGAAAGAAGGTGATTAGTTAGAAGACAATGATACTGATCCAAATTGGGAGGGAGATGGGAGAATAAACCAGGTAGATGGAGAAGGATAAGACGGAGTACAGGGTTACATAATAAATGTTTAACCAACAGGAATTAATAACCAGATTCTGAAGACCAAATCAAAGATCTTTAGCCCTCACTGATAAAAACGCTTCTCATTCAACAAGAAAGCATTTAGGTCAGAATATTGGTATCAGTTGAGTAGTTTTGCGGAGGCAGGTAAAAAGGGTGATGATTTGTTCATATTGGTTCTTCAGATTCTTCTGTGGAATTTAACACTCTACAAAATACTTGTGTTGCTAGTTGCCAACAAGTTGGCTCTAGTAATCATAAGCACAGATACTAACCTAAACCAAACAAGCTTCCTGTGGAGTAAAGTCCGATTATAGGAGAGAATAGAACTATCCCATAGAGTTTCCAAGGCTGTGATCTTTTCAGAGACAGACTGCCACATCTTTCTCTTACTGAGCAGCTGGTTGGTTCAAACTGTGATCTTTCCGTTAGCAGTCAAGTGCTTAACCACTATACCACCAGTGCTTCCTTACACAATAATCAAAATCTACTAAGTCAATATTTCAGAACGAGAGCAGGATTTTATTTTATTGGGGGTGGGGCAAAGCAACCTATGTAGGGCATTTTCTACTATCCTTCCCTTGAACACAATAATAATTGAATAAACCAAAGGGTATGTGAAGCTTTGGTCTACACCAACATAAATTAAGCTAGTAGCAGAATGTAATGTCTAATTTTTTTTCTTTGAATTGCTGGTATATAGTCAATTTGGCTATGTAAAACTACTGCAGTTTTTAAAAGATGCAACATAGACATTTAAATTCAAACAGATATTCAAATTAAAACTGAAAAACGAGTGTTGATGGTCTCTGTGAACACTACCTAAACACCTTTCAATTAGAGCCCTCTCATTATCAGGTGAAACTAAGGGTCAGAAGTTTTTAAGAGCTGAAAATCATAAAGCTAATGAGTAAGATCCAGAGACCTTGGTCTTGCTTCTTTCTCCACTAAACCAGAAAGCAGGTACTGGAAAAAATCTGGGGCTACAAAGAAAGGTGATGTTTCCCTTAAAATGCCTAAATTTCAATGATGTAAGTTCCCACCAGCTTGAATGCCAGACTTTGAACTGACCAGCTAATAAGATAACTGCAGTGTAACAACTTTGATGAGATTGCTGCTGTGTTGGGCACAACTGTCTGCTGGTGATCACCATTGCTCCCATATTCTGGTTTCAAGAAAAAAAGATACTGTCTTTCCTTGGCCACATGATCAGAGATTCCAGACGGTCTGCACTGAACACTATACTGCATGCCAGAAACCATACTCTTAATTAACAATATTTCTTATAGTTCAGAAGGAAAGGGCAATAAGGAGACCAACTCTCATATACTGAACTCCTACAGCCCAGAGTTGATCCCAAATTCTCTTCAAGGGCAACAGTTTGACCCAAGTTCACACCTGTCTCTACCCTGAGTTGGTCCACACAGCTCCAAGCTTTGGCATTGTCTCAACAGTTTCATATCCAGCAGTAGCCAGAAAAGCAGTTTTTCCCATATCCTAGCCTCAGGCTAGGATTCCTGGCGTGACGCTATAGGATCAGCACTGGAGTGTGAACCACCAGGTCGGCAGTTGAAACCCACCAAGCTGCTCCTCAGAAACCCTATACAGGGTTGCTGTGAGTTAGAGTTGACTCCATGGCACTTTACAACAACAACCCTCAGGCTACCCTCTGTAATAATACTTTAGGATTTAAGATGGATGCTTTTAACCCCAACTTACACCTCTAAGGAACCCTGCTGGCACAGTGGGTTAAGCATTGGGCTGCTAAGCATAAGATGGGTAGGCCAAATTCACCAGCTGCTCAACATGTGAAAGATACTACACACTACTTCCATAAACATGTAGAACCTCAGAAACCCTATGAACAGTTCTACTCAGTCTTATGGGGATGCTAAAAGTCCTAGTCAATTCAACAGTAGTGGGTGTGTGTGAAACTTACACCTCTAAGCACAGAAGACCTCAAAAGACAGCAAATTCTGGGTTTCTTAAGTAACAGAGATATTAATGTTGTTGTTAAGTGCCACCAAGATGATTTCGACTCATAGTGACCCTGTACAGGGTTTCTGAGAAACAGCTGGTGGGTCTGAACCACTGACCTTGTGGTTCATAATTCAGTGCTTATCCTACACACCACATCAGGAGTCCAGAGACATCAATAGCCAGTCTAATACTTTCATGGGATGAATTTACTGTCGTTTGAGCCTCTTCTGATTTTTCCTGGGAGACTGCTTAGAGAAGAACACATATATAGGCCAGAAAGAAAATAGAAGATATAAACAAAAGATGGTTTAAATGTACACTTAGGAAGAAAACCTTTATCCAAAGACAGTAGCCCATGAAAATAAAACAAAAATGAGATAAATTACATAGGCAGTTTTTTCTGTTAATTTCTAAAGTGGTCAAGTTTCTTTAGTGTTATCGTATCTCAAAAATTTCCTTACAGGAAATATGCTTTCTTTATGTCCATCACCAATGAATTAATAAATATTAGTAAATAAATGAAAGTAGTGGTTTTCTCATAACTAAAAACAGTCATGTCCAAAATAAATTCAAACTTTATACTTAAAATTCTGTTTCTTTTAATTATTAAAAAGGCTATTTTTTCCATTTTCTAATAGTCAATAATTCAAAATAATATCAACTTGATCTACCTCGTTATATAATAAGGGAAATGCCCAAGTAATAGATATTTTCATCACATGAAACAGGACATAAATAACATTGTCACGTTTTAATTTTAAAACCATCCTTCACATTAAACCTTTAAGATTCATTTTTAAAAGTATCAATATTATAAACATTTTTTAATCAAAATTTGTATATTCATTTGTGTATAATATTGTTGTTAGATGCCTGTGAGTCAGTTCTAAATCATAGCGTCGCGCGTGCACCACAGAATGAAACCCTTTCTGGTCCTGCACCACCCTCAAAAGTGTTGTGATGCTTAAGACCATTGCTGTCGCTACTGTATCAATCTAGCTTGTTGGGGGTTTTCTTTTTTGCTGACCCTCCACTTTACCAAGCATGATTTCTTTCACCAGAGATCGGTCCCATATGATAACTTGTCTGAAGTATGAGACACTAAGTATCACCATCCTGGCTTCTAAGGAGCACTCTGGTTGTACTTTCAACAGATACCTGCTTCTTTTTCTGGCAGTTCATGGTAACTTCAGTATTCTTCTCCAACACCACAACTCATATGAATTAAGTCTTTTAATACATTGTCTAATTAACTGTCTGTTCATTGTCTAATTTTCATATGAGGCTGTTGAAAATACCATGGCTTTTTTCAAGCACACCTTAATCCTCAAACTGATATCTTTGTTCTTGAGCACTTTAAAGAGGTCTTGACGACAGATTTGCCTACTGCAAAATACTTCATTTGATTTCTTGACTGCTGCATCCATGAATGTTGATTATAGATCCACGCATAATGAATTCTTTGATAACTTCAATCTTTTCTCCATTTATCATAATTTCATTTATTGGTCCAGTTCTGAGGATTTTTTGTTTTCCTTACATGGAGGTGCAATCTATACTGAAAGTTGTGGTTTGTGATCTTCATCTGTATTTTAAGTCTTTTTTGCTTTCAGCAAACAAGTTTGTATCATCTGCATCTTGTGGGTTGTTAATATGAGTCTTCCTTCAATGCCATTTTTTTTTTGTCGTATAATCCACCTTCTTGGATTATTTGCTCAGAATACAGATTGACTAAGTATGGTGAAAGAATGTAACTCTGGTGCACAACTTTCCTAATTTTAAACCATTCAGTGTCCCCTTTCTCTATTTAAACATTGTCTCTTGGTCTACGTTCAGGTTCCTCATGAGCACAATATGTTCTGGAATACTCATTTTTTTGCAAAGTCATCCATAGCTTGTCACAATTCACTCAGTCAGAAGGCTTTGCACAAGAATATATCTTTCTGGTATTTTCTGCTTTCAGACATGATCCATCTGACATCAGCAGTGATATCCCTAGTTCCACATCCTCTTCTGAATCCAGCTTGGATGTCTGGCAGTTCTTTGTTGATGTACAGTTACAGCCATTTTTCAATTTTCTTCAGGAAAAAACAAAACAAACTTGCTTACATGTGATATTATTGTTCAGTGATTTCCACATTCCATTTGATCACCTGTTTTGGAAATGGGCACAAATATGGATCTCTTCCAATTGGTTGGTCAGATAGGTAACTATCTTCCCAATTCCTTGGCATATATAAGTGAGTGCCTCCAATGCTGCATCAGTTTGTTGAAATATTTCAGTTTGTATTCCATCAACTCCTGGAGCCTTGTTTTTCACAAATACATTGAGTGCACTTTGGACTTCTCCCTTCAGTACCATAGGTTCTTGATAATACACTAATTTTTGAAATGGTTGAACATCAACTATTTATTTTTTGTTCATTGACTATATATTCCTTGCATCTTCTTTTGATGCTTTCTGCATCATTCAATATTTTGCCCATAGAATCCTTCAATATTCCTAATTTAGCCTCGAATTTTTTTCTTCATTTCTTTAATCTTGAGAAATGCTGAGTATGTTCTTCCCTTTTACTTTTCTAATTCCGGGTCTTAGCACATTTCATTTTAATGCATGATTTGTCTTCTCATGCTGAAATTTGAAATTTTCTAATCAGTTCCTTAACTTCCTCATTTCTTCCATTCACTTTAGCATCTCTACACTGGAGAGCAAGTTTCAGAGTCTCTTCTGACATCCATTTTTATCTTTTCTTTATGTCCTTTTAAATGTCCTTTTGTTTTCTTTCTGTATAATATTCTTGATGTCAACCCACAAATCTTCTGGTATTTGGTCATTAGTGTCTAATGCATCAAGTCTGTTCTTGAGATGGTTTCTAAATTCAGGTGGGATATGTTCAAGATATAGTTTAGCCTTCATGGAATTGCTTTAATTTTCTTCAGCTTCAGACTGAACTTGCATATGAGCAATTGATGGTCTGTTCCACAGTCTTCCCCTTGGCCTTGTTTTGGCTGATGGTATAGAACTTTTCCACCATCTCTTCCCACAAAAGTAGTCAATTTAATTCTTGTGTATTCCATCTGGTGAGGTGCATGTGTACGTTGTTGTTGTTAAGTGCCGTCAACTTGGTTCCAACCCATAGCGACCCTGGATAGGGCTTCTGAGAAGCAACTGGTGAGCTTGAACTACTGACCTTGCAATTCAAATGGCTTTGCAATCTGGCACATTAACCCACAGAACCACACCAGGACCCTAGTGAGGTGCATGTGTATAGCTGCCTTTTATGTTGTTTGAAAAAGATATTTGCAATGAATAAGTGATTAGTCTTGCAAAAGTCTATCATGCAGGAGAGTCAGGGCTTGATGGTGGATAGCATAGAGGTTAACTGAAGTTTGCCATTAGCAATACCACAGAATACCAGACGAAGCAGGTTCAGGGCAGAGCACCAAAACTCTGAACCACATATCTAGGAATATTTAAATCGTTTGAAGGCTTACAGCTAGTGGAACTTGTAGCAGAAGTAAGAAATCCCATACTTCAGAATCTGCCATGCTTGGTGGCCCAGAGCCAACAACTTGGGTGAGAACAAATGGCAAGACCAAGTGGGGGAGAAAGCAGATCCACCATGGAATAATGCCACAGGAACTTCGGAGCAAAGGTGGACAAAATACTTTGTTGGTTTTGCTTTGTTTTGATTTTTGTTTTTGGTATCTGTTCATTGGCACACCACTGTTTGTGCACCTCCATTCTGATAACCAGGAAGGGGGTGCCTGACTGAATGGACACCCCCCCACCCCTACCATGGGTGGGTTCTACTGCCACGCTTGCGCACAGATACTCTCAGCATTTGCAGAAACAGGCAGCTCAGCAGCCAGCCCGAACTATTTATTAATAGATAAAAGGCCAGAACTAGGGATGTGGAGAGGGAGAGAGAGTTTAAAAACAAAACAGGCCAAAAGTTAAATCCTGAGCTACAGCATAATAACCAACAGTGGCAGCTTAAAATATATCAGGCAGCCTTGAAGGCAAGAAGCTAAAAGAGGATATTTAAATCACACTCATATTAGGCTACAGATTTATGTTTTTTCTTTTTCTTCTCTCCCTCCTCTCCCTTTTCTGCAATTATAGACTACAGTATCCAATCTAGATATTTTTGTTGTTGTTTTTTGGTGGTTTTATTTTTTCTTTCTCTTTTTTCTTATTTTTTTGCTGTTGCTATTTTGTTGTTTTTTTATTCTCCCTTTTACCTTTAGGGGACTTTTTCTCTCCCTATATTACCCAAGAAGAGAAATATAGTCAATCTACAATCACACCCTA
>NW_006408519.1:6382455-6393301 GCF_000296735.1 Chrysochloris asiatica
TGGATACTACTCTGTGGAGATTCTACCTTCCTCCATGCCCTCTGAATCTAGGTTCCCTCTTGAAAGTTTGTAAGTCAGTCACTTCTTGCCTTTGTAGCCCCTCATTTTGGGTAGCCAATGTCCAAGTTGCCCATCCCTGTCTACTCTGTGTATGGAGTGGGTGGGAATGATCAATAAATCCTGATTGCATGTTTGATCAATTTGAAACTGAAGAAATTGATAGAATTAAATTTCATCATCACTTACTATAGTGATTGCTGTATAAATTTGAAGAGTATTAATATTAACTGGTCTTCCTACAGCACTGTATGAGGTTGAATAAAAAATTATCTGCACTCTGCCTGCAGAGTTTATTTTAATCAACTTTTAGAAAAGACAAATACATCATTTTTTGACATAATCTCCTTGCTTTTCAATATACATTGTGCATCTGTCAACACTGCTAATATTTCCTTATTTAAAAAAAAGGAAAAAAAAAGTTTTATGCTGACCTGCAAGCCAGGAATGCACAACTGCCTTCACTTCTTAATCAGAGGTGAATCATTGTTCTTGAAGGGCTGCTTTCAGGGAACCAAACAGGGTGATAGTCTGATGCATCAAGAGCAGGATTACAAGGAGGAGGCTTTAACACCTGAAAAGGAAGTGTTTGCAGAGTGTCAAAGGCATAGGCAGAGGTGTAAGGGTATGTGCATTGTCATGCAAAATCACAATTCCTTAGGCTTCAGCTCTTCAGTGAGCATCTCATTGTATGGAGCACTGTGATTGAAACCTTTTTCCTGATAGTGTTCCAAAACAGGTCCTTGAGAATCCCAGAAAACTGTAAACATCAATTTTCCATCTGCTGGTTGATTTTGCACCTTTTCTTGGTAATTGAGGATGTTTCCATTCCATACCCTGCCTCTTACTCTCATGAAATCAACCTTTTGTTTTCTTCCTGTATGATAGTCTAGATGTCATTCCACAACTATTCTGGTCTTGGGTCCTTAGTGTCTAATGTATCACATCTATTTTTGAGATTGTCTCTAAATTCAGGTGGGAACAGTTTAAGGTCCAATTTTGCCTCTCGTTGACTAATTTTCATTTTCCTCAGCTTTAGCCTAGGTTACAAATATTCTATTTATGCACAACTAGTGCCTGCCCTTTATTATTAAATAAATTTGTTCTTCATCACAATCACTTCACTTGGTGCACATGCAACTTTTAAATCATTGAAAAGGTTGAGAGGCTTTTCTTGCACTAAAGTAAGGCTAAATAAGAATACAATTATTCTTCTGAGTTATGGTGTTGGAAGAGAATATTGAAAGTGCCATGGACTGCCAAAAGAACCAACAGATCTGTGTTGGAAGAAGTGCAGCCAGAATGCTCCTTGGAGGCCAGGATGGCCAAACTTCATCTCTCATATTTAGGACATATTGTCAGGTGGATCAGGCTCTGGAGAAGGATATCATGTTTGGTAAGGTGGAGGGTGTGAGAGGAAAAGGAAGATCCCCAATGAGATGGAATGGTCAAGTGGCAGTATCGATGGACTCAAGCATGGCAACAATAGTGAGGTTGATCCAGGACTGGGCAGTGTTTCATTCTGTTGGACATAGGGTCACTATGAGTTGGTACTGACTCGATGGCACCTAACAACAACACCACTTGTTCTGACTTACCTACAAATTCCTTCTAAAGACTAAATGAGACAGTTATGAATGCATCTCAATTGCAACCCAGGACCTTCATGTATTGTACCATACTATGATATATCACAAATAAACAAATCTGTCTTGGAAGAAATATAACCAGAAAGAATCTTAGAAGCCACAATGACAAGACTTCAGCTTTCATACTTTGGACATGTTATCCACAAAGACCAGTCCCTGGAGAAGGACATCATGCTTGATAAAATGGAGGGTCTGCAAAAAAGAGGAAAACCCTCAACCAGGTGGTTTGACACAGTGGCAGTAGCAATGGGCTCAAGCATAATAATTGTGATGATGCACAGGACTGGGGAGTGTTCCTTTTCATTGGTCATACAGTCTCTATGAGTCAGAACTGACTCAATGGTACCTAAAAACAATGGCATCACAATTTATGAAAATCATGCTTCTCAGAAAAGATCATGTAAGTCAATATCTGTTTAGTTTTTTCAAATAGAACAACATTATGTACAGAAATGATTACATATGTGTCAGAAAGTGTTAGAAAACATGGAAGAATTGAAAGGCGTTGGACACCTCAAGAAACCATTACCACTATAAGGATTGAAGGAACAAAAAGGGAAATAATGTTTGCAAGAGACACTGATAATCATATTTCCGAGACCTCTGCTACTGTGGGGACTACTACACTATAGCTTTTTATTAATTCAGAAGTCCAAACTCTGGCTAACAGTGCAGGAATTCAAAGTCCTCACTGCTGCCACTGTTGAAGCCAGAACCTGTGAGGCTGTTGCTGAGCTCACTGGAGCACTCACTGCCACTCCTGTTTGCCCAGGATTCTGCAGTTGTTTGTAACAAGAGGTAACATTCAAAGCAGGAAACAATTGGATCTCTCTTTTTCTTGTAATTCAACAGTTCACCATTTCATTCCCTGCCAGGGAGTCCAGGGGAGGGGCAGAAGAAATAAACAAAAAGCAAAAACCAGACTCAAGAACTTAATTTAGCAGATTTTTTAGAAGCTTAATTTAGCTGTGATTTTTTATCCTGTTCTTTCTTCTTCTACTTGTGTCTTTACATCTGTTGTTAAATGCCATCAAGTCGGTTCCAACTCAACAGCAAGCCTAAGAAGGGTTGCTGAAGTTTTAAATCTTAACAGGAGCTGAAAGCCTCATCTTTTTCCCACGGTCATTACATCTAGTTGGAATAAAAAAAATAACTCACCACAGCTAAAATTCCAGCTAGTTTTTCTCTCTGATCTATGTAAGCCCACCTCACACATTCTCTGGAAATAGGGAAAAGAGAGGTGATTGCTTTATTATGGCTCCTATAATATTGTCACAAACTTGGTGACTTAAAATAGCATCCATTTAAAAATCTGGAGGCTAGAAATCTGAAAACAAGAAGGTTTTAAAACCTTGCTGTCTTGGGAGGTACTGGATGAGAATCCCTTCCTGCCTTCTATCTTCAGGTGACTTGTTAACTTTCCTTGGCTTGTGGCTCCATCATTCTAATCTCTACGTTCAGGTTTACATTGCCTCCTCTTCTCCATAATCTCCCTTTGCCTCTCTTATAAAGACACTTGTGGTTGGATATAGGACCTATCCAAACATTTCAGGGCAACCTCCATATACTAAGAACCTTAATTTAATTAAATTTTAAGTACACTTTTTCCTTATAAATTAACAACCAGATTTCAGGAATTATGATCTGATATCTTTGGTTGATCACATCCTTGCTCCTACTGGAAATAATGACATATTCTGGTTATGGAGGTAGAAGAGAAGGGTTAAAGGAAAAGAGGTTTGTTACTCTGGTTGCATAGAGGTAGAGGGAATGGAGCTATGGAACCTTGCCAAGTTCTACAAATGTATGACAGCACAGCAGAATTGTTATTTTCAAACTGTGGATTTTCTTGGAACTTGATTGAGATCTGAATGTTATTAACAAACATCACTTGGGACTAAAGTATGGGAAAGAATTAAGTCTGATGTTAACTCTGTAATAGACACTGTATCTATTTGGAACTTAGTAAACCTTATTATTCAGAGAATCATAGAAAGTCAAACACCAGCTGAGCAAAAGTTTATTTTGGCACTATCTAGAAAAAAGAGTTTGCTTAGTATATTAATAGAGTAAACAGGATGCAAGGGGAGAAAAACAGTTTTCACCAACCTTAATAACCCCAATTTGCATACAAATAATATATTCAGATGATTTTTATCTTCATATTAAAGAAGAATTTCATAGCTCTTTGCTTGGGACCACTTCTTCGGTCATTAATGCCATTAATGTAACCTGGTGTTTTCTACTGAGGTCCAATGACCCTCGATATAATCAATCAATTAAAATACAACGCTATTATGTTTATAAAAGAAAATTTAATGATTAACCTGTCTTTGAAAAATAAGAATAGGGTCATAAAACTTTATTTAAAGAAAAATTGGAAAAAAAATACATAAAATATCATGTCTAGTTTAAAGTAAGAGCTGGTGTCATGGATTGAATTGTGTCACTAAAACACATATCAGTTTGACTAGGTCATGATTCTAGGTGATTTGACAGCTATGTAAAGATGAAACACCCCATCATTTGTAAAGGAATTAGGCTACAACACAACACTCTAAATCAGCTCACAGACCTGATTTGATGCAATGGGAGTTTCTCTCAGGTGTGACCTGTACTACCTTTTCTCTTACAAGAGATAAATGAAGAGAGAAGTGAGAAGAGAGGGAGGAATCTACTACTACCAAAAAAACAACCAGCCAGGAGCAAAGTCCCAAGGTCCCTGCATTGGGAAGCTCCTAGATGCAGAGTAAAATCGATGCTAAGGCACAAGGAGATCTCCAAGGAATGCCAGCCCACCAATGTTGACCTTCCTCCTAAATTGTAAGTCAGCAGAGAGAGAAAGCCATCTACTAGTACTGAATTAGGAGTTCTTGTGTCTAAGTAGGAGAAAATAAATTTCTGTTTCTTAAAGCCATCCACATGTGGTTATTTCTGTTTTAGTACATAGTACAAATAACAGAAAAAGGAGGTGATTCTGATGAAAGTCAAATGAAGGGACATCAACATAAAAGTGCTAAGGAAAAAAAGTCTTTAGAGGAAAAGACAGAAGATTCAAGACAAAGACAGGAATAGGAAGATGTTCACGTTGTTAAATAGTTAGAACAGGGAAGAGGTGCTAACGACAGATGAACCACAAAGAATTCAGGAAACAATCTCACCTGTTAGGAGAGTTTTTGTTGTTGTTGTTAAGTGCCATCTACTCATAGTGCTCTAGTAAAAGGGAAAACAGAACAGGGGACTTTCACCGAAATGAGGCATGCACAGAGAAGACTGATCTGATATGACGAGGGAATTAATTATAATACCACCATAATAACTCAGCATTACAGTTAACTTATGAATATAATTATAACAGACAGGTATAATGGGAAAGAAGCACATCAGACCCAGGAGAAATGACCAAGTTTGAATCTAGAGTTATGAAGTGCATGCTTTTTCTGAAGGATCTATGGGAAAATTGCTCCTTGCCTTTTCTAGCTTCTGGTGGCCCCAGGCATTCCTTGGTTTATGACAGTATAACTTCAATTTCTGCCTTCATCTTCATTTGATCTTTTTTTTTTCTCTGTCTCTGTGTCTGTTTTCCTGTTCTTACAAGGACACCCGTCATATAGAGTTAGGGCTTGCCCTCTCCAGCATGGCCTCCTCTTGACTTAGTTAATTATATCTGCAAAGACCCTAGTTCCAAAAGATATATAAATAACACCTGAGGGTTTGGATAAACCACAGACTCTAATTTCAAGGGGTCTGAGGAGAAGCCTGAGATTCTGAATTTTTTTTTTCAAGCTTCCAGATGATGCAAATACTGCTGATTAGCAGGCCAGACTTTGAAAAGCAAAACTGTCATTTCATCCGCTTTCTAACAATTCTCCAAACAAACAAACAAACAAAAAAACAACTCATAAGTAACCCCCATAGGACAGAATAGAATTGTTGTAAAGAGTTTTCAAGGTAGTAATCTGTATGGGTGTCCTGGTGTGGCACTGTTGGATAAGCACTGGACTGCAAGGTCAGTTTGAACCACAAGGTCAGTGGTTCAAACCCACTTGGAAACCCTATACAGAATTGCTGCGAGTCAGAAACAACTCAACCACACTTAACAACAATCTTTATGAGAAGAGACTGTCCCATCTTCCAGGAGCAGCTGGTAGCTTTAATACTGCTGGCGTAAGTAGCCAAGTGCTTACATACTGTGCCCCCTGTGCTGTTTGTCCAGATTCCAGGTTTCTTTCTTTACTTCATGTCCTAGCTTTTCTTATTTCACAAGCCGCTCCTACTGAACTCAATACCTCTAGCATGTGATTCAAGTCTAATTTTCTTCATCTCCATACCTATTTTAGTTTACAGGTTTTGTCCGTAATACAAACAAGGCACGTTTATATCAGTTTGTACATTGTTGTTTTTGTAAAGTGCTGTTGAGTCAGTTCCAACCCATAGTGACCTTGTATAGGGTTTTCCAGGAGCAGTTGGTGAGCTTGAACTGCCGACCTTTCAGTTTGTACATTAGGTGATTTGTATTTGTCTGGTAAGAATGGGAGGGTGTCTCTATCACCTTGCTTTCATTTTTTAATAGTTTGGAGAACAGAGCAGAACTTAGAACACATTATTTGTCTCTTTCATTTATAGACAGCAGCTGCCTCACTGTGAACTTTCCCATTTTCAATTTGGTGTTAATTTTGATGAGCTTTTTTACCCAAGGAAAACACTTGTGGAGTCTATTACAAGATTGGTGGACTCACACTGTGATCAGAGACAGATGCTTAAGGGAATAGTGGAGGCATTTTGTGATTTATGACCATTCCTGGTGGGGGGTGGGATGGGAGTGAGGAGAGGAAGAGAGGGCGTGAGAGGGAGCTAGGAGTAAATATGTAAGAGTATTGTAATTTCATGGCCATCTGTGCTAACTGCATGCCTCAAATCTCAAACAGAAGCTGACAATAGGAAAGCAAGTGCTCCTAATTTACTTCAATATTATGACCTTCAAAAACACTCAACTTTCAGTCATTCATTCTTTCATGATTGTATTCTAGATTCGAGTTTCTACTTTGGCAGAGGCATTATGTTGGGAACTGGGAACCAAATATTAAAAAATAGCCCTTATCTTCAATTAGTTATTGGTAGAAAAGGTGTTGGCTAAACAGCATGCAGGTGAACACAATATGTTTTGATTAATGCTACACCATTATTTCTTGAAGTTCATAAGAGAGGATCTTATCCAGTCTTAGGGATTCTGGGAAAGTTTCCCAAAGGAAATGGTGTCTAATTTGAGATGTGATGGATGAATAGAAGTTATTCAGGTAAAGAAAAATGGGACACAAATGTATGGAGGAGGGGTAGATGAAATGGGATATTTTAGAGCATTCTAAAAGGGATTATCAAATGCAAAATTCATGATAAGATTGATACAATTTACCATGATAATTACCAAAAACATGGTAATTACCAAAACCAAAAGATAAAACCCACTCCTATCAAGGAGATTCCAACTTACACTGGTTCTATAGGACAGACTAGAACTGCCCATAGGCTGTAAATCTTTACAGATGCAGATTGCTGTATCTTTCTTTTTGGAGCAGTTGGGTTGGAGCACCAAAATTTTGATTAGCAGCCAAGTGCTTAACCACTGTGCCAGCATAGTTCCTATGGCAACTACACATTCTTCAAATCTGTGTTTCTTCTAACCTTCCCATATTAATGATGTCACTTGCTTACACAGAACGAAACTTAGAAATAATCGTAATTTTCTCTCATTCCCTCATTCTTTTCCTGTTTTCATCTAGTCCTGTCAATTCTTCCAAGTAAAACTTTAATAAAATTGAAGAATTCTACAAACTTCTTCAGTCTGAAATTGATCAAGCATGCAATCAAGATGTATTGATAATTAATGGTACTTGGAATGTGAAGGTTGGAAAAAAAGAGATAGGATCACTAGTTGAAAAATATGGCTCTTGTAATAAAAATGATGCTGGAGATACCATAACAGAATTTTGCAAGACCAACGATTTATTCATTTCAAATAACTTTTTTTTAAACAACAAAAAAGTTTTTATTGTGAATTCACTAAAGTTTTCCAAAGAAGAACATGCATATTATATTCAACAAATCATACACTTTGTTTAAGCTCGATGATTGCAATCTCCTTCATGCAACATTATTCCACTTTCTCCCTATAGTTCCTATTTCCATTCCACTCTTCTTCCCATCCCTTCTTAACTTTGTCTTTAAGTAAATTTTGCACTTTTGATCTTGAATGATTGGCTATTCCATGGTGAGCATACCATATTAGTATATATACCTATTTACTATTTGGGTGAAAATTGAACTGAGCCACAAAGGTGAGTTCCATTCCAGACCAGACATGTGGTTGATTATCATAGTCTCTGGTTCCTTCAGTCTCTTTCTGGCCTGTAAGTCTGATCTTATATATAATTTTGAGAGTGTTCCATATTTTCTGCACTCTACCTGGAACCTTCTAATGTGATTCCTTTCAGAGGAGTTGATGGTGGTAGCAGGGCACCATCTATTTCTTCTGGTCTCAGAGTTGTGGTAACCGATGTTCACTTGTTCCATTGGTCCATTGGACTAGTTGCTTCCAAGTTTCTTCAGTTTTTACCATTCTTCTTTCTTCCACATATGGAGAGACCAATAGTTGCACCTCAGGTAACTCTTTATAACCTTTGAAGATCCCAAACACTACTCACCAAAACAGTATGCAGAGCATTGCCTTTGTGGACTATGACCATGGTTTCACCTAAGACTATGGTTCTGAGACCCCAACCCCAGGAACTCATTGCCTTAAGATGTTTGCTGATGTCTAAGAAGTTTTCATCATTTTATTTCCGTATGCTCCACCACATTCATAGTTGTATTTACAGCAAAATTAAATACACATACCCACACCCTCCGTACACAGAGTAGACAGGGATGGGCAACTTGGACATTGGCTACCCAAAATGGGGGGGCTACAAAGGCAAGAAGTGACTGGCTTATAAGCTTTCAAGAGGGAACCTAGATTCAGAGGGCGTGAAGGAAGGTAGAATCTCCACTGAGTAGTATCCAATCTGTCTAGGCAGGACTAATGAAAGGAAATGTGGATGGGTCTCTTGTGATACAATAGTGAATAATTGTTATCAGGACTGCTTGTGGGAGTTGGAAATGTAAAGGTAGACATTTTGTAGCAAGGAGGGGAGTGATTAACTCTTCAGCCTGAGATGGAGGCAGAGATGATGACGTGGAGAGATGGAGCAAGCAGCCGGGGGCTTTAGACACAGAGAAGGAGAGGGGCTGTGTACTGACGACTGGGGGGAAGGCTTGTAGTGTATGCCCTTTGGTTGGTTGATGATGCATCAAGGGGATTGTAACCATAGCAATGAAACGATATACGATAGGATGAATGTAAAACTAATGTTCTCCCATGTAAACTATCACATAATTCACAATAAAACAGTAAAAAAAAAAAAAAAAAAAAAAAACCCTTAATATATTTGTGAGTATACTCCCACTCTCCCTGCTATAGCTGTTCAGCCTGTCTATCTGTCAGTTCTGCCCAGGCGTCTACCTTCAGAAGACTGGTGTTCCAGGGATGTGTGTATAACAGTATTTACTTCTATCCCCTTTAGCCGTTGCATATCTCTGTGTATTCACCTCATTCTTCTGTCAACTTCTCTCTTCTTGTATGCTGCCCTCCCCATCACTGAGCTAACATGTGTCTATTCTCTAGCCTCTTTAGCCCATGAATTATTCTCCCTTCCCTCCCACCTTTGGGAACCATCAAAGAGTATTTCTTTTAGCGTGAAAACCTCTGATTGAGTTTTTACAATAGTGGTTTCATACAATATGTGTGCTTTTGTGATTGACTATTTCACTCAGCATAATGTCCTCCAGGTTCATCCATGTTATGAGGTGTTTTGCAGATTCGTTGCTATTTTTCACTGTTGCATAGTATTCTATTGTGTGTACATATGGAAGTTTGTCCATTCTTCCACTGATGGGCATTTAGGCTGTACCATCTTTTTGATACCTTGACGAATGCTGCAGTGATCATCAATGTGCACATACCTATTCCTGTCATGGCTCTATGTCTTGTGAATATATACCAAGTAGCGGGATTACTGAGTATTCAGTAAATATAATTTGGTATTTATATTTCCAATTTTTTAAGGATGCCATACAGTTTTCCACAGTGGTTGAATGATTTTACAGTCATACCAGCGATGTTGGAGGGTTCCAGTCTCAACATCCTTGCCAGCATTTGTTGTTTTCTGGTTTTTGTTTGTTTTTTTAACTTTGTTATTAATACTGGAGATGAGATCTCGTTGTTGTTTTGATTTGTATCTCTCTAATGGCTAATGCGGGAGGCCTGGTGTGGCTCTGTGGGTTAATGTGCCAGACTGTAAAGCTGCAAGGTCAGAAGTTCAAGCCCACCAGCTGCTCCTTGGAAACCCTATATAGGGTTGTTATGGGTCAGAACCGATTCGAAGGCACTTAACAACAACAACAACAGTGGTTAATGCTGTTGTGCATAGGGTCACTATAAATTGGTACCAACTCGATGGCACCTAACAACAACAACAAAAAAGATGGCTAATGATCATTAACATTTCTTTATATGTTTGCTGGTTGCCTGAATACCTTCTTTGGTGAAGTACCAGTTCATGTTCTCTGCCTATTTTTAAAATTGGATTGTCTTTTCTTGTAGAGGTGTTCTAGTTTTCTATAAATTTTAGAGATTAGTCTTTTGTCTAATATGTCACTGCATTTAATCATTTGGCATCATCTTTGCATGTGTATAAATTTTTAGGAGGCACAAGTCTTCTATTTTGTCTTTTACTGTTTGTATTTGACAGTGTAATGGTGCCCCCTATTGCAGAATCCTGGTGTGGCACTGTGTGTTAATGTGTTGGAGTGAAAAGTCGGTTTGACTGCAAGGTCACTGGTTCAAACTCACCAGCCGCTTCTTGGAAACCCTATAAAGGGTCACTATGGGTCAGAACCAACTCAATAGCATTTAACAACAACAAAGTTTGTCCCTATTTTTTCACTGATGATTGTATAGTTCTAGGTTTTACATTTAGGTCTTTGATCCTCTATGAGTTTGTTTTTGTATATGGCATGAGATATGGGTCATGTTTCATTTTTCT
>NW_006408519.1:6394221-6399935 GCF_000296735.1 Chrysochloris asiatica
GTTGATAGTTGTTCCAAGAAGAATGAAGTCTTTGACAACTTCAATCTTTTCTCCACTGATAAGAATGTTGTTTATTGGTTCATAGGTGAGGATTTTTGTTTTCTTTACATTGGGATGTAATCCATACCAAAGGCTGTGCTCTTTGATGTTCATCAGTAAATGTTTTAAGTCCTCTTCACTTTCAGCAAACAAGGTTGTATCATCTAAATATCGCAGGTTGTTAATGAGTCTTCCTCCAATCCTGATGCCACGTTTTTCTTCATAAAACCCAGCTTCTCAGATTATTTGCTTAGCATACAGGTTGAATAAGTATGGTGAAAGAACACAGCCCTGTTACACACCATTCTTAATTTTAAACTATTCAGTGTTCCCATGTTCTGTTCGAACTACTGCCTTTTGGTTCAGGTACAGATCCCTCATGAACACAATTAAAGTGTTCTGGAATACTCATACTTCACAATGTTGCCCATAGCTTGCTTGGGGTAGTACTGACATTTTCACAATGTTAAGTCTTCCCATCTATGAACATGGTATATTCTTCCATTTTGGTTTCTTATAGTAGTATTTTCTAGCTTTGTTTATGTCATTTGTTTCTCTGGTTAGATTTATTTTTAGGTATTATGGTACTGTAGGGAAAGTTCTAGACTGCAAGGACAGTTTGAACTGCAAGGTCAGTGGTTCAAACTCACTAGCCACTCCTTGGAAAGTCTATACAGAGTTGCTATTAGTCAAAACTGACTCGATGGCACTTAACAACAACAACTACATCTTTCGACTGGTTAATTGTAAATGGTGTTTTCCTGATTTCCTTTTCAGAGATTTCTTTATGAGTGTAGAGGAGTCCAATTGAATTTTGTATATTCATCTTGTATCTTGTAACTTTGCTGAATCTTTCAAGATCATATCACCTGCAAATAGAGTTTACTTCTTTGCCAGTTTGGATGCCTTTAATGTCTCTTTCTAGCCTTAGAACTCTAAAGCTTCCAGCACAATATTGAATAGAAATGGCAAATACCTTTCCGTTTTAGACAATATAAAAGGTGACAGTGAACATGGCTCTCACCAGATAGAATACACAGGAATCAAATTGACTACGAATAGGAAGAGATTGTGGAGGAGCTCAATACCATCAACCAAAACAAGGCCAGGAGCTGACTGTGGAAAAGAGCATCAACTGCTCATATGTAAGTTCAGGCTGAAGCAGAAGAAAATAAAATAAGTCCACGAGAGCCAAATATAACCTTTAATATATCCCACCTGAATTTAGAGCCAATCTCAAGAACAGATTTGATACATTGGACACTAGTGACCAAGACCAGAAGAGTTGTAGGATGACATCAAGAATACAATACATGAAAAAAACACTGTATTCCACTGGGTCACCTCTGGCAGCTCTAATGATGACTCTCATCAGGATGAAAATAAAATGCAATGTTTGAGTGTAGATCAGTGAAAGGTCAATTCAAGACACAGAAAGCACCAAATGAGTCGATGCTGCTGTGGAGCTGATGCCAGAACACCACTCTTGAAACGGTCTTTGGCATTCCAGTGGCTGAATGACTGAGGGGCTACTGCCTACATAGGAGACTTACAAATGCATATTCATGCTTGTTACCTGGCTTATTAAGAGTCTTATTATGAAAGTGGGCTCCAGTGGAAGCAAATTTCTCTGAAAGAAATATCAACACCCATAGAACTGCTGGTAGTTTTGAACTGCAGACCTTGAGATTAGCAGCCCAACTCATAACCACTATATTACCAGCAAGTAAAATTTTGCTGAAGATAATTTAAAAACAGTAGCAAAAGTACATGTACAGAAAACTACCAGAAATTCAAGCTAGATTCAGAAGAGGACGTGGAATGAAGGATATAATTACTGCAAGGATCATAACAAACTATGAATAATGTTGTGAAGAACTGGTATTCCAGAACACTTAACTGTGCTCATGAGGAAACTGTACTTAGATCAAGAGGCAATTGTTAGAACAGATATTGAATGACTTAAAATTAGGAAAGGTGTGCACCACGGTTGTATCCTTTTGCCATATTTATTCAGTCTGTATGACGAGCAAATGATCTGAGAAGCTGGATTATATGGAGAAAAATGTGTCATCAGGATTGGAAGAAGACTCATTAACAACCTGTGATATACAGTTGATACATCCTTGCTTGTTGGAAGCTAAAAGGACGTAAAATACTGATGAAGATTAAAATCCACGGCCTCCATATTGATTGCACTTCAATGTAAATAACAATCATCACAACTGGATCAATAAATACAAGTTGATAAATGAAGAAAGGATTGAAGCTGTCAAAAGCTTTCAATTAGTTTGGACCCATAGTCAACATTCATGGAAACAGCAGTCAAGAAATCAAATGATGTATTGCATTAGGCTAGTCTCCTGCAAAACTGCTGTTCAAAGTATTCAAGAGCAAAGATAGCAACTTGAGGACTGAAGAGTGCCTGTTCCAAGTCATGGTATTTTTCAATAGCCTCATATGTATGTGAAGGCTGGACAATGAATAACAAGAACCTGGAGTCTTGATGTGGCAGGGCGGTTTAATGTGCTGTACTACAGTGTCAGTTTGAACCTCAAAGATAGCCATTCAAGCTCATCAGCCACTCTTCAGAAACCCTATACAGGGTCGCTATGAGTAGAAATGAATTCAATGGCACTTAACAGCAACATAGAGGAATCTGTGCATTTGAATGGTATTGGAGAAGAATATTAAAAGTACCATGGACTGCCAGAAGAACAAACAAATCTGTCTTGGAGGAAGCACAACCAGAATGCTCCTTAGAAGTATGCCAAGACTTGTCTGTCATACTTTGAACATGTTATCAAGAGGGATGATTCCCAGGAGAAGGATCTCATGCTTGTTAAAATGGAGGGTCAGGGAAAAAGAGGAAGACCCTCAGAGAGCTGGATGGACGTAGCAGCAGTAACAGTGGGTTCGAACGTAGCCATAATTGTTGGGCTGTTCAAGACTAGGCAGTATTCCATTCTGTTGTGCAGAGAGTCATTGTAAGTTGGAACCAACGTGACAGCACCTAACAACAATAGAGTAAAGTAAATTTTAAATGCATTTTCTTGTCTCATTTATTGGTCTACAAAATTGTGCATATTTTAAGATTTTAACATAATCATCTCTTACCTTAGTCTCCAAACTTTTCTTTCTAAATTCAGTTTTAAAATTATTTCAGACTAAAATTTAAAATAAAATTATTAGATTGATCTTTCTAAAGATAAAATCTGGCTACTATCACTGTCATCTTAAATCCTTTGTTGGCTCCTCCAGGCCTTCATGAGAAGGATAAATGACTTAACATGCTTAACAAAACCTTTAAAGATCAGCTTCTGTTTACGTTGTATTCTTGCTGAGCAAATACTTGATTCATTCAATAAATATTTATTGACTACCTATATGTGTGGGACTGAAGGATACACATTGGACCACAACATCAGTTTGAATTGTAAGGTTGGTGGTTCAAATCCACCAGCTGTTCCTTGGAAACTCTATACAGAAACAACTCGATGGCACTTAACAACAAATGTCAAGCATTCTCAATAAAATTATGAATAAGATAACGCTTGATGTTGCTATGTGTGTTGCGTCAGTTACAACCTATCATGAATAGGGTTTCCAAGGCTGTCAATCTTTATGTGAGCAGAAAGCCCATCTTTCTCCTGAGGAGCAGCTGGTGGACTCCAACCAAGTTCTTATCTTACAGAGCAACAAAGTCCTAGTATAAGGCTTACATTATACCAAAAGAGATTTTTAAACAAATAACTAAGTCATTAAGTACAGTTGTTAGAAGCCTTCACCACCATCACCACTTTTAATGAGAATACTCTTGGCATTCTAAATAACAGTATCTGGGATCATCTCAGGTCTGACCTATTCTGGAGCAGAAATATTCTCAGACATCAATTTTGAAAGAGAATAATACTTAAAAAAAAAAAAAAAAGAAAAAAGAAAGAAACAGTGTTAGTCACTCTTCTTGTTATGAGGAATGCAGTGATTCTGTAGGATAAGCACTTGACTGGTAGCATAGTGAGTAATGCATTAGGCTGCTAACTGCAAGGACAGCAGTTTGAATCCATCAGCTGATGCATGGAAGAAAGATGAGGCTTTCAGCTCCCATAAAGATTTACAGCGTTGGAAACCCTATACAGGGTTGCTGTATGTCTGAACAGATTCAATGGCATGCAATAGCAAGCCCATACTTTTCTTGCTCACTTATTCTACTCAAGACTTACTCTAGTCAAACCAAGACCCACTGCCATGGAGTCAATTCTGACTCCTAGAGACCACATAGGGCAAAGTAGAATTGCCTTATAGGATTTTCAAGGCTATAAAGTGTTATATAAGCAGGCTGCCACAGCGGAGCAGCTGGTAGATTCAAACCATTGACCTTTTAGTTAGCAGTTGAGTACTTTAACCACTGTGCCAGAGGGTTCTTTTGTCTTTCTCAGGGATTGTACATTTCAAAAGAGGTTTTGATTTTGTAAGAAGGTGCTATGGAGTTGGGACAGATACATATGCTAATCATACGAAAAGCAGCATTTTTGATGTGAAAAAATGTGTAATTGTTCACTGTAGATTAGTAAGTAAACTCAAGTAAGCCTGTGCTTACTTTGCTTAGTGGGTAAGGGAAAACTGCCCTCAGCCTGAATACTTGAGTGACGGCTTGTTCCTTCCTGCCTACAGGATCTTTTCAGGCTAGAATTTATTGTCTTAAACTTTTGGGATATTATATCATGGCTTACCCATGATGTTGGTATTGTTGTTAAGTGCTGGTGAGGCAGTTCCGAGTCTCTGAGGAGCATCTGGTGGTTTAAACTGCCAACCTTATGGTTCACAATCCAGTGCTTAACCTATAACACCACAGAAGGAGTCTTAGATATGATAGGAGCTAACATTACCAAAACAAGTTGCTGTTGTTGTTAAGTGCCAACTCACAGCGACCCTGTTGAGGGTTTCTGAGACTGTAAATCTTTATGGGAGTAGAAAGCCTCATCTTTCTCCCATGGAGCAGCTCATGGATTCAAACTGCTGACCCTGCCGTTACTAGCCTGATGAATTATTCACTAAGATACCAGGGCTCCTTAAGCATGGCCTTACTTGTGTTTATTAATTAATCTTTAGTTGCAAAAATATGAAACACCAACCATTCCTGCCACAACCCTCTTTATTCCACTGGGTTCGACAATCCATTGCAATGGCCACACAGAACTCAGGCAACCATACTCACAGTTATGGGGCCTAATAGGGAAATTTACCATTCAGGGTCCAAAATGCTCAGGGCACAGATGTTAACAGATGATGTTGTTGTTAAGTGCTGTCGAGTCGGTTCTGACCCATAGCAACCCTGTACAGGGTTTCCGAGGCTGTAAATCTTTACAGGAGCAGAACGCCTCATCTTTCTCCCACGGAGTGGCTGGTAGTTTCGAACTGCTGGACTTAAGGCTCACAGCCCGATTCATAACCACTACGCTACCAGAGCTCCTGCTGATAAAAGTCTAAAGGACACCACTCTACCATATGCCTCAGTCTGAAGGCACTCATCTCTAGCTCCATTGGTCAGCAAACCCAGCTCCCGTCCTTAAATTCCTGGAGGCACACCACTTTATAAGTAGATCCCTGTCCAAAGTCACTCAGCTTTATTTATTTTTTTTGTTCATTTCAAATACCTTCTTTTTCTTTTTTTT
>NW_006408519.1:6404397-6407420 GCF_000296735.1 Chrysochloris asiatica
AATGAAATTATATGAATTGTTGAATGTGAAACTGATGATGTGCCCTGTAAACTTTCACTCAATCCACAATAAAAACCTTAAATTAAAAAAAAAAAAAAGAAGGTTCAAAGCACAGGCATCTACCTCGTGGTCCAAAGGCTGTGTTCCACTTCTGGGTCTTTCTCTTTAATGGTAATGAGATCATTTCATTAGCTAGAATTCTTATACAGCCACACTTGAGTGAATGCGATTTTGGACAAGACAAAATAGTTCTATGCCCAGAACAAAGAAGGGACTTGGTTTGAAGAACCACTTGCCAGTCTTGTCCACACTCACAAAAATATACAAATGGCTGGGCCTGGCTCTCACTTGTCTAAGACTGTAGTAGGTTCTCTGCCATGTTGATTAAGATGGGTATCATCTGTTCACATTGAATAACAATTTTCCGATTGAAATTTGTGTTTAAGTTGTAGATGAGACCAAATATTTACATTTCCCTTATGGTGATGATTAAAATTAGGTTTATACATTTGTTGTTGTTAATTGCTATTGAGTCATTTCCAACTCATAGTGACCCTGCATAGGGGTCCTGAGGCTGTATATCTTTGCAATAGAAGACAGCCTTATGTTTCTCTTGATTTATATATAAAATAATAAAATTCATAAATTAAACTCAAAATTTTAAATTTAAGAAAAAAACATAGTTTTAAATTTGTAATTAGAAAGTCAAAGAGACTTCACAATAATCTGCATTTAGCTAAACTGTCCTTGATAACATTTAAAAAAAAAATGTAATTCCCGTTTAATTCTAAGGGCTCTTCTAAGAGCTTTACATGAACAAAGTCATTTAATTCTTCCAACAACCTGTGCGATAGGTAATGGAGTTATCTTCCTTTTAACATGAACAACAGGTTAAATAACATTCAAATAGAGCTACTGGGTGGTAGAATCAGAACTCAACCCAGTTTGTCAGATTCCAAAGCCCTTGCTTCTAACTACTCAATTTACTCCGTCTTAATTTAGACCGGTAGCGTGTTGTTGTTGTTGTTATGTGCCATCGAGTCGGTTCCGACCCATAGCGACCCTGAATAGGGTTTCCGAGGGTGTAAATCTTTACGGGAGTAGAAAGCCTCATCTTTCTCCCGCGGTGCAGCTGGTAGTTTCGAACCGCTGACCTTAAGGTTCGCAGCCCAATTCATAACCACTACGCTACCAGAGCTCCGGTAGCGTAGTGGTTACAAAATCGGGCTTCGAACCTTAAGGTTAACAGTTCGAAACTACCAGCTCTTCCGCAGGAGAAAAGATGAGACTTTCTGCTCCTGTAAAGATTTACAGCCTCGGAAACACTGTACAGGGTCACTATGAGTCGGAACCGACTCCATGGCACATAACAATAACAACAATGTAGACCTATTTGGAGTCACGGACAGGAAATGAGGTCTACTGGGTTGGCTTGGAAGGAATCCAAGTGGGAGTACACAGAAAGAGACTGCACATAGAACTCAGGTTTACTTCCTTTTACCTCCCACTGACTCATCTCCTCTCCCCTCAACTCACCTCCTCTCTTTTTCCTGTTTCTCTAAGAAGGGAAATTTAAAAAAGGAGTTTTAGGATGAGATGAAAAGATCCCCATTGGGGAGATGCAGAATAAAATTCCATTCTTCATTATTTTTTGGACCTAGTCCTTTTCCTACATGTATACCTGTGCTTTCTTATTAATCTCTTACCTCCACGGCTCAGCTACTGAACTACATTTTTCTAATACCACATGCCACTAAATAACATGCACACACATCTAACACACATAGTGTGTGCAGGAAACATGTGAGGAGTGAGGAGGCTACATGGTTTGCAAAAAATCTATAATGCACATGTAATTTGTGTAGGTACCAGCCTTACTGGTTGTTTTCAACTTCTTTTCATTAGATTTTTTATTCAGTCATTTTTTGATTTGGCAAACATATTTTTAAGTATTTTTAAATACCTAATTTTTTCAGGTTGTGAACTGAAGACAGAATTTTGGGGAAAAGATAGATTTTGACCATTTATTTCATTTCAATATGACAAAGGTGGAGGAGCCTCCTCCTGAGGAAAGCGTCCACTGAAGTATGAATAGATTTTTGATAGACAAAGATTAGAGCTAAGAGTGTCCTGGAAGAGGAAGCAACATATTAGTAGGCCTGGAACCATAGAGTTTGGACAATTAAAGGAGCTGAAACAAATAAGGCAGATTAATGTTTTCAGAGCAAGTAGGGGAATCAGCCTCAAATGAGGCTGGAGAATTTAATGTAACTGTGCTAAGCTTCCATGTTATCAAAAAATCACTATGACACACAATTTGTTTTTAAGATATCAGGTAAGTCAAATGAACACAATCCATCAATATTTCCATTCAGAAAAGCCAGTTCATCCAACAGGAGAAAGTGTTTTCAGTCACTTTGCTATGCGTAAGGAAAAATCTGCTAGTGGAAGCGAGAAAAGTTAATTGTCCAGAGGTCAGTTCTGTTCAGGTTATCAAGTGTTCATTGAATAGCGTTTGCATTCATTGAATAATGTTAGATACTGGAACACAGGATGAATAAGAAAGGTCCTTGGCTTCTGAAGACTTCTGATCTAGTCTGAAATGTTGTGACCAAAACAATCATGTATGTTTACATATAAAACAGGAATATACATCCTTGTAATTTGTGGCAAATTTATAAGGTTCCTGTGAACACTGAGTTGAGAGTACTCTGCTAGCATTGTGTGACTTCGGTTGAAATATTTTTCATCACTCTGCACATGGCACTTGTATGCAAATGACTTGGAAATCACTGAAAGGTTCTTAGCAAATGTGAAAAATTGCAAACGAGGAATCTGAGAATAGCAAATATGTATGCATATATGTTATATATATATATGTGTGTGTGTGATAATTCCATAATACTAAATGTGTATTGGGCCACAAGGCTGTTTAACTGCAAGTTGCGGAAAGCCTCATCTCTCTCACGTAGAGGGCCTGGAGGATTTGAGCTGCTGACCACGAGGTTCACAACCAGGTTTTT
>NW_006408519.1:6407520-6422851 GCF_000296735.1 Chrysochloris asiatica
GGCCCAGGATCGAACATTGTTTCGTTCTGCTGTGCATGGAGTCGCTATGAGTCGGTTCCGACTCGATGGCACCTGACAACAACAACAACAACAAATGTGTAAAAAATGAAAAATAAAACATGAATGTATTTATACTATATAAACTATGTGTGTGTGCCTAGGTGACACACAACAACAGTAGAATTAGTTAGGGGCCATTGAAGAGATTTCTACTCATTGCAACCGTAGGTGACAGAGTAGAACTGACTCATAGGGCTTTGTACACTGCAATCTGAATGGAAGCAGGTCACCAAGTCTTTCTCCTGCAGAGCTTCCGGTTGTGCTGAAACCACCACACTTTTGGTTAGCAGTGACATGCTTAACCATTGTACCACAAGGGCTTATTGTGTATATTTATACAGATCAATTCATATATTGGAATTCTGTAGTAGTTCAGGCACCCAGGCCTGAATGGTTGATCTAGAGAGAGGAGGAGAGACCAGTGATTTGCTTCATTGAGAGAGAAACCTATTCCCCAGTAGTCCAACTAAACAAGGGTCTGGAGGACTTCATGCTTGATAAAAAGAATCACAAAATGACAAACATTATGTGAGACTGCTATTGCAAAAATTCAAAAAGATTCTCATGCTAAAATGGACATTCTTTGATGTTTACCAGGAGTGGGACAGAAGGGAGAGCAATTCGCTGGCTGGAGGGTAGACATGTGTTAATATACAACAAGAGGGAGGTTGGCAGAAGTATGATGAAGACAGGTGAAGACACAGGGAAGAATGCAAGAGTTAAAGGGATAAGAGACAAATACTGTTATATATACAACCATGCAACAGCAGATGTTCTATAGGTAGATATATTAACACAGGCTGAATAAGTATGGGAGAGAGGGGAGTATACCCATAAATATTTAAAGGTTTGACAGAGGGTATTTGTACATAAGAATTTACCTTTACTGCAGATGCATCTATTGAATGTGGTTAAACATTGTTGCTGTTGTTGTTAAGTGCCATCAAGTTGGTTTCAACTCACAGCAACCCTGTCTAGGGTTTCCAAGGAGTGGCAGGTGAGCTTGAACCAACATGGCAGTCCGGTGCATTAATCCATAGCACCACGTTAGCACCTGAACCCATAGCAACCCATAGCACCTGAACTCCTAGGCCCAGAAACTCATTGCTTCAAAGACTAGACATTACCAAACATTGAAGCAACGAATTTCTGGGCATAACATAGTCCACAATGACAATGTTCTACATCCTACTTTGGTCTATAGTGATAGGGATGTTATAAGCTCATGAGTGGCCATCTGAGGTGTCACTGTTCATCTCTCCATCTGTGGAGGAAAAAAAGAGTCATAAAAACTGAAGACACTTGGAATCAGTTAGTTCAGTGGATTAATGGAACAGGGGATCATCAGTTGCCATGACTCTGAGAACAGAACAAGTAAATGGTGCCCAGCTACCACTACCAACTGCTCTGAAACATCCTGGATAGACTGGTAGAAAATGTGGAACAAAACGGAAAATTATTATTAAAAAAAGAAAATACCATACTTCCCAGTCAGAAACAAACTAAAATAATTTTCAGGTATGGAGCCCAATTTTCAGCCAAGCAGTATAAAGGTACACAGGGGTAAATAAACGGTACTAGTAAGGTATGTTCACCATGGAATGGTCAACCATTCGAGATCAAAAAGGCAACATTCACCTAAGGACAAAGTTCAGAGGGGTTAGGAAGGTGGGTGGAATGGAAATAACCACAGGAAGGAAGTGGCTAAGTGTTGTTACATGGAAAGGGTTACAATCAGAGATGAAGCAAAGTGTATGATTTGTTGAATGTAAAACTGATAATCTGCTCTGTTACCCTTCACTTAATCCACAATAAAGTTTCAAAAGAGAAAAGGAGGGAAATGTCTCTACCCTTAATGAAAAATCTGGAGCTTCATGAGGGCTGACCCTGGAACATGTTTCAATTACAGGATAAAGCTTCTGTTCTTAAAGAGATCAGGAAAGGCATGGGGGGATTGCCCCAAGGAGAACAATTTAGTTCTAAAACCGGAACTAGCAGTCAGCTTGGCCAGAGCACTTCCAGCAGTCATCTGGACCTCCACTAAGTACCAACAAGTGAGAAAAGTGTTGGAAAGAAGGAAGGACTTTTTTTTGGAACCCACAAGTCACTCTGAGAAAACAATGTGGCAGGCTGCTTCTGTAAAGATTTACAGCTTTGGCACCCTTATGGGGCACCTCAACTCTATCCTTTAAGGTCTTGTGAGTGATAATCAACTCCACTGGCATTTCTTCTCTTCTCAGTGTTTCTCTGAAAACCGTTGCCTGCGGATAATGACAGAGTTGCCACCACCTGAAAGTTGATTTGGAAATAAAAGGGCTTACTTTATCTCAGACCCCCGACTCTTGGGAAAATCACTGGCATCTATTTCTCTTAATATTTTCCAAAGAGACTTACTGATCAAAGTTGTTTCCTTCCCAGGGGTGTGTTCCTTCCAGCACAGGCAAGAGGCATATCTCTGGGACACCCAGAGGACATTTATAGTCACTTCCCAAGTGGCTCTTGTTCTCTGGATTAAAAACAGAAATTATCTCTGGGCTGTCAATGTAACATCTTCCAGCAGCATGAAATTCTGTCAAACAGAAATTGAAGATGAATAAAACTAAGATACACATTCAGGATTATTCCTATTGTGAAGCAGCAGTGCCCTGCACTGACGATTCTACACCCTAATAGTAGATTTAGGGAAATAGAGACATACTGATTTTCTAAGCGCCACTGTACACTTTGCCACAGGAAGTAGCGGTGATTGAATAGACTGACAAATGCTATAAGCATATGCAATGAGCCAACTATACAGGACTCCAGGGCAGGATTACAAATGATTTGTGTGCATTTTGGGGGGTAATCAGTTATCATAATTCCATTTGTAATTTATGTTTGCATGAAAATGCAATTTTTAACCATTGCTAGCATTTGAGGAACAAGCACAACCTGATTTTATTTTGTCAAACTCCAGGGAATTTCAGCATGTCAGTTGAGTAATTCTGCATATTTGCATTATTGGATGACTGGTTTCTGAGAATAAATACCCTTTAAAGAAGTGATGTTTATAGAATATGTCTGGTGCATGCAAACCTGTTCACTACCCATTCATTAAACTGCTTTTGAAATCTATGTCCACCCCAAATCAGGACAAATGAGTTCAGCAAAATAAAATCAGGTTGTGAATGAAAATGGGAGACATGGGCTAAAACAAGAGGCTCAGCATTTTGGGAGCAACATCCAATTAATTATAAAATAGTTATAATAGTCCTAAACCTTTGTATGAGAAAAGCTCTTTTTGTGTTTTGAGCCTTTACTCTTGCATATATTTTTTTTTTTTTTGGAGAAATATACATCATTTTCTCAGATTTGCAAAGAGATCCAAGTATAAAAAGCTCAAGGAGCACTGACACATTAGGAGTTTAAAGAGTTTTAAATGCCCTGTGTGAAATGTAGGGGAGATAGTATCCTAATCCCAGTCAGTATCTTAACTCAGTGCTTTTCAAATGCTTTTGACCATGATGAATGATATGAAAATATTTACCTTAAGTCCTTGTACCTAGTCTCTCTTTCACTTTCTCTCTTATACAAGTGAAGTAAAAGTTTCACAATAGATTGTCACCGCTGGTATTAGATACACTCTGATATCTTCTGTTCTATTCTTAGATATGCTATTTCATTTGTAAAATGCTCGTCATAACTCACCAAATTGATTTCATGATCCATTTATAGATCACATCCTACAGTCCGAAAAGTACTGTTTTAACTGACTAAAAGGTGAAAATTTGCAAAGAAATGAAATGAGGAAATGTGCAGTTTCAATAGACAATGTGGGTTCTATTGGTAACATTGGCAAAGGTTAGAGTCAAAAAGAGGAAAGGTTGGCTTTCAGGAGATTAACATAAGAGAAATTTGTGGTAGGAGGATAAGAATGTCTTACTAAGAATGCAGGCAAAGTGCAAAACGCTTTTATTTAATTGAAAGGAAATGACTTTTACATGTACTTTTACATGTACATGTACTTTACATGTACAATTCAGAAAAAGAAAATCTTTATTGCACAAAATAAAGTGAAGTTTAATAACTTCCATAAGTAGGTTGTTTTATAGTAGTGCAACTTATCTGAATGCTAAAGGAGGTGCCAACCTCCATGGAAATGAAAGAGAAGATGGGAGGAGAATAGGACTGGAGGTAAATAGCAATAGTTTTGTTTGTGACTTTTATAATCTCCACCTGCCTGAGAGCACCATATTTCTTAAAGTTTTATACTTTTAGTCTCCAAATTCTATGAAAACAAACAATATTTTATAACAAACAAGCATGACTTTTAGGGTATTAATAAAATTATTAATAGTATACTTTTAATGAGAAGGTTTAGGTTACGAGGCAGCTATTAGTTTAGGTAGATTATTCACATATTTATTTTTTTAATTAAAGGGACAACTATAGGTCAAGAATAGCTTGGAGAAGATCATGGTCATTCAAACTGAAAATAATTTGGAATTGGCATAGGTTTTTTTTCTTTCTTTCTTTCTTTTTTTTTTTTAACAATTCAATTAGCTAATCACAGATGGTTACCAGAAATGCAGTTTAAACTTTCATTTCACTAACAAATGTCACCACTAAGAAAATCTGAACTTTGGGAAATTGGGGGCGCTTCCATGTGAAGGATAACTTCTGTTCTCGTCATGATTTCATAAGAACCAGATAAACAGTGCAGTATCACATGAGTGGAAACTTTGCGGTGATTAGAGTTGGCCAATAATGAGAGACTCTAGTTGATATCACCTGAGGGATTCCTTTGTAGAGGGCATACCAAACTTGAAAATCTTTGAGGTATCTGGTAAGTTTCAAGGTGATAAAGTCCTAAAAAGTGAATATTTACAAATTGGTAATCATTCAACAAATTAATTAAACTGAAAATTATCATCAACCTAATACATTCCATAAAATTATCTTATTGCTCTAGCTTCCTGGTTCTTTGCTCTACTGAGTGAGTGCGGACGGATTTTGTTTTTTATTTTCTACTTAGTGAGTGCAGATGGGAATTGTCATACTCATCAATAGAAATGTATGAGTTATAATTATGTCAGTGGTTCATACCTGTTTTCCTTTTTGCTTGTTACTGTGAATTAGGTAAAATTCACAGAGCAGCTTATCAGGTTTACATTCAACGATTAATGGTTCATAACTGTTTTTGTTTTACTGTTTATTGACTTTGCAGAAGTTTTAGACTGTGTGGATCATGATAAGCTATGGACAGCATTGTGAAGTACAAGTATTTCTGAACACTGAATTGTACTCATGACGCGTCTGTACATGGACCAAGAGGCAGTTGTTCAAACAGAACATGGGAACACTGAATGGTTTAAAATTAAGAAAGGTGTGTGACGAGGTTGTATTCTTTCACCATACTTATTCAACCTGTATGCTGAGCAAATAATCTGAGAAGCTGGGTTCTGTGAAGAAAAAGGTGGTATCTGGATTGGAAGAAGACTCACTAACAACCTGCGATATGCAGATGATACAACCTTGTTTGCTAAAAGTGAAAAGGACTTAAAATGCTTACTGATGAAGATCAAAGAGCACAGCCTTCAGTATGGATTGCATCTCAATGAAAAGAAAACAAAAATCCTCACCACTGGACCAATAAACAACATTCTTATCAAGAAACGATTGAAGTTGTCAATGACTTCTTTCTTCTTGGATCAACTATCAACACATACAGAAGCAGTAGTCAAGAAATCAAACAACATGACGTATTGCATTAGGCAAATCTGCACAAGACTTTTTTTAAAGTGTTGAAGAGCAAAGATGTCAGCTTGAGGACTAAGGTGCACGTGACCCAAGCCATGGTATTTTCAATAACCTCATATGCATGCGAAAGCTGAATAGTGAATAAGGAAGACTGTAGAAGAATTGATGTTTTTGAGTTATGGTGTTGGAGGAGAATATTGAAAGTGCCATGGGCTTCCAAAAGAACAAACATCCATTTTGGAAGAAGTGCAGCCAGAGTGTTCCTTGAAGGCCAGGATGGCCACACTTGATCTCTCATACTTCGGACATATTGTCAGGAGGGACTAGTTGCTGGAGAAGGATATCATGTTTGGTAAGGTGGAGGGTCAGAGAAAAAGAAGACCCCAGAGAGATGGATTTTCAAAGTAGCACCATCAATGGGCTCAAGCGTGACAACAATTGTGAGGTTGGTCCAGGACTGGGCAGTATTTCGTTCTGTTGTGCATAGGGTTGCTATGTGTCGGTACCAACTTGATGGCACCTAACAACAGCAACAACTGTTTTTGAGTAACAGAATTTTTGATAAACTTATAAACATTTTATTTAGAAAAGTAGACAGATGTACAGTCAAACACATATAATCACATAAATTTTGCACACAATTTGAGGTTTCAAAAACTTTGCAATCTATCCATAGATGGCCAAATCCTGAACTCTAGCTTGTGAAACATTTGTTATATTTAGTCTGGTATAGAATTCCAGCTTTTTTACTGTTTTGACTGCATGAAACTGACAAGACACCTGAAGCTCTTAGTTGGGGAGGGGTGAGAGGAAGGAGGAGTCTTATGAGTAAATGTTTCCTATTGCTGCCGTTATGTCTCACTCATCCAACCTTTGCTTCACAACAAGTAAACATGTATATGTGTAGCTTAAGTTCCTAGAAGACCTTCTTTGCATAGTTCTTTCTTCTTTTTTTTCTTAAAAATAATTTTGACAGATTATGTTTTTCTAATATACCTAAACCTTAAAACAGCCAGGTGGCATCATTGATGGCGTCAAGTGTGGCAGCGGTAGTGAGGTTGACCCAGGATTGGACATTGTTTCGTTCTGCTGTGCATGGGGTCGCTATGAGTCAGTTCCGACTTGATGGCACCTGACAACAACAACAAACCTTAAAACAAAAACAAAACAAAAAGCACAAAGCAATATTTTTATAAATTTAAATTTTCTTTTAAAAATTATTATATATACAACAAGACATTTGCCATTTTAACCATTTTTACATGTACAATACAGCCACACCAACTATACCAGGGCAATTCTTAATGGTCGAATAAATGAATGAATGAATGATTTGGATGAGTAAATGACTATTCAGAGTCCTAGTATGGTACTGTAGGTTAAGCACTGGACTGTAACTGCAACATAGCAGTTCAAACTCACCAGCTGCTCCTTGGAAACCATATACAAGGTTGCTATGAGTTGGAAGTGACTTGACAGCACTTAACAACAGCAAATGACTATTAGTTACCCAGTATAGTGTGCCAAAGACTCACCATTTGTTGAAATCTCAAGATGTTTGTTTTCTCAGAAGAAAGCAGAAGACAAATTCAAACTCCTAGAGAACTTTGGATTCAGTTGTTCTGAGACAAAACAGCCATCAGATAGGAACATGCATAAATGCTCACTTTTCTGACCTTCTAGTACTGTTAGAAAATCCATTAATTCATTATCTGACCCCACATCACAGAGGAAGTGTTTGGCTTAATTAATTCCTGACATGTAGTAGTGGCTCTGTCTACCTTACATGCCAGGGTATTCACTGAAGTTCGTTTTTCAGCCATAACCCTGGGATTGTTTGGATATTGTAAAGGCATAGTACTGTCATGAAGTCTGATACCTACTGTCCTGTACCAATTATAAGTTGTTGTTGTTGTTAAGTGCCATCGAGTTGGTTCCAACCCACAACAATTATAAGTAGCCACAATAAAAACCTTAAATTGGCTAAATTGGAAGATGCAGTAAGATCTCCCAAAGTACTAACATTTATTTGGAAGTTTTTAGTGTCAAATCCATTCTTTATTCTCCAGACCTGTCAACACTCACAAAAAATTAAATCCACATATCCAAAGTTGTTGTTGTTGTTAGGTGCCATCTAGTCAGTACCAACTTATAGCGACCTTATGCACAGCAGAACGAAACACTGCTCGAATCTGGGCCAACCTCACTACTGTTGCCACACGTGAGTCCATCAATGCTGCCACTTGGCCAATCCATCTCGCTGAGGATCTTCCTCTTTTTCTCTCACTCTCCACCTTACCAAACATGATATCCTTCTCCAGTGACTGGTCCCTCCTGACAACATATCAGAAATATGAGAGACGAAGCTTGGCCATCTTGGCCTCCAAGGAGCACTCTGGCTGCACTTCTTCCAAAATGGATCTATTGGTTCTTTTGGCAGCCCATGACACTTTCAATATTCTCCTCCAACACCATAACTCAAATGTGTCAATTCTTCTACAGTCTTCCTTATTCACTGTCCAGCTTTTACATGCATATGAGGTTATTTGAAAATAACATGGGTCAGGCGCACCTTAGTCCTCAAGTTGACATTTTTGCTCTTCAACACTTTAAATAGTTCCTGTGCAGCAGATTTGCCTAATGCAATGTGTCATTTCATTTCTTGACTACTGCTTCTGTGAGTGTTGATAGTTGATCCAAGAAGAATGAAGTTCTTGACAACTTCATTCTTTTCTCTGTTGATAAAATGCTGTTTATTGGTCCAGTGGTGAAGATTTTTGTCTTCTTTACATTGAAATGCAATCCATACCATAGGCTGTGCTCTTTGATCTTCATCAGTAAATGTTTTAAGTCCTCTTCACTTTCAGCAAGCAAGGTTGTATCATCTGCATACCACAGGTTGTTAATGAGACTTCCTCCAAACCTGATGCCACATTTTTCTTCATAGAACCCAGCTTCTTGTATTATTTGCTCAGCATACAGGTTGAATAAGTATGGTGAAAGAATACAACCTTGCAGCACACCTTTCTTAATTTTAAACCATTCAGTGTTCCTATGCTCTGTTCGAACATATCTAAAGTAATACATGTTAAAACTAAAATCCAAATCAGCAGTCATCAAGTTGACTCTGACCCATGGCAAACCCATTTGTGTTGCAGTAGAACTGTGCTACATAGAGTTTTTATTTTTAAATTATTATTATTATATATTATATTTTGATTTCTTAAGAATAGTTTTTCTGATCATATGTTTCTTCTTCTTTTTTTTTTTTTTTAAGTTTTTTGTGAATTGAGTGATAGATTACATGGGAGAATATAGGCTTTACACATATCCTATCATATTTAATTTCATAGCAAATGATTACAGTCCCCTCCATGCATCATTATTCAAAAGTATTTGCTTCTGTTCCCTCTAGTTTTGTTTTTGTTTTGGAGGGGGGATGTACACCAAAATACTCAGGAATATAAAATCATTTGAACAACCAAAGGGCACATTCTGCAAGTCTGCCTCCTGGCCACCAGCAAACAAACTTCCTGCCCATAGGCATTTTGGTATATTTTTTCATTATAAAATATATTATCTATAATTTTTCCATGAGTCTAGAGTCCTCAGCTCCTCTACTTATACATGTCATCATTTCTGCCTCCATCTCTGGTGATGCTGTTTCTCTGGATAGGGTTCCACATTCTGCTCAGGCTCTTCTCCCTTGATGGTCCTAGAGTTCTCTGTTCCTGGAATGTAAGATTAACTATTCCCCCTTTATGTCACAAAACTTCTACCTTTACAGTTGTAGTAATCTCAATTAGTCATGATAACAACTAGTCACTATTGAATCATAAGAATCTTATCTTCTTTTCCTCTCACCAGACCTGTCTAGACAAGATGAAAACCATTCAGTGGGGATTTTACTTTACCTTGCACACTCTGAATCTAAACTTCCTCTTGAAAACTTGTAAGCCAGTCATTTTGTGTCTTTATAGCCCCACCATTTTAGGTAGCCAGTGTTGAAGTTGCCCATCCCTATCAACTCTGTGTACAGAGGAGGTAGGATGAAGACTTATTCCCTCTCAGTTGGTATTTTGAGCAACTACATATAGGAGCTCTGGTAGCATAGTGGTTACGAATCAGGCTGCGAACCTTAAGGTCAGTGGTTCGAAACTACCAGCTGCTCCGCGGGAGAAAGATGAGGCTTTCTACTCCCGTAAGGATTTACACCCTCGGAAACCCTGTACAGGGTCGCTATGGGTCGGAACTGACTCGACGGCACTTAACAACAACAACAACATCCATAAGTATAGGCCAAGTTCATCAAATTGTAGCAATTTACACTTGTTTCCTTTATCAAAATTTTAAAATCTTCTTTCAGTGGAGTTGTGATCTTCAAGCCATCAAAGCTAGATCAAATGGGTACTATACTCAAGTTTGGGTGTTCTTGTGTGTCTCCCCTCACTTCATCTCAGCTCGACACTCCACTCTCAGCTCTAGCCCTCTTTGGCCATGACCTTGTCCAGCTACGTAGGGTGTTTTAATGACAGATTTTCCATAAGCAAATTGCCAGACCTTTCTTTTGACCTGCCTTGTGGTAAACTAAAACTGCCAACTTTTTGGTTGGCAGTCAAGAGTGGTAGGTCTATATAATGAAAAATATTAAAATAACTTATTTTTATGTGGTGCATACCCAAAGGAAGTAACAGAGGTTGGTTCCAAAGTCCATTTACCTATTATATCATTGACCTCTGGAGCCTTGATGTGACACTGTAGGATAAGCACAGGACCACAGTGTTGGTGTAAACCACAGGGTCAGTGATTTAAACTCACCAGCTGCTCCTCAGAAACTCTATACTGGGTTGCTATGAGTGAGAACTGATTCCATGGTAATTAACAACAACAATCTTGGACCTATAAAGAATATACTTAAAAGCCTCAGAAATCCTATACAAGGAAGCTATGAGGCAGAATTGACTGAAACCACTTAACAACAGCAGAATATATTTACCATGATAAAACATAAAAGACCAAAACAGAAGATAAAATGCTTTATTGTCTCTTGCTTTTGGAACATGGAGTCCTGGTGTGGGGCTGTGGGTTAATGTGCCAGACTGCAAAGCCGTTTGAACTGCAAGTTCAGCAGTTTAAGCTCACCAGCTGCTCCTTGGGAACCCTACACAGGGTCACTATGGGTCGGAATCGACTCGATGGCACTTAACAACAACAACATTGGAACTTGATTTTAATGCAATGTTGTTATTGTTAAGTGCCATTGTGTTGGTTCTGACTCATAGTGACCCTGATCAGGATTTCCAAGAAGAGGTTGGTGGGTTTGAACTGCTGGCCTTGTGGTTAGCAGTCCATCATTGGACTCCACTTAATTTGAATAGTAGCAGGTAAAAACTTACCTGTTATATACCTCATATAAACAAATATAATTCAATTACAGCTATTTTTTTAACACCCAAATTAATATTTCAAACTCACTCACTGCCATCAAACCAACTTCAACTCATTCATAACAACCCTGCAAAATATATCTGAGGCTGTAAATCTTTATGGGAACAGAAAGCTTCATCTTTCTCTGGTGGAGTTGTTGCTGCATTTGGACTGCTGACCTTAGCAGTCCAGTGCTTAACCTATAGAGTGCCCATGGGTTTCTTAAATCAATATTGGGAACCAAAAATGTTTGACACTAATACAAGTCAGGCTTTCTTTCCAAAGCGAGAACCAAAGCAGAATTCACCACCAAGTTGACTTTGGTTAAAGGAATGCAAATATCTTATTGTAGTCAGTTCAGACTCACAGTGACCCTGTAGAGGGCTTCCGAGGAGCAGCTTATGAGTTTGAACCTCTGGTCTTGTGGTTCAAATAAACCTTGACGTCAAGTACTTTTCCTATGGTGCCACACCAAGACATAGAGTTATATAACCAGCCAAAAAGAAATAAGGAAATGCTTTCGTGTTTTAGGAAAGAAGGAAAAGAAAAATCCTGTCCAGGGACATACTTAAGCACAATCTTGTGTCCTTCAAATGACAAACTGCTGAGTTTGGAGTTGACAGGAAACTGCAGAATCCAAGCCCATTTTGAAGGTCCTCCCAACAGTCAGCCTCAGAACTGCTTTAATGTTGTGATGTCATCTCTGATAAAAATAAGAGATTTGACTCCTTACTGGAAACAGTTGTTAGATGCATTGTTTTCTGAGTATGAGAGACATTTAAAATTCCTTCAAAAACAAAGTGGAGGGTGGATGAAGTTAATACCTATTACCCACAGGTACTAGGAAATAATAATAATTTATAAAAGCCTTCTTGGCAATTACCTACTTTTAAAGTCAATCAAAAAAATTCAGGTCAGGCACCTGAGAAAAATAACTAATATCAACAAACACTCATTGAAATAAATTATGGAATAATTTCTTTGAATACCAACTTCCTGGAATAAGAGAATAAAAAGGACTTGGCAAATTTGCAGAGAGAGTCTCCATCTATCCCTGGCCTGTATGTATCAAGCACATAGCCAGTTACTTAAGCCACATCCACCAGCACGGGCTTCTCAGCTTCCTTTGTAAATAAATGATAAAGAGCAGAAGAGCATGTAGCCTGGGACAGGCTGCCTTTATAGTTGTAGCTCCTGCATCTTATCGGATTGGCTCCTTGCTTCTTTAGTTAATGGTCAAGTCACTAAAATAAGCAAATTCCAGGTAACATATACTTCACAGTTCTGTGTGATAAGATTGTAAAATAATTTCCTGGATAGAAATATCTTCAGGGGATTTCAGAAGTTGTCTGTTAAAATCCCAAAATAGCAAATTGAAAGTTCTATCCTACGTTTCACATAGCCACATATTAATGGGAATGATTTTGTTAAATTACTATTTCTGACAGTGACTATAATTTTATCCCACACATCTAATGGGTTTATGCACATTGAAATAACACCTTCCTTGATTAGATTCATTAAGCACAATTTGCATTTTAAAATACAGGATAGAAGTGATTCTAAAAGAAAGTAGGTAAAATCTTTTAAGGAGTATGTCTCCTTAATTGGACTAGTAAACTTCCTTCTGGTTTTTAATACATTAACACAACCACTGTAGAGTTTTTGGAATGATAATATGGCTATCTTTAGGTTATACAGTTTTCAAATCACTTAAACATTTTTGATCAGTATTCTCATTGACAAAACAAGGTTTTGGCTAAGTGCTATAAAAGTTTTAACTAGCTTGACCATAACATTTATCCAAACGAGGACCTTTTGACAGAAAACAAACACAATTAAAATAAAACAGGACATATATTCATCCTACTTTTAGACAACCCATCATTATTTTTGAGTTAGAAAAGAGCTTAAGATCCTTTATGTTAATTACAAGTCATTCACATTAACAAAAAAGTAACATTTTTCAGGTAGAAAATTGTTTATTTATAAAGGAAAATAAAAAAAAGTTTGTGTCTTCTTCCAAGTTTATTCATTGAAATATTAATGCTTAGTAAATTTATTTTGTAATGATAACAAAGAAGAAACGTCAACTCAGGTTTTGTGCTTTTTCAATCTTTAATAAGGATGTGGCACTGTAAGATAAACACTGAACTGCTAACCACAAAGTTTGGCAGTTCGGACACATCAGCTGCTCCTTGGAAACCCTATACAGGGTTGCTATGAGTTAGAACAGACTCAAGGGAACTTAACAACAAACAACAAATTTAGTAAAGAGCTTCCCCACTTTCAGAACTCATGTTAAATAAATAAATGGGCTTCAAGATTTTCTGAGTCTAAGGTCACAAGGAAGACTTAGTTCAAACATCTGTTAACTGTGTCTACAGCAATTGTACAACATAGCCAGCCAATCAGCATCTTGTAATAAAAAGGATCCTCTTTCTTTTTTTTTTTTTTTTTTTAAGTTTTTATTGTGAATTTAGTGATAGTTTACATGCAAAAACATCGGTTTTACACTCATCCTATCGTTATTTCGTTTCATTGCAATGATTACAGGCCCCTCCATGCATCATCATAGAACAGTGTTTGCTTCTATTCCCTCTGTTTTGTTTTTGTTTTTGAATGTACACAAAAAAGGCTCAGGAATATATAATCATTTAAACAACCAAAGGACACATTCTGCAAGTCTGCCACTTGGCTGTCAGCACACAGCCTTTCTCTTTCCATGAGTCTAGAGTCCTCAGCTGTTCTATCTCACCATGTCATCATCTCTGCCTCCATCTCTGGTGTTGTTGCTTCTCTGGATTGTTGTTGTTGTTGTTGTTGTTGTTAGGTGCCGTGAAGTCAGTACCAACAGAACAAAACACTGCCCGGTCCTGGGCCAACCTCATAATTGTCACGCTTGAGCACATTGATGCTGTCATATTGTCAATCCATCTCACTGGGGGGTCTTCCTATTTTTCTCTGACACTCCACCTTACCAAACATGATATCCTTCTCCAGTGACTGGTCCCTTCTGACAATATGTCCGAAGTATGAGAGACGAAGTTTGGTCATCCTGACCTCAAAGGAGCATGCTGGCTGCACTTCGTCCAAAAACGGATCTATCGGTTCTTTTGGCAGCCCATGGCACTTTCAATATTCTCCTCCAACACCATAACTCAAATGCATCAAATCTTCTATTGTCTTCCTTATTCACTGTCCAGATTTTGCATGCATATGAGGTTATTGAAAAAAAAATCCTCACCACTGGACCAGTAAACAAACAACATTATTATCAACGGAGAAAAGATTGAAGTTGTCAAGGACTTCACTCTTCTTGGATCAACTATCAACATTCATGGAAGCAGGAGTCAAGAAATCAAATGACATATTGCATTAGGCAAATCTGCTGCACAAGACCTTTTAAAAGTGTTGAAGAGCAAAGATGTTAGCTTGAGGACTAAGGTGCTCATGACCCAAGCTTCTCTGGATAGGGTCCCACATTCTGCTTGTGCTCTTCTCCCTTGATGGTCTTAGGGTCCTCTGTACCTGGAATGTACGATTAACTATTCTCCCCTTTTTGTTACAAAACGTCTACCTTTACAGTTGTGACAATCACAATTAGTCATGATAACAATTATTAACTATTGAATAAGAAGAATATTATTCCCATCTCCTTTCACCAGACCCATCTATACAAGATGAAAATTATTCATTGAGGATTCTACCTTCCCCTACAAACTCTGAAACTCCCTCTTGAAAACTTGTAAGTCACTCACTTTGAGCCTTTATTGCCTCCCTCCCCCATTTTATATTGTTGTTGTTAAGTGCTGTTGAGTCAGTTCCGACCCATAGCGACCCTGTCTAGGGTTTCCAAGGAGCAGCTGCCGACCTTGAAGTTCAAATGACTTTACAGTTTGGTGCATTAACCCACAGTGCCACACCAGGACTTCTTCTCATTTTAGGTACCCAGTGTCTAAGTTGCCTGTCCCTATCAACCCGGTGTATAGAGGGGATAGGATTGATCCTTGATGTGAAGACTCCATACCTGTTAGTTGGTAATTTGAGCCTACTATGGTGTTGAATTATGACGAACTATGGACAACATTCTGAAGTATGAGTA
>NW_006408519.1:6428209-6430830 GCF_000296735.1 Chrysochloris asiatica
TCAGAACCCACTCCACGGCACATAACCACCACCACCACCATACAGCCATAGACCAGATGTTGCCAATCCCTAATCTAGGTGGAGGATATGTTGAGAAACAGTAGCTTCACATTTTGATCTATTTTTAAATACAGGTTTCTATGACTTTATAGCAATATTTTTAGTTACCTTTGTGTAAAGTGAAAAAACCCTGGTGTAGCATTGTACAATAAGCACAGGACTGATAACTGCAAGATTGGTGATTTAAAAGCACATGAATGGAGTAAAGCTTTTGGGACCTGCATGTGCTAATGGGGCACAACTCAAAATAAGGAGAAACAGCTGTCAACATCCATTAATAATTTGAATCTAGAACGTACAAAGTATGAATATAGAAAAACTAATCTTTAAAACATGATATGGAATGCATAAACATTGATATCCTAGACTTTAGTGAGCTGAAATGAACAAGTATTGACCATTTGAAAATGACAATTACATGGTTTACTATGTAGGAAATGGATAATTGAAGAGGAATGGTGTCACACTCATCATCAAAAAGAACAGTTCAAGACAAATCTTGAAGTATATGCTGTATGTGATAGGATAATATCCATTAATCTACAAGGAAGACCAGTTTAAAAAAAAAAGCTATTATTCAAATTCACATACCAACCACTAAACCAGGGATGATGAAATTGAAGAATTCTACCAACTTCTTAAGTCTGAAACTGACCTAACTTGCAGCCAAGATGTACTGACTTTTCCTGGTGGTCGGAATGCAAATGTTGGACACAAAGAAGAATCAATCATTGAAAAATATGGCCTTGGTGAGAGAAATGATGCTGGAGAGATCACATGATGACAATTTGCAAGACCAATGATTTCTTCACTGAAAATACTTTTTTAAACAATATAAAAGATGACTAAACAAATAGATATCACCAAAGGGAATATACAGAAATCAAATTGACTATATCTGTGGAAAATCTCCATATCATCAGCCAAAACAAGGACAGGGGCAGATTGTGGCACAGACCATCAATTGCTCATATACAAGTTCAGGCTGAAGCTGAAGAAAATTAAAACAAGTTCACTAGAGCCAAAATATGACCTTGAACACATCATACCTGAATTTAGAGATCATCTGAAGTATAGATTTGATGCATTAGATGCTAAAAACTGAACCCACAAGAGTTGTGGGATGACATCAATAACATCATATAGGAAGAAAGTAAGAGGTCATTAAGAAGACAAAAAAGAAGGAAAGGACCAAATGGATTTCAGAAGAGACTCTGAAACGTTCTCTGAAGAATAAAGATACTAATGAAAATGGGAGACATGAGGAGGTCAAAGAGCTAAACAAAAAATTTCAAAGGTTGGCTCTAGAAGACAAAGTCAAATATTATAATGAAATGTGCAAAGATCTGGAGTTATAAAAACAAAAGAGAAGAACATGCTCAGCATTTCTCAAGCTGAGGAAACTGAAGAAAAAAATTCAAGCCTCAATTTGCATTACTGAAGTATTCCACAAGCAAAATCTTGTATGATGCAGAAAGCACCAAAAAGAGATGGAAAAAATATGCAGACACTGTATCAAAAAGGAAAGTTTGATGTTCAACCAATTCAAAAGGTATCATGTGATCAAGAGCCAATAATACTGAAGGCATTGACAAAAAACTTTGCTTCAGGAATTGATGGTATATAAATTGAAATCTTTCAACAAACTGATGCAGCACTGGAGGCACTCACTCATCTATGCCAAGGAATTTAGAAGACAGCTGACTGGAAGAGATCCATTTGTGTGCCCATTCCAGAGAGAAGTGAGATAACAGAAAACAGAAATCATTGGACAATATCATTGGTATCATATTGCAAGTAAAATTTGGTAAGCATAATTAAAAAACAACTGCAACAGTACATCAAAAGAGAATTGCCTGAGTTTCCAATTGGATCCTGATAAGGCTGGTGAATGAGGGATATCATTGCTAACATCAGATAGCTCTTGATTGAAAGAAGAGAATACGAGAAGAATGTTTAACTGTACTTTATTGGCTATGCAAAGCTTTTCAACATTGAGGACCATGACAAGCTATGGATAACACTGGGAAAAAGGGATATTCAAGAACGCTTAATTGTGCTCATGAGGAACCTGTATGTAAACCAAGAGGCAGTTGTTCAACCAGAAAAAGGGAACACTGGTTTAAAATTAGGAAAGATGTATGCCAGGTTTGTATTCTTTCACCATACTTATTTAGTCTTTATGCTGATCAAATAATCTGAGAAACTGGATTATATGATGTAAAATGTGGCATCAGGATTGGAAGAAGACTCATTAACAACCTGCGATATGCAGATAATAAAACCTTAGTTGCTGAAAGCGAAGAGGAAAAGAGGACTTAAAATACTTACTGATGAAGATCAAAAATCACAACCTTCCACATGGGTTGCACATCAATGTAAAAAAGACAAAAATCCTCACCATTAGACTAATAAATAACATGATAAATGGAAAAAGTTTGCATTTTTTGCTCAAATCAACCATCAATATTCCTCAAAGCAGCAGTCAAGAAATCAACAACGTATTGCATATGCAAATCTGCTGCACAAAACCTCTTTAAAGTGTACAAGTGCAGAGATGT
>NW_006408519.1:6432500-6433024 GCF_000296735.1 Chrysochloris asiatica
CTCTGGCTGCACTTCTTCCAAAACGGATCTATTGGTTCTTTTGGCAGCCCATGGCACTTTCAATATTGTCCTCCAATACCATAACTCAAAAGCATCAATTCTCCTATGGTCTACCTTATTCACGGTTCAGCTTTCGCATGAATATGAGGTTATTGCAAATACCATGGCTTGGGTCAGGCACACCTTAGTCCTCAAGGTGACATCTTTGCTCTTCAACACCTTAGAAAGATCTTGTGCAGCAGATTTGCCCAATGCAATAAGTCATTTGATCTCTTGACGGCTGCTTCCATGAGTGTTGATAGCTGATCAAGAAGAATGAAGTCCTTGACAACTTCAATCTTCTCTCCGTTGATAAGAATGCTGTCTATTGGTCCAGTGGTGAGGATTTTTGTTTTCTTTACATTGATTGAGATATAATCCATACTGAAGGCTGTGCTCTTTGATGTTCATCAGTAAGTGTTTTAAGTCCTCTTCACTTTCAGCAAGCAAGGTTGTATCATCTGCATACCACAGGTTGTTAATGA
>NW_006408519.1:6433124-6437256 GCF_000296735.1 Chrysochloris asiatica
ATATCACAAGCAAGTAGAGTTTTGATGAAAATAATTCAAGAATGGTTGCAGTAGTATATCTACAGGGAGCTACCAACTTCAGTAAATCAACAATCAAGCTGGATTCAGAAGAGGATGTGGAATGGGGGATCTCACTGCTGACATTACCTATATCTTAGCTGAATGCCAAGAATACCAGAAAGATGTTTATTTGTGCCTTATTGACTATGCAAAGGCATTTGACTGTGTGGATCATAAAAACTATAGACAACATTGCAAATAATGGGTATTCCAGAACAGTGAATTGTGCTCATGAGTAATATGTACACAGAACAATAGTCAATCATTAGAAGTTACTGAATATTTTCAAATCAGCAAAGTTTTATAGCTGGGTTGTATCCTTTCACTATACTTATTCAATCTGTATGTGTGTTAAGCAAATGATCTTAGGAGCTGGATTGTATTAAAAAGAATGCTGCATCAGGATTCACTAATAACCTGCAATATGCCGATGGCACAACTTTGCTGGAAGCTAAGACGATTTAAAACACTGATGAAGATCAAGGATTACAGCCTTCAGTATGGCTTGACCCTCAATGTAGAGAAAACAAAAGTTCTCACAACTGGACCAATAAATAACATCATGATAATAGAAAGAAGGATTGAAGGTCTCAAAAACTTCAATTTGCTTCGATTAACAATCAATGTTCTTGGAAACAGCAGTCAAGAAATCAAACAATGTACTGTATTAGTCAAATCTGAGCAAAACCTCTTTAGAGTGTTCAAGTGCAGAAATCTCAGTTTGAGGACTCAGGTGTGCCTGACCATGCTATTTTAAATTGCCTCATATGCATGTGAAAGTTGGGCAATGAATAAGGAAGACCATAGAAAAATTGATTTAGTTGAATTATGGGACTTTAGAAGACTATGGAAGTATTTCCAAGAATGAACAAATCTGTGTTGGAAGAAGTACAGCCAGAATGCTCCTTGGATGTGAGGATGGTAAGTCTTTGTGTCTCATACTTTGTACATATCAAGAGGACATCATGCTAGGAAAAGTGGAGGGTTAGCGAAAAACCAGGAAGACCTCCAACAAAATGGACTGACAAGTTTTACCTAAAAACAAAGGTGCTAAAGGATGAGATGGTAAGGTAGGCGGAATGGAAAATAGGAGCCACAAAGAGCAAATAGGGTAACTGTTGTGGCATAGAGGGAATTGGCAATCAATGAGATAAAACAAAGTGCATGATTTGTTGAATAAAAAATTGGGGGATTTTGTCTGTAAACCTTCGCTCAAAAAGTTGTTGCTTCTGTTTTTTTTTTGTTGTTGTTTGCTTGCTTTTTAAAGATAGACTGATACAGTGGCATCAACAATGTAATTACTATGGTGCCAAAGGACTGGGTAGTGTTTTGCTCTGTTGTGCATAGGGTTCTATGAGATGGAACCAATTCAATGGCATGGTACCTAATAACAAAGTGAAAAGGATACAACTATTTTTTTGCTTAATTTAAGTACAAAACTAGCTCCCTCTCATCATAAGTAAAAATATAATGTCATTATCCAATAAAACCTTCCCATGCTTCTCAGAAACAGTGTCCTTCCTGAGAAATAACCAGGCTGTGTTACAGCATCTCTCTTTTGGGAGTTATATAGTGATGTCAAAGTGATGGATCACTTTTCATAATGGGAAGTAAGTTAAAAGCATGGGCTCTCAGTAAAACTCCCTAAATTTGAATTTCAGATGAACACCTCTTTAGGCGTGTGATGGTTGAGTGCTTAACTGATCTAGAAATCTGTTTTCTCATCATAAAGTGAAGAATAGTACCTAGTTCACAGTTGTCATAAAAACAATGCAAAGAGTTAGAACAATGTGTGACATACCATACAGCACCCAATATTAATACTCTTCTTGTGATTTCTTTTTAAATAATAAGCTTGCTAGCTGTGCAAAAACAGCTTGTGAAACAGATTCTACCAGCAATCTATGTTGTTGTTGTTGTTGTTGTGGTTGTTAGGTGCCATTGAGTCGGTACTGACTTATAGTGACCCTATGCACTTCAGAAAGAAACACTGCCCAGTCTTGCATTATCTTCACAATTGCTGCTACTCTTCAGCCCATTGTCGCTGCCACTGTGTCAACCCATCTTGTTGGGGTATTTCCTCTTTTTCGTTGACCCTCCACTTTACCAAGCATGATATTCTTTTCCAGGGACTAGCCCCTCAACTACATCGAATCTTCTATGATCTTCCTTATTTATTGTTTAACTTTCACATGCTTATGGGGCAATTTAAAATATCATGGTCAGGCACACTTGAGTCCTCAAACAGATCTCTGCACTCGAACATTTTAAAGAGACTTTGTGCAGCAGATTTGCCTAATACAACAGGATGTTTTATTTCTTAAGCAGGTCTTATACAGCAGATTCTTCCAACACACATTTGTTTGTTCTTTTGGCAGACCATGGCACTATTAGTATTCTCCTCCAACACTAAAACTGAAATGCAGCAATTCTCTACAGTCTTCTTTATTCACTGTCCTACACATCTTTCCTAATTTTAAGCCATTCAGTGTCATTAGGGTCATTATCCCACCCCTAGAATTTGGACTGACCTTATGACTTGATTTGCCCGTTTGAATCTGGCAGAGTATTATTATATTAGTTTTGTATCTTAGACCTCAAAAAGTCACATGGTTCTGACCCATAGTGACCTTATATAGGGTTTCTGAGGAGCGACTGGTGAGCTCTGACCTTGTAGTTCAAACCGGTCACACAGTCCAGCGTATTAACCCAGAGCGCCACACCGGGATTTACAAAATACGATCTCCTAGTTGTAATACTGGAATGTGGCTATAGACTGGATACAATGATATAAGTGGAAATAAACTAATATTGAACTTGATCACCCTGAATATCAATTAAATGACAGTATATCTAGTCTTATAGTTTATAGGTAAAACCAATATGAATACTTTGCATTTTTAGTTCTCCTACTCCATTCAAGTTATATATTTTAAAATTGCATTGGTGGTGGTTATGTGCCCTGGAGTCAGTTCCGACTTTCAGTATAGGGCCTCCGAGGCTATAAATCTTTACTGGAGCCAAAAGCCTCATCTTTCTCCCACTGAACATCTGGTAATTTTGAACTGCTGACCTTGAGGTTAGCGGGCTGACTCTTAACAAGTACTACCAGAGCCCCTTAAAAATTGCATTAGATATGTATTAATTTCACATATGATTATACATATGGATATTTTGTAGTATTCAAGTAAATTAATAATTCAACCTTTAAACTGATTTATGAACTCATAAATATAAAATAACAGCATCTACTTGTCATCTTGTAATGAACTGCCAGTTGATTTCTTTCAGTTAAAATACAATACTCATGCAGTGATTTACATATATATGTATATATATATATATACAGAAATTCTGAATATTGATAGCCTATTTTCATTAATACATATTTCATTAATACTTGAGCATTTCAGGGTGAGTCTCAAAGAACTTTGACACATTGAAAAGTTGATTCATAAAATAAAATCTTATAAACTTTTATTTGAGTAAAATGCACTTCAAACTCTTCAACCATTAAAAAGATGGGAGATAGAATGATGTGAGACAATTTCTTTGAGAGAAGAGAAAAAACAAGGGAAGTTAGACTTACAATTTGAAGACTTCTCTGGTGATAATTTTTTCAGCTTAATTTTAACTAGGAATAAACAATTGTATGGTGGTATGATTGCAATATTTTTAGCTGACAGGCTGCAAAATCTGGCCATCTACGAACTGGTTTAGTACAGAGGTACATGAGGCAAGTTCCCAAAGCTGACAAAAATAAGTGTCCAAGTGTCAGGAGGTAAAGGCAGTCATATAAAAGGAAACATACTTAAATGTTCTGAGTGCAAAGATGAAGCTATATAAAGTACATTAAAAGGGGAAACACAGTACCTGTAAGGGTGGGGAGTCAAGAAAGATTTTTGAAATAGGAGTAAGATGTCTTAGCTTAGTATTAAGGAATCTATAACAGATAGGCAAATGATGGGAGAAGCAAGAAACTTAGACATTTTGACAAAGGAAAATTTTTGCACAAAGTACTTATCTAGAGTCACTCTTTTCATATACATGTATATGGTGGTGGTGGTTATGT
>NW_006408519.1:6437491-6442950 GCF_000296735.1 Chrysochloris asiatica
TTTGGAAGCTCCATCCATAGTATCTGCTTTATATTTTCCAAGATGTCAAAGACATCATAAGGGAAAAACAAGAGGACCACTCTTTTAATAGAGAATAACCTTTACTCTTGGTATCAAACCAAGATGTGAGTTTTTGGGAAATAATTTCAATCTAAGATTTAGTCTTTATACACATCCAAAAAGAAGAAAAAAAATCAAAATCAACAACTCTAACAATTGGAAACATAGAAGCAAAAATAATTCCTTAGTTTCCAGAATACTTGAAATATTATTGAGCAGAAATAAATGAAATGGAAAATAGAAAAATGATATAAAGAATATATAAGACTAGAAGTTGGTACTTCAGAAACATTAACAAAATTGATAAACAATTGGAAAATTTAACAAAGGAAAAAAAGGCTGAAGATAACATAAGTAAGAAATGAAATGTGTAACATCACAATAGAAATAACTCAAACAAAAACTATAGTAACTGAACACTCTGAGGAACTGTATTTTAACAAATTTGAAAACCTCAAAGAAATGGAAAAGTTTCTAGAAACAACCAACCTCATAAACTATCAGTCTGAGATAGAAAATTTAAATAGACCCATAAGAACAAAAGAAGTTGACCAAGTCATTAAAACAACAACAACGGCAAAAGGCCTGGCCCAAACGGCATTATTGGAGCGTTCTACCAAACAGAGAACTCTACTGAAATTTATATATACATTAATGATATGAAGCAAGCATAAACCTAGGCAAAGACACCAACAAAAAAGAAAATTGCAGCCCAATATCCCTCATGAACATGCACATAAAAATCCGCAACAAAATCCTAACCGATAGAATCCAACGTCTTAGTGTAAAACAACAACAAAAAAGTACATCATGACTGAAAGATATCATCACTTGACTTTTCATCCCTCAATATACACATACAGTTATAAACATTCAAAAATTCAAAACTTTGACCAAACTGTATAGTCTATATTCAGACCAGGTATACTGATTTATACCAGGGGAGAAAGTTGAAGCTCTCTGCTCCTGTAAAGATTTACAGTCTTGGAACCCTATACAGGCTCACTGTGAGTCAGAATTGACTCCATGGCACATAACCACCAACCACTGTACTGATGCAGATCAACAACCACAGCTTTGGGTATGGGTTGCACCTCGATATATAGAAAACAAAAATCATCACTACTGGACTAATAAATAACATCAAGACAAGTGGAGAAAAGACTGAAGTTGTCAAAAACTTCATTTTGTTTGTGTCAACCATCAACACTCATGGAAGAAGCAGTCAAGAATCAAAAGACATACTGTATTAGGCAAATCTGTTGCACAAGACACCTTTAAAGAGTTTCAAGAGCAAAGATGTGAGTTTGAGTAATAAGATGCGTCTGACCCAATCCATGGTATTTTTAATAGTTTCATATGCCCATGAAAGTTGGACAATGAATAAGGAAGACTGTAAAAGAATTGATGTATTAGGTTTATGGTGTTGGATGAGAATATTAAAAATACCACAGACTGCCAAAAAGACAAACAAATCTATGTTGAAAGAAGTATAACCAGAATGCTCCTTCAAAGCCAGTATGGCCAGACTTTGTCTCTCATACTTTGGATATATTATCAGAAGGGACCAGTCCCTGAAGAAAGGACATCATGCTTGTAAAGTGGAGGGTCAAAATAAAAGAGGAGGACACCCAACAAAATGGATTGTCACAGTGGCAGCAGAAGTGGGATCCAGCATAGCAATGATTGTGAGATTGGTGCGGGACCGGGCAGTGTTTCATTCTGTTGTGCACAAAGTAGATATGAGTTGATACTGACTAAAGGCACCTAACATCACCAACAACAATACAAGGACAGTTAAACATTCACACACACACACACACAAAAAAAAAATCAAGGTAATCCACTACATAAATAAAACAAAGGAAACATGATCATATTGATAGATGCAGAAAAACATTTGATAAACCCAACATCCACTCCTTATAAAAACTCTTAACAAAAAAGGACTAGAAGAGAGAAATGTTCAACATAATTAAGGGTATATCCTGGTTTGGTCTAGTCCAAACACTGGACTGCTAACAGTGAGGTCAGTAGTTCAAACCCACCAGCCTCTCCTCAGAAACCCTATACAGGAATCAACTTGATGGTATTTAACAGCACGCAGAGTCAACAGCCATTTTTCTCAACAGAGAAACTGAATGCATTCTCTTTGTAAACAGGAATCAGGTAAGTATGACTTCTGATACCATTCCTCTTCAAGAATATGATGGAGGTCTTATCTTAGAGAACCAAAGCAAGAAAGAGAAATAAAATGCATCCAAGTTGGTAAGAAAGAAGTAAAAGTATCCGTATTTGCAGTGGATATGATCCTGTATGTAGAAAACCCCACAGGCTCAGCAAAAAAAAAAAAAAGCTTTTGGAACTAATATAAAGATGCATCAAAGTGGCAGGGTAAATATCAACATAATAAAAACAGCCAAATTCTTCTATACCAATAAATAAAACTCTGAAAAGGAAATAGGGAAAAGAATTGCTGTTGTTAGGTGCCTGCAAGTCCATTCTAACTCATAGGGACCCTGTATAACATTTCTGAAGAGCAGCCGGTGGGTTTGAATCACTGAGTCCAGTTCTTATCCAACAGCATTACACCAGAACTCCATAGATAAAATGCTTAAGAATAAATCTAACCAGCTACACAGAAGACTTATACAAAGAAAATAACACATCGGTACTGTAATAAGAGGGTAACTATCACAAACAAAATGTAAATCAAAGAGCACAGAATTCCCTGAAGAAGGGTTAGAGAGATGAAAACATTGTCTTTAGAAGTGTACTTATATGGAGGATATGTCGAGAAACAATCATTTTACATTTTTATACTTTCATTTAATAAATCTTATATTCTTTATATGCAACAAAGCTTTTTTCGTTACCCTCATATATGCTCAATAAATAACTATTTTTATTTATATTTTTAAATCATTTCCCTCCTTAATTACCCTCTGTCTCTACACCCCAAAACAGTCATCGTTTTCCTGAACATGCTAAACGGAATTGAATCACAATATTTCTCAGAGGATTTGTTTTCCATGTGAGGAGAAACTGTTCGGTTTTTTAGCATTGGGTCTAGCTCAGTTAAAAGTAACCTGTTGAGTGCTAAATTTAGTGACACTAGCAATGAGAGCAAACCCTTCAAGAAAATCTAAGGGTACAAAAAGATCAGTCGAGGCAGAAATAAGACTGGGAAGCAGTCAGCTGAAGATCCCTATACTAACCAGCCTTGATTTCCTAAATTCCATGTAAGAATCCTGAGCCCATGTCAGTGCACTTGATTTAAACAGGAATCTTCCAAGAGACAAGTCAACATCTTTACATATAATTATTTTATACAGTACATTGTTGGTTTTATTTTTCTCATCTTTCTATAGCTAATAGAGAAGTTTTCCTATTAATTTAGAAGGTTGTCACTCACATTTTTTCAAGAACCTTTCATGGAGGGGTAGGCAGAATGAAGCTCCTTCCTTAGAATTGCATTTGGTTCATAGAGATGTGAACAGATGCTTTGTCCCATGCTCAGAAGTCAAACTGGAAGATCCATTGAGCAGCATGCCTCTTTGCTTGCTTGGGGAATAAAATACATTCACAAGATAAAATATTTCATCTTTCCCTAAGACTATTGGATTTGCAAGTTGAAGATTCAAGAATTACTAAAGAATTCTAATATATAAAATCCTTGGTTTTCTCCTCAGGGTTTCTAGCCTGGAATACTAGCATTCTCTATTATTGAGACCCAAGGACCCTTTGTCAGGAGAAATAATTTTGAAGTCATACACTCTATCTACTAAGTAATAAGGTTTTCTTTTTAATATTTTTCTTTAATGAAATAATGGCATGAGATTTTTATTCTAGGGATGTATAATATAAAGCTGTAAAACAATTAAAGGGGATAAAATCTCAAGGCTAATATATATTTTAAGATAATTAAACATTTCTATTTATGTGAACTCTGATAAAAATCTGCCTTATTTTGAGTACTATGTACATCCTATGTCTTTATTAAGAATTTGAGGTCACTTTTTAAAAAGCACTAATCATAAATGGCGCTGTGGGTTAATGCGTCAGACTGCAAAGCCATTTGAACTGCAAGGTCAGTGGTTCAAGCTCACCAGCTGCTCCTTGGAAACCTTAAACAGGGTCTCTATGGGTCGGAATCGACTCGATGGCACTTAACAACAACAACAATAAAATGAAATAATTTCAATGAGTACATTCCACAAACACTTCATGTATACCAACTAAGGAGGCTAGAGCTCAAGAACATCATAGAATTCTTCTATTACCATTATAGTGGAGTGGAAATGTTTGTATCAGCTTTCTATCACTAAAAACAAAGGGGAAACAATGTTATGTATTGTCTATATAGAGAAGTGTTGAAAGTTTTTTCTTGGGGAAAGCAATGTTTTCTGGCAGAAGGCACTGAAAACAATTTCTCCTGTGAGTTTTCAAATCTTGGTTCTATTGTTCACTAGTTGTGTGATCTGGGCAAGTTACTTGGCATTACTTTCAGTAATAAGGGAAACCAGCTTGAGGACAGAGCCAGTAGACCCAGGACATTAGAATGGAAATACTGTTAGTTCCTGAGTCATTATATTAACTGCCCTATTGATGCCCTAACTCTGAACTTGTTCGCAAGATAAATTACCTCATATTTACACTCCTAGTGAGTAGACTTTTCTATTAGCTACTGGCAGTGATTCCCCAATGAAAAGAATAATATGAACATTTTATAAAAACTAAGAAGAAAATTATTAATCTCTTGACAATCTGTTCATTCAACTAATCCTTCACACGTATCCACGTTTTGAGGAAAGTGTAGGAAGTCATCGGAAACAGAATTCTTAGTATCCTACAAACTTGAGCTACTTGAACTATCTGAAGACCAAAATAAGACCCTTTCAGCTGATACAGGGATACAAAGAAGGAAAAGCATTAAAAAAACCAGAAGACACTATAAAAAGAAAACAAAAACTCTCACATTAAAGAGATGGCCAATGCTTAGAAAAACATATTGTGTTTGATAAGTTGCCAAGAACACGAAGGGAAATACTCAATGAGATGGATGGCACAATAGCTGCATCACTGGAACGAATCGTATCAAGAAACATCACACCTGTTCGGGTCTGTTATATAGAAGGCTGCCGTGAACCTAACACCAACTAACAACAGTAAGAGAGAAAGTGAATACAAGCATTTATAGGTAAATACTAGGAGAATTTAAGTCCCTTGTTTGTTGTTGTTAGGTGCCATTGAGTCGGTACTGACCCATAGCAACCTTATGCACAGCAGAACGAAACACTGTCCAATCCTGGGCCAACCTCACTACTGTTGCCGTGTTTGAGTCCATCAATGCTGCCACTTGGCTAATCCATCTTGTTGGGGGTCTTCCTCTTTTTTTT
>NW_006408519.1:6445285-6464993 GCF_000296735.1 Chrysochloris asiatica
TCTGGATATGTTCTTTTTGACAATGAATGCAACACCATTCCTCTTCAATTTGTCATTCCCTGCATAGTAAACCATGTGGTTGTCAGATTCAAAACGGCCAATAACAGTCCATTTCAGCTCACTAATGCCTAAGATATCAATGTTTGTGTGTTCCATTTCATTTTTGACAACTTGCAATTTTCCCAGATTCATGCTTCGTACATTCCATTTTCCGATTTTCAATGGATGTTTACAGCTGTTTCTCTTCATTTTGAGTTGTGCCCCATCAGCAAATGAAGGTTCTGCGGACTTTTCTTCCACGAGCTTTACTTCATTCCTGTTATCACAGTCAACTCTACTTTGAGGAGGCAGCTTCTCCCCAGTCGTATTTTGAGTGCCTTCCAACTTAAGGGGCTCATTTTCCGGCACTATATCTGACAGTGTTTCTCTGCTATTCGTAATGTTGTCAGTGACTAAAAATTCAGAAGTAGTTCGTCACTCTTTCTTCCTAGTCTGTCTTCCTCTGGAAGCTCATGTGAAACCTGTCCACCATGGGTGACCTTGCTGGTGATGGCATAGCTTTCAGAATCACAGCAACTCACAAGCCACCACAGTAAGACAAATTCACAGACAAGTGGTGGCCATTTGGTTTTAAGTGGAAACTATCACTTTAAATTTTGAGGAAATCTGTGTGCATGCGTAGTAGAACCCTCCAGGGGTGGGGGCAGGGTGTCCATTAGCTCAGGTATCCCCTCTATTCATCAGATTGGAGGTGCGCAGACAGCGAGAGACCAATGAAAGGATACCAAAAAAAGAACGTCCACACCTGTATCTCCACGCTTCTGTCAAACGTTCTGGCTATTTTGATCCTTCCCCTGCTTGGTCTCTCCCAAGATGGCTACCTCTTGGTTCTCATTAAAAGAACTACTGAAAGGATGCAAGAAAAGAATGACTAAGCTTCAATAAGGTGGAATTTAAGCCTGAAAAGACTGGAAAGGTGAGTAAGGAAATTAATAAACATGGCAAATCTTTTGTCCACAGGGTCCGTAAGAAATCACTACTTATCACTTTGTTTTGTTCCTCCCCCCATCCGTCTGATTACCAGTTGTTGTTGTTAAAGTGCAGGTGAGTGAGTGCTGACCCTTAGCGACCATATGTCAGGTTTCTGAGAGTGTAACCTGCAGACCTTGGGGTTCACAGTTCAGTGCTAATCCTATTCAGTGCCATACCAGGAGTCCTGAGGGGACTTTGTTTTGTATAGTTGTAGAAGAGTCAGTCATATACTACCATAAATAAAAACTCACGTTTTATAAAGAGATAGATTATTTAAAACAAAGCTAGAGGTTTTGTTTTTAGATTAAGTAAATTACTTTCTTCAAGAGTTCATATTACAATCTAAAATAATTTAAAAAATAAACATTTATGAAACTTATAAGTAACTTTTTTTAAATTTGTGAACTTCACAAACATTGAAATTAATGTTATATTCCTGAATTATTAAAGGAAATTCAATGTTTAAACTTCAGAATGCTATGGAAATACTTTTGTTCTTTCTTGGCAAACAGAAAAAGCAATAATTGTGATAAAATTAATCAGATCATGTAATATTTAAACTTAAACAGGACCAGGCCCCAGCTGGCTGATCTCCAATGTTTTCGTTGATAGAATTTGTGGTAACTGAAGTGAATTCTTTAAACTTCTCTTCCTTATCTTTCTAATTTCAACATACACTTGAGTACTTACATCAATAAGATCATTCTTCCTCAAAGTTTCTCATAAAATTTACATTTCTACATTTACATAATTTGCATTTAAAGTTATAGTTTCTGATTTTGACCAGGCTCTGGAGCCTTCTGAGAAAAAATTCAAACTGTTCTTTCTCAACACTTGGCACTGTAGGAAAAGCACTGAACTTCTAACTTCAAGGTTGGCAGTTCAAAACCACCATTTGCTCCTTGGAAACCCTATACAGGGTCACTATGAGTCAGAATAGACTAGATGGCTCTTAACTACAAAATGCTTGAATACAGTGAAAACTAGAAAGAGTCAACAGATGTCTACATGTACAGGCTGTCCCTGGATTACAAATTTGGGACTTAAATTCAACCTGTAGTAATGAATCAACCCCAGAAAGTCTATTATATCAAAATATGAGCTACAATAGTTTAAAATAACAAATAACTGCCACTTTGAAACACACATTAAAACATAATTAGTGTTACTACAGTATCATTATATTAAGGATGTTTTAGTGTATCTGGAAGAAGGAGCCCTAGTGGTACAGTGATTTAAGCATTGAGTTACTTAATGACAAGGTTGACAGTTCAAGCCCACCAGTTTCAGAAACCCTTTGGAGCAGTGTGGTGCTGTGGGTTAATGCGCTAGACTACAAAGTCAGTTTGAACTGCAAGGTCACTGGTTCAAGCCTACCAGCTGCTCCTCAGAACCCCTATACAGGGTCACTATGGGTCGGAACCGACTTGATGGCACTTCACAACAACAATAATAGGCTTATTACAAGTTGGAATTGACTTGATGTCAGTGGGTTTTTTGGAGGTGTTTCTTCAATTTTTATGCATAGAAAGGTGCACAATATACTGCAAGAACTAAGACTTACATTTGACTAACTGACATTAGACACAATCCATACATAACTGTTTAAGCTCATGCACAAATTTAACTGAAAGACAGACATAGGAATGTAACTGCTTTGTAATCCCAGGGTGACAGTCAGGAGACTGACTGGATTCTAAGTCTACACCTGTTGTATTTTGTGTTTTTGTTGCTGAAGTGGCTAGAATATTCTTTTCCTCTCCATTTTCTATTTATTTCCTCATATAAGACATCCTTCCATGTTTTATGCCATTGAGTTGGTTCCAACTCATAGACTCTATAGGGTTCCCGAGTAGAAGCTGGTGAGTTTGAACTGCTGAATTTACAGTTCAAACAGACCTTGCCGTTCAGTGCTTATCCTATAACACCATACCAAGATTCCATATTTTTCAGTGAATTTTAGGGTTACAGAAAAATTATCTGAAAAGGCCAGAGTTTTTGCATGCGTTTTACCCACTACACACGGTTTCACTTATTAACATTTTACATTTGTATGGTACCTCTATTATAATTGATGAACCAAATTGATACATTACTAATTGAAGTTCAATGTTTACATTAATGTGTATGGTTTGGGTCATATAAAATATGGATTTTGACAAATACATAAAGTCATGTGTTGACTATACAATCTTGATTTTTTTTGTTTTTATAAATGCCTGGTTTTGGTGTTCTTATTTCTATTCTTATTGTTAAGTGCTGTTGAGACAGTTCTAACTCATAGTAATCAACCAAGGAGCAGCTGGTGGTTTAAACTGCCGACCTTGTGGTTAGCAGTTCAGTGCTTATCCTAGAGCACCCCACCAGGACCCCTTATTTCTATATATTCTAGCTTTCAGTATATTCCTTCTTCTTCTCTATTCCAATTCATAGTGACCCTGTATAGGGTTTCTGAAGTTGTAAATCTTTACAGGAGCAGAAAGCCTTATCTTTCCCCCATGGAACAGCTGGTGGGTTTGAACGGAAAAACCTTGTGGTTAGCAGTTATCAGTCATTTTCGTATTCTTGCTTTTTCTATTCAAGTATGTACACCTCTAATTTAAGACTTTTGTCATTAAAGAAGTAGCACACCTGCACAGGTTAAGAGTATCAGTCTTGGATTTAAATAGATACATCTTTGCATTCAAGCTCCACAATTCCATAGCTGTGTAGACTTGGTAAAATGATTTAATCCTTCATGCTTCAGTATCCTTATGTGCAATTTAAGGATAATAGTACCTCCCTTATGGCTATTGTCAGGAGGAAATAAAATATATGTAAAAATTTAAGACCATGCCTGACATGTGCTAACTACTCAAAACTTAGTAGTTATTATTAACTTTGTCATACTTGAATTCTTGTTTGAATAAATTTTGTATTATCTCTGAATATATCCACATTTTTATGTACCATATTTCTGCACATGTCCATTAAAAAAATAGATTGCTTTATTGTTACTGAGTTCTTTATACTTGGTACAGCCCTTTTTTAGATACAAGTTTCGTAAATATATTTTCTAAAGTGTATGCCTTGTTTTTTCATTTTCTTAGCAGTGCTGTTAAAAAAGCAAAAATACTTAATTTTGATGAATGCAACACACCATTTTTTTTTTTTTCCTATTAAGGCTTTTGCTTCTTAGGAAAAAATTGCCTATTCCACATCATGAGGATTTTTTCCTATCCCAGATTCTAAAAGTTTTTGCATTTTAGCTTTTATGTTTTGGTCTATGATTAATTTAGAGTAACTTTATTTGGTCAAAGTGTTTCTGTTGGTTTAAAAGTGTTTTTTTCCAAATGTATATCTGGATGTTTCTGTACCACTGGTTGTGAAGGCTGATCCTTCAGCTGTTGAACTAACTTGGTGCCTTTTAAACAAATCAACTGGTTGTCTTACGAATGGAACTATTTCTGGACATTCTGTTATGTTCCATGATCTACATGTTTATAATTACACCAATGGTCTATTATATTCATTGCTATGGCTTTAAAATAAGTTTGAAATAAGGTAGCATAATTCCAACAACTTTGTTCTTTTTCAAAATTGTTCTGGGTACTCTACTTTCTTTGAATCTCCTTATGTATTTTAGAACCAGCATGTTAATTTCTACAAGTTTGTTGTAAGTTTTATTGAAATTGCATTTCTGTAGAACAATTTGGAGATAATTAAAATCTTAATAACATTGAGTATTTCAATCTATTAATATGATATACCTCTGCATTTATTTGGATACTCTTTTTAAGCTATAGTTTGAGTATTTGTTTCATAATGAAAGAATGCAAATTAGAAAAAAAAATAACTGAAGAGTGACTGAGCCAACTCACAATCCACAGCATCGGAGTTAAAAAGTTTTAGGGGATGGATGGATACCAACCTGGATATTGTGAGTTATAAAACTGATAAGAATTAATCTTTAAAGTGATCCAGTAAATCAGAATTCAGGTACTTGAATCACAATCCCAAGAAACAGTGACTGAAACAAGGTATAATTTTATTTTGCTCTCATGTGATAGTCCTAAAGTAAGGGGTCCAGATAGCAAGACCCCTGCCATCCTCAGCATGTTTCTAGCTCTGGGTCCAAATGGCTGCTTCAGTTTCGATTGTTCCTAGCACACATGCTGGGGAAATGGGAGGGGAATCACACATTTTATGGGTGTGATCTAGAAGTGGCACATGTTTCCATCCATATGCCATGGCCAGAATTTAGCTACATGATCACATAAAGCAGCAATAGGGGCTAAGAAATGCAGTCTATAACTCAGCAGTTAAGTGTTCAATCAGAAACTCAGGAGTCCTATTATGAAAGAAAGGAATAATGAATATTGGAAATCCAACAGTCACTGACACATCCAGTAATAATCTTTGTGTATTCAGTGTTGTTGTTAAGTGCTGTTGAATCAGTTCTGACACAGCGACCCTGTGTAGGGTTTCCAAAGATCAGCTGGTGGGTTTGAACTGCTGACCTTGTGGTTCACAGTCCAGTGCTGATCCTATAGTGCCACACCAGGAGTGTACAATCAGTAGATGGACATGATGTGAGATTTTCTTTTATGGGGATTTTTTAGTGTATTTGCATGAGTGAGTTCATGTTAGCTGGAGAATTTTTGTAATTATGCAAAGTTAAAGAAGAAAATACTGCTAGAAAAAGGGGTGCAGAATAGTTATATTTGAAGGTATACTTTTCTAGAAGTACCTCTCCACTTAGAGGAATGCCATTTTGAAATGGCCAAATCCAATGATACATAGTCACACATTATTTTCCAGGTCAAGTTTTATTGGATGAAGTCAAGTATTATTGGGCCAAGGATTGATCTAGCAGCATATACATCATATGTTGTTGTTGTTGCTAAGTGCCATCGAGTCAGTTCCGACTCATACTGACCCAGTGTAGGGTTTCCGTGGAGCGGCTGGTAAATTTCAACTGTTCAAACTGACCTTGCAGTCCTGGGCTTATGATAACTACAGTATCACACCAGGACTCCATGTAAACATATTTAAAAACATGATCTGGGTAAATTAGACTCTCTTTTAGGAATCCGAGCAAGAAAACATCAAGGGTCAAAGGTGAAATTGATACTGAAGCTTTAATGTTTCTGAGACAGCAAATATGGGTCGTGTGCAAACAGAAGAGTAAACTGATTAGTGATGAAGAGACCAAGGGAGAGAGATGTCTTGAAGAGCAACAATACCGGAGAGAGTTAATTACATTAATTACATTGTTCAAAGTTCCTTATCCTGATTTATTTCTTGCTGATTCAGTTTGTGAAAGCTTGAGAGTTTGTTCCCACCATGAATACCTTTCTGTAAAATTTCCTATGCATTTTGAACAGTTTTTGCTTTATATATTCTAAGGCAGTGTTCTAAAAATAACTGCAAAGTCCACAATTGCTATATAATCATTTTAGTGTATACTTTAGCACTTTAAAGATTAATTAAATGCATTTTCCCTTTTATTCTAATCTAATATTATACAACCTTTACCTCCTTTTCTGTATCTATTGATGATGTTGATAGATAGCAAGGCAGATAGAAAGATAGATCAATAAATAGCTAGCTAGCTACAGATAGATACTCTCCCATTCTTTTATTGTTATTCTTTCTGTGTCATTTTGGGTTAGATTTGCAAAGAACATAATTGTTGAATTATTTTTTCTTACATGACCTGAAGTAATTTGTCTTTAAATGGGAAATGTATAGGTCCCACTTACGGTTATCATTTATTTATAAAATAAATCACTACTTGTCCAATTTTCAGAATCATAAAAGAAATTAAATAATTTTCTCTTAATAGATTGTTTATCCCAATATTTCTGTGTACTTTTTTTCTTTTTTTTTCCTCTCTCTTCATATAGCCTTGAAAATTGAGTAGTTTTTTCTTGTTGTTGTTAAAGGTCTTAAGGCATATTTGAGTGATGTTATTTGGGTGATGGTTAAGATTATGTGTCGACTTGGCTAGGGCATGATTTCAGTGATTTAGCAGATATTATGCAATCATTCTCCATTTTGTGATATGATATCAGAAACTAATCTGAAGAAACATGAGACTTTCAGCTCCCACAAAAATTTTCAGCCTTGACAGGGTTTGAATAGGTAAAAGAGGGAATATAATGTTAAGATGCTTCACTGTCGTTTGAATCTTGGTTTTCCTTGCCTACTATTGTAAAATAGACATTTGAGGGGAGAAAGGAATAGCCAGAAACATCACCATAGAAAGCTTGTAAGTCCGTCTTTAGCTTATAACTGATTAGTTGTTGTTGTTGTTGTTAGGTGCCATCAAGTCGGTACCGACTCATATGACCCTATGCACAGCAGAACGAAACACTGCCTGATCATGGGCCAACCATTGGTTCTTTTGACAGTCCATGGCACTTTCAAGGTTCTCCTCCAGCACCACAACTCAAAAGCATCAATTCTTCTACGGTCTTCCTTATTCACTGTCCAACTTTCACATGCATATGATGTTATTGAAAATGCCATGGCTTGGGTCAGGTGCATCTTAGTCCTCAAACTGACATCTTTCTCTTCAACACTTTAAAAAGGTCTTATGCAGCAGCTTTGCCTAATGCAATACGTCATTTGATTTCTTGACTGCTGCTTCTGTGAGTGTTGATAGTTGATCCAAGAAGAATGAAGTCCTTGATAGCTTCAATCTTTTCTCCATTGATAAGAACATTGTTTATTGGTCCAGTGATAAGGATTTTTGTTTTCTTTACATTGAGATGTAATCCATACCAAAGTTTGTGCTCTTTGACCTTCATCAGTAAATATTTTAAGTCCTCTTCACTTTCAGCAAGCAAGGTTGTATCATTTGCATATCACAGGTTGTTAATTGCAGCCTTGGAAACCCTATACTGCATCACTAGGGGTCAGAACTGACTCGACAGCACTTAACAAAAACATCCAGTTGAAAGGGGAGTGAGTGTCCTTGTGGTATGGACTACGTCTAATATATGTGAAAATTCTGGCAAAGCTTGCTATGTCAGTCATACATCCAACTTGTCATTCTCTGACCTCTGGTTCTTGGGACTCAAGCTAGCTGCCTGATATCTGAATTGCAGTCCCTGTACCCATGTGAGTCAATAGAAGCCTCCAGACTGACATCTAATCCATGGATTCGGGACTTGCCAGCCTCCACAACTGTGCAAGTCATTTTCTTCTTTCTACATTTATGCATGGTGGTGGTTATGTGCCATGGAGTCAGTTCCAACTCATAGTAACCCTGTACAGGGTTTCCTAGATTACAAATCTTTACAGATTTTTTTCTCCCATGGAGTGGCTGGTAGAGTTGAACTATTGATCTTTTGGTTAGCAGTCCAACTTGTAATTCATTATGTTACTAGATCTCCTTTTATATGCATATAAATATTGAGTCCTGGTGTGGTGTTGTGGATTAATGCGATGGACTGCAAAATTGGTTTAAACCACAAGGCCGGAGGTTCAAGCTCGTCAGCTGCTCCTCTGGAAACCCTATACAGAGTCACTATGGGTTGGAATCAACTTGATAGCACTTAACAACAACAAATGTATATACATATATATATATACACATATTTAGATATGTGTAGTCTAGTGGTTACGAGTTAGGCTGCTAATCACAGGGTCAGCAGTTCGGAACTACCAGCTGTTTTGCAGAAGAAAGATGAGGCTTTCTGCTCCTGTAAATATTTACAGCCTCGGAAACCCTGTGTAGGGTCACTATAAACTGGAACCGACTCCACGGTACTTAACAACAGTAACAACAACATATGATATGTATATATGTATCTTAAGGAGCTCTGGTAGTGTAGTGATTACGAATCGGGCTGCTAACCTCAGGTCACCAGTTCAAAACTACCAGCTGCTCTGCTCCCGTAAAGATTTACAGCCTCGGAAACCCTGTTCAGGGTCGCTATGGGTCGGCACTGACTCGACGGCACTTAGCAATATATATATATAGTAGTGCCGTGGAGTTGGTTCCAACTCATAGCAACCCTGTATAAGTTTTCTGAAGCAGTAAATCTTTACAGGAGCAGAAAGTCTCATCTTTCTCCCGCAGAACACTTGGTAGTTTCGAACTGTTGACCTTGCTGTTCGCAGCCCGATTCGTAACCACTACACTACCAGAGCTTTCTCTCTCTCCTCTCTCATTTATATTTATATATTGTGATTGTTAAGTAATGTCAAGTCAATTCTGACACATAGTGTCCCTATATAGGGTTTCCAGGGAGTGACAGGTTAATTTGAACCACCAACCTGTGGTTGGAAGTTGAGTGCTGATCTTACATTTCCACACTAGGACTCCATATATATGTTTATTATTGTTGTTGTTAAGTGCCATTGAGTCAGTTGAGACACTGTATATGGTTTCCAAGGAGCGACTGGTGAGTTTGAACCACTGACCTTTTGGTTCAAACCAACCTTGTGGTCAAGGACTTATCCTACAGTGCAACACCAGGACTCTAAATTATATGCAGAAGGTCTGTTAGCATAATGGTTGCGAGTTGGACTGCTAACCTCAAGGTCAGTAGTTCAAAACTACCAGCTCTTCTGTGGGAGAAAGATGAGGCTCCTGCTCTTATAAGGATTTATAGCCTCAGAAACCCTATACAGGGTCACTATGAGTCAAAACAAATTCCATGGCACATAGCCAACCAACCAATATATATGTGTGCGTGTATGTATTCATACAGATATAGAGATATACATAAACATATACATAAGGATTTACACCCTCGGAAACCCTGTACAGGGTCGCTATGGGTCGGAACCGACCCGACGGCACTTAACAACAACAACAACATACAGATATACACATACACACACTTTGTTGGTTTTGTTCCTTTAGAGACACTGCATTTATAGTTACAGGCTTTTAGACAGATTCCTTATTCTAGCTCAGGCCTGCTTTAACCTGGTGAGATGCTTTTACTCATCTGATAGAATTCATTAGAACCATAACCCCAGAGTGCATTTCTACCAGAGTTCTTTCTGGTTCTGTCCTTGACTATGACACACACTGGAACCAAGTACGTTCCCTTCCCTAAATCTGTCCCTATCTATCCTGAAGTTACCTTCCAGTTTCTTGATACTCGTTACCTAATAGAAGCCTGGTATGGTACTGTAGAATAAGCACTGGACTGCTAACTGGCAAGGCTGGCAGTTAAAACCATTCTCAGAAATCGTATACATGGTTGCTATGAGTCAGAACTGACTTGATGAAATGCAACAATTACAACAAGTAGACAGTTTCTGGTTGTGATTTTTGTCCTGTATTGCCAAAGATATTTTAGTTAATATGCTGAGAGTCGTTTTATTTGGCTGCTGGCCAGAAGCTATTTTAAGCCTGAAGTCATTTTAAAATATATTGTCTGACAATTATTCAAAAGCAATGCTAGGGACTTAGTAAAAAACTTTATATTTAAAGATTCCCGGAAAATCCAGGAAGTTCTTTTTCAGAGGCATTCTGGTATTTGGAAAACTCAGGTTAAACAACGCTTCCCATTTAGAACTTAATCTTTCCAGACTTTTTAAGACCCAGTTGCTGCTTTGTTCCCAAAGTTTCTGAGAACATCTCAAAAAGGAGAACATTTTTCTGAGAACATCTCAAAAAGGAGTACATCATCTTTATCACCTACACCGAATAGGCTTACCTTAAATTTCTATTCACCAATAAAGTTTAAATAGATGGGCAATGGCATTCAAAACAGTAAGGGCTAAATGTGTAGACAAAGGAGTAGGAAGGAAACAGCATCAATGGGGTTAGGAAGCAGAACTACAGCATGAAAGTTTCTTTGGGATCCATGTAAGGGATATGCTTTGTTGGTTCCTTGTTGTTACGTGCTGTCAAGTCACTTCTGACTCATAGAGGCCTTGTAAAGGGTTTCTGAGGAGCACCTGGTGAGTTTGAATTGCCGATTTTGCAGTTAGCAGTCCAGTGCTTGTCCTACATTGCCACGCTGAAAGTCATGTGATATCTAAAATAGAGTAGAGTCAACATTTGTAGACTTTCATTCTCTGCTTCATCCTCTTCCATCTCTGTAGGAAATAGTTATGTGATATATATAATCAAGGTAGGGCTAACTTGGCCAGAAATTCAGGAATTAGGCACTGCCATGTAGGGATCATCTATTGGCCCTTCTCACCCTTAATCTACATGTGGTTGAGGGAATAGAAGTCACAAAACTTCTTTTTCTATGTGGACATAAATGTCAAAACAGAAAATAAAAGGTTTCCATTAAATTAAAGAAAAAAAACTTCTAGAATCGTACTTCCTACAGGATGGCATTGGATGTTGTGACTCAATAGCTAAAAATTCAATTGGATATTACTTTAATATTTTTAAGAGTTATAGGAGTCTAAGAATATGAAATAAAAAAGAACCATATCAAGTTTTGTTGTTGTTTTTGTTAAGTGCCATTGAGTTGGTTCTGACCCATAGCAACCCTGTACAGGGTTCCTGAAGAGTGGCTGGTGAGTCTGAACTGCTGGCCTTGTGGTTAAAACAGAAAGTCTTTAAAATTATATGGAAAACACATTTGCATATTGTCACAACCAGAGAAATACCAAATCTAATGAAGTGAGGAGGAGGGGTAGGTAGAGAATTGATGGATAATGTAAGACCACCTCATCACGAAATGATGTGGTCAATGACGTTGTTGTTTTTAGGTACCATCGAGTCAACTCCAACTTTTAGAAAACTTATCACAACAGAAAAAAACATTGCCCAGTCTTGTCCCAACCTTACAATTGTTATGCTTCAGCCCATTCCTGCTGGTACAGCGGCAGTAGCAATGGACTCGAGCAAAACAACAATTGTGAGGATGGCACTGGACCGGGCAATGTTTTATTCTGTTGTGTGTAGGATTGCTGTGAGTCAGAACTGACTTGAGGGCACCTAACAACAGCAACAACAATATTAGGTTCAAACCAATGGAACACAACAAATTATATTTTCCACAGAACTACTCACAAAGTTGTGTCAATAACATGCTACAGACTTCACTGGGTGTTCATTCAACAGACATTCATTGGGTATCAACTATTTGTCAGGCACTCAAAATACAAAGATGAAGAGGACCTGGATACCCTCTTACAAGCTGTCAGTCTAGTTTGGGGGTAAACAGAGAAGTTTACATTACAACATTCTGAGTGCATCCATTCAGGTAAGGGAGCACGTTGTAGGGATGACTAGTCTAATCTGTAAGGATGTAGGCAAATTGTCTCAAAGAAGGATACAAATGATATGAAAAGTGAAAAATTAGTGGGAGTTGTTTGTTTTAATTTTATAAAAATGAATAATCTGACAGTAAGGTTTTCCAATGATTCCAAGGTTGCTTTTGATGCAGGAGACCAGATAGCAAGCAAGTCAGAAATGAAATCTTTCTTTGGCATCATGGTGAAAATGGAATGAAATGTTATTTGCATAATTGGACTGACAAAGCTCAAATTACAGATTTCAAAAGGAAGGTAAATAAGTTGTAACATCTTGTGTCGTATAATTGACTAGGACAAATGTTGGGATTGGGCATAGATGGCTACATTAGAGTATGTAACCAGTGTCCCAATTTTTTAGTAACTGGGAAGCCTATTGTTGAGTGATGATGCAAGTTGGACCCATAGTACAATGGGAAACTGCTCCCTGATGATAGATTAGACTCTGTTTGGAATGCTGCAGAACATCACAGTTATGGCAGAGCCTGATAAAACTCATCAGTTTTTTAGACACAAAACTATAGCATATCAAAGCATACCACACAGAAGGCTACGTTTAACCTCTCCTCTTCCTATTAGATCTGAAACGTAAGGAAAAAACAAAAAAAGCAAACACAATTTCAAAGATTAAGGAATGTCAATAAGAGGTAGAACATACCCACTTGAAAGCTTGCGTCTAAGAACAAGTCCATTTTTAAGTTTACATCTGATTATTATAAAATAGTTTCAAGTTCCGAATGATTGGATTTTAGTATGTCTTGAATGTTGTTTGTCAGATGCCATCAAGTCCGGTCCAACTCATAGTGACTGTATATTATGGAATGAAATGCTGCTCATTCCTACACTGTCTTCATGATAGTAGGCATATTTGAGCCCATTGCTGCAGCTACTGTGCCAATTCGTCTGGCTGAACTTCTTCCTCTTTTTCTCTGACTTTCTACTTTACTAAACATGATGTTTTTCACCAGGGATTTATCCCTCCTGATTATGTGGTCAAAGTAAGTAAGAAGAAGTCTCACCATCCTTGCTTCCAAGGAGAATTCTAGCTGTACTTCTTCCATGAGAGACTCTTCTGGCAGTCCATGGGATATTTAATATGTTTTGATAACACCTTAATTCAAATGCATAAGTTTTTCTTTGCTTTCCTTTTTTATTGTCTAGCTTTTGCATGTATATGAGGCAATTGAAAATACATTGGGTCACATGCACATTAGTTCTCAAAGTGACATCTTTGCTTTTAGCACTTTAAAGAGGTTTTTGCAGCAGATGTGCCAAAATGCAATATGTCATTTGATATCTTGCCTATTGCTTCTATGGACATTGATTGTTGATTCAAATAAAATGAAATACCAATTGTGATGCTTCAACAGATTCACTGTTAGAAACAGCCATATATCTATGCCAAGAAATTTGGAAGATAGCTACCTGGCCAACCAATTGAAAGAGGTCCATATCCATGCTCAGTCCAAAAGTAAAATGATCCAATAGAATGTGGAAATTATTGAACAATATCATTGATATCACACACAAGTAAAATTATGCTGATGGTAATTTATAAACAGTTGCAGCACTATATGGAAACTATTCCAGCCAGATTTAGAAGTAAATATGTGTGTTGGGGCTGTATCCTTTCATGACACTTATTCAATCTATGTGCTGAACAAATAATTTGAGAAGCTAGACTATTTGAAAAACAATGAAGCATCAGGATTGGAGGCAGGCTCATTAAAAACCTGTGATATGCAGATGATACAACTTTCCTTGCTGAAATTAAAGAGGACTTGAAACCCTTACTGATGATCAAAGAAAAAGTATGAATTACACTTCACCATAAAGAAATCAGAAATTGTCATAATTAATCAATAAACAGAATTATGATAAATGGAGAAAATTCTATCATTACTAGTATAAAATTTTAAGAAAAGTCTTTTTGTAAGATGGTGCTTCTATAACATTAACCCACAGTGCCACACTTTGTTGTTGTTGTGTGCCGTGGAGTCGGTTCCGACTCATAGCGACCCTGTACAGGGTTTCTGAGGCTGTAAATCTTTATGGGAGCAGAACGCCTCTTCTTTCTCCCACGGAACAGCTGGTAGTTTCGAACTGCTGACCTTGCGGCTCGCAGCCCGATTCGTAACCACTACGCTACCACAGTGCCACACTAGGATATTTAATATATATTATTAAAGAAAGTATAATTCCATCTCAGGACCACTGCACAATACATTTAATTGGGTTGAGCTAAATTGAGTGGAGGGAAGCATAGCTGCTGTATAGAATAAGCACTGAACTGTGAACCACAATGTTGGAGGTTCGAGTCAACCAGCTGCTCTAGAAGACATGTGAAACTTTCTGCTACTGCAAAATTTACAGCCTTGAATCGGCTCAATGGTACTTAACAAAACAAATTGAGTTGAATTGCATGGAAATGAATTAAATTAACTAGGTTTAGATATGTATGTTCTACTTCATATTGTGAAGACCTAGTGTTTTGGGTTCATCCTTTCATCCCTAGAACCTAGCTCACTGCATAATAATTCTTTGAGGAATTAAAAAAAATAAAGCAACAGAAAGATATTACTAATAACATCACTTACTCACTGAATAATAATTTTAGATCATATATTATGTTTGTTGTTGCTAAGTGTCATAGTGTCAGTTTCAATGCATAATGACCTTGTATAGGGTTTCCAAGGAGCAGCTGGTGGGTTTGAATTGCTGATCTTGTAGTTTGCAGTCCTACAGCAACAGACCAGGCTTTGTCTATTATAGACTGAGTTCTATAAAGAAGAAAATCAGTAAAAATATAAATATATATAGAGATTTATCTCAAGGAAATCGTTAGCATGTTGGTGGAGACATCTCCTAATTTGTGTATAAGGATTAGTCAAAAAATTATCCTCTCCTGGCTATATCAAAGTGCCCATACACATCCATGGCTGATGACAACATTGAATGTGTAATGATTCTGTTGAATGGACGAGTGATAATGAATTATGTGACAAATCATTTGTAAATCAACCATTGCTTGACCTGTGCTGTGAAATAATCTATGGCAAACTTGGATTTTGAAAAGTTTGTGCAAGATGGATACCAAAACAATTCACAGAACAGCATAAACGGAAGTATTTGGACATTTGCAAACAATATTTGGACCTATATTAAAAGAAAGGTAATGAGGCATGGATTCATCACAACGGCCTGAGAGTAAATGGCAGAGTATGGAATGGAAACATCCTCAATTGCTGAACAAGAAAAACTTCAAAAGTCAAACATTAGCTAGAAAGTTGATGCTTCTAGTTTTCTGTGATTCCTAAGGGCTAGTATTGTAACACTATCAGGAAAAAGTTCAACAATCAACAGTGCTCATTACACTGAAGAGCTGAAGCATAAACTTGGGGTTAAATGCAGAGGATTGCTGTCTAAGGGTGCTGTGATCTTGTATGACAGTGCACATCTGCACACCTTTGCACACACTGTTGACACTCTGCAAAAATTTCCTTTTGAGTTGTTAAAGCATTTCCTTATAGTCCTGACCTAGCTCCATCAGACTTTCACCTGTTCAGTCCACTGAAGGCAGCCCTTCGAGGATGAAGATTCAACTCTGATTAATAAGTGAAGGCAGTGGTGCATTTGTGGCTTGCAGCTCAGCCTAAACATTTTTCATAAATAAGGAAATATGAAAGTGTGCTGACAGGTAGACAAAGTGTATTGAAAAACAAGGAGATTATGTCAGAAAATGAAGTATTTGTCATCTCTAAAAGTTGATTAAGGTAAACTCTTCAGGCAGAGTGCAGATAATTTTTGACTCACCCTCATAGTTGCAGAGGCTGATAAAACCCATAATTGGTAAGTCAGGAAATAGGTTGCTGGCACTTGGGGATTCAGAAGCTGGTGAGTTCCAGAATAAGCAGGTCAGATGACAGTCTGCTGATTCAAATCCCAGGAACCAGTGGTCAGATGATGACAAGTCAGATGCAGGATCCAAAGCAAGGGTGAGTTTGTCAAACTTCCATTGATGAGGGGCTTCAAAAATTTCATGAAACAATTGAATGAAAAGATAATGGACTTTTTTCACAAACGTTTTAAAGCCCCTTGTATATTTTGGATGTACATCACACCCTCATGGAAATTCCCCTTATAGGTGTGATTTGAGAAAGGGTGTAACTTGAATAAGGGAGTGATTTGAGTCACACTCTTATGTAAGGCTTTGACTTAAGATACAATTCATATTAATCCTGCCTCCTGCCTCATTAACATATATAGAGGATGATTTATAATGCATAAAATGGAGAATCGGGCTGCAAACCTTAAGGTCAGCGGTTCGAAACTACCAGCCGCTCTGTGGGAGAAAGATGAGGCTTTCTACTCCCGTAAAGATTTACACCCTCGGAAACCCTGTACAGGGTCGCTATGAGTCGGACCCGACTCGATGGCACTTAACAACAACAACAACATATTATATACATAGTATATAATATTATATACATAGTATATAATTTATATATATATATATATATATATTATTCTTGTTGTTAAGTGCTGTCGAGTCGGTTCCAACCCATAGCGACCCTGTATAGGGTTTCCGAGGAGCAGCTTGTGAGCTTGAACCACCAGCCTTGCAGTTCAAATGGCTTTGCAGTCTGACACATTAGCCCACAGTGCCACACCAGGATTCCATATATAAGGAATGATATTCTATTTAATAATTGTTGTTGTTGTGAAGTGCCGTTGAGTCGGTTCCAACCCATAGCCACCTGTATAGGGTTTCCTAGTAGCAATTGGTAAGTTTGAACCACTGACCTTGCAGTTCAAACGGCTTTGCAGTCTGGCGCATTAACCCACAGCACTACACCAGGACAACTATTTAATGATATATATTATTAAATAGAGTATATTTAATATATATTCTTAAATAGAGTATAATTCCATCTCAGGACCACTGCACAATACCGTGAAATCATCACCTAGCCAAATTGACATATAACATTAACCATCACACTGTGTGATGTGCTAATGCAAAAATGGTGTGGCAACCCCCTCCATACACAGAGTTGACAGGGATGGGCAACTTGGACATTGGCTACCCAAAGTGGGGGGCTACAAAGGCAAGAAGTGACTGGCTTACAAGCTTTCAAGCCTAGATCCAGAGGGCCTGGAGGAAGGTAGAATCTCCATTTAGTAGTATCCAATCTGTCTGGGCAGGGCTGATGAAAAGAGATGGGGCTAGGTCCTTTGTGGTATAATGGTGAATAATTGTTATCAGGATGGGACTGCTAGGGTTGGAAATGTAAAGGTGGATGTTTTATAGCAAAAGGAGGAGAGTAATTGACTGCAGTCCAGGAGTTGAGGTCCCTGGGACCATCAAGGGAGAAGAATGGAGTGCGAGACCCTACCCATAGAAGCAGAGATGGAGGCAGAGAAGATGACATGGAGAGATGGAATGGCTGGAGACTCTAGACCCAGAGAGGGAGAGGGGCTATGTGCTGGCGACCAGCGGGCAGGCTTGCAGGGTATACCCTTTGGTTGGTTGATGATGCATGGAGGAGATTGTAGCCATGGCAATGAAATGATATAGGATAGGATGGATGTAAAACTAATGTTCTCCCATGTAAACTATCACATAATTCACAATAAAACATTTTTTTTTAAAATGGTGTGGCAGCCATACTGGACCTCCTCTTAAAAAGAATCAAACCCCACATGACCCCAAGGCTTATTCCTATGAGGCTGAGGTCAGACATGCCTCTACCCTCTAACCTTCTTTATCCTATTCTAACACTAGCCATCCCATTCATGGTACTCTGTTTCTCTTCTGGCTTTAATAAATCTCTTGTAGTGACCATAAACAATATTCACAGACAATATTTAGAATCCAAAATAACTCAAGATTCAGCAGTTCTCTGATCAGAAATGGCTCTTTTAAGATGTACTGCAGGGGACTCTATCCAGGGAAGCAGGAACGCCAGACATGGAGGCAGAGATGGGGACATAGAGAGAGGGAGCAGTTGAGGACTCTAAATTCATGGAAATATAGGTACTGAGAGCTGGTGGCCAGGAGGCAGATTTGCAGAATGTGCCTTTTGGTGGTTTAAATTATTATATATGCCTGAGTGTTTAAAAAAAAAAACAAACTTAAAATGAATAGAGAGAAATACTGTTAACTGATGGTACATGGAGGGGATTATAATCATTGTAATGAAACAAAGTATATGATTTGTTGTATGTAAAACTGATGATCTGCCCTGTAAACTTTCACTCAATTTTCTCTCTCTCTCTCTCTCTCTCTCTCTCTATATATATATAGACATATTGTCAGATGCTTATAGTAATTTGATAAAACTAGGTGAAAATTAAGTAGCTGAAAACAAGCTAGTTTTTCATTTAACAAGGTATTTTGATGATGTTAGTCAATTTCTGTCACTTTTATGAGCCTCAGTTTTCTCATTCGCAATCTGAAAGTAATATTAAATATGTCATTGGGTTGATGTAGGAATTAATTGTACCTACTTTACAAACTGCTAAGTCCTAGACAGACAAAAGTAAATATAAATCAACTTCTTTAACATTTTGCAGAAGCCAGAGGTTTCCTGAATTTAAGTATTCTTGCCTTAGCTTTGTTTGAACTCCTATGCATTTTCTGTCATCTTTTCTTATTGCTGAATGGGAGACACAAATAGTAGACATGAAGAGTATTTGTCTAAATTTTTAAAAACTTGTATGTAGAGTTTTATGAAAAGGTATGCAGAAGCCAAAATATGACAGGATAATTATATGTCTTCTATTATTGACTTTATAACATGTCATAAAAAAGTTTATGTAAATAGGCATGTAAGTTCAAAGAGGTGGTTTTATTACTATATTTTAAATAAATTGTATAGGAATAGCTTATTTGTTAGAAAATGTAATCCCTCAAGTGTTACAAAGGTTACAAAATCATTATGCAATTTTATAACAAAAACTGTTTTCTTCTTGGAGCTCTATAGTGCTATTTTCCTATGTCCCTGATTACTCTAAAACTCATAAAAAATGTTAACATATCCATTTCTAGCTAGTCTCCATTTTCCAAGTTGCAAAAATAAACCAATTATATCTTTGTTTCAAAGCCTAGATAAATTATCTGTACCCTAAAAAAGAATTTCAAAATAAATTATTGATTCACTTGCTGATGTGGAAAAAAAGTACTGCAGACATGCCTCTCTCTCATTCTTGATCTCTTTGCCATGCCTCTGCTCTGTTCAGACAAGTGTTACAAGTTCCTTTGTTGTTGCTGTTGGTATGTGCTATTGAGTCAGTTCTGACTCATGGCGACCCTATCCACAACACAAAAAAACACTGCCCAGTCCTGTGCCATCCTCACAATTGTTATGTTTGAACCCATTGCTGTTGCACTGTGTCAGTTCATCTCATTGGGGGTCTTTCTTTTTTCACTGAGCCTATACTCCACCGT
>NW_006408519.1:6466383-6468863 GCF_000296735.1 Chrysochloris asiatica
TTTCATCAGCCCCGCCTAGACAGATTGTATACTACTCAGTGGAGATTCTACCTTCCTTCACGCCCTCTGAATCTAGGTTCCGTCTCAAAAGCTTGTAAGCCAGTCAATTCTTGCCTTTGTAGCCCCCCCCACTTTGGGTAGAAAATGTTCAAGTTGCCCATCCCTGTCTACTCTTTGTATGGAGCTGGTGGGAATGATCCTTGCCGTAAGGATTTGTCCCTTCTTTTGAGCTACTGCTACCATAGATATAGGTCAAGTTCATCAAAATGTATCAGGTTACTCTTTTTTTCCTCTTCTTTCTTCTTCTGGTTGAGCTCTGATCATCCAGTCATTGAAGCCAGGTCAAGTGGGTATTCTTGTGCATATGCCCTCTCTTATCAGCTGGACGCTTCACTTTCCACTCTAGTCCTCTGTGGCTATGTCACTGACTTTGGGCCTAAGAGTCCCCAGATCTTGCCATACTGCTGGCCTACCAGGTCTCCACCTGGGTTCACAGAAATCTATTGAACATTGTAGGGCTTAGCTTGCAACTTCATTGCTGTTTTTCCATCACTTCCCCTTATCAGTGACGAGTGTGTTCACCAACCAGAGTGTGTATTCCCATTGAGTCTTAGTCTTGGAAGGGGGTTTGCATTAATATTTCCAGGGCAATCAACTTGCTTGTTCTTATAGTAACAGTTGGTCTGGCTCTATTGTTTTGTATTTTTTCTGTAGGTCTTTGTTTCAAGAAGTATCTTCTGTTCTTCTAGCCACTCCAGGCTGGTCTGCTTGTCCTTTCAAGTGGAAATTTCCCATCTCTGAAGATCAGGATGTGGTTCAGGCTTCCACCTATAGTCTTATGTAATGCAGAGGCTCTGCACGAAGTATCCTTCACTGGGCATATTGTAGCCCCATTTCAGGTATTCCAATCAGTTATAGGCAGAAGACAGACTTACAAGCTTTCTATGGTGATGTTTCTTGCTATTCCTTTCTCTCCCCCTATAACTGTTTATCTTCATTTTGAGTTGTGCCCCATCAGCAAATGAAGGTCTCACAGGCTTTACTTCCACAGGCTTTACTCCATTCATGTCATCACAGTCAACTCTACTTTGAGGAGGCAGCTCTTCCCCAGTCACATTTTGAGTGCCTTCCAATCTAGGGGGTTCATTTTCCGGCACTATATCTGACAGTGTTTCTCTGCTATTCATAAAATTTTTAGTGACTAATTATTCGGAAGTAGTTTGTCACTCTTTCCTAGTCTGTCTTCATCTGGAAGATCATTAAGAAGACAAGAAAGAAGGAAAATATCAAAATGGATGTCAGAAGAGATGCTGAAACTTGCTCTCCAGCATAGAGATGCTAAAACATATGGAAGAAATGAGGAGGTACAAGAGCTGAACAGAAAATTTCAAAGATCAGCTCAAGAAGACAAAGTCAAATATTTCAACAAAATGTTCAAAGATCTGGAGTCAGAAAACCAAAAGGGAAGAACACGCTCAGCATGTCTCAAGCTGGGAGAACTGAAGAAAAAAATTCAAACCTCAACTTTTGTTACTGAAGGATTCTCTGGGCAAATTATTGAATGATGCAGAAAGCTTCAAAAAAAGATGGAAGGAATACACAGAGTCACTGTACCAAAAGGAAATGGTTGATGTTCAACTGTTCTAAGAGGTAGCACATGATCAAGAGCCAATGATCCTGAAAAAGAAGTCCAAGGTGCATTGAAAGAATTGGCAAAAAACAAGGCTCCAGTAATTGATGGAATACATTTTAAATCTTTCAAGAAAGTGAGGTGGCATTGGAGGCACTCACTCATCTATGTCAACAAATTCGGAAGACAACAATCTGGCCGACTGATTGGAAAAGATCCACATATGTGCCCATTCCAAAGAGAGGTGACCCAATGGAATGCGGAAATCATCGGACAATATCTTTGATATCCCATGAGAGTAAAGTTTTATTCAAGGTAATATAGAAACGGCTGCAAGCATACATTGCCAGAGAACTTCTAGAGATTCAAGCTGGATTCAGAAAAGAATTTGGAATGAGGGATATCATTGCTGATGTCTGATGGATTTTGGCTGAAAGTACAGAATACCAGAAAGATGTTTACCTGTGCTTTATTGACTATCCAAAGGCTGTCGATTGTGTGGATCATGACAAGCTATGGACAACATTGCAAAGTATGAGTATTCAAGAACACTTAATTGTGTTCATGAGGAATCTGTACATAGACCAAGAGGCAGTGGTTCAAACAGAACATGGGAACACTGAATGGTTTAAAATTAAGAAAGGTGTGAGACAGGGTTGTATTCTTTCACCATACTATTCAATCTGTATGCTCAGCAAATAATCTGAGAAGCTGGATTATATGAAAAATAATGTGGCATCGGGATTGAAGGAAGACTCATGAACAACCTGCAATATGCAGATGATACAACCTTGCCTGCTGAAAATGAAGAAGACTTAAAGTATTTACTGATGAAGATCAAAGACCACAG
>NW_006408519.1:6469483-6475832 GCF_000296735.1 Chrysochloris asiatica
ACTGGGCAGTGTTTCATTATATTGTACATAGGGTCGCTATGAGTTGGTACCAACTTGATGACACCTAACAACAACAACAACACACTCCACCAAGGAGCTCTGGTAGCGTAGTGGTTATGAGTTGGGCTGCTAATCTCAAGGTTAACAGTTTGAAACTACTAGCTGTTCTGCAGGAGGAAAATGAGGCTCTCTGCTCCCATAAAGATTTACAGACTCAGAAACCCTATACATGGTTGCTATTAGTTGGAACCGAGTCCACGCCATATCACCACAACCATCACCACACTCCAGCAAGCAAGATGTCCTTTTCTAGGGATGTTTCCCTCCTGATAACATGTCCAAAGTATGAGAGATGAACTCTAGCCATCCTGGTTCCTTTAGCTTTGCTGATTAATGCCCAAAGGGCATCTAATTCTACAAGCCAGCCTCCTGTCTGAAGGCATTCAGCCTCACTCAGTCCATGGGTCAGGAAGCCCAATGCTCTGTCTCTCTGTGCTGCTATCTCAGCTCTTGCCTCCTTCACCAGCACCATTGCTCTTCATAGGGGCATAGGGTTCAAAAGATGCACTCTGCTCATGTCCATTCTTTCTTGATCATCTTGAGAGTCTCTGTTCCTCTTTCTGAGATGGCTCCTTTTAAACCCAGTGGAAGGGCATGACCAATCGCTGTGTTAGAGAGTCAGACACCTTTTGCATGGCCCCATCCAATCATTTGTAGGAGTTACAAAGTCTCACTTTACCACATTTAGTGATAAAGTAATGTTTAAGAAAGAGCCTTATGAATACACTTGAGTGTAGATCAGTTTGTTTGTGAACATCAAACAAGTTGAAAAAAAATGTATAGTATGAAACAGTAACACTGTTTTTGTAATTACAGGGGAGCCATTTACATTATGTATTATGAGATCAATGCATATTGAAATTATGAATGTAGTGTAATGCTACAGACAGAAAATTCCAAGTACTATGATAAGGTGTTCGCATGTGTTTGTGTCTTGTAAAATGGCCACAGACCTGAAAGGCAGTGAAGTTCATCTCTCTCTGTTTCATTGAATGTATTCCATAGACTATGACCTGGCTGCTGATATTCCTGGATTTACAAACTCTTAATCTATCAGCACCATCCATAGAGCATCTTGAAAACTATTAAAATATTATTATTTTTTAGGTAAGAGAACAACCAGATCTGATTTTATGTTGAAATATCATAAAAGTTTCAGTGTGAAAAATTTGGGGGGGCTGTGCTACCATCTAAGAGGTATTACTTGATGTAGCTTCCTCCCATACTTCATTGTCTTCTAAATATTTAAATCCCTCAAGCATCCTTCTGAAATGACCTTGAATTGTCTCGCTACACTTACTCCTAGAAGTCTCTTTCATTCCCATGGTTTAAAAAGCCATCCAGTGGATTAATGCCACTAAGCCAAGTCTCTTTCCAGTTTCCACATTCATTTATCCAGCTACCAACTCATCTTTACTTGATTGTTGTCTTCCCCCAAATTCATTGATTGATTGTTGTTGTTGTTGTTTTATGCCATAGAGTTGGTTAGAATATTCTAAATTGAAGTCTTATTTATTTATGTTTTTCTTCTTGAAATCTTATCCTAGATCTTTCCCATTTATTAAATACCACTAACATGTATCAGGACTTCTGGTGTGGTGCTGTAGGATTAATGTTGTTGTTGTTGTTAAGTGCCATCGAGTCGGTTCCGACCCATAGCGACCCTGTACAGGGTTTCCGAGGGTGTAAATCTTTACGGGAGTAGAAAGCCTCATCTTTCTCCCGCGGAGTGGCTGGTAGTTTCGAACCGCTGACCTTAAGGTTCGCAGCCCGATTCGTAGCCACTACGCTACCAGAACTGGACTGCAAACCACAAGGTTGGCTATTCAAACCCACCAGCAACTTCTTGGAAACACTATTAGGGTCACCATAAGTCAGAACAGATTCTACAGCGCTTAGCAACAACAAAAACATCATTTATGGGAATCCTGGTTGTGGCACTGTAAGATAAGCCCTGAACTGTTAACCATAAAGTTGGTGGTTCAAAATAGGTTTTCCTTGAAAACCTTATACAAATCACTAGAGTTGAAACCAACTTAACATCTTTTAACAGCAACAACAACCTCTATCTGGAGTCCTGGTGTGGTGCTGTAGGATAAGCACTGGAATTCTAACCACAAGGTCAGCAGTTCAAACCCACCAGCTGTTCCTTGGAAACCCTATACAGGGTTGCTATGAGTTGGAATCGACTTGATGGTATTGAACGACAACAACAATCATGTATCTAATTCCTCAAGATGAGGACTAAGAACTCTTTCCTGATCCTGCCTGTTTTCCCAACCAAGTGATTTTCAAAGTTGGGTCTTTGAAAGTTTTTGAAGTTCTTCTTGTGCTGGGGAACTGTTTAGAAATGCAGATGCCAAATTCTTCCTCTGCAATACTGCCTCCATTCAAACTGCTTAATCACATCTTTTGTGGAGGTCAAGAATCTAAATTTCTAGCATGCTCTTGTTGCCCTCGGTTAATCCTGACTTATGGAAGTCCCAACTATGTACAACTGTTCCATAAGGTTTTTCAGACTGTGACCTTTCCAAAGCAGACTGCTGAACCTGTCCTCCAACGTGTCTCTAGGTGAACTACCAACCTTTCAGCTAGTGGGAAAGTGCTTAACTAATTCACTGTTAATTTTTATACTAAAATGTGAGACTCGCTGATGAATATTATAACCTAAAAACACTTATCTACCTATCATCTCTCAATTGGACTAATAAAAGGGTCTTGTAAATGACCTTCCCACTTTCTCCCTCTAACTGAAGGGCTGGCAATATTTTCCATAACAGGTAAGAAAGTCAGTATTTTAGGTTTTCAGGCCGCACTGTCTCTGTTGCAACGACTCTACCATTATAGCATGAAAACAGCCTTAGACAAAATGCAAACAAATGGACATGGGAGTCCTGGTATGATGCTGTAGGATAAGCGCTGGACTGCTAAACATAAACTCACCAGCTGCTCCTTGGAAAGCCTATACAGGGTCACTATGAGTCTGAACTGACTTGATGGCACTTAGCAACAACAAGAACATATTTCTATAAAGCTTTATTTACAAAAGAAGGAGCCTGTCCATTTTACACATAATTTTAAAGGTGATATTACAATTGATCATTGGTGGCTTCCTGTTGTTCTGAGAACATCATTCAAATCCATTACCTTAACTTTCAAGATCTCTCAATAAATTGACCTCAGCTTCCTTCCCAGTCTCACCGATTGCTCATATCATACTGTAGCCAGTCGGTCTCCTTTTAGTTTGTAAACACATCAGTCTTTCTCCTGAACTAGTAATTTTGCATGTTATTTCCTCTTTCTGGAATGTTCTTTCCCTACTTTTCACATGGTAGCCAAGAGTATGAACAAAGAATTTAAATAGCCTGGCACCTAATAGTGGCCCCACTTTTTATTTACTTTTCTGTGTCTCCATTTCTTCAACGTAAAACTAAGAGTTCTAATGGTTCCCGTCACATGCAGTCATTATAAGAATTAAATGTAAAATACTTAGGACAATACCTGGTACGTAGTACAGGTATAATAATATTATTATAATCACATTTGCATGCATATCTGCACAGAGGTATTTAAAAATGACTTTGAATCTTTATTGCAAAATCAAACATTTTTTCATGGTCTATGCAGAAATCCTGGTGTGGTGCCATAGGATAAGCACTTGACCTCAAAGTTGATTTGAACGTGAAGGTCAGCAGTTCAAACTCACCAGCCATTCCTTGGGAACTCTATACAGGGTCTCTATGAGTCAAAATCTACTTGATGGCAGTTAACAACAACAGCAATGCAGAAATCCATGATATTCTTCCTTGCCCTAAAGAGAAATTGAAACATGAAATAAGGTACACATTTGGAGCATGGTAGTGGTGGTAATGTTTCGTGGCATCGGTTCTGACTCATAGTGACCCTGTACAGAGTTTCTGAGGCTGTAAATCTTTACGGGAGCAGAAAGCCTCATCTTTCTCCTGAGGAACAGCTGGTAGTTTCGAACTGCTAAGAAAATAATATCCAAGCCTGCACAATAACTATATACAAGGCTCAGGAAACCATCAGCTTCCACTGTAGCAAGCAACTATGGATGCATTTTCCATCATTTGATTCAACAAAACTAAGGACCAATTTCTGGCAATATTTTGAATTGCAGCATAATAATTACCATGTAGAGGCATGGCTAACTGTACAATCTCAAGCTTTCCCCGATTACTGTTGCACTTTTATTAAGCTCCTTGTTCATCACTAGTATGAAAAAAAAATTCAGAGATTGTGAAAAAAACAACCTTCCCCAGAGAATGGATTCTCATTCCTCCAGTGCAACATTTGGTCAATATAAAGTCAATGTTACATCCTCTGACTACCAATTCAATTAACTAGTGGGGCCTGAAATGCTGTAATTAACATTTAACATGAAAGTACTGAAGACTATTTACTGGGATCTAAACTGTCAGCCCTGTTAATTATTCAAAGACTAGTTAATAGTGACTTTGGTCTCCCTGCCCTTTCTTGCTAAAGTCAGAGAATGAGTCTCAGAGTGCAATTTGGGAGCTATTCGAGGCTGTTAAGCATCACTGTGGATTGGTCTCTTGCACTATTACTGCTTATAAAATGGTTGTGTATCTATTTGTAATAATTATCTACTGGACTAGAAAAAAACACCATCCTAAGAAGCATTCTTTGATCACGTTTCTCTTCCCTGGCCAATATGTCTGTTCTTAGTCCAACATGACACCATTCTTATGTTTACAGTTTTATGATCTATTATTATACCTTGAAGAGCCCTGGTCGCACGGTGGTTAAAGTAACCTGCTAACCAAAATGTTGGTGGTTTGAACCCATTGGATGCTTCTTGAGAGAAAGATGTGGCAATCTGCTTTACAAGCTTGGCAGCGCTGTGGAGCAGTTGAGCTCGGTCCTACAAGGTCACTATGAGTCAGGGTCAACTGGATAACAGGGGCTTTTGTTTTATAGTATAGCTTTAAGCTTATTTTATCTTAATATAGGGAAGGCTAGCTCCCTTTCTTTATTCTTCTTTTTACCCCAAATTGTATTTTAAAATAGATAAAATTTTCTTGCATCTTTGCATGATTGAGTCATAATTTTTCATTGAATACGTAAAAGAACAATAGAGAATGATGTAGATAATATTTACACTGATAAATGAGAAATTTCCTCTTTTGTTGAGGCCCCTAGTGTGGAATCCGAGCTCATCGAGACTGTAGTAGAACAGCAAGCTTCTATTACTGGCACTTATGGGAAGCTTCTCAGTTCCCTGCCCCCCATCTTCCTCTGGTGTTTCAAGAAGGTCCTATAGGGCAAGAGGAGTCCTGGAGTGGCGCTGTGGGTTAATGCGTCAGACTGCAAAGCCATTTGAACTGCAAGGTCGGTGGTTCAAGCTCACCAGCTGCTCCTCGGAAACCCTGAACAGGATCGCTATGGGTTGGAATCAACTCGACGGCACTTCACAACAACAGCATAGGACAAGAGGAATGGCAGCTTCTCATTGTTCTATGGAATCTTAAGGGATTCAAACTCTCCTGTGATCTCAACGCTGGGAGATTTTAAAACTTGTTAAAATTCCAGTGGATTTCTTACCTGTGTTTAGAGCAGATTCTTCTTCCTCCCAGTGTCCCAATCAGGATAAAAGCAGTGGTGGGTCCCTTCTTTTCAAGCAAGGACTGCTGGTTTTCTGGGGTTTTTCTCATTAAGTTTCTTTGCATACGGAGTTATCAGTTGGGTTCACAAAACATGATTTTTCGATTCATCATTTGAGAGTGGAGTCCTCTTGAAGTTTTCTTGATCCTAAACTGAAGCAGAAGTCATTATTTGGTATATATAACTGAAATGGCCCCATACTGTTCTTTTCTTATCTGGTTCTGGAGTGATGATTACAATAGAGCCATTTTGCTCTTTTAAAATTTGCTGTAACAACTGATAGAATAATGGGAGTTGCCAGTTCTTTGTGGAGTGTCTTGGCTCTGTAGAATAATAACTGGATTACCAAACACAAGGACCATGATTTCAGCCCACCAACCACTCCACAGGAGAAAGATGAGACTTTCTGCTGCCATAAAAATTTACAGCTTTGGAAACCCTATACTGGGTCACTGTGAATTAGAATTGACTCAATGACACTAGACAACAACAAGTTCTTTGTTGCTGTTAGGTGCTGTCTAGTTGATTCCAACATATAGTGACCCTATGCACAACTGAACTAAACACTGCCCAGTCTTGTGACATCCTTACAGTTGCCTTGTTTAATCTCATTACTGCTTCCACTGTGACAGTCCGTATCACT
>NW_006408519.1:6476397-6477693 GCF_000296735.1 Chrysochloris asiatica
CTGAAGCCTGTCAGTAAGTATTTTAAGTCCTCTTTGCTTTCAGCAAGCAAGGGATATCATCTGCATATGTTGTTTTTAGTGCTGTTGAGTTAGGTCCAACTCACAGCGACCCAGTATAAGGTATCCAAGAATCAGTTGGTGAACTTGAACCAATCTTATGGTCCAGTGCTTTACCCCTTACTCCCATACCATGACTCTATATAGCAAATTGTTAATGAGTTTTCCTCCAATCCTGATGCCAATTTCTTCTTCATATAATCCATTTTCTCCAATTATTTGCTCAGCACACAGACTGAATACATTTGATGAAAGGATACACGTGGCATACACCTTTCCTGATTTTAAACCATTCAGTATCCCTTTGTTCTAACAGCTGTCACTTGGTCTATAGATAGTTAGCTCATGATCCCAATTAAGTGTTCTGGAATACCCATTCTTTTCAATTTTATCCATAGTTTGCCATGATCTACAAAGTTGAAATCCTTTGCATACTCAATACAGCTTTATCCATAGTTTGCCATGATTTACAAAGTTGAAATCCTTTGGATACACAATACAGCACAAGTAAACATCTTTCTGATAGTCTCTGCTTTCTGTCAAGATCTATCTGACCACAGCATGATATCTCTAGTTCTGCATCTTTTTCTGAATCTGTCTTGATTTCTGGCTATTCTATGTTAGTGCACTGTTGCAACTGTTTTTCAATAATCTGCAGCAAAATTTTACTTGAACATGATATCAATGATTTAAATTTTGTGTTCAGCTCTTTTGCCTCCTCATTTCTTCCATTCTATGTAGCTTCAGAGTCTCTTCTGATATAATTTTTTATCTTTTATTTATTTCCTGTCCTTTTAATGACACCGCCAGCATTTATTGTCCTCTGCTGTTGTTGCTGGTGTGAGATGATATCTCATTTTTTATTTGCATCTCTCTGATGGCTAGTGATCAAGAACATTTCTCCATATGTTTGTTGGCTGCCCGGATCTCCTCCTTGGTGGAGTATCTGTTCATGTCCTGTACCCATCTGAAAATTGGGTTATTTGTCTTTTTCTTGTAGAGGTGTTGTAGTTTCCTATATGTTTTAGAAATGAGTCTCTTATCTGTTGTGTCATTGCAAAATATTTTTTTACCATTCTGTGGGTTCCTTTTTTACTCTTTTGGTAAAGTCTTTGATGAGCACAAGTTCTTAATTTTTAGTATGTCCCAATCAGCTATTGTGTTTACTTTTATTTGTGTACTTTCAAAATGTTTGGTAGTCTGTGTATGTCCTGAATTAGAGCCCTCACATTTGTCCCT
>NW_006408519.1:6479993-6481037 GCF_000296735.1 Chrysochloris asiatica
TCCTGAAGTCATATGAGCTGGGCAAAGAAGGTGCGACAGGGAAGAGGAGGGAAAAAAATGTGTAGAATCTTCCCACACCTCCTCTTGCAAATGTCGCTGCACTGCTTTTAGTGTGGGTTCCCAGTGCTGGTCTGGCTGTAACCCTGCCTTCTAACCTCTGCCTGGGCAGGATGGCCACAGAAGGAGTCCTGATTTTTTGACTGATTTCTAAATCACAATATTTTCCTTTATACCATGATTTTTCCACTGGTGGTTGTGGGAAACTGATGCCCTGACACTTATGCTAGATCCAGAGCTCTGGTGGTGTTTCATGAGAGCAGTGTCTCTGGGTTTTCAGCCCCTCCCCCACAGAGCCTGCCCTACCTGACTCTGCTCTGCTGCCACCAAACCAGAAGGCATTAATGGATGTTTGCAGCTGTTTTTCCTCAGCTTAGTTGTTCTCCATCTATAAATGAAGGTACTGAAAGGCTTACTCCATTTAAGTCATTGTGGACATCTCTACTTTGAGGAGATAGCTCTTCCCCTGTTGTATTTTGAAAGACTTCCAATTTGACAATGTTCTGCTGCTATTCATAATGTTTTCATCTTCTAGCAATGTAGCTGACAAAATCCTACTGCTAGGCATAAGATTTTAATCCATCAATAAGCATTAGAATAATTAGAGTAGAAATCAGGTATCTTATCTCTCCATTATCAGGGTCTACATAGTTTTAAAGATGAGATCTATGAAACTATCAAAGAACTACTATGCTACGACTTATGAATAGCAGTTCTTTGATCGTTTGGTAGGTCTCATCTTCTATTCATCTTGCATTCTGCCAAACGATCAAAGAACTGCTCTACTAAACCTTATTAATGCTATTCATCAGGTTTAGCAGAGCAGTTCTTTGATAGTTTGGTAGATCTCATCTTTACAATGATCTAGACCATGATAATGGAGAGGTAAGATATCTGATTACTACTCCAAATTACTTTAATGCTTATTGTTATATTAAACTGATCAATTTTGTATGTTACATTTGCATTTTTTTCATTTCACCTAGA
>NW_006408519.1:6481738-6488928 GCF_000296735.1 Chrysochloris asiatica
GTATACAGAGTCACTGTGAATCAAAACAGACTCATTGGCACTTAACAACAATGACAACACAGAGACTAAATAGGACAGAGTAGAACTGTTACATATGGTTTTCTGCGGTTGTAAAGCTCATCTTTCTCCCATGGAGTGGCTGGTGGATTTGAACCACTAACCTTGTGGTTAGCAGACCAGTATTTCACTAACTATGTGACCAGGAATCCTTAAAGAAAAACTGGCAGGAGAGAAGACTTTAAAACTTGTTCTAACATAAATGTTAGTGTGTGCTTAGCTCTATATGTGTATCATGCTAATTATAACTTGGTATATTTTTTGTTTATTCCCCCAAGACTTCTATGACTCTTGTCAGTAGTTCACAGTCAATAAAGAGGAGCTGGAGACATTCAGTGCTGGGCATCTGGTGCTCCCCTCACTATGAATAATCATCAGAAAGGAAGAAAGTAAGCAAGGGTGGTTTTCCCCCTAAGCAGCTAATTATACAAGACTCTGGACCAGTTAATGGATAGCTTCATTCTGACCTTTGAGGGCTAGCAATTTCAAGAAAACTCAGAAATATTGTGTATAGAGAAGGAAATGTTTTAAAATTCCCTTTCAAAAAGGGAATCGTTTTTATATGGGTAATATTTATTTTTTGGACTATTAAAAAAAAATGTCCTTTGAAGAAAATACTGATGTTATATAAGGAAAAAGTGTTTTCAAGCACCATGGAAAATCTTTTTTGTTTATTACCATGACATTTTGCTCTCTTACCTTCTAATCTTTAATGTGTTTTTGAATCTTTATGTGTTTATGAATATATACATAGATATATTTGTATATCTGTATGTATTGGAGCACAGTGACTCTGTAGGCTAAGAACTGGAGTGCTAACTACAGGATCAGTGGTTTGAGTCTACCAGCAGCTCCGTGGGAGCAAGATGAAGCTTTCTGTTCCTGTAAAGATTTAAACCCTCGGGAACTCTATACAGGGCCACTGTGAATCAGAACCAACTTGATGGCAATAACGAAAACATGAATGTATATGTACACATATACACATGTAAATATATATGATAGTATATATAATAGCCTTCTGAGAACTGGTAGCATACAGTTTAACTTTATACAATATAGGTGTTAGAATGTATGGGTTTTATTTACTATTATAATTCTAGTATCTTAAGCAAGTCACCTTACCTCTTCTTTGTTTATTATAGTTTTATATTTTCTAATTAGGTTTATTATAGTATAGATTGTGAGTTAAAGATATAGTTGTTTTGTTTTTTGTTTTACATATTCAGCTAGAGAAATCTCTCAATGTTTCATATCACTTATATTTAGCTAGCTCACTGGGCAATGTTAAATTTGATAATTTAGCACAATTGACATATTAAAGTTCCAGAAAGCACAGGGACTCATGTTAATTTCTATTAGAAAAAAAAAATTTTGTAAGAGTTATAGAAAACAAATATAAAGGTTAATTATACCAAATTAAATCTGAGCAATGTACTATTGTATATTTTCTTGGTCTGATTAGAAGGAAGATAATCATATATATATACATTTAAAGTCTTCACAATTTAGGACAGGGATGCTTCCAGTGAGTCGATTCCAACACATAGTGACCCTGTAGGACAAAGTAAAACTCCCTAGGGTTTCTGAGACTAAATCGTCACCAGAGCTGGCAGCCTTGCTCCTACAGAGCGCCTGTGGTTAGCAGTGCAGCACTTAGCCCGCTGTGCCACCAGGGTGCCCTAGGCCAAAGTCTCAATAAATATATTGAGAACTAAGTATAAAGATATAAACGATGAAGTGGATGATGAATATCCAGTTATTTTCTCTCTGACTATATATTTTCTCTCCTTAGAAAATTTGTAAATCATTTCTGTTTCTAGAAAATAAAGATCCAGTCACAAACTGTAATTGAAAGTTGCGCTAGATACCAAAGAACTTATATTTACATATATGTATATATGTTTTTGTTGTTGTAGTTAACTGCCATTGAGTTAGTTCTGACTCATAGTGATTCTGTATAGGGTTTCCGAGAAGTGGCTGATGAGTTTGAACTGCTGACCTTATGGTTCAAACTGACGTTTCTGTCCAGTGCATTATCCTGCAGTGCCACACCAGGACTGACTCTCTTTCTCTCTCCATATATATAATTGAATGAAGATTTACCGACAAGATCATCAGTTTTATATTCAACAAATCATACACTTTGTTTTATCCCAATGATTGCAATCCCCTCTATGTAACAACAGTTATGCGTCTTCCTCCCTGTGATTACCCAGATTTACATGTATTTTTAAAAGTTGCTATCTAGTAGATGTTGACCAATGGTGACAGGTAAACTGCTCCTTTGGGTTGTTTTGGCTGTCATTTTTTATGGAAACCTATGTGCAGGCCTCTCTTCCACAGTGCTGCTATATGGAGTTGAACTGCTGACCTTTTGGTTAGTTAAGGATCACAAACAATTCACATCAACCAGGGACCTTACATTTATATAATATTGTACAGAATAAAAACCTATTGTGTTGATAAATTGTTTTTTTAAGGTTGATTCAGGGCTACATTTAAAAGTTTAAAAAGTCTACTGCTTTTTAAAGTTTAAACAAGCATCATTAAGGGGAAAAAAGCCTCAAAAAAACTTGATATTGGAACTACAAATGGACAATTTATATCCATTGAAAATGTCTTCTCTGATATATGAGGGGGCTTCAAAAAGTTCATGGCAAGGGAGAATTAAAAGATACTAGACTTTGCCTACAAACAATTGGAAGCACCTGCGAATACATAGCTATATGGAGCATTTCTAAGGGGAATCTTTCTACATTTTATTCACCTGCATTCTATTATGCCTATATAGTTGACAAGAACAATGGGATTTGGTGCATCAAATGTGAGTATGATAGAAATTAGCAGTAGCAAGTACCACTTGACTACACAATGATTGTGACTTGGGAGTTTACCTCACTAAGTACTGATGAAGCTCAAAGAGCACAGCCTTCAGTATGGATTGCATCTCAATGTAAACAAAAATCCTTACCACTGGACCAATAAACAACATTCTTATCAACAGAGAAAAGATTGAAGTTGTTAAGGACTTCATTCTTCTTGGATCAACTATCAACACTCACAAAAGCAGCAGTCAAGAAATCAAACAGCGTATTGCATTGGGCAAATCAGCTGCACAAAACCTTTTTAAAGTGTTAAAGAGCAAAGATGTCAGCTTGAGGACTAAGGTGTGCCTGACCCAAGCCATGTATTTTCAGTAACCTCATATGCATGTGAAAGCTGGACAGGGAATAAGGAAGACCATAGAAGAATTGATGCTTTTGAGTTATGGTGTTGGAGGAGAATATTGAAAATGCCATGGGCTGCCAAAAGAACCAATAGATCCATTCTGGTAAGGTGGAGGGTCAGAGAAGAAGAAGAAGACCCCCAGTGTGATGGATTGGCCAAGTGGCAGCATTGATGAACTCAAGCATGGCAACAATAGTGTGGTTGGCCCAGGAGCGGGCAGTGTTTCATTCTGTTGTGCAGAGGGTCACTATGAGTCGGTACCGACTCGATGGCACGTAACAACAACAAGTTATGTGAAATGAGGAGGTCCTAGTGGTGTCATTCTTGGTGACCTTAGCTGACTGTGTGATGTCAGACAGTGCAGCTGGAAAGTTACTAAAAGGAAGGACCACTCACTGTATTTGGGGGTTATCAGTCCACTTTACTGAAAATTGTTATTGTTTTAAGTGTCATTGAGTCAGTTCCGACCCATAGCAACCCTGTATGGGGTTTCCGAGGAGCAGCTGGTGAGCTTGAACCACTAACCTTGCAGTTCAAATGGCTTTGCAGTCTGGCACATTAACCCACAGCGCCACACCAGGACTATGAGGAAATATATATGACATGAGAGCACAGTGGTTCTGTATGTTAAACAATGGACTGTGAACCACAAGCCTGGAGGTTCAAGCCCACAGGAGAAAGATTAGGCTTTCTATTCCTGGAAGATTTGTAGCCTTGGAAACTCTGTAAGGACGGACTTAATTAGTTAACAACAACATCATATATGGTCTGAAAAGAGAAGCCATGCTTGAAGGAGATTCTCATTTATGGTACCTGTGTTCATAAAGCACACCCAGGTCCCCAGGAAGTCTTTTCTTCATCTCATTTAAATTCCAGGCTTGAACAGCACTGTGTACTGAATGGGGATTTCAGGGAGCTTCATTGTGATTTTTTCCATTCAAGTTGAAGTCTCAAATATTTCCAGCCCTGTGAATGCTCCTGTGGTTGTTTTGGTCACAGTTCCCACATAGTTGTTCTTTTCTTAGTTATTATTGTTGAGTGCTGTCGAGTCCATTCCAACTCACAGTGACCCTGCATGGCATTTCCAAGGAGTGGCTAGTGGGTTTGAACTGCTGACTTTTCAGTGAGCAGTCTAGTGTTCACCCTTTTCTTAGTAGATCTTCTTTATTTGGCCTCATGGAGTCTTGTCCTGTGTATGCACAGATTATTTTTAATGGAAACTCAATGGAACACTTCTGAAGTAATTTCTTTGCAAGCTTTCTTTTCTCTGATTTTCCTGTTGAACAAACTCCAGCTGCCTCACCTGCCCAGTACCTAGACCCCTGTCTTCTGACCTCAGCAAAACCACTATTTTCTGTGCTTCTTGGTGTGTGTGGCAGTCTAGAAACTTCACCCAGAGGGAAGGATTGGGAGATTGTGAAGTTCATATCACTGCATTCATTGTCTTAGGGGGTCACACACCTGCACTGCTCGTATTCCAGTGTCTGAAAAGTTATTGCATATATTTAGAATTATTTATGGTGATATTGTCTGTCACAAGCTCCTCTATCAGAATCTGAATAAGGAGTTTCCAGGACCATGTTTTGCATTTGTTTCCTTGCCTTGTGAGCAACTGGACCATTCAAGTTGTATAAATCCAAACTCCAAGGTAGAAATCATTTTATTTGCCTTGTACAGTCAAAATCAAAATAGGAAAAAATGCCTAGTTCTCAATTTTGTTAACAGGTGTATTATATCTAGAGCACACTTTCACTGAATGTAACTCTTTCCTCAAAGTCTGGAATGGTGTGAGAAGGACCTCCTAATTGTTTGATGGGGTTTAGAGCCGAAGCCCCTAGACTGCCCAACCTAAATTTCACTTGCAGGGTAAGTGAAAGACACAGTTATCACATTGTTACTGGTTCTGATTTTAAGATTCCTAATATGGATAACACCAACTCAACGGCACTTAACAACAACAACTATGGGTGCCTGGTATGGCAATGTAGGATCAGCACTGGACTGTTAACCACAAAGTTGGCAGTTCAAACCCAACAGCTGCTCTTTGGAAACTCTATACGAGGGTCACTATGGACGGAACAGACTCAACAACACTTAATAACAACAATACTGTACTATGGTCTGACGTTGTAGGATAAGCACTGACTACCAACTGCAAGATCAGTAGTTCAAACCCACTAGCTGCCCCTCAAAATCCTATACAAGGTAACTGTGAGTCGGAACTGACTTGATGGCACTGAACACCAACAGCTAAATTTCTGACCCTGTTTATTTCCCTTACTGTCATTTGAGCTCAGTTATGCTTTTAAAAGAATATTTATTACAATGAATTGGCCTAGATGTGGCCTTCAAATAGTCTATTGTGGACAAGGGTTTCTATGGCCTCCAGAAATTAAACTGAAGCTATTGGGTGGAAGGAACCTCAGGAATGTTAAGGCTTCTGAGAATAACATTCCCTATGAAGGTGAGAGCCTGTATCAGTCGAGATAGCATCTTCATGCCTTTATGTGAAGATAGTTGGGATTATCCTACCAACAGAGTAGAGAGGTAGGGTGCGGTTTCCTTAGCTCTCAAATTGAGGGCTAGACAACAAAGAGGTCACACTTGAATATCTGAAAATACGTAAAAATTTTCTTGTGAATTGAGTGAAGGCTTACAGAGCATATCATCAACAAATCATGTACTTTCCTTCATTACATGGTTGCAATCTCCTCTATGTACCAACAGTTAACAGTATTTACCTCTATTAATTTAATATATTGAATTTCTCCCTGTATTACCAGCTACCTTCATCTTTCCTCAGCTAACCTCCACCTGGTTGTATATTGCCTGCCCTGTCACCCATGTTAACACATGACTACCTCTAGTCCATGAAAACTTTTCCCTTCTGCACACTCCCCACCACCCCATAACCATCATAGATTGTTTCTTTTACTGAGAAAAACTTTAATTTTTTTTAAAAAAACATTTTACAGCATAATGTTTGGCCTTTTATGACTGATTAATTTCTCTCAGCATAGTGTCCTCCAGGCTTAACCATGTTGTGAGGTGTTTCACAGATTCATCATTATTCTGCAGCATTTTGTAGTATTCCATTGTGTGTATGTACCAACATTTGTTTAACCAGTCTTCTGTTGAAGGGCATTTAGGTGTCTCCACCTTTTTCATATATCTCTTGTAGACAACATATTGAAGGATCCTATTTTCTTATCCATTGTGCTGTTTATGTTTCAACTGGTACATTTAATCCATTTACTACATTCAGTGTAATTATCAATAGGTATGAATTGTTGTCAATTTTCTGTGTGTCATTTTGTGGTGCTGTTGGATTCTTTGTTCTATATAATTTTCTATGCTGAGTTCATTCTATTTGTAGGTTTTCTTGTCATTTTCATTCCTGTTGTGTTATTGTTTACTAGAAATTTCTGGGTTTTCTTTTAAAAATTTTGATAGGAAGGTGTATTAGTTTTCTTTAAGGTGACCCTTTATTTATTAATTTTAACCTTGCTTCAGACAATCTGTTTTATCTTGAAATCTACCTGACTCCCTTGCAATTTGGAAGTTCCATATGTACACCATGATTCCCTCTTTGTGTTTTATGGTTGATTTAATTATACATTGATATCTCTGGTTCCCTTTTTCCAGTCTTACAGCTTTGTTTTACTTTAAAGGCTTCTCTATCTTTAAAGTAAAACAGAACTACAGGTTTAAGTTCTGGGTAGGGTCATCGTGTATGGTAATCTCAGATTGTTCTCTGCTGTTGTTGGTTCTCAGGCCAAAGAACACTACACTGTTCAGCAGTTTTTGCAAAGTTGGTCTGGTCATTACAAATTCCTTTAGCTTCTGTTTATCAGGAAATGTCCTAATTTCATTGTTGCATTTGAAGGAAAGCTTTGCTGGGT
>NW_006408519.1:6489423-6490202 GCF_000296735.1 Chrysochloris asiatica
GAAGCTTATCTTCTCATGTTTCATGGTGTTAGGGAAGTTTTCTTTCAATAACTATTCAACAATTTTCTCTGTACTTGCCTTTTCCAGTTCTGCAATTCCAATTGTTTCTCTGCAAAAGTTGTTCCTCTTCATGGTATCCCATATAAGTCTTAGATTTTCTTTGGATTTTTTTCATTCTTTTTTCTGATTGTTCTTCTAACAAACTAGTATTGAGAGATTTATCTTCAAGTTCACTAGTTCAGGCTTCTATTGCTTTATATCTACTCCTTTGCCCTTTAAATGTATAGTCCAATTCTAAGGTCTTAGTATTAATCTTCTGGATTTCTAATTGCTGGGTTTGTATTGTTTCAAAATGTGCATTATTTTGTCTGTTTGTTCTTTTTAAATTTTTTCTCCTTAATATTTATTAAAAATTCTGGACATTGTACAGAATTTGCTTCTTTCACTTAGCAATTTTTGGCATTTTTCTGACAGCACCTCATTCTTTTAAACCACAGCAGAATATAAAATTTTATACTTATCTTGGTTGATCATTTCTTTATTAATCAACATCTGGCTATATCCAAGTTAAAAAAAGCTACAATAAATATTCTTGAACCCATTTTTTTGTTAAGAATTAACTTCTAGAAGTGGAATTTCATGGTTCACAACCAGAAGATTTGGAATTTTAATTGTTAATTTACACTATAAAATGGTTATAACAATCTACAAGACCCAAAATGATATTTCTTTGGATACCATCATAATTAATCTTTGCCAACATAAACTGGAGTTCTGGT
>NW_006408519.1:6491127-6510516 GCF_000296735.1 Chrysochloris asiatica
GAGTTCTCAATTCATTGATACCATCAGCGTGCAAAGAACTTTTACCAGATACACTAGGATAACTCACAGTCCAATTTTGATACAATTTTCTTTTAAAGCCTGAACTGCAATCATTTTGTTTGTAATGGAATCCCACCATTTGGTTTAATCTATCTAATTCCTATTCTGTATAGGCCTTGATGTTAACTTATGTTACCAGGGACTCTCTCACGTTTGACTATCTTAGCAGACATGCCTAACTCTATGCGTAGGCAAGTACAGACCCAAAAGTACAGACCCAATCCTGGCCTGTGAGGGAGAGACATTTTGGTAGTTATAATAAGAAATGTTGTACAAACAATATCTGATATTCTACTTAGAACTCATGGAAGAAAAAACAAAAACACTGCTTAGAAACAATTATCCACAGATCAAAAGCCAACAAAATCTTTTTCCTAATGTTTAAAATAGTTAATTCTTTGTAGAGGACAAGAACAACTTGAAGTAAATCAGGAGATGTTTTCATATTAATCATTCTTTTCATGTACTTCAAATTTGTACTAAATGCCTTTCTCTTCTTGGACATCAGAAAGAACACCTGGGTATTCTGGAAGAAAATTGTACTTCTCTAATTCAGTTTCAGGAAAAACTGTGTCACTTTCAAATTCCTGCACGATCCTTGTCACAAATAGTCTAACGTGGCCTGGCTGGTTCATGACATCCTTGTACACAGAATTGCTTCCTACTATCTAAGCTATGTCTACTTTATTCCCTAATTCTGGCTGCTCAACAAGTTTTAAGGCGCCATCCAGACTTTTGGCAAGTTCCTTGTGTTCTCTACTGAGAACCAATATAATTCTATCTTTCAAAAGTCTATTCTTCTTAGGAATGGAGAGAACCAGGTCCTCCTACCCATAATCACCAAATTCTGTTTACCTTCCACTGAAGAAATTGTGGCCATTTGTTGGAAATATTTGAATTCATTCCTGAGTGGGGGCCAGGGTGGGTCTCCGTTCTTGCTGATACCCATGTTCTGGGACACAGGGATGATGCAGCTGAGTGTACAAACCATGACAGAAACAGTGAACACTTCTGCTCTCGCACTGGACACCCGGATTACCCAGGAAGCTTGGCGCGAAACTGCCTGTCTGTTTATTCTTGTAGTGTTTTCCTGAATTATTCTAAAGTGTCTATTATGTTCTCCCTTTGTCCTCAATCTTTCTATGTATCCTATGAAGGTACCTAATTATCATTCTTTTGAATTATTTTTCCCTTAGTTCCATTACTTTTTCTTCCTCAGAAACATTTTCTAGCTTTGCATCTTGGTCTTTTATTTGAGTCATTTTATCTTGTTTCTTCTTGCAAGCTAAAATTGCCTGTTGTCTCCAGAGCATTGTGGGATTGCAGTGTTTGTAAAAGCAAACAGTACAGTTAGTGCAGTTGTTGGACCTGGAGGGGAGAAATCTGTGGGGGGCTCCTGTAATTCACAAACTCTTGAGGTGGTTGTGGAAAGCATATGGCAGCAGAGTTCCTGGCCCTAGAAGAAGTTCCTATTGGCCTCAGTATTATCTAGGTTTAAGGCACTCAATCTGGAAGCAATTAAAAGGGCACTTGATGAAGCTGGTTTCAGTGTCTGTTCGGACCACAGTGAAGCTGGGGTAGCATGGCTGGTTAAATGCTCGTATGATGGCTCTCGGTTTAGTAGGTCCAGAGCTCAGCCCACCTGAATCCAGGCACCAAAGAGGCTCTCCAAAAGCAGCACAGCAGCCCCCACCTCACGCTGGCATGGCTGTCAACCATGTGACTCCAAATTCCCAAACAATAGGCCTCACTGGGAGTGGAGGAGGGTGGGAGCTGGCCACACTTACGGTCACCAGGGGGAAACATGGGGAGAAAGAAGAAATCACAGGTTCCATCACCCTTGAGTCTGCTCTGGCAGCCCTCCCTCAGCTGCCAAAGTTACTTACTTACAAGATGGTTGAGCCATGTCTGGCCAGCCTTTCACCAGTCTGTCTTCCTCTCTCACCATCCTCCTTTCACCTCTCTAACCTTTCTTCTGAGGTTCAGGGTACCAGGATTGTCTGGTTTTATTTTGTCTCCCGTAACTTTGTTTTAGAGGGTCCGTTTAGTGTGTCTGCCTAGTCTGCCATCTTGCCATAAGTAACCTTTCTGAATATATTTTCAGATGAGGCTAAATATTCAACTATGGAATTTTAAACTTCCCTCCACAAAATTCCATGTATTAAAATAAGGCATTCTCTTACCTATTTCTTGTTTTCTATGCAACACTGTACATTATGCATCCATTCTTGTGGAAAAGTTTAGGTCCAAGATAATGGAGAACTAGAAAAGAAAGACTTCTTTATTTTCCTTTCTTTTTTGCAGTAATATGAAATAAGTAAATCAAATCAAATCAGATCTTAGACAAGGGACCTTGTGAGGAAGAAATTTCCATTCTTTTACTTTACTCTTTTACAAGGTTAAAAAATAATCTACTTTTGGTATATTTATAAGACAATAAATATAAACATTTTAGATGTTAAGAATGGCCTTTAAAGAAAGCCTTGGGAGGGCTAAAGAAAATGTTAGTGAAATTTCCTCACTCTGACCAAAGTACCAGTGGGCAGAAGTTACCTTTAAGAATTACGCAAATGGGGCAATCAGAAATTGAGAGAGACCTTTTTCTGTTTCTAATGGTCCATGTCCTGTCCTTCAAACTGAGGTTTTATCAAAAAGAATTTTTTTTTTTCTAGAGAGCAGAAAATCCTCACTAGAGGAGCTATTTAAAGGCTCTGGCTTTGCATTGAAACTGCAGATTTGGCAGTAGCAGGTTTCAGCTGGATTTTCTGTGCAGTATGTGATGCAGCGGCAAACTTAGTCTTTTTAATATAACGGCAACAGTCCTTGGAAGGAATGGGAATGACTTCAGGCTGTGCCAAATTTTAAATGAAAAATCTAACTATAGCTGTTCCTTTCACTCCCTGGGAGAGCTTTGAATGATTGAATGAGAAGCCAGGGTTAAGGGTGACCCCAGCATGCCCGCTTTGGAGAAAAAAAGGTATAGCTTAGGTCAGTTTGCCCCACACCTAGCCCCTGGCAAGGATTTGCAGTCCTGTGACAATGGGAACAGTATGGAATTTAAAAGCATCTTAGCTGGGTTGAACCAGTGTAGGGCTGGTAAAAAGCGAAGGAGCTTTACTCTTTGATCTCTGAGCCCTTGAGCTACGGCACAAGAAATAATCACTGGGTTATAAAGTATATACCTAACTCACCATGTAAGCCAGGCAGCTAGCTGTCATAAGCCTTTCTGAACTTCATTCTAGGCCAGTGAGAGAAAAGGCAACATTACTAATGGAGAAAGGAGACGTCAAGATAGACACTCATCATTATGGAAGTACTGGGAGAAACAGCAGCATACGTTATTCTTTTAATGATTTCTCTTTTCATTCCACAAGCTTCTGTCCTCTGGCGTTTCCATCTCCACTATACTTTGAAAATGAATCTTTTTAGAAAAAGTAGACTCATTTGTGTATAACGAAATATGTCTCAAGAAATCTGTACTAACCTAAAAGTATATTTTTGGAGCACCTTGAGCTAAACCAGAAATAAGATATGCCAGAGAATATCTAGAAAACATACAGGACAGAATAAAGGGATTTTTTTTTTTTTTTTTTCAAGAGGAAAGGAATCGCCATAAAGAGACCTAAGATCTAAGAGAAGATGGAGCCAGAAGTACAAACTCAAACCACTAATAGAACAACATGGAGGTTTAACGTCCTGCTTTGGGACATCCATTAAAAAGTAGAAGAAAAGGAAAAGATACTGTCTCCCTTTCTTTTCACAAAAGATCTTTCAGTTTTGCCCCTTCAGAGTTAGTACATTAGTGAGGGTGTCCATGGGAGGCCTTAGTGACTGCCATTAGAAGGTAACAGAGGTATTGTCTGTCTGGGCCAATGGTATACAGACAAAGGACCAAAACTACCAAGAAAATGCAGCAATATCTATCGTGAGTAGATGATGAAGCCAAGTATACATGGTAATACACAGAAGAGACAAGAGAGTCAAATTTTATCTTCAGCAGCTATACCAATCTCTACAAAAGTGCTGATCAGATGCAACATTTGAAATGCCTTTATGGCAATTCCTGTCAATGCTCATAGTGAGCTTGTAGGGCAGAGTACAACTGCCCCATACTTTTCTAGGCTATCATATTTATGGAAGCAGACTGTCACACCTTTCTCTTGTAGAGTGGGTGGTGAGCTTAAACCACTAGGACCATTTGGTTAGCAGCCAAGCACTTAACTACTGTACCACCAGAGTGCCTTTGAAAGACCCAGATACTCCTTCAATTAGCTACTGGAGTGTAACAGCAGAGGACATCACTAGCATATTTCCTGCCAAGTTAAAAGTCAGTCAAGTCCTCAGCTCTGGAAGGAATAAGGTTATTGAAAGGATATAGCAACACTGACAGAACAGAAGTCCAGCCAATCTGAGCACAGCCAGCAGCCACCACCCACATAGCAGCTTTAGTGCTGAATTCCCGTGTCAACCTACACATACCTAACGTCTACCCTATATTCCCTCAGGCTTTCCCAGAAAATGTGATATTCTACCAGGAAACATCAATTGAAAATGCCTCAACACTGCTTTCCCTACAAAAAAGGAAGAAGAATACATTTTTGGAAGCAGAAATTGAGCTATGTAAGCATCTTGGTAAGTGTATGTTTTAATTTCCATAAACAAATAATGCCTTTCATCTATAATAGAAGAAAAGATTTTATCTGTTCATTATACCAGTTGACTATCTCCTTTTCTTTCTCCTATCAGAAAAAAAAAATGTTGTTTTTATGTCAAAGTCTGCACTTAGTCAGCGCTTAGTAAATAGACACTAGAAAATGGCGACCATTAATGTAACATACTTACCTACACAAAGGCCTTATGAGGAAAGCAGCAATATTTTATACAGTTCATAGATGAATATTATATTGCTGAACATAGATAAACATCAAAATGGAAAATTAATAAATAATTATGGAAAGAGAAAACCAGTAGAGATACATTTATTGTATCAATGTCATTGGTTCAGTTTTAACTCCTAGTGACCCTGTGTAATGTTTCTGAGCATGGCTGGGGGTTTGGACCACTGACCTTGCATTGTAAATAGCAATCCAGTGCTTTTCCTATAGTATCACAGCAGGGTACTGGAGATACATTTCGAAATACTTTAAGCAAAACAATGAATACAACCTAAGATCACTCTTAAAGAAAAATGATTATATCCTAAAATGAAAGTACATTTATTTTGTTTTCTGATTATTATATTTAGAAATGCATTAAAAGCATTCCAAATACAATTTCTAATGAGAATAACAATACTATAACACCTAATTGATACATGAATGTATTTGGGAGGTGATGCATGTCTAAATGATAGGCATCAGCCACCCTCTAACCAAGCTCAGTCCACTGCTGGACTTTGGAACCGCATCTGCTTGATTCAACTTCAAATTGTAGTTTCCTGAGGTCTTTCAGTATTGCCAAATCTCTGTGTCTCAATTGAAAATCAGGCTGTTTTTACCAAAAGCTTAAAATGATGTCATAAGCTGGTAGAAGAAACTACATATGGGAGCACTATAAAGAATCTTCTTGATGATGTGTTTGACTTCGCTTAGCCACACTCACCCTCATTCATCATTCCAGATCAAATAGAACATCATTATCCCACATAGAAGAACTATACTAACATCCATGTAGTCAAAATTCCAGGGGTATAAAGTACTTTTTAAAGATTTTATTATGAATTGAATCATAGTTTACATGTGAGAACATTTGTTTTTTACTTGACCAATCATATTTTGTTTCATTGCAATGATTATAATCTTCTCCATGAACCATCAGTTAACAGTATTGCCTCTATTAATTCTCTCTCTCTCTCTCTCTTTTTTTTTTTTATGAATACAAAAACATTCAAGAATATATAATCATTTAAACAACCAAAGAGTCATTTTGGAAGGCAGCCTCCTGCCCACCAGCACACAGCCTTTCTCTTTCCATGAATCTAGAGTCCTCAGTGGCTCTATCTCTCCATACCATCACCTCTGCCTTCATCACTAGTGTCGCTGCTTCTTTGGTTAGGATTCCATATTCTGCTCATGCTGTTCTGTCTTGATAGTCTTAGAATCCTCTGTTCCTGAATGTAAGATTAACTACTACCCCCTTTTTGTTACACATCTACCTTTACAGTTGTAACAGTTGCAATTAGTCATTATGACAATTATTCACTATTGATTCAAAAGAATCCTATCCCCATCTCCTTTCACCAGACCAATCTAGACAAGATGAAAACTATTCAGTGGGGACTCTGCCTTCCCCTGCTCTCTCTGAAACCAAACTCCCTCTGAAAACTTGTAAGCCAGTCACTTCATGCCTTTATAGCTCTCGTCCATTTTAGGTAGCCAATGTCTAAGTTGCCCGTCCCTATCAACCCTGTATACGGAGGGGATAGGCTTGATCCATGATGTGAAGACTCCTTCCTTCTCAGTTGGTATTTTGAGCAACTACATCCATAAGTATTGGTCAAGTTCATCAAATTGTAGCAATTTATTCTTACTTCCTGTGTCAAAATTCTTTATCTTCCTCGAGTCGATTTCTGATCATAAAGCCATCCAAACTATGTAAAATGAGTACTATCTGCATGTTTGGCACTCTTGAAGCACCTCCCCCCACTTCATATCAGCTTCAGGCTTCACTCTAAGCTCTAGCTCACCATGGCTAGGTCAATGTCCATGGGCTCAGGAGTTCCTAAGTCTCCCCAAACTTAGGAACAGCCAGCCCTTCCTCTTCTCTCTCATCTCAAGGTCAACAGTAGTCTATGGAATATGGTCGATCTCAGTCCATGTCTTCATTACTCCCTTTCCCCCATATCCACTTACTAGTAGACAAATGTGGTCACCAGGGGTTTACATGCCTATTCATGTATTCCCTTTGAGTAAAGTCTTAGAAAGGGATTTGTCTGAAGGGACTTGATTGTTTGGTGAACAGCTTGCTTATTCTTGAAATAGCCATATTCCTTTATATGGAATTCAGAGTTCTGGAACCATGCTTTGAACCTGTTTTATCCAGTATTCTGTGTTATTACTAGCAGAGGTCTGCATGGCCCTTCTCCCTAATCTGCCATTAAGCCCCATCTCCCCATCAAATATAAATTATTTTTATTTATGAGCCTAAAAATAAAAATCACTTAAAAAATCAGCGTACATATGCAATATCCGTTTGTAGTGGATATTGTCCCAGATGAATTTATTAAACGTAAGTTATCTTATAGAGAATATAGTATATAAGTAGATTACCTCACTTAATATTGCAATATTAACTTTCTAAAATTGAAGGTACCAGTTAAGCAAAACTATGAGCAACCTGAAATCATAAAAGCTCCCAGTAAGATGAATATGGTGTGACATGAATTAAACATAGTGATGTGAATGAAACGTGCTCTAGACCTAGCCTCATGGATTATCTCATTTCATCTTCACAACAATCCCAGGGGACAGGTATTATTATTTTCACTTTACAGGTGGAAAGCTTAGGTTTAAGTAGAAAACATTGTCCAAGATCACAAAACTAATAAGCGGAAAGACCAGAGTTCAAATCCAATCTGATTCTGTAGCTCACATACTTGATCTTGTGCATATTACCATTTGAAGAGCTATGAGTGGTATGATAACCAAGTTTTAATTTTGTTTTTATAATTCTCCCTAATCATTATAAAATATTAGCAAACTCAAATTCAGGGATTTTATTCAAAGTAACTGACTTGTACTTTTTGGAAGTGTTCTGGGAATGAATGACAAAAAGAACTGAAGAATTGTCACCAGTTGGAGGAGACTAAGTACTTGTGAAAAATAATGTCTTTAAGGAAACAATAATCTTGATTCAGAAAAGCAGCTAACTAGTAAGATGTAATAAATGGAAATTAATTGTAACATACTTATGAAAGGTTATATTTCAGGACCGTCTCTTGTTAGGTTCCAATTAATAGTGACCCAATGCACAATAGAGTGCAACATTGCCTTGTCCTACGCCAACCTCAGTATCGTTGTTAGATTGAACGCATTGGTGCAGCTACTATGTCAATCCATCTTGTTGAGGGTCTTTCACTATTAGTGTTGTTGTTGTTAGGTGCCATCGAGTCAGTTTCAACTCATAGTGTCCTTATGTACAACAGAATGAAATACTGCCTGGCCCTGTGCCATCCTCACAATTGCTGCTACATTTAAACCATTCAATGTTTCCTTGCACTGTTTGAACAACTGCCTTTTGGTCTCTATATAGATTCCTCATGAGCACAATTAAGTGATCTGGAATATAAGAAAATATTTTTATTCATTCTTGGTCTGGGTCTCTTTAAGTCAAGCTTCTGTTCTTTCATATGGGAGTTCTTAGGAGCATAACCTCTAGACATGTGACACAAGAGGCTAACGAACCCTATTTATCTCTGCCCTTTGGAGATACTGTTATTGTTGTTAAGTGCTGTCTCAAATCTTTGCTTAAACAGGTGCTTTACTTCTCATGTTCTTCAAACAACCAGGCTTAGCATTCATTGCTTAACATATTATTTCATGGAGTTCTTTGTGAATTTTTAATTACCTTTTAAGAAAAACAAAACTAATATAGAAGCAATATTAAACACATTATTATGAAAAAGAAAGCACCTGCATTTCCAAATTCTAACATGAAGATTTTCATGTTTATATGTTCAAGATCAGTCAATGTCCTGAGGCATTCTTATAGTTACATGGTGGTAATAAAAGATGCAAAAGAAATTATATATATATATTTTCATTTAGCAATGCTGTATAGCCTTCATAGTTATATTTTCAATGGCTCTATAACATTTAATATTATAAAATAATAACTATAGCATAAAGTATTAAACCATGTTTGTCATTTTGTTGTTAGGTGACACCGAGTTGGTACGAACTCATAGCAACTCTATGTACAACAGAACGAAACACTGCACAATCCTGGGCCAACCTCACAATCATTGCTATGTGTGAGCCCATTGATGCTGCCACAGTGCCAATCCATCCACTGGGGGATCTTCCTCTTTTTCTCTGACCTTCCACTTTACCAAACATGATATACTTCTTTAGGGACTGATCCCTCCTGATTTTATGTCCAAAGTATGGGAGACGAAGTTTGGCCATCCTGGCTTCCAAGGAACATTCTGACTGTACTTCTTCCAACACATATTTGTTTGTTCTTTTGGCAGTCCATGATACTTTTAATATTCTCCCCCAACACCATAACTAAAATGCATTAATTCTTCTGCAGTCTTCCTTATTCATTTTCCAACTTTTATATGCATATGAGATTATTAAAAAATACCATGTCTTGGGTTAGATGAACCATAGTCCTCAAACTGACATCATTGCTCTTCAACACTTTAAAGAGGTCTTGTGTAGCAGATTTGTCCAATACAATACATCGTTTGATTTCTTAACTGCTGCTTTCATGAGTGTTGATGGTTGATCCAAGCAAAATGAAGTCTTTGACAAATTCATTTGTTTCTCCATTTATATGGATGTTGTTTATTGATCCAGTGGTAAGGATTTCAGTTTTCTTTACATTGATATGTAACATATACTGAAGCTGAGAAACACCTCATAATATGGATAAACCTGGAGGATATTGTGTTGTTGTTAAGTGCCATTGAGTCATTTCTGACTTTATAGGGTTTCCAAGGAGTGCCTGATGAGCTTGAACCACCGACCTTGGTGTTCAAACTGACTTTGCAGTCCAGCACATTAGCACCACTCTAGAACCCCTGTAGTACATTATACTGAGTGAAAAATGTCAACCACAAAAGGACCAATATTGTATGGTACCACTATTAAAAAACTCCTCAAGAAAAGGTTTTCATACTAAAAGAAACATTCTTTGATGTTTACCAGGGAGGGAAAGGAGAGTAATTCACTGGCTCCAGGGTAAACACTTGTTAAGTCTGGTGATGGGGAGGGCAATATACAGGGGAAGGGCAATAGATAAGAAGAGGGAGATTGGCAGAAGAATAATGAAGATAGGTGAAGAAATAGGGAGGTATACAGGACCTAAAGGGGCTTGAGGTAATAGTGATATATACACAACCTTGGAACAACAGTGTTCTGTGTGTAGGTACATGGACAGAAACATAGACTGGGAGTAAGATTGTGAGATACATACACGACCTTGGAACAACAGTGTTCTGTGTGTAGGTACATGGACAGAAACACAGACTGGGAGTAAGATTGTGATATATATATCATTTGGAGTAGTTCCAATTTTTTGTTGTTGTTGCAGCATATGTTTTTGTAACTATTGCACACATTGCAGCAATAAACATTTTTGCATGTCTTCTGGTAAAAAGAAAATTCAAATAAATCCACATAAACCAAAATTGTTGTTGTTGTTGTTAGGTGCCATCGAGTTGGTACTGACCCATAGCAACCTTATGCACAGCAAAATGAAACACGGCCTGAGCTTGGGCCAACCTTACTATATTGTTGCCACGCTTGAATCCATCAATGCTGCCACTTTGCCAATCCATATTGCTGGGGTCTTCCTCTTTTTCTCTGACCCTCCATCTTACCAATTATGATATCCTTCTCCAGCGACTGGTCCCTCCTAACAATGTACCCAAAGTATGAGAGACAAAGTTTGGCCATCCTGGCCTCCAAGGAGCACTCTGGCTGCACTTCTTCCAAAACAGATCTGTTGGTTCTTTTGGCAGTCCATGGCACTTTCAATAGTCTCCTCCAACACCATAACTCAAAAGCATCAATTCTTCTATGGTCATCCTTATTCATTGTCCAGCTTTCACATGCATATGAGGTTATTGAAAATACCATGGCTTGGGTGCACCTTAGTCCTCAGGGTGACATCTTTGCTCTTCAACACTTTAAAAAGGTCTTGTGCAGCAGATTTCCCTAAAGCAATACATCATTTGATTACTTGACTGCTGCTTCCATGAGTGTTGATAATTGATCCAAGAAGAATGAAGTCCTTGACAACTTCAATCTTTTCTCCATTGATAAGAATGTTGTTTATTGGTCCAGTGGTGAGGATTTTTGTTTTCTTTACCAGTGGCATAGCTTTCAGAATCACAGCAACTCACAAGCCACCACAGTATGACAAACTGACAGACGAGTGGTGGTAATCCAATGTGGGTGGGATAATAAGGAAGAAGATAAATTGTTTCTACTTCAGGGTCATTCAAGCCTTTCCATGGACTTGGAAACACGTTTTGGAACTTAAATTATAATATGCTCTAGCGAAGCGATGGCTACAGATTTTTGTGCTTGAAATAAAGCAAGTAATCCTGGGAAACCACTAGTAGTATATGAAATTTACCATTATCACTGGGATTGAGCCCAGTGTTAGAGACAAGTAATGATTTTACATCATTTCAAAAATCTTTTTCTTTATTTTTAACTTAACAAACAATGTCTTAAATCAAAGATTTCAAGTAAAATTTTTGTTGGCATAAAATATCTGACCAGAAGACCGCCCCCCTCCCCAACCCCTAGATCAAACTCACTGCCATAGAGTCCACTCTGACTCAGAACGACCCTAGGAAGGATTTCCTAGGTCAGAGTCCTAGTGTGGCCCTGCATTGGACTGCAAGGTTGGTTTGAACTGCAATGTCGGCGGTTCAAGCTCACCAACTGCTCCTGGAGAACCCTATACAGGGTTGCTATGAGTCGGAACCAACTCGGTGGCACTTAACAACAACAATAAAAAACAGGAACAGAAAGCCTCATCCTTCTCCCATGGAGAAGCTGGTGGGTTTGCACTGCCAACCTTGTGGTTAGTAGTCCACTGCTTATCTGTATGATGCCATCAGGACTCCTATACAGAAGACAACTTAATAGAATTTCACAAAGTGAACATATTCATTTCATCAGTATTCCGATCAAGAAGCAGAGTTCCACCAGCTTGCTAAAAGCCCTCTTGGTGATTCTTTCCAGTCACTAGACCACCTGGTTTGGTGATATCCCGTTCGTTTTACATACATAGAGATTAGTCTAGTTCTTTAAATCCATCAAACATCTCCCCTAAGAACAGTTTCATAGCCTAGCCGGACACTTCATGAAGTAATGGAGTTTCTTGGCCCTCAGTTCCGAAGGGCCGAGAACATAGGTAGAAATGCCCAAAAGGTTTTTTCCCCTCAGTCTCTAAGCTCACTTGTGCTTCTTAATGCAGGAAATGCTTTTAATTTTAGACACTTCACAGACATTTCTCAAGGAAATAATTTTCAAAGGTGAAAAGAAACGTTCAGTCTGTAAAGAAAAACACTCAGGTGAAGCCCTGTGTCAAAAGGCTTTTTGTCCACAAGGGGGCAGTAGTGTACTAAAACCCTGGAAGGTCTAGAAATGCCAAGTTAGCTGGGAGAGAGAACTACTCAAAACATACCCACCGATTTCAATGTTGATTCTGTTTGCTTTCTCTGGAGATAAAGAAATAAATGCAGAATATAAATGATTGCTTTTCTTCTTGTTGTTGGTAATAACAAATTCAATTTTCTAAACAGGGATGCATTTAAGGAGTGGTCATGAAATTTCCCACAGATTTAGAGAATCATTGCTCTAGAGTTGAAGACAAAGGCAAATGCATACCTTTGTTACCTTCTTGTTTTCCTTTAATTCACACTGACACTTACCATCCAAGGTGAGAGATGTAAGTGCAGTGGTCCCTTAGAGAATCAGTTCTGTTCATCTAGAGAACTGAAAAGCGCCTTTCATTTCAGGCACCAGAAATGGCAGAGCCAACTCCAACAGGAAAAGCTTGGCTCCTGTGTTTGGAATGTTTATCTAAAGCTTGTTTCCCATTCAGTGCCATAATCACAAGGGGCCAAAGTGGTTCAGTTAGGTAAATGCACATTCTGGACCTTGGAAAAGCTTCCTGAACTCATCCCAGGTTACAACAGAAGCAAAATGAAGGAGAATTTTAGAAAGCATAGTTTGAAAGTAATTTAATTCCCCACGTTATGAGGAAAGTGCATTGTACATAGGGTCACAATGAGTCAGAACCAACTTGACTGCACCTAACGGCAACATACTAGTTTTAATTGGAGTTAGTTAGTGTACTGTGGTATTTCCCAAAATATATTGCATGGAATTAGTGAAGGATGTTTAAAGTTACCCAAGAAGGGATTTTTGTGCATGTTTATAAAAGACATTTAAATAAGTCAACCTTCCTATTAACTAGGATATTGAATTAACTAGAACATAGCAATCCCCAACTGTGAGAGTCAGGTGACTATGTATTGTTTTTCTGTTGACAAATACAGCTCACATTCCATTTTCTCATTAAATATCAAAAGCATTTTTGTTATTGTTGGTCCTATGCTTGTGTTTCCAGGGAACAATATGCATTTTAAACCACCAGAGGGCAGCAGCATTACACTTAGAAGTCAATCCCTCGGAAGCCCAATAGTTGTTAGTGTCAGTTTGGTCTGGTAGGTTCAGACTCATAGCCACCCTGTAGAGGATTTCTGAGAAGCAGCTGGTGGATTTGAACTGCAGACTGTGAGGTTATCAGGCCAGGGCTTAGCCTACAGCGCCACACCAATATTGGGTCCTAAAACCATAAATACCATGTGACAAATTACTTGTCTTTCTCCTAATGATTCAAAACAGCTGATGGTGCTTTGAGTGAAGGTTTTTTGGTTTTGTTTTTTAATGCCTCTGATTATGGATTGTTACAAAAGAGACCACTCTCTGAGAGAAGTGAAATAACAGGGTGACGCTGAAAGCTAGGATTTAAACATATCTTTTTGGAAGATACAATTTAATCCATGTTGTTGCTGTTGTTAAGTGCTGTTGAGTAAATTTTCTGATTGAATTAAAGTTTCTCAGGAAAGTGAACCTCTGAAAATGGTTTAAATGTAATGTTTAAGGATCACATTATAGACATGCTACAAGTGATCCAATTAGTAAAATGAAAGTATGTGAAAGAAAACAAGTATACCTAATCAAGGATAAAACTTGTCAAGTTTAGGTGTATGCATTTAAAAAAATAAGACAATTAATATATGAAAATCGATAATCTTCAAGACATCGTGCTGGACAGTGAGGTCAGTTTGACCTTCAAAGTTGGCGGTTCAATCTCACCAGCCACTCCTTGGACACGGTCCCTAGGAGTGGGAACCAACTACAATCTCAATTTGGAATCCTAGTGTTGCACTGTACTATAAGCTAATGACAAGGTTGGTGGTTGAAACCCACCATCTTCTCCTTGGAAATCCTATGTTGTTGTTGTTAGGTGCTGTTGAGTTTGTTCTGACCTATGGCGACCCTGTATAGAGTTTCAGAGGAGCAGCCGGTGAGCTTGAACTACTGATCTTCCTGTTCAAACGACTTTGCAGTTCAGCGCATCAACCCACAGCTCCATACCCGGTCACTATGAGTTGGAACCGACTCTATGGCATACAACATCAACAACATGTTGCTCAATACACATTTTCCTCATTTTAATAATTCAGTAAGAACCGCAGTAATTTTATTTAGCCACAAGGTGGTGCTGATGGTTTAAATGAGAGAAAATTGAAGATCCCAAATTGCCACGGATATCCAAAATGTATTCATATATTCACCAGATTTTTGACAAGCAATAGATTGAGTTTAATGTCGGTGAGTGAAGTCTTTGAGAAAATATGTTAGGAAAATCCAGGGGAGGAAAAATGCATTGTCTAGAGCAGATATATTCCAGAGCTACACGAACTTCTTAAAACTGGTTAATGGTGAAACTTAAAAACAAGGATGTTGACCTTTTCACAAAAGAACAAGAAGTCTATTCTGGCAAAATATCACCCCATAAAACCTACTTATTTTTATCCATGAAATTGTTCCTTTTGTTTCTAAAGCAATGAAAAACAATTGCATTTTATCATCTTTCACAGGTAAAAGGTGAAAGAAAATTGCTCACTACGTCAGCAAAAGGTGGAGAAATCAAACAAACAGCATTTATTCTGTATTATCTGCAAACACTGAAGTAATTATGCATGAGCAAAGCCACATTCATTTATTTGTCAAAACTTGTTTCATTTAAATTGGGAGTGCTATGCTTGAGCCCAGCATCAATGGGCACCTAACAACAACAATGGGTTAAATTAGAATGAAACTATGGAGGTGTTATGGGTTAACAGAAGTCCTGGTGTGGTACTGTAGGATAAACATTGGACTGCTAACCACAAAGTTGGTATTTCAAACCCCTCAGCCACTCCTCTGAGCTCCTATACAGGATTGCTATGTGTTAGAAATGACGTGACAGTACTTAACAACAATGATCCGGGTCTTCTAATAAGATGTTGAAGTCCTAACCTCTAACATCTGTCAATGTGATCTTGTTTGGAAACAAGATCTTTGAAAGTGTGGTTATTGCTAAGTTAATATGGAAGATGTGGTTGTTGTTAAGTTGACATGAGACACTGAGCAGGCTGAGCGCTAACCCAATCTGTATGCTGTCCTTAGAAAACAGGTGGGGAATTTTTTTCTGCCAAAATGTATAAGATAATTTGTGGTCCATACTCACTTATCAACTTAAAAATTAGCCTATTTAGTCAAACATTTAATTAACTCATCCCTAATGTGATAGCTTGAGTCTTGGCATGGCCCTGGGGGATTAATGAACTAGGCTGTAAAGCTGGTTTGAACCACAAGGTCGGCAGTTCAAGCTCACCAGCTGCTCCTCAGAAACCCTATGCAGGGTCGCTGTGGGTCAGAACTGACTCTTTGGCTTCACATCAACAGCAGTAACAACAATGTGATGGCTTGCGGACCTTATACAGCCTGAGGGCTGGATGTTCTCTACCCCTGTTATAACAGAAGAAGAAGCCCAGAAAGAGGTACACACACAGTGGGAGGACGGTCATGGGAAGACTGACAGAGACATTGGAAACGTGCAGCTATAAGCCAGGAGCACCAAGTATTGCCAGGAACCACTGGAAGCTGCAAAAGATGAGAAATATCCGTGTCTTCGAATCGGCAGAGAGAGTAGTGCTGTGTTGGCTCCTTGACTCCAGCTTTCGAGTCTCCGGATTGTGAGAGAAAACACTTCTTGTTTTTAGCCACTCAATTTATGGTCCTTTGGTACAGCAGTCCTAAGAAATGAATATAAGCGAGTTAAAGGTATGACTCTAGATATCATGGGGTCCTGGTGCTAATAAGCACTGGTCTGCAAATCGGTTTCAACTACAAGGCCAGCGATTCAAACTCACCAGCCGTTCCTTGGAAATCCTATACAAGGAGCTCTGAATGAAGCCAACTCAATGGAACTTAACAATGACATAGATGTCATATTATAGCATGAAAGAAATGGAAAGTGCCAACCTTTCATAAAGAAATATGTGTTTCACAATGATTTCTTTCTATATAGCTGATCAAGTAATGACAGCATGTACTTTGAAAAGGGTGAACACAATTAGAGGTTAATCATGCATTGTTGTCCAACTACTTAAAGGAAAAAGAACAACAAACATTTATTGCATCCCATAGTAATGTGATCCTGGTGGTTGCTGTAGGATACGCACTGGTCTACTAACCACAAAGTTGGCAACTCCAGTCCACCAGCCGCTCTGCAGGATGAAGAGGAGGCTTTCTGCTCCCACAAAGATTTACAGCCTAAGAAACCCTAGACAGGGTTGCAATGAGTCGGAACTGACTTAATGGCACTTAACAACAACAGCTATGAGTGTATAGTGATTTCTCAGTGTGGTTTTAATTTACATTTTCATTTCATTATGAGTCGGAACCAACGTAGTGGCAATCAACCACATAGAGATGGTAGGGATTTTTCATATTTTAAAAATTGAATCCCTGTAATAACCATTTGAGGTCCTATTAGCCCCAGTCAAAGAATTGCAAAGAGAACTAGAATCTGAATTTAATTTTGCCTTTAAAAGCCACTCTTTGCCAATGTTGAGAAAAACAAGGGGGAGAAAGGAGTGCCACCAATGTGCCTCCCATGTCTATAGCAGAGATGGGTAAATGACCCCAAATAACTTTCCCTCTAAACACAATGGGAAAGGAGCTCTGGTAGCGTAGTGGTTACGAATTGGGCTGCGAACCTTAAGGTCAGCAGTTCGAAACCCAGCCGATCTGCGGGAGAAAGATGAGGCTTTCTGCTCCTGTAAAGATTTACAGTCTTGGAAACCCTGTACAGGGTCGTCATGGGTCGGAACCGACTCGACAGCACTTAACAACAACAACAAAACACAATGGGAAGTCCTGGTATAGCACTGTGGGTTAATGTAATGGACTGCAAAGTTGGTTTGAACTGCAAGGTCGGCGGTTCAAGCTCACCAGTTGCTCCTTAGAAACCCTGTACAGGGTCGCTATGGGTTGGAACCAACTTGACGGCACTTAACAACAATACCAACAAACAATGGAGCCACAGACTTCTCAGTTCAGCATTGAAGGTTGTCATTAAGTGCCATCCAGTTGGTTTTGACTCATCGTGACCTTGTATAGGGTTTCTGAGGCTTTAAATCTTTGCAGGAGCAGAATGCTTCATCTTTTTTCTACAGAGTGGCTGGTGGGCTCAAATTGAGGACTTTGTGGTTTGCAATCCAGTGCTTAATGTGTGGAGCCACTATGCTCTGGAGCATATCAGGTAGCCACTAAGAATCAATAGGAGTACATAGTCCAGTTGAAACCTATTTACCAGTCTGGCTTTCAGTCCTATTGCTTCTAAGTAGAGTCTTTCTTCCGAAAGTTTATGTAAAGTTCTAGAAGCAACTGTCAGTCACAGAACACTATGTATTAAGTGAAGGTTGAGATATTTAATTTTAATTTATGAAGAAATTGAATAAGTCCATATTTATTTGTAGGTATTAAATTGGCAGCGAACAAATATCTGAATCTTTGATTAAATTTCAGTAATTTCCAGTAACATAATTTTCAACAAACTATGATAGCATTTTAATAATTAGTAATGAAAATATGAATGTGACAAATCTGGTTAAAATTAAAATATATTCCATTTCTCATTTTCGCTTTCTAACAACAATGCCACAGCCACATACAGGCCACACAGCTGCTTTTTTTCTCCTTCATAAGCTATCATGTTTGAGAACTTGTGTAAGACTCCAACTACATTCTTGCTCATCATATTCCTAGGATAGAGGTGACACAATTCTGCTTCTTTAGTTGGATGTGGTAACGGTTTTAATATACCTTGGGAAAACTATGCCTGCTTCCTTTTGGCCTCTGTTGTGCTTCCAGGTAAACTCTGGAGGCAAGAACATTATATAAGGAGAACAAACTTTCCTCAAACTTAGCAATTTATAACGATCAACATTTTCTGTCTTATCTGATTTCTTTATGTGTGTACATGTGTGTGCATGAGTGTATATGTGCAGATAGTTCCTGATTTACAATATATTCAAGTTACAACAATCCTAATTAACTACTATTTGGTTTTTGTTGTTGTTGTTGTCATTCTTTGTACATTTTATCATTAGTTGTAGTGTTGTTGCTAGGGTCTGTCCAGTTGGTCCTAACTCATAGTGAACCTGTGAACAACAAAGCAAAACATTGCCTGGTCCTGTGTCATTCTCACAATTGCTGTTATTTGTTGAGCCCATTGCTACTGCCACCATGTCGCCCATCTCCTTGGGGGTCTTCCTCCTTTATGCCGACCCTCCACTTTAACAAGCATGAAGTCCTTCTCCAAGAACTGGTCCCTCTTGATATCATGTAGGAAGCATGAGAGATAAAGTCTCCCCATCCTGGCTTCTAAGAAGCATTATGGCTTCTTACAACAAAGATTTGTTTGCTCTTCTGGCAGTCATTGGTACTTTGAATATTCTTCTCCAACACCATAACTCACACGCATCAATGATTCTGCAGTTTTCATTGTTAATCTTTGACATGCATATGAGGCAATTGAAAATATTAGTCCTCAAATTGATACATTTGCTCTTTAATACTATAAAGAGATTCTTGTGGCATATTTGCCTAATGTAATACATCATGTGGTTTCTTGACTGCCACTTACATGAGTGTTGATTGAGTATTCAAGCAAAATATAGTCTTTGACAACTTCAATCTTTTCTTCATTTGTTATGATGTTATTTATTGGTCCAGTGGTAAGGATTTTCATTTTCTTTACATTGAGGTACAATCCATACTGAAGGCAGTGGTCTTTGACCTTCATCAAAGTATTTTAAGTCCTCTTCATTTCTAGCAAGCAAGGTTGCATCATCTGCATACTGCAGGTTGTTAATGAGTCGGCCTCTAATTCTGATGCCACGTTGTACTACATATAATCCAGCTTCTCAGATGACTAGTTCAACATATAGATTGAATAAATATAGTGAAAGGATACAACCCTGGCTCACACCTTTCATGCTTTTAAGCCATTCAGTTATCC
>NW_006408519.1:6512379-6516353 GCF_000296735.1 Chrysochloris asiatica
TGAAATGGTTGAACATCAGTAACTTTTTTTAGGTATAGTGATTCTGTGTATTTCTTCCATCTTCTTTTAATGTGTTCTGTATCATTTAATATTTTGCTAATTTGTTGTTTGTTTTTAAGTGCAGTGGTGTCAGTAACGACTCATAGCCACCCTATACAGGGTTTCCAAGGATCAGCTGGGGAGTTTGACCTTGTGTTTCTAAGTGACCATTTGATCCAATTCTTATCGTACACCCCCACACCAGGACTATTTGACCATTGTTGTTGCTGTTATGTGCCATTGAGTTGATTCTGACTCATAACAACCCTATATAGGGTTTCCAAGGAGCAGTTGATGGGTTTGAACTGCTGGCCTTGTGGTTCCAGTCCAGTGCTGATCCTACAGCCTCACACCAGGAGCCTACAGAATCCTTCAATATTGCAGCTCAAGGCTTAAATGTTTTCTTCAACTCTTTTACCTTGGCAAATGCTGAGCATGTTCTTTCCATTTTTTTTTTTTTCCCCTAAATCCAGGGATTGCACATTTCATTATAATACTTGGCTATTTTCTCAAGTTTCCCTTTGAAATTTTTCTGTTCAGCATTTTGACATCATTTCTTCCATTTACGCTAGCTTCTCTATGCTTAAGGGCAAGTTTCAGAGTCTCTTCTGACATCGATCTTATTTTTTTTTCCTGTCTTTTTAATGAACTTTTGCTTTCTTCCTGTATGATGCTCTTGATGACATCCCACAATCCTTCTGGTTTATTGTCTTAGTGTCTAATGAATCAAAAGTCTGTTCTTGAGATGATTTCTAAATTCAGGTGGGATATGTTCAGGGTTCCACCACTCGTTTGTCAGTTTGTCATACTGTGGTGGCTTGTGTGTTGCAGTGATTCTGAAAGCTATGCCATGGGTATTTTAAATACCAGCAGGGTCATCCTCAGTGGACAGGTTTCAGAAGACAGACTAGGAAGAAGTAGAAATGAACAATTTCTGAATATTTAGTCACTGAAAACCTTAGGAATAGCAGTGGAACACTGTCAGATACAGTGCTGGAAAATAAGCCCCTCAGGTTGGAAGGCACTCAAAATGCGACTGGGGTAGAGATGTCTTCTCAATGTAGAGTTGACCATGATGATGAAAATGGAGGAAAGCCCATGGGATCTTCATTTGCTGATAGGACACAACTCAAAAAGAAAAATAGCTGTAACATCCATTAATAATCAGAATATGGAATGTACAAAACATGAATTTAGGAAAATTGGATATTGTCAAAAATGAAATGGAACACATAAATATCAATATCCTAGACATTAGCGAGCTGAAATGGACAGGCATTGGTCATTTTGAATCTGACAATCACATAGTTTACTATGCTGGGAATGACAAATTGAAGAGGAATTGCATTGCATTCATCATTAAAAAGAACATATTAAGATCTGTCATGAAGTACAATGCTGTCTGTGATAGGATAATATTCATACCTACACGGAAGACCAGTTAACACAATTATTCAAATTTACACACCAACCACTAAAGCCAGTGATGATGATATTGAAGAATTCCACCAATTTCTTCAGTCTGAAATTGATTAAACAGGGAATCAAGATGTATTGATAAATTACTAGTGATTTAAATGCAAAGAAGAGATCTGTATTTATGCCCATTCCAAAGAGACGTGGCCCAATGGAATGCAGAAATCACCAGACGTTATCAATGTTATCCCATGGAGTAAAGTTTTACCAAAGGTGATACAAAAATGGCTGCAAGCATACATTGACAGAACTTCCAGAGGTTCAAGCTGGATTCAGAAGAGGATGTGGAATGAGGGATATCATTGCTGACATCAGATAGATCTTGGCTAAAATTAGAAAATATCAGAAAGATGTTTACCTGTGCTTTACTGATTATGCAAAGGCTTTCGATTGTGTGGATCATGGGAAGTTATGGACAACATTGTGAATTAAGAGTAGTACAGAACACTTAATTGTGATCATGAGGAACCTGTACATAGAACAAGAGGCAATTGTTCGAACAGAACAAGGGAAAACTGAATGGTTTAAAACTAGGAAAGGTGTGTGCCAGGGTTATAGTGTTTCATCATACTTATTCAATATGCATGTTGAACACACAATCCAAGAAGCTGGATTATTTTAAGAAAAACATGACATCAGGATTGGAGGAAGACTCATTAGCAACCTGTGCTATGCAGATGATACAACCTTGCTTGCTTAAAGTGAAGGGAACTTAAAAACTGAAGATGATCAAAGATCACACCCTTGGGTATGGGTTGCATCTCAGTGTAAAACAAAACAAAAATCCTCACCACTAGACCAATAATCTAGATTCACATTTCATACATTTGGTGTTCTAATTATTAATGGATCTTTTGTAGCTATTTCTCTTAATTTTGAGACGTGCCCCATTAACAAACGAAGGTCTGGAGGATTTTCTACATTCAGATCCTTATAATCAACTCTATTTTCAGAAGGCAGTTTTCTTTCATCATATTTTGAATGCCTTCCAACTTAAAGAACACCATATCTGATAATATTCTGGTACTATTTATTCATAATGTTTTCACCTTCTGGCACTATATATGACAATGTTTTTCTACTATGCATACTGTTTTCAGTGACTAAACACTCAGAAGTAGCCTGCTTCTCCTTCCTAGTTTGTCTTAGTCTAGAAGCTCTGCTGAAACCTGTGCACAAGAGTGACCCTGCTGGTACTGCAAATACTGGTGGCATAGCTTTCAGCACCACGGCAACATGCAAGCCATCACAGTACAACAAACTGACAGACAAGCGATGCAACATCCGGCATATGAGCAATTGAAAATACCATGGCTTTTATCAGGTGCACCTTAGCCTTCAAACTGACTTCTTTGCTTTTTAACACTTTAAAGAGGTGTAGCAGATTTACCTAATGCAATAAGTCATTGATGGCTTGACTGCTTCATCCATACGTGTTGATTGTGGATCCAAGCAAAATGAGGTCTTTGACAAATTTAATCTTTTCTCTATTCATTGGTCCACGTATTTTCTCCATGTTATTTATTGGTCTAATTCTGAGGATATTTGTTTTCTTTACATTGAGGAATAATCCATACTGAAGTCTACAGTCTACTACAAAATAGCGGTATTTAATTTGCTAAAATGAGTTTGGCACAGGACCAGGCAGTGTTTCATTCTGTTGTGCATAGAGTCTCTATGAATCGGTACTGACTGGGTGGCACCTAACAACAACATTATCATTCTCAAATATGTACTCACAGATATTCCATTTTGTGATTACTGTTCAAAAATAGATTTCATTTTTTAAACTAAATCAGGGGCTTCAGGTGCTTGAAAACATAGACCCAAATAATCATCAGTTTGCTCATACTGATCACTAGGCAGGTTTAGGAAGCTGTGAGATGACACTATGAAATATATGAAGAAGGAAAGAAAAGGACACATTCACTGAACATCATCCCTGTTCCCAGGGATAATCCAGGTGATTCAGAGTCTTCCACAAGTGGGGTTAGTTCCACAGCTGGCAAAATGCTGATGTAGTCCAACTCTTCTTTGTCAGGGTAGATTTTATAATTTGTTTATTTTTATGTACTCGTATGTATTAAATATATATCTATAAATCAATATGTAATGTTTCCAACCCCCAAAGACAAATAAAGATGAGATTTATAAAGATAGTGATAATCAAAGGAAATAATAGTGACAACTAAACAAGAAGACGTATTGACTTGCATCAGAAATTAAGTTGGAGTTTCTAGAATGGATTTGATAATAAATCTAGGGCTACCTGCGTACTCTTGTCGTTAGGTGCCATCAAGTCAGTACTGACCCATAGCGACCTTATGTACAGCAGAACAAAACACTGCCTGATCCTGGGCCAACCTCACTATTGTTGCCAATCTTGAGCACATTGATGCTGCCACTTGGCCAATCCATCTCACTGGGGGTCTTCCTCTTTTTCTCTGACCCTCCACCTT
>NW_006408519.1:6516803-6540327 GCF_000296735.1 Chrysochloris asiatica
TTGATAAGAATGTTGATTATTGGTCCAGTTGTGAGGATTTTTGCTTTCATTACATTGAAATGTAATCCATACCAAAGGCTGTACTCTTTGATTTCATCAGTAAATATTTTAAGACTTCTTCACTTTCAGCAAGCAAGATTGTATCATCTGCATATCATAAGTTGTTAATGAGTCTTCCTCCAATCCAGATGCCATGTTTTTCTTCATATAATCCAGCTTCTCGGATTATTTGCTCAGCATACAGGTTGAATAAGTATGGTGAAAGAATACAACCCTGTCATACACCTTTCTTAATTTTAAACCATCCAGTGTTCCCAGGTTCTGTTTGAACAACTGCCTCTTGTTCCATGTACAGATTCCTTATGAACAGAATTAAGTGTTCCAGAGTACTCATACTTCGCAATATTGTCTATAGCTTGTCATGATCCACACAAGCTATATACTAGTTGCAGTTATTTCAGACCTATTGTGACTCCATGTATGCTTTAGTAGAACTGTGATCCACAGGGTTTTCAGTGCTTGAATTGTTAATCACCAGTCTTTTTTTTTTTTGTAGTCACCTCTGGGTGGACTGGAACATTTAACCTTCTGGTTAGCAGCTAAGTGGGGAGATAGAGAAGTTATTTTAACAATTTGACTCACACACTCATTAAGACAAAATCTGTATGTCAGGAACAGGATGTAGTTTCCTAAAGCCTTGTGTAGCAAAATCCATAGGCCAGGTAACAGGAAGAAACAAGCAAAAGAGTTCTGGCAAGATGCTTGTATTTAGTCTGGAGACAAAACTCAACCTAGAGAAAAATCCTGTTTTTCTCTTGAGGTCTTCAACTGATTAAATGAGTTCCACTAACATTATGAAATAATCGGCTTTACTTAAATCCAACTGATTCATGCACTTCACGACAAACAGTTTGAGGAAGCTTCAGAAAATGTGTGAAGAATAGAATTAAATGATAATGGAATTTTGGAGGCAGTGCTTAATGGTGGATTAGGGAGAAGTGCAGTGCAGACCTCCACCAGCAGTAATACAGAATACCAGATGAAGCAGGGTTAGGGGATGGTCTCAGAACTCTGAACTACATATAAAGAAATATTTAGAAAGTTAAAAGGCTTATAGCTAGTGGAATTTGTAGCAGAAGCAAGAAATGTGCTGTTTCTGATCAGTGGCAGCCAGTCAGCTCCTGGAGATGCTGTCTTGGGCTTGACAGAGTGGAGGAAGGATCAGTGAGGCACTCCCACTGCAGAGGCCTGAGGATCCTTGGAGATAAAGGTGTGGATATTCCTTTTTTCCTTTTTCTGTTCTTTGGTCTCTCACTGTCTGCACACCTGCACTCTGGTGACTAGAGGGAGTGTCTGAGCAAGTGGACACCCCCCCCCACACACACACCCCACCCCACCCCAGCCTCCAGAGGTTCTACTATACATGATCATGGATTTGCTCAGCAATTATTTCTGGGCCCAGAGTTGCGGAAGTGGGAGGAGTCAACAGGAACTGCTTAAAACAGAACAGTGTCTTAGAACAGCCCAAACCATCTGAGAAAGGGGCTTTAAAGTCATATTCATATTTTGCTACAGATTTTTTTCCCTTCTTTTTCTTCCTTCTTTTCTTTTATGTTTATAGATTGTAGTACCAAATCTGTTTTCATTTTTATTGTTGTTGTTTTGTTTTGCTGTTTTCCTTTTATCTTTAGGGGGTTCTTTCTCTTCCTATGTTACCCAATCAGAGACAATAATTGTAGTCATATAGCCAAGCAGCAATCATACCCTATAAAATCCCACCATCAAGGCTAGAGCCAATACCAGCTGCTATACACCAGATAGACAGCTAACACTTGCTATATTTACTCTGAGTTGAGTAATAAGATAAGTGAAAAGTGAAGCCCACCTCTTGATCACATCTATCTGAAGGCAATAAAGCTAAATAATACATCAACATACATTTGCTCAGCATACATTCATTTAATTATTGAAAACCTAATTATTGAAGATGCCCTAGAAACAACTGACCATTTCGGCACTTATCCAAAAACAAGATACAGTAACTGATGCAAATGATCTGGAGGTAGACGTAGACTTCCCACTGGATGGAGGGCAATCTTTAAAACTGCCTGATAAGGAACTCAGGAGAATGATATTGAAGAGCATCTAAATGCTTCACAGAAGGTTTGAGAAAAATAAGGAAGAAGTCAGGAAAGCACTACAGGGTCAATCAAATAACATAGAAACAGCATTGAAAACAATTCAAAACCTGCAAAGAGAATTCCAAATAATTAATAATAAAATATCAGAAATGGATAAATCACTGAAATGGCAAAGAAGTAAAATTGAAGAGATGGAAGCTAGAACCAGTGAGTAGGAAGACAAATCTCTCAATGCTTCTAAGATAGAAGAGCAAGCACAAATAAAAGGATTAAAAAAATCTGAAGAAAGTCTAAGATTCATGTAGGATAACATGAAGAGGAATCACTTAAGACTCATTGGCATTCCGGAACAGGAAGAATCATACAAGTCCACAGAGGAGATAGTTGAAGAGCTGCTGGAAAAAAGTTTCCCTAACATCCTGAAAAAAACGAGAAGATTAGTATTCAAAAAGGTCAACGAACCCCAGGAAGGATAGACCCCAAAAGGAAATCACCAAGACATACCATAATCAAGCTCTCCAAGATCAAAGACAAGTAGAGAACACTGAAAGCAGTTAGGGAAAAGAGAAGTGCTACTTACAGAGGCAAGCAAATCAAACTAAGCTCTGACCTCCCAGCAGAAGCCATTCAGGCAAGAAGGCAATGGGGAAACATACATAAAACCCTGAAAGAAAACAACAACAACAACAAAAATAAACTGCCAACCAAGAATCATCTACCAAGCAAAGCTGTCAATCAAATACAACAGTGTAATCAAAACATTCCAGGATAAACAGAAGCTAAGGGATTTTGCCAAATCCAACCCTGTGCTTCAAAACATCCTAACATGAGATATTTGGACTGAAAACCAACAAGAACAGACAACAACCAGAGATAGACATATCTGGCCACACCACTCAGAACTCAATCAACAAATGGAAGAGTCCAGAACAGAACAAAACTGTAAGAATGAATTCAGAGGATCTGGGAGGTCAGTCTATGATCAAAACAATTACAATGTGAAAGAAGGTAAAAAAATAGGAACAGAGATCCAGGTTGTAAGGAGGTCAGGTAGATTACAGGATAAAATGACTGTTCTAAACGGAGGAAAAAGTTAATAGAATATTGTTGTTGTTGCTAAGTGCTGTTGAGTCTATTCCAACCCATAGCGCCCCTGTATAGGGTTTCCAAGGAGCAGGTGGTGAGCTTGAACTACCAACCTTGCAGTTCAGACGACTTTGCAGTCTGATACATTAGCCAACAGTGCCACACCAGGACTGTAATAGAATATAGGGTAACCTCAAATAAAATGAATACTTCACAACAAACTAAGAAATTGAAAATCCAAGAAGAACATGAAAACATTAAAACTATGAAGAAACTAACAAAAAATACACAAAAAACATAAACTCAGACACGTAGGCATGCAGAACAAAGAAACCCTCAGAACAAAGGAACCAGCAGCACCACACACACACACACAAACCCATAATGACTGCAATTAATTCATACCTATCTATTATTACACTGAATGTCAATTGATTAAATGCACCAGTGAAGACACAGAGAGTGGCAGAATGGATAAGAAAACAAGATCTTTCAATATGCTGTCTGCAAGAGACACCCCTTATACACAAAAATAAAAATAGATTAAAAGTTAAAGGAAGAAAAAAACATACCAAGCTAATTGCAATCAAAAGTAAGCAGGAGAGGCAATATAAATATCTCTGATAAACTTTAAGGCAAAAACAAGCATAATAGGTAAAGATGGACATTATTTCATAATTAAAGTTTCAATTGAAAAACATGATAAACCATAATAAATACCTATGCTCTCAATGAAAGAGTTCCAAAATATAAAATCAAACTCTAATAGATTTGAAGAAAGAGACAAACCTATAATAATAATTGGAGATTTTAATCCATCACTTTTGAAAAAGAATAGAACAACCAGAAAGAAACTCGACAAAGACTTAGAGGAACTAAACAATACAATCAGCCAACTTGACCTTATAGATGTGTACAGAGATTGTAATCCAACAACAGCACAATATGCATTATTTTCCAGTGCACATGAAGCATTCTCAAGAATACACCATGTCTTAGGCCACAAAACAATCCTCCATAAATTTACAAACATAAAAATACTATAAAGCATCTTCTCAGATCACAATGCTATAAAATTAGAAATCAACAATAGGAAGACCAAGGAAATAAAGTTAAATATATTGAAACTTAATAAAACCCTGCCTAAAAGCTTCTGGGTAATAGAAAAAATAAAACATGAATTCATCAAGTTCCTAGAAACAAATGAGAATGAAAACACAACATACCAAATCTTTGGGACACAGCAAAAGCAGTTCAGAGAGCATAATTTGTTGCAATAAATGTACACATCCCAAAAGAAGAAATAACCAAAATCAACACATTAACACAACATCTCCAACAACTAGAAACAAACCAGCAAATAAATCTTCAGTCAACAGAAGAGAAGAAATAATAAAGATTAGAGCAGAAATAAATGAGATAGAAAACAGAAAAACTATAGACAGAATCAATAGGACAAGGAGCTGGTTCTTCGAATGGATTAATATAATTGACAAATCATTGGCAAACCTAACAAAAGAAAAGAGGGAAAAGATACAACATACATATGAAACCATATGTGTGATGTCACAACAGAACCAATAGAAATAAGAAGGATAATAGAAGGATATTATGAAGAGTTGTACTCCAATAAATTTAAAAATCTAGACGAGATGGATGCATTTTTAGAAAAGCATGACCTACTTAAATTTACATAGAGTGAAGTACAAAGCTTGAACAGACCTATAACAAAGGAAGAAATTGATCTGGTCATCAAAAAACTCCTAAACAAAAAAAGTCCAGGTCCAGATGGCTTCACTGGTGAGTTTTACTAAACATTTAGAAAAGGCTATCACCAATTCTACTCAAATTATTTCAGAATATAGAAGAGAATGGAAAACTTCCTAATACATTTTATGATGCAAGCATCACCCTCATACCAGGGAAGGACACCACTAAGAAATAAAATTATAGACCAATATCCCTCATGAACATAGATGCAAAAATTCTCCACAAAATCCTAGACAACATAGTTCAATAACACATTAGAAAAATAATACATCATGACCAAGTAGAATTCATATCAGGGATGCAAGGATGGTTCAGCAGTAGAAAAACAATCAATGTAATCCATCATATAAATTTTAAAAAAGGAAAAGAACCATATGATCATATCAACTGATGCAGAAAAGGCATTTGACAAAATCCAACATCCATTCCTGATAAAACCACTCAACAAAGTTGAAATTGAAGGGAAATTCCACAGCATTTATTTAGAACTTATATATAAAACCAACGGCCAAAATCAATCTAAATGGAGAAAAACAGTAAGCCTTCCCTTTGTGAACAGGAACTAGACAAGGATGTCCTTTATCACCACTCCTATTCAATATTGTGTTGGAAGTCTTTACCGGAGCTATAAGTTAAGATAGGGAAATTAAAGGCATCCAGATTGGCAAAGAGGAAATAAAACTTTATTTGCAGACAATATTATCCTATACTTAGAAAACCCCAAAGACTCAGAAAAAAACAAAAAACAAAACAAAAAAAAAAACTGGAATTCATTGGAAGTTTCAGCAAAATGGCAGGATATAAGATCATCATACAGAAACCAGTTGGATTCCTCTATACTAATAATTCCTTGTATACTAATAATGACTGTTGAAAAACATATTAGGAAAGTAATACCATTTTTACAATAGCTGCCCCAAGGATGAAATATTTAGCAATAAATGTAACAAGAGAAACAAAGTTTCTATACAAAGAAAACTACAAAACACGTAACATCAAAAGAGACTTACAAAAATGGAAGAATATATCTACTTCCTGATAGCAAGACTTAACATTGTGAAAATGTCAATACTGCCCAAAGCAATCTACACATATAATGCAACTGCAATTCAGATTCCAACTACATTCTTTAAAGAGATGGGAAAACTATCCCAAAGTTTATATGGAATGGAAAGAGACCCATGATAAGCAAAGCACTGCTTAAGAAAAAGAACAAAGTTGAAAGTTTCTCACTCCCTGATTTCAAAATTTAACACATGGCTACAGTGGTCAAAACAGCCTGGTACTGATACAATAAAAGATACACAGATCAATGGAACAGAACTGAGAATACAGAAATTACCCCATCCACATACAGCCTATTGATCTTTGACAAAGGGTCAAAGTACACTGAATGGGGAGGAGACACTCTCTTTAACAGGTCGTGCTGACAGAACAGGAAATTGATATGCAAAAAATTGAAACAAGACCTTGACTTCACACCATATATGAAAAACAACACAGCATGGATTAAAGACCTAAATGTAAATCCCCGAATTACAAAGGTCATCAGTGAAAAAAAGGGACACCTTTAAGGGCCCTAATACAGGACTCACACAAACTACCAAACATTGCGAAAATTGCACAAACTAAAGGAGCTCTGGTAGCGTAGTGGTTACGAGTCGGGCTGTGAACCGCAAGGTCAGCAGTTCAAAACTACCAGCGGTTCCATGGGAGAAAGATGAAACTTTCTGCTCCTGTAAAGATATACAGCCTCGGAAACCCTGTACAGGGTCGCTATGAGTTGGAACCGACTCCATGGCACATAACCACCAAAGAAGACAAAATAGATGATTGAGACATACTAAAAATTAGAAACTTATGTGCATCAAAATATTTCATCAAAAGAGTAAAAAGGGAGCCAGCCCACAGAATGGGAAAAAAATCTTTTGCAATGACATATCAGACAAAGGACTAAATTTCACAACACCTCTACAAGAAAAAGACAAATAATCCAATTAAAAAATGGGCACAGGACATGAACAGACACATCACCAAAGAAGACATTCAGGCAGCCAACAAACATATGAAGAAATATCCATGATCATTAGCGATTAGAGATATGCAAATCAAAATGACAGTGAGATATTATCTCACACAGCAATAACAGCAAAGTTCAAAAAAGCAGAGGACAATAAATGCTGGTGAGGGTGTGGAGAGACTGGGACCCTCCTACATTGCTGATGGGAATGCAAAATGGTTTAACTACTCTGGAAAACAATAGGGTGTGTCGTCAGAAAGTTGGAAATAGAAATACCTTATGATCCAGCAACTCTTCTACTTGGTATATATTCACAAGAAATATAAACCATAACATGAGTAGATATATGCACACCAATGTTCATAGCAGCACTATTCACAATAGCAAAAAGATGGAGACAGCCTAAGTGCCCAACAATGGAAGAATGGATAAACAAACTTTGGTGCATACATACAATGGAATATTATTATTATGCTACCTTGAAGAATAACAAAGAAGCTGCAAACCACCACATAACATGGATGAACCTTGAGGACATTATGCTGAATGATATTAGTCAGACACAAACTGACTAATATTGCATAAAACTGTTATTATAAAAGCTTAAGAAAATATACCCATACTTAAAAGGAGCTCTGGTAGCGTAGTGGTTATGAATCGGGCTGCGAACCTTAAGGCTAGCAGTTCGAAACTACCAGCTGCTCCGCGGGAGAAAGATGAGGCATTCTGCTCCCGTAAAGATTTACAACTTCGGAAACCCTGTACAGGGTCGCTATGGGTCGGAACCGACTCGACGGCACTTAGCTACTAACTAGCTAAAAGGAAAAAAACAAAACAAAAAACTTTGTTAGTTACCTGGAGGTGGGGGGTTGAGGGTGGGGAGGAGGGGATGGTAGAGCACAGGGAAGGGAATAGACACATGATGGTTTAGGCATTGGGGAGGTCAATACACAAGAAAGTGGAGGGGGATGAAAGGTCAAGGTAGACAGGAGAACACTGAGGCAGGTTTGTATGGGCAAAATGGAACAAAGGTAAATAGTGATATATGCTCAACCTTGCAACAACAGGGCTCTGTGATACAGGGATTGAGGCATAGTGTGAATAGGTAAGAGGGGAAATAATGGTAAGATACGTGACTGCCTTTTGAATATTGGTTTCCTTTGCCTTGTGTTATTGTTGTTGTTAAGTACCATGGAGTACTACTGTAAAATAGATACTTGAGTGGGAGAGAAAGGAATATCAGGAAACATGATTATGGAAAGCTTGTAAGCCCGTCTTCAGCCTATAACTGATTGGAATATCTAAAAGGGGTTCTAGAACTTGCCCAGTGAAATAGATTTACTGCGGAGCCTTTGTAGTGTATAGAACCTTAGATGGAATCCTGAGCTCCATCCAGAACCTTCTGAGGTAGGACATTTCCACTTGAAAGGACAAGCAGACCAGCCTGGAACAACTAGAGGAACAGAATATACTGCTTGGAAGAAAGACCAGAAGGAAAATCCCAAAACAAAAATGGCGGTCTGATTGGCTATTACAAGAACAAGTAAGTTGTTCACTGTAAAGCCATCAAAGCAAGCAATCAAGTCCCTTCAGGACAAATCCTCCTCCAAGACTGAAACTCAAAGGGAACACAAGAGCAATGGCATGTAAGCTTGCTGGCGACCACATTGGTCACCTGGTGAGTGGAAGGGAAGAAAGGCAGCAATGAAGAAATGGGCCAAGTTTGATCACATTCCATAGAGTCCCATCTACCTGGAGATGAGAAAGAGAAGGCAAAGACTGGTTGATCCAATGTGTGGTGAAACCTGGGGACACCTAAGCCCATGGGCAAGGACATAGCCACAGAGGGCTAGAGCTAAGAGCGAAGTACCCAGCTGATATGAAGTGAGGGGAAATGCACAAGAACGTTCAAACTTGTAGATAGTACCCATTTGACCTAGTATCGATGGCTTGATGATCAGAACTCAACTTCTTGTTGTAGTTATGTGCCGTGGAGTCGGTTCCTACTCATAGTGAACCCTGTACAGGGTTTCTGAGACTGTAAATCTTTACGGGAGCAGAAAGCCTCATCTTTCTTCCTCCGAACAGCCGGTAGTTTCGAACTGCTTACCATGAGATTAGCAGCCCGGTAACTACTACGCTACCAGAGCTTGACTAGAAGAAGGTAAAAATAATTATTTTTGATAAAGAAAATAAGTGTAAATTGCTACAATTTGATGAACTTGACCTATACTTATGGATGTAGTAGGTCAAAATATCAACTGAGAGGGAAAGAGTCTCCACATCAAGGATCAATCCTATCACCTGTGTATACAGGATTGATAGGGATAGGGACCTTAGACACCGGATACCTTAAGTGGGAGGGTCTATAAAAGTAAGAAGTAACTGGCTTACAAGTTTTCAAGACAGAGTTTAATTTCAGAATGTGAGGGGAAGGTACAATCCCCACTGAATAGTATTCATCTTGTCTAGATGGGTCAGGTGAAAAGAGATTGGGATATGATTCTTATGATTCAATAGTGAGTAATTTTTATCATGACTAATTGTGACTGTCACAACTGTAAAATTAGAAGTTTTGTACCAAAAAAAAGGGGGGGCAATTAATCTTACAGTCCAGAAACAGAGAACCGTAGGACCATCAAGGGAGAAGAGCACGAGCAGAATGTGGGACCCTATCTAGAGAAGCAGTGATACCAGAGATGCAGACAGAGATGAAGTCATGGAGAAATAGAGCTGCTGAGAACTCTAGACTCATGGAAAGAGAAAGGCTGTGTGCTGGTGGCCAGGTGCTGGTGGCCAGGAGGCAGGCTTGCAGAATGTTTAAATGATTATATATTCCTGAGTATTTTTGTGTACATCTCCCCCTCCACCAAAGAAAACAAAAAACACAAAACATAGAAGGAATAGAAGCAAATACTTTTGAATGATGCTTCACAGAGGAGATTGTAGTCATTGCAATGAAGCAATGAAGGCAAAACTGATGTTCCCTCATGTAAACTATCATTCAATTCACAATAAAAACTTAAAACTAAACCAAACCAAAACACCACTATTTCCTCTGACCAAAAAAAGAGAAAAAGATAATGGAATTTTTTCATGAACTTTTTGAAGCCCCCTCCTATATAGATTAGTGTTTGATCAAACCTTGGGACATCTTGGCCTAGCCAACTTGACACATTTAATTAACAATCATATTGGTATAGAAACACATACGGAACAGAGTCTTCCACTTTGATTGTGCTGTTGTTGTTGTTGTTAAGTGCTGTTGAGGCAATTCCAACTCATAGCGATCCTATATAAGGTTTCCTAGGAGCAGCTGGTGGGGTTGAACTGCCAACCTTATGGTGAGCCATTGGTATAAATGATGCCAATAATATCAATATTTAGGTTTATAAAATTTATAATTATAAGGATAAATGCCATTAGAATGTCCAGAATAAAAATCAGAGTAGATTATAAATGTCAATGTATCCTTTATTTTCTTTTCTGCTACTTTATTTTATTTTATGACATTGAAAATATACATAGCAGAACATTCACCCATTCAGTAGTTTATATTGGTCCCCTTCATGATATTGATTGCTGTATTCAAATTGTACACCATTGCCACTCTCCTTGTTTGAATTTTTCCTCCACCACAAACTCACTGCTCCCTAAGCTTTCGATCTAATTTTTCAAGGTGCTTTTGTCAACTTGAATCCTATATAGATAGTTCTTAAAAGAGCATAATGCTGTAAACAAATATATTTTGGGGTTAAGGTTAAAAGATTATCTCATGGCTATAGGTTTAGGGGTGTATCCAGTCTCAATGGATCAAGTTATTAATCCATCTAGCATGAACATTTTCTGTCTATCCTCATCTATTCCCAATCTTCTAATTTTCTGGCATAGCTGTTAAACCTTTTTATTTTTAAAGATATCCACCTGGATGCCTTCCTTCCTTTGAATAGCCATCTGTCAATGTAGCAAACCATACATAATTGAATTTCTTTTGTCAGTGATCCATTACTTCATTTAGGAATGACCTGTAATGTCCTTCTAGACTATGAGGCATGAGAAAAATTTGTTTGAGGGGTTTGGCTCAAGGTTTCTTTACGCCTAAAGAGAAAACATGGGGAAAAAGATGTTTTAATTCTTTTATAGATTGGAAATTCTGTTGATGTTTTGTGACTTCCAGAATTTCATTATCCTTCAGATACTTGGGAAGAGAGCTAGTCAAGGACAAGTTCAACATTTTAGGAGGGACATTGCACGAATATTTCTATCAGTGTATCTTTGATGACATCACTGAGACCCCAAATGAACCAACTCAACCCCTTTCTTTGAATCACTTCTTTACTAATATTAAAGTCAAATAAGTTTTAGTTTTCTGCTAATTAGAGTCTTAGTCATATAATTCAAAGGGATGTTCAGTATCTTAGTTTGGTACTTAAACCCAAATCTTTTCAAATGAACTCATTTTGATTACCTTTCTTTTAAAAGTACATCCAGAAGCATAATCTGAAAATATAATCAACAGCAGAATATCTTGGACATTATTCAAATTGGGTATGAGAATGGAGAAAGGAAGGCACTTCCCACAAATAAGACTGTGGATAGAATCTAATGCCAATTTGCAATTCAAACTTTGGTAAAATGAACAAAGCTCATTATGTGTAGAATAAATCTTGAAATGTGTTACTAATGCTTGCATTCTTGATTAGCTATTTCAATAGCATAGTAATAAAAGAACAGCTAACATTTCTTGAGGTCTGAACTTTGGGTTACCTGTTTTAAATGCCTTTCATGTTTCACTACATTTAATCCTCACAATATTATAATCAATAATGTTATTATCAGACCCATTTTATAGATAAGGAAATGAAAGCTAAAATTTGTATATTGGAAAAATCCATAAGTCCAGGAATTCTGGGATACCTTTGGGGTAAATTCATAGTCTCACAGCTTTGGACAGTTTTCTCCAATACTTGCTGCATCATTTGCTAGTCTTGATTCAGTAAAATTAGACAGTTGCTTATCAACTGCAAGCCCATCCTCCTTTACTTGGCTTCATGATTGCTGGGGGCAAGGGTGGGACAAAAAAAATCCAAAATGAAACATAAAACCAAACCCCTTGCTGGCTCATGTAGACCCTGCAGGACAGGACAGAACTGCCCCATAGGGTTTCCCAGGCTGTCATCTTTAGGCAAGCAGACTGCCTTATCTCTTTCCTGAGTCACTAGAAGGTTTGAACCTCCAGTAGCCAAGCTGTTTAATCACTGCACCACCAGGGACGATGGGGGTGGAGACTCAATCAACCATAATCTTCCTTTAGCCAGCTACTTCCTGAAGACCTGCCAATAGGGGGCACAAACCACTAGAAGAAAAATGAACTTCCTGTCTGCTTCTAGTTTCTATTAGGGGTATCACCACCCTAACAATAATTTCTTCTAACAGAAATACTGCCTTCTGATAGCATTAGCTGAATCTAGTTTGCTGTTTTCCCAGTGTTTGTAGTTTTTCCAATGTGGAAGCAACCTCACTGCACCTTCTCGTTAAGACACCACTAGTAGCTGAATCCCTTCCTCTGGTGTCTGATTTTCAGCTTCTTAGGATCCCTTTTCCAAGTTTCATTGTAATTTTGACCACTTTACTTTGCCTCTCTAGTACTAGAGGTGTGAACTCTTTCCACACTTAATACTTCTGTAATACCATTTTGCGTTTTAGGTTGGTTATCTAGTTAACAACTCTATTCCCAATTAACAACTCTTCATATTAAAATAACAGGTACGACTCGTCCCTCTTGATCAGATCCTGACTGATATAAAAAGTTTAAGGAACCATAGAATCATAAATTTACATGGGAATAACCTTAAAGATCGTCCTTCAATGAGATTATTCTGCTTCAACAGGAATGAAAGAATAATGTCTCCTGTGGTAGCACCTTCTCCTTAAAAAACTATTAGGAAGGCTACCAGGTAACCCTTCCAGTATTCCTCATGTAGTCACTCACAAATTATCCCTTAAGTAACCTATTCCTGGATGTTGTCCAAGCTCAAGCTGAAGCTCACTGGTCTTGTGGTCTGTGCTTGCCACCCTCCTTTAAAACTAGAACTCTCTGTTCCAAACATTTGTATCTCTGACAGTCTGTAGCAGTAGTCAGAATTCACAAAGAAGCAGCACGTGCTGTCCCACATGTTCTCGCAAAACATTGTGGTATGGCCAAGCTGTAAGAAAACGTTTATTTACTAAGTGTCCTTTTGGAAAACACTTTATTGTCCTTGACTAACTGAGTAGTTGCACATGATATTCATCATTCTTTGTCAAGACTCATAGACTCATAGGCTGCGTGTAACTCTAATGATCTTGTTTCAGACATAACTTAAAAAGCTTTTTTTTTTTTTTTTTAAACTGGCTCTAGTATTTTTAATAATTTTCATCTTACTTAGAGTTTTAGAATTCCTAACTTTAAGTCTGGAAAACTTGCAATAATTTGTTGTTGTTTACATTATGTTTTTTTTTGTTTTTTGTTTTTTTTCTTTTGAGAGAGGCATAGTGTAGTAGTTCTGTAGGATAAGAACAAGATTAAGAAGAACAACGTTGTCAGTTCAAGCCCACCAGCCACTCTATGGAGAAAAGATAAGGCTTTCTGCTTCCACAAAGATATATAAAGCCTCAGAAACCCTAAACAGGGTCACTGTGAATCAAAATGGACTACTGACTAGACAGCACTTAACAACAAACCCTTATTTTTTCCCCATCATTTAAAAATGAACTTTAAAAACTGAACTTTTAAGAAAGCAATATTTAGATGTTACATTATGATATACCCTACTACCTTTAATTTTTTTTTCTTTCAAAAATGACATTTCTAAAACACAACTTACCTAAACTAACAGAGTGAATTGGGAAATTTGAACAAAATATCAAGCTGAGGGAACTGAAGAAAAAATTCAAGCCTCAGTTTGAAATATTGAAGGATTCTATGGGCAAAATGTTGAACGATGCAGGAAATATCAAAAGAAGATGTAAGGAACACACAGAGTCTCTATACCAAAAACAAATGGTTGACGTTCATCCATTTCAAGAGGTATCATATGATCAAGAACCAATGATCCTGAAGGAAGAAGTCCAAGATGCATTGAAGGCATTGGCAAAGAACCAGTCACAAGAAATTGATGGAATACAAATTGAAATCTTTCAACAAACTGAAGAAGTTCAGGAGGCACTCACTCATCTTTACCAAGAAACGTGAAAGACAACTACCTGGCCAACTGACTTAAAGAGATCCATATTTGTGCCCATTCCAAAGAAAAGGTGATCCAACGTAATGTAGAAATCATTGGCGAGTATCATTAGTATCACATGCAAGTAAAATCTTGGTAAAGATAATACAAAAACTACTGTAACCATACATTGACAGATAATGCCCAGAGGTTCAAGATGGATTCAGAAGAGGACATGAAATGAGGGATATCATTTTTGATGTCAGATGGATCTTGGCTGAAAGCATAGAATACCAGAATGATGTTTACTTGTGCTTTATTGACTACACAAAGACCTTCAATTGTATGGATCATGACAAGATATGGACAACATTGCAGAAAATGAGTATTCTGTAACACTTAATTATGCTCATGAGGAACATAGGCCAAGAGGTAGGCATTTGAACAGAACAAGGGAACACCAAATTGTTTAAAATTAGTTAAGGTTTGCACCAGGGTTGTATTCTTTCACCATACTTATTCAATCTGTATGCTGAGCAAATAATATGAGAAGCTGGATTATATGAAGAGAAATGTGGCATCAGATCAGAGGAAAACTCATTAACAACCTACGATATGCAGATGATACAGCCTTGCTTGCTAAAAGTGAAGAGGAATCAAAATACTTACTAATAAAGATCAAAGAACAAAACCATTGGTATGGGTTACATCTCAATGTAAAGAAAACAAAAATCCTCACCACTGGACCAATAAAAAACATTCATATAAATGAAGAAAAGATTTAAGTTGTCAAAGACTTCATTATGCTTGGATCAGCTATGAACACTCATGGAAGCAGCAGTCACAAAATCAAACAATATATTACATTAGGCAAATCTGCCACACAAGACATCTTTAAAGTTTTGAAGATGTCAGTTTCAGGACTAAGGTGTCAGTTTCAGGCAAAAATGTCAGTTTCAAGACTAAGATGTGCCTGATCCAAGCCATGGTATTTCAATAATTTCATGTGCATGTGAAAGTTGGGCAGAGAATAAGGAAGGCTGGAGAAGAATTGATGCATTTGAGTTATGGTCGTGGAGGAGAATATTAAAACTACCATGGACTACCAAAAGAACAAACAAATCTGTGTTGGAATAAGTACAGCCAGAGTATTCCTTTGAAGTCATGATGTCCAGACATCATCATTCATACTTCAGACATATTATCAGGAGGGACAAGTCCCTGCAGAAGGATAACATGTTTGGTAAAGTTAAGATCAGAGAAAAAGAGAAAGCCCCCAGTGAGATGGATTAGCACAGTGTTGGCAGCAATAGGCTCAGGCTTAGCAAGGAATGTCAGGTTGGTGCAGGTCCAGGCAGTGTTTTGTTCTATTGTGCTGTGAGTCGCTGCTGACTCTGGCACCTAGCAACAACAACAGCATAACAAAAGAAGAAATTGATGAAATAAATTTAAAAATCCCAACAAAAAAAATGTCCAGGCCCTGAAGGCTTTACTGGTGAATTCTACCAAACATTCAGAGAAGAGCTGACCCCAATTTTAGTCAAACTATAATAACAACATTTCCAGAATGTAGAAATGGAATGGAAAACTCCTGACTATATTTTATGAAGCTAGCATAATCCTCATACCAACACCAGGCAAAGACATTAATGAAACAGAAAATCATAGACCAGTATCCCTTTTGAAGACTCCTGGTGTGGTGCTGTAAGATCATTGCTGAACTGTAAACCACAATGTCAGCAGTTCAAACCCACCAGCTTTTCCTTGGAAACCCTATACAGGGTCACTACAAGTCAGAATAGACTCAACAGTATTTAACAACAACAACAACAACAATCCATTATGAACATAGATGCAAAAATTCTCAACAAAATCTTAGCCAATAGAATTCAACATTATATATATATAAAATCATACATTATGACCAAGTGGAATTCATACCAGGATGCAAGGATGGTTCAGCATTAGAAAAACAATCAATGTACTCCACCATATAAATAAAACAAAGGAAAAGAACCACTTTATCATATTAATTGATAAAGAAAAGACATTTGACAAAATATATCATCTGTCCCTGATAAAAACACTCAACAAATTAGGAATAGAATGGAAATTCCTCAGCATAATTCGGGGCATATATACAAATTCAACACCTAACAATCTCAATGGAGAGAAACTGAAAACATTTCCTTTGTGAACAGGAACCAGACCAAGAATGACCTTTATCATTATTTCTACTCAATATTGTGTTGGAAGTCTTAGCCAGAGTTATAAGGCAAGAAAGGGAAATGAAAGACATCTGACTGGCAAAGAAGTAAAACTCTCACTATTTGCAGATGATATGAATATATACATAGAAAACTCCAAAGGCTCACTAAGTAAATTATTGAAACTCATTGAAAGATTTCAGCAAAGTCACAGTGTACAAGATCAATATACAAAAGTCAATTGAATTCCTCTACACTAATAAAGACAGCTCTGAAAAGGAAATCAGGAAAACAATACCATGTACATTAATAACCACACAAAAGATGTAATACTTAGAAATAAATCTAACCAGAAAAACAAAAGACCTACACAAAGAAAACTTCTTACCTGGACCTACTTTTCCATTTTTAGCTGTCTTAGGTACTTTTTCTCTTTTCCTTCAAGAAACAAAACCTCACTCAAATAGATATGAATAAAGCCTACTATAAAAAATTACAGCCAGATCTTATGCTAGAAATCCTTTTGCTATTTAAGACATTAAAACAGTAAACTAACGCTCTCAGGTTCTCAAAATTATTTTCTGAGGGAAAAATCCTGATCTTCCATCATTGTTTGTAGGAAGAGACAAAAGGAAAAGTAAGTAAATAAGCTTCTTGGTTTACCCTTTAGGGGGAGTCAAGAATGGGAACAATACTGAAAAGTGGTGAAGACCATGTGAATGAAGAAAGCCTCTTTTTCTTTGTTGCCAGGTCAGTGGTTGAAACCCACCAGCTGCTCCTTGGTAGAAATATCTGCTCCTGTAAAGATATAGTCTTGGAAACTCTATATAGGGCTTGAATTTACTCAAAGGCACTGGGTTTATTTTTGGTATACCATTCATATGGTGGTGGTGGTAGTCGTGGTGGTAGTGTGCCATGGAGTTGGTTCTGACTCACAGTGACCCTGTGTAGGGTTTCTGAGGCTGTAAATCTTTACAGCAGAAAGCCTCATCTTTCTCTCATGGAATAGCTGGTAGTTTCGAACTGCTGACCCTTAGCTTAGCAACCCAACTCGTAACCACTATTCTACCATATATAATCTTCATTATTCCAGAACATCTACGTAGGCAGACTCTTTAGGCGTAGTTTGATGAATAATATGTCCATGTATGTAGAACATCTCAACATTGCTTAATCCTTAAGAGTCACTCAATAATAAATGATAGCCATTGAATCTGGTTCCTAGCATATTTTAACCTAAGCACCCTAAAAATGCCACCACTCCTCTGTCAGCTTGTCATACCATTGTTGTTGTTAAGTGCCATCAAGTTGGTTCTGACTCATAGCAAACTTTTATAGGGTTTTCAAGGAGTATCTGGTGGGTTTGAACTGTCAACCTTGTGGTTTGAAGTCCAGTGCTGATCCTACAGTGCCACACTAGGAATCATACTGTAGCAGTGGGTTAACTGTTTGTGCTACCCAAAACCAAACCCACTACCATTTGTTGGCATTGCCATCTGTCTGCTCCCATATTTACAGCCTCAGAAACCCTAAAGGAGAAGTTCTGCTCTGTCCTAAAGGGTTACTAAGAATCGGAATTGAATACACAGCAGTGTGTTGGACCCTAAACTTGAGAAGCCCTAGTAGCACAATAGTTAAGTGCTCTGCTGCAAACAGAAAGGCTGGCAATTTGAACCCACCAGCCCCTCTGCTCTACACTAGAAAGATGTGGCAACCTGCTTCCATAAAACTTACAGCCTTTGAAACACATGGGGCAATTCTACTCTACTGTAGGATCTATCATTTTGAGTCAGAATTAACTTTATGACACACAACGACTCAGACCTTGATGTATGCTTTGCATTTTCCATTAGCTTAAAGTTAGTCTGTCTATACTGAGTTATCTTCTGGTCCAGCAAGATCAATAAGTCTTTCTTTTCATGGCAAAGGGAATGGAAACAAAAACTGCTGATAGACATTTCTGAGAAAGGCTTGAAAAAGAAGAGATCATTCGAGGACTAAAAATAAATCAAGACACTTGTGTGGAGGATACAAGTAGCAAAGTTTTGTGTAAAGAAATTGAGAATAGTAATAAAAGTTGTAGGAGGCTTTATCTCACAGCATTAGCAACTCTATGTTTAAAAGGGACCAATAGCCATGGTGTGATACCATAAAGGAGTTCTGGTAGCGTAGTGGTTATGAATCGGGCTGCGAACCTTAAGGTCAGCGGTTCAAAACTACCAGCCGCTCCGCGGGAGAAAGATGAGGCTTTCTACTCCCGTAAAGATTTACACCCTCGGAAACCCTATACAGGGTCGCTATGGGTCGGAACTGACTTGACGGCACTTAACAACAATAACAACAACAATAGCCCTGGTGTGATACCATAGGACTGTTAATGGCAAAGTTGGCAGTTAAACTCCACTAGCTGCTCCTCAGAAACCCTATATGGGTCAGTATTAGTTGGCCTATTATTTTGTTCTTCTTTTAAGCAGTGCTTTGTTTATCCAAGGTTGGTTTCTTTCCATATCAAGTTCGTGATAGTTTATTTCTTTTTTTTAAAGAATGTTGTTGAAATCTGAATTTGGATTGCATTATATCTGTAAATTGCTGTGGTTCATATTTGCATTTTCACAATGTTAAGTCTTCCTATTCATGAGCATGGTATATTGTTACATTTTTGTAATTCTCTGTTGGTTTATTGTAGTCATGTTTTATAGTTTTCTTTATATTGGTCTTTTGTTTCTCTAGCAAGATTTAGTACTAAGTATTTCATCCTTTGGGTAGCTATTGTAAATGGTATTATTTTCCAAATTTCCTTTGCAGAGTTGTGTTTATTAGTGTAGAGGAATCCAACTATTTTCTGCACATTGATGTTATACCCTGCCACTTTGCTGAATCATCTAATTAGTTCCAATAATTTTTATTTTATTTTTCTGCTCAGTCTTTGGGATTTTCTATGTATAGGATCATATCATCTGCAAATAGAGTTTGACTTCTTTGTCAATTTGGATGCCTTTAATTTTCCCTTCTTACCTCATAGCTCAGACTAAGACTTCCAACACAATATTGAGTAGGAATGGTGATAAAAGTCATCCTTATCTGGTTTCTGTTTGCAAAGGGAATGCTTTCAGTGTCTCTCTGTTGAGAGTGATGTTGGCAGTTGGGTTTGTATATAGGATGTTAATTATATTGAGGAATTTCCCTTCAATTCCTACTTTGTTAAGTGTTTTGTTTTGTTTTTCTCCAAGAATAGGTGTTGGACTTTGTCAAATGCCTTTGCTACATCAATCAATATTATCATGTGGTTCTTTTCCTTTTTTAAAATTTATGTAGTGGATTACATTGATTGTTTTTCTAATATTGAACCATCCTTGCATCAATGGTGTGAATCCCAGTTGGTCATGATATATGAGTTCTTTGCTATGTTGTTGAATTCTATTTGCTAGGATTTTGTTGAGAATGTTTGCCTCTATGTTCATGAGGGATCCTGGTCTATAACTTTTTTTTTTTTTTTTAGTGATATCTTTGCCTGGTTTAGGTATGAGTATTATGCTTGCTTCATAAAATTTATTACAAAGTTTTCTCTCCTTTTCTACTTTCTGAAATAGTTTGAGTAAAATTGGTGCCATCATTTGTGATTGCTTTCAGAATAGTTGGTAGTGGTAGAAGTGCATCATCAGGTTCTTCTGGTCTCAGGATTGAGGAGATTGATGGTCACATGTTCCATTAATCTTTTGGACTGATTGAATCACCATATCTTGTATTTTCCTCATTCTTCATGCCTCTGCACAGGGAGAAACCAATAGTTGCACTGTAGATGGGAACTCATGAACTTTTAAGATTCCAGTTACTAAGTAGGCTGTAGAACATTGTCTTTGTGGACTATGTGATGCCACTTGATTATGGTGTACTGGAGCACGTGGACCTAACCCTGAGGCCTTGCAAGTCAGTCTCTCAAGGTGTTTGGTAATAGCTAAGAAATTTTCATAATTTTTCCACCTGCATGTTCCAACACGGAGTCCTGGTGTGGTACTATAGGATAAGCACTGGACTGCATGACTGGTTTGAATTGTAAGTTTGGAGGTTCAAACTCACCAGCCACTTCTCAGAAACCCTTATAGGATCGCTATGGGTTGGAAACGACTTGATGGCATTTACAACAATAACAACAACATGCCCCAACACATTCATAAATATGTTTGTAGCAAAGGTAAATACCCATGTACAAATATCCTCTGGCAAACCTTTATATATTTGTGGGTATATTCCCAATCTCCTTCTGATAACTCTTCAGTCTGTGTATCTGTCCAAGTCTGCCACTTGTCTTTCAGTTTGTTGTACTGTGCTGGCTTCTGTGTTGCTGTGATGCTATGCCACCAGCATTTGAAATACCAGCAGGGTCACCCACGTGGACAGGTTTCAGCAGAACTTCCAGACTAAGAAAGACTAGGAAGAAAGAAAAGTGGACTATTTATGAATATTAGCTACTTAATATCTTATGAATAGCAGTGGATCATTGTAAGCTATAGTGCCAGGAAATGAAAACATAAATAGCATAAGAATATTGTCAGATATAGTGCCAGAAGAAGAACCCCTTGGTCGCGAGGCACTAAACATATGACTGGGGAAAGCTGCCTCCTCAAAGTAGAGTTCACCATTATGACATGAATGGAGTAAAGCTTTCAAGACCTTTATTTGTTGATGGGGCACAAGTCAAAATGAGGAGAAATGGCTGCAAGCATCCATTAATAAGTGGAAAAAGGAATGTGCAAAGTATGAATTTAGGAATATTAGAAGTTGTCAAAATAAAATGAAATACATAAAGTTCAATATCCTGGGCATTAGTGGGCTGAAATGGAATGGTATTGGCCATTTTGAATCAGATAATCATACAGTTTTTCTTCACTGTGAATGACAATATCAAGAGGAATGGCAATGCATTCATGAGCAAAAAGAACATTAAAGTATAATGCTGCCAGTGATAGGATAATATCCAGTTAATACCTATGTGGAAGACCAGTTAATACCACAGTTATTCAAATTTATGCACGAACTCTCCCATTCATCTGCCAGTTTGTTGTACTTTGGTGGTTTGCGTGTTGCTGTGATGCTGGAAGCTATGTGTTGTAAATGCCAGCAGGATCACTCATGGTGGACAGGTTTCAGTGACGCTTCCAGACTCAGACAGACTAGGCAGAAGGAGAGATAGACTACTTCTATATATTTAGTCACAGAAAACCTTACAAATAACAGTGAATACTGTCAAATAGCACCAAAATATTGAATACTGAAAGATTATGAATAATGCCAGAATATTGTCAGATATAGTGCTGGAAGATGAGTCCCTAAGGTTGGAAGGCTCTCAAAATACCACTAAGGAAGAACTGTCTCCTCAAAGTAAAGTTGACTGTGATGATGTGAGTGGAGTAAAGCTTTTGGGACCTTCATTTGCTGATGGGACACAACTCAAAATGAAAAGATACAGCTGTAAACATACATTAATAATCATAACATGAGATGTACAAAGTATGAATCTAGGAAAATTGCAAGTTGTCAAAAATGGAATGTATAAAGATCAATATCCTAGGCATTGGTGAGTCAAAATGGACTGCTATTGGCCATTTAAAATTGACAATCATATGGCTTATTATGCCAGTAATCACAAATTAAAAAGGAATAGCCTCACATTCATCACCAAAAAAAAACATTTCAAGATCTATCTTGAAGTATAATAATGTCTGTGATGGGATATTATCCATACGCCTAAAAGGAAGACCAGTTAATACCACTATTATTCAAATTTAAAAACAAACATTAATATCAGTGATGACAAAATTAAAGAATTCTACCAACATCTTAAGTCTGAAATTGATCAAAATGCAATCCAGACGCATTGATAATTATTTATGAAAGTTGGAAACAAAGAGAAAAGATCAATAGTTAGAAAATATGACATTGGTAACAGAAATGAAGCTGGAAATTGCATGATAGAATCTTGTAAGACCATCGCATATGCTTTTTTAAAGAAACATAGAAGATGATTATGCATATGGACCTTATCATATGGAATAGACGGTAATGAAACTGACTACATCTATAAGAAGAGACCGTAGAAAAGCTCCAGATCAACAGCCCAAATCAGGCCATGGGTAGGTGCACTGTGGAGCAGACCATCAATTACTCATATGCAAGTTCAGGCAGAAGCTGAAGAAAATTAAAAACAAGTCCACAAGAGCCAAAAATAACCTTGAATATATCCCAAAATTCAGTGACAGGATACAACTTTGGCTCACACCTCTCCTGATTTTAAACCATTCAATATTTCCTTATTCTGTTTAAACAATTGCCTCTTGGTCTATGGACAGGTTTCTCATGAGCACAATGAAGTATTCTGGAATACCCATTTATATCGATGTTATTCTTGTTTGTCATGATCACCATACTAATTCAACATTTGGACTCCTGGTGTGACTCTATAGAATAAGCATGAGTTTATGAACCACAAGGTCAGTGGTTCAAATCTACCATCTACTCCTCGAAAACCCTATATAGGGTTGCTATGAGTCAGTACTGACTCGACAGCACTTAACAACAACAACATTCAATATTTATGCTGAGCAAATAGAGAAATTTGATTATATGAAGAAGAATGTGGCATAAGGATTGGAGAAAGACTCATTAACAACGTGTGATATGCAGATGATACTAACATGCTTGCTGAAAGTAGAGATGGCTTAAAATACTTACTGATGAAGATAAGAACTGCACCTTAATGTTCAGAAAACAAACATCCTTACCACTGGACAAATACATAACAGCATGATACATGGAGAAAAGATTGAAGTTGTCAAAGACTTTATTTTGTTTGGATCCACAATCAACACTCGTGGAAATAGCAGTCAAGAAATCAAATGACATATTGTATTAGCTAAATCTACTACAAAAGACATCTTTAAAGAGTTCATGAGCAAATATATCAATTTGATGACTAAGGTGTGCCAGACCCAAGCCATGGTATTTTCAGTCACCTTACAATGGAGCCCAGCTTCTCATATTATTTGCTCAGCATACAAATTGAACAAGTATGGTGAAAGAACACAACCCTGTTGCACA
>NW_006408519.1:6543492-6544681 GCF_000296735.1 Chrysochloris asiatica
GACATGGTTTCGTTCTGCTGTGCATGGGGTCACCATGAGTCGGTTCCGACTCAATGGCACTGACAACAACAACACAACGGAAATGAAAGACTGAAGAAGAACTGAAGAATTTGAATTATGGTGTTGGAGAAGAACCTTGAAATTATCATGGACTGCCATATTGCTGTTGTTGTTGTTAAGTGTCATTGAGTTGATTCCAACCCATAGCAACCCTGTATAGGGTTTCCAAGGAACAGCTGGTGAGCTTGAACCATTGACCTTGCAGTTCAAATGACTTTGCAGTATGATATATTAGTCCACAGTGCCACACCAGGACTGCCATAGGAACAAACAAATCTGTCTTGGAAAAGTATTACCAGAACGCTCCTTGAAGCCAGGCTGGTGAGATTTTGTCTCTCATATTTTGGATGTGTGATAAGAAACATCATGTGTTGTAAAGTGGAGAGTCTAAGAAAAAGAGAAAGACCCTTATTTTGACAGCAGCATTAGGCTCTAATGTAGCAACAATGTGAGGATGGCACAGGGCATGGCAGTGTTTCATTCTGTTATGCACAGGAATGCTAGGGGTCAGAACTGACATAATGACACCTAGCCACAATAGCATAGTCTGTATATGTATCTATCCCTAGATCACGCTTGTTGCAAGGTTGTGTATATCACAGTATTTACCTCTAGTCCCTTTTACCCTTTCCCTACTCTCTGTATTTGTCCCTGTGTTCACCAATCTTCTACCTACTACCTATTGTTGTATATTGCATTCCCTGTCACTCAAGTAAACAAGTGTCTACCCTCTAGCTACAGTCTCAGAATGCCTATATAGGGTAGTTATGAGTTGGTACCAACTCAACAGCACATAACTCTCTAGCCAGTGTGAATTAAACTCCCTTCCCTCCCACCCCTGGTAGCCTTCAAAGAATGTTTCTTTTAGCATGAAAACCTTTTCTTGATGTTTTACAATAGTGGTCTCATACAGTATTTGTCCTTTTGTGATTGACTAATTTCACTCAGCATAATTTCTTCCAGGTTCATCCATGTTATAAAGTGCTTTTCATATTCATCATTATTCTTCAATATTGCACAGCATTCCATTTTGTGTATACACCTAACTTTGTTTATTAATTCTTCCAGTTGGGCATTTAGGCTGTCTCCATCTTTTTGCTATTGTGAATAGTGCTGCAATGAATATGGG
>NW_006408519.1:6545926-6547636 GCF_000296735.1 Chrysochloris asiatica
GGTGGGTGTGATTAGAGAATGGAAGTGTGTACACAGTTCTCCATTTGCCATATGTGAAGCTCAGTTTAGGGTGGGTTTGAGAGGTTACGGTTGCTAGCTATTATTGAACAAGTGGTATAGGAGTTGGTATTAGGTATGGTCAAGTAGGTGGGCCTGCAGAGGGTACAGTTGACTACGCTGTATGGGCATGGTTGCTATCCTCTAGTCAGTGGATTTAGAAGAGAAAACACATACTCAAAAGAAAACAAAATACAACAAAAACAAGCAAGCAAGCAAAGAACAGTGAAAAAATAATAAACAGAAAAAAAAGTAGGCAGTACAAGAAAAAATAAAATAAGCAAAAAGAGAAAGGAAGGAAAGGAATTTAAAACCATGGAAGAGAAAGATTAAAAAGAATGAGAAAGCACTAAATACAACTAGGGAGAGGGAAGAAGAAAAGAGAAGGAGACCAGAGAGTAGTAAAGAAAAATCAAGAGCAAAAAAATAAAGAGAAAGAACAAAAGTGTGTGTGTATCAGTGTGGGTGGTGGTGGAAAAACAGAAGAAAAGAAATGAAGCATGGACACAAAGAATAACAAACAAGAGAGGGAAACAGAAGAAAGAGGAGATGAAAGAATAAAACAAAAAAATGAAAGGAAAAATCCAGGGAAGGTGCTGGACCCAGAATGAAGAAAATACAAGGGGGCTCCTGCCAGCCAAGGTGGGTGGGAAGGTGGTAGTATTCCGGGTCTTAGATGGAGTTCCTGTAGGTCTAGGTATTGTCCATGTTCAGAGAACCCAATTGGAAATTACTTCCTGCAGACCCCAAAGCTAGCTTTAATCAAGGTCTTTTGAGCCCAGAGTACAGCCGGGGACAGGGCAGTCAGCTATGAGATTTCCTGCAAGGACAGGACTGGCTCTGCAGGTCTGGAGCAGAGTTTATCTGAATCTAGGCTCAGGGGTTGTAGATAGAAACCAACGTACAATGCATAACTCACAACTGTGCATTTCAACCTTCCAAAAAGCAGGAGCTGTGTTGAGGGTGGAGAGACTAGGGGTTGGTCATGCTTCTTGTCACCAGGGGAGTGTGGGAAACAAGAAGGAATAGCATCTTTCTTGCTGCCAGTTACCTGTGTGCATTTGCGCTGCCAGGTTGCTGTCTGCCACCCAAGGCACTTCAAGATGGTTGTGCTGCATTTGGCCGGCCTACATAGTTCACCAGTCTGTCTCCTTTTTTTTGCCGCACCTGTTCAGCTTCTTTCCCTGATAAACATTCAGTCCATTTCTCTATCCCTTCCTCTGAATCTTAGGGTTCCAGGACTATCTTCTGCATATCTGCCTAGTATGGCATATTATCAGAAGTCTATCCATAGTTTTTTAATACCCACACAGTTGAATGCCTTTGTGTATTCAGCAATAGCAAGCAAACATATTTTTAGTATTCATTCAAACAATATTAGTATTTGCTTTCAACCCAAATCCATCTGACTTCAGAAATAATATCTCTTGTTCCATGTTCTCTTCTGAATCAGGCTTGAATTCATAATTCAGTACCTGTTGATGTACTGCTGAAACTTTTTGAATTACCTTTAGAAAAATATTATTTGCATGTGATATTAATGATATTGTTTGATAATTCCCATATTTTAGGGTCAACTTTTCAATAGGCACAAATATGGTTCTCTTCCAGTTGGTTGGCCAAGTAGCTGTCTTACAAATTTTTTTGGCATAG
>NW_006408519.1:6548451-6551191 GCF_000296735.1 Chrysochloris asiatica
GTCACTGATCTTGAGAAATGATATCATACAATCTTCAGTGTCATTTCTGTCACCAAAACCATATTTTCCAACTACTGATTCTTCTTCTTTCTTTCTAACTTTTGCATTCCAATCACAGTAATTATCAATGCATCTTGACTGCATATTTGATCAGTTTCAGACTGAAGGAGTTGATAGAATTATGCAATTTCTTCATCACTGACTTTGGTGGTTGGTGTGTGAATTTGAATAATAGTGGTATTAACTGGTCTTCCTTCTACATATTGTCTTGACTATCTAATGCTGCTGTAAAGGAAATACCACAAGTGGATTGCTTTAACAAACAGAAATTTATCCTCTTATAGTTTGGGTGGTTAAAAGTCTAAATTTAGGGTACCAGTTCTCTAAAAATGTCCTTGAAGATCTCCATATATCTTGGCATCAGTCTTGCTCATTGAACTAGGAACTTCACAGTGTGGGGACCCCAGGTCCTAAGGGTACACTCCACTCCTGTTTCTTCTACCTTGAAGTAGTCCCTCCTCTATTCCCTTATCTCTACTTTTATATTTCAAAAGAGATTGTATCAAAATACAACCTAATCCTGTAGGTTGCATTCAACCTCATTAATTTCATAAAGTGAAGATTTACAACACATTGGAAAATTACATTAGATCAGAGCTGATCATATCATATCATATCATATCATATCATATCATATCATATCATATCATATCATATATGGGGTTGATTGTCTTATATTAGATCACATCGTAGAGGTTGTGACTACATCTTAACTGCTAAACCACTGAGAATTCTGCCCCTTGAACTAAGAGCTTCACGCTGCCCCTTTGTTCTTTATTTTACAAAACCTTATAATTCATAGGTGTGGAGTCATTGCAATGAATCCTGCTCACAGCGCCTACTGCTTAAACCAAGTGGGGGCCATGTCTGACTTCCACTAGAGGGAAAGAGACCCAAAGTCAAAATCATCCTAATGTTGAGTCCTGTGAAGTGGAGGTCAGACATGCCTCCACCCTGTATCTGTGCCTTTAAAATTAGTCAGACTTGAGAACCAATTTAGAAAACTCATATTTGTGATTTTGTTTCTCCAGAATCATATTCTCTCGGTATCACATGTCTTAGGTAGGGTTTTCAAGAGAATCAAAACCAGAGAAATATATATATATTATCAAGGAAATGGTTTACAATTGCAGAGTACCAGGTCTGCAGCAGAAAAGAGAGCTCAGTCCCTCCCACATGTCCATTATAGACACATTATAGTCTCAGTGCTGTGGAGGACAGTATTCAAGAAAGGGGAGGAGGATGGATGAACAAGGTAGATAGCAGGACACTGAGGCAGGTTTGCATGAGCTAAATGGGACAGAGGAAACTAGTAATGTATGTTCAACCTTGGAACAACAGGGTTCTGTGATGCAGGGATCGAGGTATACTCTGAATGGATAAACAAGGGAAAATAATGTTAAGATGCTTGATTGTCTTATGAATAATGGTTTCCCTTGCCTACTATTGTAAAATAGACACTTGAGTGGGGTTTAAAGGAATATTGGGAAACATGATTCCAGAAAGTTTATAAGCCTGTTTTCAGCTTATAACTGATTGGAATATCTAAAAGGGGTTCTAGAACTTTCCCAGTGACATAGGTTCCTGCAGAGCCTTTGTAGTGTATAGGACCTTAGGTGGAATCCTGAGCCCTATCCAGAACTTTCTGAGGTGGGACATTTCCACTTGAAAGGACAAGCAGACCAGCCTGGAGCAGCTAGAGGAATAGAAGATATTTCTTGAAAGAAATATCAGCAGGAAAAAGCCAAAACAAAAATTGCAGTCTGATTAGCTATTACAAGAATCAGCAAGTTTTTTGCCAGGGAGCCATCAAGGCAAGTTATCAAATGTCTTCAAGACAACCCCGCACCCCCCCCCCCCCAGCCCCGCCAAGACTGAAACTCAAAGAGAACACATGAGCAGGCATGTAAGTTTGCTCTACTGGTGAGTGGAAGAGGGGGAAAGGCAGCAATGAAGATACAGGCTGAGTTTGATCATGGTCCATAGAGTCCCATTGACCTGGAGATGAGAAAGAGAAGAGGAAGCACTAGTTGTTTCGAAGAGTGGTGAGATCTGTGGACTCCTGAGTCCACGGACAAGGACATAGCCACAGAGAGCTAGAGCTGAGAGTGAAGAATCCAGCTGATATGAAGTGAAGAGAGATGTAGAAGAACTCCCAAACTTGTAGATAGTACCCATTTGACTTAACTTCGATGGTTTGACTAGAGGAAGATATATATATTTTTTTTAAATAAAGGAAACAAGTGTAAATTGCTACAATTTGATGAACTTGACCTATACTTATGGATGTTCTTATTAAGTACTGTGGAGTTGGTTCCGACTCATAGTGATATTGAACAGGGTTTCTGAGGCTGCAAATCTTTATGAGAGCAGAAAGCCTCATCTTTCTCCTACAGAACAGCTGGTAGTGTTGAACTTTTGATCCTGAAGTTAGCAGCCTGATTCGTAACCACTTTGCTACCTTAGCTCCTTACTTTTGGATGTAGTAGTTCAAAATACCAACTGAGAGGGAAGGAGTCTTTAAGTATCAATCTAGTATCAATTCTTTCCCCCCCTTTGTATACAGGGTCTATAGGGAATGCAATTTAGACATTGGGTACCTAAAATGGAGGGGGTGGGGTGACTAAAAGGCATGAAGTGACTGGCTTACAAGTTTTCAAGGAGTTTAGTTTCAGAGTGT
>NW_006408519.1:6551976-6557531 GCF_000296735.1 Chrysochloris asiatica
TTCTCCCATGTAAACTATCACTCAATTCATAATAAAAACTTTAAAAAGATAAGAAAGAAGGGCAAATGGAAACAGGGAACACAGGAAGAAAGTGAAAAGAGGGATGTTACATTGTTTGCTAAAAGCTTCTGTTGGCTTCCTTTATCACCCCAATTTCTTACTATGACCTAAAAACCTCATGGGGTCTCGCTCATCACAGTTCATTCTCTTCTCCTCCTGCTACTTCTTTCATTCAATTCCTTAAAGTACACAGCTGTAACTAATTTGAGGACCACCAAGAAGCCTGTGTACCTTAAGTGAATTGAATGGAAAGAAATAAGAGAACAAAATGGATGTCAGAAGAGACTCTGAAACTTGCTGTTGACTGTAGAGTAGCTAAAGCAACTAGGAGAAATGATTAATTAAAAGAGTTGAACAAAAAATTTCAAAGGGCAGCTCAAGAAGACAAAGTAAAATATTATTATAAATGTGCAAAGACCTGGAGTTAAAAAATCAGAAGCAAAGAATATGCTCAGCATTTCTCAAGTTGAAAGAACTGAAGAATAAATTCAAGCCTCAACTTGCAATAGTGAGAGACTCTATGAACTAAATATTGACATAGAAACTATCAAAAGAAGAAGGGAGGAATACAGAGTCACTGTACCAAAAAGAATTGATCAACATTCAACTATTTCACTAGATACAATATGATCCAAAACTGATAGTACTGAAGGAAGCATCCCAGGATATACTTAAGAAATTGGGGAAAATTTTAATAATAAAAGGTACCAAGATTTGAGGGATACTAATTGAAATCTTTCAACAAACTGATACAGCTTTGGAGGCACTCACTCATCTATGCCAAGACATTTGGAAGATAGCTACCTGGCCAATCAATTGTCCTCATTCCAAAGGATGACCCAACAGAATGCAAATATCATTAACATCACATGCAAGTAAAATTCTACTGAAGATAATTCCAAAACCATTGTAGCAGTACATTCACAGGTAGATGCCAGATTTTAAAGGTAGATTCAGAACAGGACATGGAAGAAGGATGTTAATTTTGATGTTAGACCTTGGCTGGAAGCAGAGAATTTTGGAAAGGTAATTATTTGTGCTTTATTTACTATACCAAGACATATGAGTGTGTTGATGATAACAAACTTTGGATAACATTGGGAAGAATGAGTATTCCAGAACACTTAATTTTGCTCAGGAAGAACCTGCACATAGATCAAGAGAAAGTTATTCAAACAGAACAGGTGAATACTGAATGGTTTAAAACCAGGAAAGATGCTCATGAAGGTTGTATTATTTCACCATACTTATTTAATATGTATGCTGAGCAAATAATCTGAGAAGTTGGATTATATGAAGAAGACTGAGGCATCAGGATTGGAGGAAGACTCATTAACAACCTGCGATCTGCTGATGATACAACCTTGCTTACTGGAAGCTAAAAGGACTAAAAGGACTTAGTAGAAAAATTAAAAACAAAGCAAAACTATTGCTTTTAGTATAAATTGCACCTTGGTGTAAAGAAAACAAAAACTCTCACAGTTGGATCAATAAATAACACCATGATACATAGAGAAAAGATTGAAGTTGTCAAAGACTTGGCTTGGATCTACAATAAACACTCATGAAAGCTGCAGTCAAGAAATCAAATCAAATCAAAAGACCTCTTGAAAGTGTTAAAGAACAAAGATGTCACTTTGAGGATTAAGGTGTCCTGATCCAAGCTGTGGTATTTTCATTTGTTTCATATGGATGTGAAAGTTGGACAGTGAATAAAGAAGACTGTAGAAAAATTGATGCATTTGAAGTATTATGTTGGCAAACATTATTGCAAATACCATGGAATACCTGAGCAAACAAATTGATCTTAGAAATACAGTCAAATGCTTCATAGAGGCGAGATGGCAAGACTTCTTCTCTGAATAATTTGGACAGTTTGTCAGAAGGGACCAGTTCCTGGAAAAAGACATCATGCTTGATTAATTGAAGGGCTAGTGAAAAATAGGAAGACCCCCAGTAAGATTGATTGATACAGTGGAAGCAACAAAGGGCTCAAACATAATTATAGTTGTGAGGATGGTCCAGAGCCAGGCAGTGTTTTGTTCTGTTGTGAATAGGTGGCTGTGAGTCAGAACCAACTCGAAGGTACCTAACAACAGAAACAGGACTTCTACTTTTAATATATACCCCTGTATTGAGTCTCTTCTGGACAAAACCTGACATTAAAGTTTGTACAATTTCTTCACATACAGTTTTTCATCTAAATTTTCATACAACTGAAAAATGTATAGCAAATAATTTTTTAGAACAAAATATGTAACTTTCATAGGAAGTTCGCTACCATTGTAGGAGAAAAAACAAAACATATAGAGTTATATGGGAAGATTTTTTTGAAAGTTTTTATTGTGAATTATATTGATAGTTTACATGGGAGAACATTAGCTTTACATTCATCCTATCATATTTTGTTTCATTGCAATGATTATAATCCCCTCCATGTATCATCAAACAACCAAAGGGTATACCCTGCAAACCTGATTCCGGGCCGCCAGCACACAGCCTTTCTCCCTTCCTGAGTCCAGAGTCCCCAGCCGCTTTCTCTCTCCATGTCATCATCTCTGTCTCCATCTCTGACTTCACTGCTTCTCTGGGTAGGGTCCTGCACTCCACTCCTCTTCCTGGATAGTCCCAGGGACCTCCTCTCCTGGACTGCAGAGTTAGCCACTCCCCTCCTTTTGTTACAAAATGTCTACCTTTACATTTTCAACCCTCACAGTCAGTCCTGATAGCAATTATTCACTATTGAACCACAAGAGTCTTATCCCCATCTCCTTTCATTAACTCCGTCCAGGCAGATTGGAAACCACTCAGTGGAGATTCTACCTTCCCCACACACCCTCTGGAACTAGGCTCCCTCTTGAAACTTGTAAGCCAGTCATTTCTGGCCTTTGTCATACCACCCCACCCCCTACCCCTGGCCTTTTGGGTAGCCAATATCTAAGTTGCCCATCTCTGTCAACCCTGCATACTGAGGGGGTGGGAATGATCCACACAGTAAAGATTTGTTCCTTCTTTTGAGCTACTACATCCATAAGTATAGGTCAAGTTCATCGAATTGTAGCAGATTACTCTTTTTTTTTTTTTTTTCTCTTCTTTCTTCCTTTAATCGAGTTCTGATCATCCAGCCATTGAAGCCAGGTTAAGTGGGTACTATCTGCAAGTATGGGTGTTCTTGTGCATCTCCCCTCACTTCATATCAGCTGAATGCTTCACTGTCTACTCTAGTCCTCTGTGGCCATGTCCCTGTCTCTTGGCCCAGGAGTCCCCAGGTCTTGCCATACTGCTGGCCAAGGTCTTAATCTGGGTTCACAGGAGTCTGTTGAATGTGGCTGCACTTAGCTCACAAATTCATTACTGTTTTTCCCCCACTTCCCCTCATCAGTGACCAACTTGGTCACCAGCCAAACCATATGCCTGCTCAAATATTCCCCTTGAGTCTTAGTCTTGAAGGAGGTTTTCCCCAGAGAGGACCTGATCACTTGCCTTGATGGCTATGGGAAGATCTTTTTTTAAAATCTGCATCCAAATATAGAAATTAGGTGGAGCAGTGGAAAAGGAATGGTCCTTAAAGAGTATGCAACTTTGAAGACAACAGCAACTCAAAACATTAGATAGGAAACTTAGTGTGCCATGAGTTTACATTAATGGGAGAGGAATAACTTGCAAAAGGAGGGTGAGCATAGTTGTACAATTCAAATAATATAATTAATGTCACTTAAATGATTATCTTGAATTCACTGCTTTCTAACTAAGACCTTGGGAAAAATACTCTCAGTCAGTTTGCTCATCTATAAAATGGCATTAATATAACTTGTATTTTTAGAGTCCTGATGAGGTATCTATTACTACATTCATTTTTGTCTTTTTTTCACAAATGTATGCCATATGTTGTTAGTTGATATTAGATGCCATTGAGTTGGTACTGATGAATAGTGACCATATGCAAAACAGAACGAAACACTGCTGTGTCCTGGATCAACCTCACATTCATTGCTATACCTGAGCCCACTGCTACTGCAACTGTGCCAATCTGTCTCATTAGGGGTCTTCCTCTTTTTCTCTGAGCCTTCACTTTAATGAATATGGTATCCTTCACCAGGGGTCAGAACCTCCTGACAGTACATACAAAGTGTTTGAGGCAAAGTCTGGCTATCCTGGCTTCCAAGAAGCACTCTGACTGTACTTCTTCCAACATAGATTTGTTTGTTCTTTTGACAATCCATAGTACTTTTAATACTCTCCTCCAACACTAAAACTCAAAAGCATCAATTCTTCTGTGGTCTTCCTTATTCACTGTCCAACTTTCACATGCATATGAGGTTACTAAAAATACCATGACTTGGATCAGATGCACCTTAGTCCTCAAACTGACATCTTTACTCTTCAAAACTTTAAAGAGGTCTTGTGAAGCAGATTTGCCTAATGCAATACATCATGTAATTTCTTGACTGTTGCTTCCATGAGTGTTCATGGTTGATCTGAGAAAAATGAAGTCTTTGACAACTTCAATCTTTTCTCCATTTATATGCATGTTGTTTATCGGTTCAGTGGTGAGGATTTTTCTCTTTATATTGAGGTGCAACCCATAGAAGAGAGACATTATTGGTGATTTAAGCAAAGGCACCCTATCTAGGAGAAAGATTTATGGATGATTAAGGTCTTGCTTGCTAGTGGTAGTTACATGATGTGACTATGTCAATACCTAGGTTATCCTGGTCAGTCTGCAAACTTACCTGTCTAGATTGACCAAGGACTCAAAAATGGAACAAAAGTGCCTTTGGGATCACCCAAAAAGATCATGGAGTTCCTATACTTCTTTAATAAGTATTTCCATGGTTTTACATATGAATCTAAAAGATTAATTATTTGAACTCAAAAAAACATGAAAGACAAATGCACCTAGAACAATAGAGTAAGGAGAGTTAATAGGTAGGAGGAGAAAAGGAAAGTGTAGCTAATTGTCTGCATGAACTGCCGCCTTTGCCAGGAGACCAGAAGAATTGGATAGTGCTTAGCTACCATTACTAAAAATTTTGACCAAAGATTCTAGGGAAGAATCCTGATTAATGGGGAAAAATACAAAACAGAATTTCAAAGTTTCATAGAGACTATTTGGACCCATAGAAGCTAGATGAACCTCTAAAAGTATCATTCTCAGATAATCTTTAATCCTTAAATCTAAAATATTCCTTGACGTTTTCTTAAAACCAAACAAATTTAGCATCCTTAGTAAAGGATGTTAACCTGGTGTATCATGCTCTTTTTAAGCCTATCTATATGGGATCAAATTGATAAAAGCAGCTCCAAAGATTAGACTTGGGGCAGTGAGTTTATGGTAATGGGGAAGGAACAATTTGGAAAAGGAGGGTGAAAATGTTTGTACAACTCAAAAAATATAATAAATGTCATTGAGTTGTACATGTAGAAATTGTTTAATTGGTGTATGTTTTGCTGTGTATATTTTCAACAACAACTAAAATAAAATGAATTATATA
>NW_006408519.1:6557871-6560671 GCF_000296735.1 Chrysochloris asiatica
AGCGCCACCCCACCAGAACTCCTATTCCATGAAAGCACGATACAATCATTGATGTTCAAAATGAGTACTCCAGGTTTGAGGAGCATGTAATATATTTTGGAAATATTACAATTTTTTAAAAATGTAAGATTATAAATATAAGCTTCCATTAATACGGTAATTCAGCTGACTGAAACATTTCATTTTTCTAATAGTGCTGAATTTCTAAGCTTCTGATTTATGGAAATAATACTTTAAGAAAGGTGCCATCTATTTTTAAGTAACAGATGTAAGCTTTCTAATTCATTCATTCATACATTTTTATGTTAATCTAATATTTACTGAGTTCATTCCATGTGTGAGACACTGATCAGAATATATTGAGAGGTCTGATCTTTCTCTATTTGTTTTTAACAATTCTTCTCCTTGAGGAAAAGAAAAAGATATCATGCAGCTGTGATTCATGCAAGACTGCAGTGGTTTTCTGCGCTTTGGGAGAACTACTTAGTGCAAACTGAAAGAGCACAAATTAGCAAACAAATCTCATTATCCCTTACCTTCTCTTTCATAATTGGTATCACAAATGAGAAAATGTAAATGTAACGTATTGCAAACGTGTGGCTTATGGGAAGTACAAAAAGAGATAAGGAAAATAAATATTTACCCAATGAAAAATATGTAAATATTAATCTTTTTCTCTAAGAAACTGTTATCAAATATAGATATTATATATTTTTTTAAATAAAAGTATATGAGGTCAATCTTATTTATTGAATTTAAACTTACTCTGTCAAATATTTGCTAATGCTGCACTGGTAGTGCATAATTACATATCCAAAGTTAAATGTATTCCATTGAAACAAAGAGAAGTTTTATATAGATGACAGAGGAAAATATAAATCCCAATTCAACCTGGGTATGTTTGTTTATTCTTGGTTTTCTATTTAATGGTAACTCAAAAATGTGTAGAGTTTTAAAGCAGACACAATAGGCTTATTCATTAATGGTTGCAAACACATATGTTAATGTCAATCTTATATCTCTGAGCTCCTCAAAATAACTTTTTTGTTTGACCACTAACTTTTAGTACTTGACCACTAACCAAAAGTTTGCAAATTGAATCCACTTAGAGGCACCTCAAATGAAAAGGCTTCCACTGCTAACTCCTCTAAAAGGGATCATATTAGAAGTTTTCAGATAGAGAGGAGACAAGGTAGAACAAGATTTAAAATAATGGGAAAAAAAAAAAAAAAAAAAGACTGGATTTACTGATCAGAAAGAGACTGGAGGAATCTGAGATTATGGTCCTTGGCCACCCTTCAGGTATGGAATGGAATCTACCCTCTTGGTCCAGTTTTCAACCAAGCTGTAGACAGTATATGCAGGAACAACAACACTAGTAGGTATGCTCATGGTGGAATGGTCAATCATTCAAGAACAAAAGGGCAACACTTACCTAAGGACAATCCTCTCCTTGTAATAGCAGCTATGCCACTTCCTCCTTGTGGTTCTTATTTTCATTCCACCCTCCTTCCTATCCCTTCTCACCTTTGTCCTTAGGTAAATGTTGCCCTTTTGATCTTGAAGGTTGACCATTCTATGGCGAGCAGACCTTACTAGTATTGTTGTCCCTCCTATATACCTATCTATGGCATGACTGGAAACTTGACCAGAAGGGTGAATTCCACTCCAGACCTGAAAGGTGGCCAAGGGTCATAGTCTCGGGTTCCTCTAGTATCTTTCTGACTAATAAGCCAGGTCGTTTTTTACATAGTTTTCAGTTTTGTTTCACACTTTCTCCCACTCTATCTAGGGGATCATCTACTGTGATCCTTTTAGAGCAGTTGGGAGTGGTAGCTGGGCACCACCTACTTCTTGTCTCAGAGATGTGGTGACTCATGTTCATACATTCCACTATTCTACTAAAGTAGTTGATTCTAAGCATCTTCAATTTTCATCACTGTTTTTTTTCTTCTACACAGAGAATGATAATTGCATGTTAAATGGCTGCTCGTGAACTTTTAAGATCCCAGTTGCTGTTCACCAAAGTACGATTTAGGACATTCTCTTTGTGGACTGTATTATGCCAATTGGCCATGGTGTCCCCTGAGACTATGGTTCAGAGCCCCCAGACCCAGCAACGCATTGCCTTAAGATGTTTGAAAATATCTAAGAAGTTTTCATTATTTTGCCCCCTTGTATACTCCCTCACAAGGAGCTCTGGTAGTGTAGTGGTTATGAATCTGGCTGTTAACCTCAAGGTCAGCAGTTCAAAACTACCAGCTACTCCGCAGGAGAAAGATGAGGCTTTCTGCTCCTGTAAAGATTTACAGCCTCGGAAACCCTGTACAGGGTCGCTATGGGTCAGAACTGACTTAATGGCACGTAACAACAATATACTCCCTCACATTTACAGCTATGTTTGCAGCAAAGGTAACTACCCATGTACAAATATCTTGACAAACCCTTATATATTTGTAGGTAAACTTCCACTCTTTATCTCATACCCAATTAGTCTGTGTATCTCTCCATGTATGTACCAATAAGACACTGTTGTTGCAGGGTTATGTATATAAGAGTATTTACTAAGAGTATTTACCTCTATCTGCTTAACCCTTGCCTTTCTCCCTGTATCTTCACTTGCCTTCATCATGCTTCTACCAACCCATCTCCTGTTACATATTGCCTACCTCATCACCTGAGTTAACCTGTGCTTACCCCCTAGTCAGTGAATTATTCTTTCTTCCTTTCCATCCCTGGTAACCATCAAAGAATGTTTCCTTTAGGACATGTTCTGTTCTCTCTCTCTCTCTCTCTCTCT
>NW_006408519.1:6561075-6570724 GCF_000296735.1 Chrysochloris asiatica
AAGTATGAGAGACAAAGTTTGGCCATGCTGGCTTCCAAGGCGCATGCTGGCTGCACTTCTTCCAACACAGATCTATTGGTTCTTTTGGCAGCCCATGGCACTTTCAATATTCTCCTCCAACACAGTAACTCAAAAGCATCATTTCTTCTGTGGTCTTCCTTATTCACTGCCCAGCTTTCACATCTGTATGAGGTTATTGAAAATACCATGACTTGTGTCACGTACACGTTAGTCCTCAATGTGACATCTTTGCTCTTTAACACTGTAAAGATTTTCCTAATGCAATACATAATTTGATTTCTTGACTGCTGCTTCCATGAATATTGATAGTTGATCCAAGAAGAATGAAGTCCTTGACAACTTGAATCATTTCTCCATTGATAAGAATGTTGCTTATTGGTCCAATGATGAGGATTTTTGTTTTCTTTACATTGAGATGTAATCCATACCGTAGGCTGTGCTCTTTGATCTTCATCAGTAAATATTTTAAATCCTCTTCACTCTCATCAAGCAAGGTTGTATCATCTGCATATTTCAGGTTGTTAATGAGTCTTCCTCCAATCATATACATATACATATATATAATATTAAAATAAATAATCTGTGGAAATTATTTAATACTCCTATTATTAAGGAAACAAAAAATTGGCAACTAAAAATGTGAACCTCAAGATAATGCTAGTTATCTAAATTTGAAAAATCAGAATATTTGTTTCCAGTTTCCTTTAATATTATTTTAGAACTGTTATTGCTTAAAATATATTTTTAATTATATATTAAGCCTATGTGAAATGTACTAATATTGGCTAAATTTTTATTAGTATATACACTTTAAAAACACCACTAGTCTGTCAGTTTGTCATACTGGGTTGGCTTTCATGTTGCTGTGATGTTGGAAGATATATATATTACTAGTATTTAAAATACCAACAAGGTCACACATGGTGGACAGCATTCAGTGGAGTTTCCAGACTAAGAAAGACTAGGAAGGAGAGCCAGACTACTTCTGAATGTTTAGCCAGTTGAAACCATACGAATAGCAATGAATCATTGTCAGATATAGTACCAGAAGATGAAACATTATGACTAGCAGCAGAACATTATCAGATATAGTGCCAGAAGATGAGCCCCTGAGGTTGAAAGGAACTCAAAATAGGACAGAAGAAGAGCTGCCTCCTCAAAGTAGAGGTGACCATGATGATGTGAATGGAGTAACACTTTTGGTACCTTCGCTTGCTGATGTGGCACAACTCAAAATGAAGAAAAATAGGTGCAAACACCACTAATGACCAGAACATGGAATTTATGAAGTATGAATCAAGTAAAATTGGAAGTTGTCAAAAATGAAATGGAATGCATAAAGATCAACACCCTAGGCATTAGTGAGCTGAAATGGACTACTACTGGTCATTTAAAATCTGATACTAACATGGTTTACTATGCTGGGAACAACTAACTCAAAAGGAATGGCATCATATTCATCTTCAAAAAGACCATTTCAAGATCTATCTTGAAGTGTACCATTCTTTGATAGGATAATATCAAAGGAAGACCAGTTAATAACACTATTATTCAAATTTGTGCACCAACCATTAAAGCCAGTGATGATGAAATTGAAGATTTCTACTAGCTTCTTCAGTCTGAAATTGATCAAAGTGCAATCAAGATACATTAATAATTAATTCTAATTAGAAGGGGAAGGTTGGAAACAAAGATAAAGGATCAGTAGATGGAAAATAATGGCTTTAGTGATAGAAATGATGATGGAAATTGCATGATAAAATTTTGCAAGACCAGTGACTTCTTCATGGCAAATACCTTTTCTCAACAACATTAAAATCAACTATACACATGGACCTCACCAAATGCAATGCACAAGAATCATATTGAACTACATCTATAGGAAAAGACCATGGAAAACCTCCACATTACCAGCCAAAATAAGGCCAAGGGCAGACTGTGGAACAGGCCATCAATTTCTCAGATGCAAGTTCAGACTTAAGATGAAGAAAATTAAAACGAGTCTACAAGAGTCAAAATACAACTTTGAACATGTACCACATGAATTTAGAGACCATCTCAAGAACAGATTTTATGCATTACAAATTAATGACTGAAGATTAGAAGAACTGTAGGATGACATCAAGAACATCACACAGGAAGAAAGCAAAAGATCACTAAATTGATAAGAAAGAAAGAAAAGATCAAAATGGATGCGAGAAGAGACTCTGAAACTTGCTCTCAATATAGAGATGCTAAAGCAAGTGTAAGAAATGAAGTAAAGAATTGGACAGAAAATTTCAAAGGGTAACTCAAGAAGAGAGCTTCAAGTATTATAATGAAATGTGCAAAGACCTGGAGTTAGAAAAAAATAAGAGAACATATTCCCTATTTCTCACACTGAAAGAACTGAAGAAAAAAATTAAAGCCTTGGTTTGCAATATTGAAGGATTCCATGGGCGAAATATGAGTCATTGTATAATACTCTAGGATAATCACTGGACTGCTAACAACAAACTTGGTGGTTCAAAACCACCAGCCATTGTCAACATAGGGTCAAGAAACGTTGGAAATGACTCAACAGCACTTAACAACAACATAGGCAAAAAATGAATGATACAGAAAGGATCAAAAGATGGATGGTATACACAGAGTTACTATACCATAATGAAATGATTGATGCTCAACCATCTCAAGAGGTAGCATATAAACCAAGAATTGATGGTACTGATGGAGTTCAAGTTGCACTGAAGGCATCGGCAAAAAACAAATCTCCTTGTATTGAAAGCTTTCAACAAATTGAATCTTTCAACAAGTACTAGAGGGGCTCAGTCATCTATGCCAAGAAATTTGGAAACAGCTACCTGGCCAACTCATTGGAAGAAATCAATATTTGTGCCCATTCCAAAAAGAAGTGACCCAACAGAATACAGAAACCATCAAACAATATCATCAATATCACATGCAAGTAAAATTTTTCTGAAGATAATTTTAAAACACCTGCAACAGTACATGGACAGGGAACTTCCAGAAATTCAAGCCAGATTCAGAAGAGGACATGGAACTAGGGATATCATTGCTGCCATCAGATGGATATTGGCTGAAACAGAGAATACTGAAAAAATATTTTATTGCTGTTGCTAAGTGCCATCTGGTAACGTAGTGGTTACGAATTGGGCTGCTAACCTTAAGGTTGGTAGTTCAAAACTACCAACAGTTCCGTGGGAGAAAGATGAGGCTTTCTGCTCCTGTAAAGATTTGTAGCCTTAGAAACCCTGTGCAAGGACGCTATGAGTCGGAACTGGCTGCACGGTACTTAACAACAACAACAACAACAAGTGTCATCTAGCTGGTTCTGACTCATAGTGATCCTGTATAGGGGTTCTGAGGGGTAGCTGGTGAGTTTCAACTGCCAACTTTGTGATTTAAATTGACCTTGCAGTCCAGTGCTTAATTCTACATCAGCTTTATGGACTACGCAAAGGCTTTTAACTGTGTGGATCATGACAAACTATGTATAACATTATTAATAATTTTTCTCATGAGGAACCTGTACACAGACTCAAAGGCAGTCATTAGAATAGAACAAGGGGATAATGATTTAAAATAAGGAAATTCGTGTGCCAAGGTTATATCCTTTCACCATACTTATTTGATCTGTATGCTGAGCAACTAATCCTACAAGATGAATTAAATGAAGAAGGAAAGTGGCATCAGGATTTGAGGAAGACTCATAAGCAACATGAGACATGTAGATGATACAACCTTGCTTGTTGAAAGCAAAAAGGATTTACATAGTTACCAGTGAAGATCAAAGACCAATGTCTTTGCTATGGATTGTACCTCAATGTAAAGAAAATTAACATCTTCACAAATGTACTAATAAATAACATCATGATAAACGTAGGAAAGATTGAACTTGTGAACGATTTCATTTTGCTTGGATCAACAAGCAACACTCATGAAAGCAGTAGCCAAGGTATAAAATCTCATACTGATTTAGGCAAGTCTGTAGCACAAGACTTCTCAAAAGTTTTCAAGAACAAAGTTATCAGTTTGAGAATTGAAGTGAGACTGACCCAAGCCATGTTATGTACAATAGCCTCATATGCATGTGAAAGTTGGACAATGAATAAGGAAGCTTGTAGAAGAATTGATGCATTTGTATTATGTTATTGGAGAAGAACATTATAAGTACCACAGATTGCCAGAAGAACAAACAAATTTGTGTTGAAAGAAGTATGGCCAGAATGTTCCTTATAAGCCAGGATGGCAAGACATCTCTCATACCTCAGACATTTTATCAGGAAAGACCACTTCTTGGAGAAGGACAAGGTACAGTGGAGGGTCAGAGAAAAAGTCAAGACTGACTGGTACAGCAGCAGCACTGAGCTCAATTATAAGAACAATTGTGAAGATGGCACAAGGCCAGGTAGTGTTATGTTCTGTTGTGCACAGGGTCGCTATTAGTTGTAACTGGTACAATGGCTCCTAGCAACAATAACAACAGCGCTTTTAAAATGACCCCTAAAACCTTGGGAACTTTTCTCGTATCACATGGAAAATATATTACCATTATAATGCCTTATAGATATCTAACATAATAAATATTTTAATCATTTACCGTGTTTGTTGTTTTCTTTGGTTGAATATAAACACCATAAATGGAAAAATTCTTGTTTGTTTCGTTCATCAAAACAGCTCCAATTATACTTAGTAGTAAGTTAGTAGTAAGTTCTAAATGAATATTTATTGAATGATGAATGAATGCTCCTGGCTTCCTTCAGCTGTTTCTAATAAGACAATGTTTCTCGGTCTTGCTCATAGTGGCTTTTATCCTCTGGCAGTACTTTATAGTTGTGGTTGTTAAGTACCATCAAGTCATTTCTGACTCATAGTGATCCTGTATAGGGTTTCCAAGGAGCAGCTGGTTGGTTTGAACCACAGACCTTGTGGTTAGCAGTCGAGTGCTTAGTCTACAGTGCTACATGCAGACTCTGGCAATTCTTTAGTCTGGGTATCTGGGTAATAAGCACATTGCACAAACATGATAATTCACCAGTAAAATCTTCAGACAGAAAATTTGCATTCTGTTTACACTGGTAATGGGTTGTTGTTAAATGTCATCAACTCGGTTCTGACTCATTGCGACCCTATATAGGGTTTCCAAGGAGTAGCTGGTGAGTTTGAACAGCCAACTTTGCAGTCCAAGCACATTAACCCACAGCACCACAGTGGCAAATCTTTTCAGCTATTATCTAGGATTTGACCAGAATACCTATGAATATACAATGGGTAGATCTGCTCCTATAGATTGTTATCGCCATTGAAGTGCTTTAATGATTATCTTAGCTAAAAACATTCGGGGGCATTTCAACTTTTTCTATTAACAATTTATTTTAACATGGAGAATTGTTGAAGGCAGGGCATGGAATCTTTATATAGAGACAGAGAAAAGATGACAAGGAAAACTACCAATCTTCTAATCCCAACTCTATATTAATTCGATATTAGAGGTTACTTTGCATAATGGATCATTTTTGATATGTGTTTAATAAGTATATATGCTATTTAGGATTACTTGAAACCTAAGTCTGTGGACATCAGTAGAAAATGTTGCTCGATTTCATTGCACTTTTGTTTCTCAAATGCTGTACAGAACCAATTTCAAAGCCTCTGTAGAACATAATTGGTTTCTGTAGTAGTTAAACAAGGAAAAATCTCAATGTGCTGAGCACACCTGCAAAAGAAAATTTATGAATTGGGCTGTCACTAAAGGAGCATGCAACACTTACTATGCGTTGGCATCATAAAAATTACTCTGAGATTTTTATAACTTTGTAATCAACCCATTACTGGCTCCTATTTTTGCATATGTCATTTGCATTTTGACACCTAAACTGCGCATATCCAATAAAGTGAACAGTTTAGAATTCAGATCTACAATCTATCTTTAAGGAGCCCTCATGGCACTTTGGCATTGACTGCTAAACTCAAGGTTGACAGTTCAAACCTACCAACCACTCCATGGGATAAACAGTGTGACTCTTTGTTCCTGTGAAAATTTGTAGTCTCTGGAACCCTATGTAGGATTGCTATGAGTTGGTAGTGACTTGATGGCAGTCCGTTTGTGTTTTGGTGGTTTTAGCTATGTTTCCTATTAGCTATTTGCTACCAATAACTTGCAAACCCACATTTTTAGGCCAAGTAGGTTATTTGTACAAGTCTTTGTTTTAAAATGAGGGAAACAACAAAAGCATATACAGGTTAGTTTGATTAATTATTTAAACCAATAAATGAAAGCATTTATTAAAATTTCCACTAACCTCTCCGTATAATGTAGCTTCAGCACAAAGCAGTGATATAATAATACTGATACAAATTTGGATAAAACAAATAATGCCATATTATTTGTTTCATTTTTATTATTAAATAATTTTTCAAAAATAAAATTGATAAGATCAAAAATAGAATGTTTACTTGTCTTCTCTATCTTTCATTCTAAAAGACATTTAAGAAATGAGAGGCACTCAAATAAAGCACTTTTATGGTAGTTATACCAACTCCAGATGCTAATCTTGTCAAGTAGTATCAAAATCTAGAAATTAAAAAAGTAAAACAATTTTTCCTCAATATGAACAAGGGTACAGTAGTCACATGTCCCTGTAACCCAATTTCAGAGCGTTCATTTAGAGAGGGTATCCTGGTATGGCACCATATGATAAGCTAAGAAGTTTCTGAGAAGTGCCTGCCGAGTTTGAAAGGATGACTTTGTAGTTAGCCGGCTAATGCAATATTGAAAGATTCTGTGGGCAAAATATTGAAGATATAGAAAGCATCAGAAGAATATGGAAGGAATACCCAGAGTCATTGTACCAAAAAGAAAGGATTGATGTTCAGCTGTTTCAAGAAACAGCATATAACGAAGAGCCAATAGCACTGAAGGAAGAAGTCCAAGGTATACTGAAGGCATTGGCAAAGAACAAGACTCTGGTAATTGAAGGAATATAAACTGAAGTATTTCAACAAACTGACTCAGCATTGGAGGCACTCATTCATCTATGTCATGAAATTTGGAAGGCATCTACCTGGCCTACTGATTGGAAAAGGTCCATAGTTGTACCCATTGCAAAGACAGGTGCAGAGTGCAACAGAGTGCAGAAATCATTGGACAATACCTTTAATATAGTAGGCAAGTAATATCTTGCTAAAGATAATTTAAAAATGACTACAATAGTGCATTGATAGGGGACTACCAGAGGTTCAAGCCAGATTCAGACGAAGATGTTGAACAAGGAATACTATTCTTGATGTCAGATGGATCTTGGCAGAAAGCAGAGCATACCACAAAGATGTTTACCTGTACTTTATTGACCATGCAACATCTTCGATTGTGTGGATCATGACAAGCTATGGACAGCATTTTGGAGTATGAGTATTTCAGAACACTAAATTGTGCTCATTAGGAACCTGCACATAGACCAAGAACCAGTAGTTTGAACAGAACAAGGGGACATTGGATGGTTTAAAATCAGGAAACCTGAGTGCCAGGTTTGTATTCTTTCATCATACTTATTCAGTCTCAGTGCTGAGAAAATAATTTGAGAAATTTGATTACATGAAAAACAAAACAAAACCATGGTATCAAGATTGGAGGAAGACTCACAGATAACCTGTGATTTATGCAGATGATACAACTTTGTTTGCTGAAATAAAAGAGAACTTAAAATACTTACTGATGAAGTTCAAAGACCACATCCTTCAGTGTGGATTGCACCTCAGTGTAGAGAAAACAAAAATCCTTACTACTGGACCAATCAATAATATCCTGATAAATGGATAAAAGATGTACTATAATCACTCATGGAAAAAGCAATCAAGAAATAAGACAACATTTTGCATTAGACGAATCTGCTACACAGACCTCTTTAGAGTTCAAGAGCAAAGATGTCAGGTTGAGGTCTAAGGCGTGCCTGACACAAGCCATGGTATATTCTCTAGCCTCATGTGCATGTGAAAATTGGACAATGAGTAAGGTAGACTGTAGAAGAGTTGGTTCATTAGAGTTATGGTGTAGAACAAGAATATTAAAAGTACCTTGGACTGCCAGAAGAACAAACAAATCTGTGTTGGAAGAAATACAGCCAAAATGCTCCTTAGAAGCCAGAATGGCGAGACTTTTCTCTCATGCGTCACACAAAGAATCAGGAGGGACCATGGTTTGTAAAACAGTGTCAGCGAAAAAGAGGAAGACCCTCAATGAGATAGACTGACAAAATGACATTATTAATGGGCTCAATATTAACACTGATTGTGAGCACGTGGCAGAACTGGGCACTGTTTTAGTCTATTGTGTGTAAGGTTGCTATTAGTCAGAACTGACTGGCAGCAACTGTCAACAATATGTCATAACCAACTTGATTGAACGTAATAAAAAAAAAACAACATTAATTCAAAGAGAGAAGATTTTCCTTCTTTCGTTCCAAACTTCAGCTACATTTTAGATAATTTTTAGACAAATCTGTGTATTTTTAAATGCTTTTCAAAAACTTTAAAAATCATGGCTAACTTACTCCTGTAGAGGGCAGTGTGATCGTGTCAGTGAATACCAACAGAGCAGGACTTTGTAGAAAACTTACATAGGTGAAATCCACTGCTGTTCAATAACAAGAAAGAAAAGACTACAACATTAAAAAGTTTTCTCTTATTTTTTATTATTCTCAAGGAATCTCATGAGGGAGTCATATGGTCCCTGAGTTCATGGAAACAGGTAATGGAACCTAGGTGTTAAGGAGAGAGTGGAAGAGGAGAGTTGGTGGGTGTCCTAATAGGGTAAAGAAGGTTGTGGGGAGGAGGCATGTCTGACCTTTGCTTCTTATGAATCTGCCTTGTACTTGTTTTGAGTTTGATTGTTCTTCCCCCTGTGAAGCTACAGGAAGGCAGCCGTGGCCCCTACACAGTTTTTGTGGACATCTTGCTTACTGTTGTTGTTTGGTGCCATTGAATCGGTATTGCTTCACAGCAGCTTTATGAACAATAGAACGAAACACTGCCTGGTCTTGTCCCAAGCTCCCAACCGGTGCTATACTTGAGCCCATTGCTGTTGCTGCTGTGCAAAATCCATCTCATTGGGGTCTTCCTCTTTTCCACTGACCCTCCACTTTACCAAGCATAATGTCCTCTCCAGGGACTAGTCCCTCCCGATAAAATGTATGAGAGACAAAGTTGGCCATCTAAGGAGCATTCTGACTGTTCTTCCAACACAGACTTGTTTGTTCTTCTGGCAGTCCACGGTACTTTTAATATTTTCCTTCAATACCATGACTCAGATCATCAATTCCTCTATGGTCTTTATTCATGGTCCAACTTTTACATGCATAAGAGGCTATTGAAAATACCAAGGTTTAGTTCAGGTGAACCTTAGTTCTCAAACTGATTATTTTTGCTGTTGAACATTTTTTTTTGTGTGTGTGTGTTTTGTTTTTTTTCTGACTGTCCATAGTATCTTTTTTTTTTTTTTTAATCCTTTGAACGACCCTATATATTGCCTCCTTAGCTCTTATCTAGTCTTCAAGTATCAACTTTGACCTTACCTTCTTGGAAATGTCTTGACTTTTATACATGCTGCAGTTTCCCTGCTATGCACTTC
>NW_006408519.1:6573160-6615293 GCF_000296735.1 Chrysochloris asiatica
TGCTTTCTGAATGCCTCCAGGTAGATGTGATCAGGAAATGGGCTTCCCTTTTCACTCTTCTTCCGGAGAAGTTTCAAGATAACCACTGTTGGTCGTTTTGATGTAATTTAGGATTTAATTTTCGGCCTGTTTCCTCTTTTATCTGCTTGTCCTGCTCCACAATCCCCAGTCAGTCCTTTTTTCTAGTTGAAACAGTTCAGGGCAGGCTGTGGCCGTTTAGTTTTAATTGGAAACTGTCTCTTTAAATTTCAAGGAGATCTGTGCGCATGCATAGTAGAACCCTCCAAGGGTGGGGCTGGGGTGCCCACAAGCTCAGGCACCCCTATAGTCACCAGAATGGAGGTGCGCAGACAGCAAGAGACCAATGAACAGATACCAAAAGAGAAGAATGTCCACACCTTTATCTCAGTGGTTCTGCCAGGCGTCTGTGGCCGCTCCGATCCTTCCCCCACGTGGTCTCACCCAAGATGGTGGCTGCTGGAGCAGCCGAGTGTCCCGGACTAGAAAGCAATAGATTTCTTGCTTCTGCCACAAAATCCCCCAGCTGTAAGCCTTCCAGCCTTCTAAGTATTTCTTTATATGTGGTTCAGAGTTCTAGGACCATCCCCTGAACCTGCTTGGTTGGGTATTCTGTGTTGTTGTTGGCAGAGCTCTCTGCTATACGTCCACCCGATCCACCATCTTGTTTGTTCTGCTGTTGAACATTTTAAAGAGGGTTTGTGCAGCAGATTTGCCTAATGTAATATGCTGTGTGATTTTTTGACTGCTGCTTCCGTGAGTTTTGATGGTTGATCAGAGCAAGATGAAGTCTTTGACAACTTCAATCTCTTCTCCATATATATCATGATCTTATTTGTTGGTCTAGTAATGAGGATTTTATTTTCTTTACATTGAGGTGCAATCCATACTGAAGGCTGTGGTCTTTGATCTTCATCAGTAAGCATTTCAAGACCATTTCATTTTCAGCAAGCAAAATTTGCATATCTCAGGTTGTTAATGAGTATTCCTTCAACCGTAATGTCACACTCTTCTTCATATTATCCCTCTTGTTGGATTATTTGTTCAGCATAAGGATTGAATAAATATGGTGAAAGAATACAACCCCGGTGCACACTTTTCCTAATTTTAACCCATTCAGTGTACCCTTGTTCCATTCAAAAGACTGTCTCTTCGTCTGTGTAGAGGTTCCTTATGAGCACATCAGGTGATCCAGAATACTCATTCGCTGCGATGTTGTTCATAGTTAGTCATAATTCACACAGTTGAAAGACTTTGCATAGTCAGTAAAATGCAAGTAAGCATTTTTCTGCTATTCTTTGCTTTTAGACAAGGTCTATTTGACATCAACAATCAGCAATAAGATTCCTCATTCAACCTCTTCACCTGAATCCAGCTTGAACAGCTGGCAACTCACTGTCAATGTACTGTTGTAGCCATTTTTTAATTATCTTGAGCAAAATTGTATTTGCATGTGATATTAGTGATATTTTCTGATGATTTCTGCAAGCTGTTGAGTCACCTCTCTTTAGAATGTTGACAATGTGTGACCCTGCTGGTATTTAAAATACTAGTGGTATAGCTTCTAGAATCACAGCAACAAGCAAGCCACAAACTTACTGAAGCATGGGGGCAACAAACTTGGTAAGCTGTAAGTTAAGCCAGCAAAACAAGGATGACACTGCATGAGATGGATAGACGTAGTGCTGGAACAATAGGTAGGCTCAAACATACCAACACTTTTGAGGATGTGCTTTAAAACAATTTAAATAGCTTAGCAATTTATTGACGTTTTGAAATTTTGATAAAATTTCCCTGTGAGATCATCTGAGCCTATTGATTTTGGTGAGGTGGCTCTTTGACAAATTGATCATTTATGGAAATCAGTCTATTAAAATCTACGGCAGCACTCAGCTACTAACCAAAGGTTGGCAGTTCAAACTCACTTTAGTAGAAAAACTTGGCAATCTGCCTCTATAAAGATTTGTTGTTGTTATTGTAAAGTGATGTTGAATTGGTTCTGACCCATAGCAATCCTTTATAGGATTTCCAAGGAGCAACCGATGAGCTAGAATCATCAACCTAGTGGTTCATTACAGCCAAGAAAATCTTATGGGGTAGTCTTGGAAAGGACTTAAATTAAGGATACTCAACAGCATCAATACTAATTCTTTAGCGATATCTTTTTATAAATTCAATTTTTTCTGGAATGTTATAAATGTATTCATGTTTCTAATTTATTTTGTATAGAAGTAGTTACAGTGATTTCTTAAGATTCATTAATTGGTTGACTTTGAGGATAAGAAAATGAGGCTGACATAAATATTTTTTTGCGTTTGCAAAGTTAGAAGGAAGCAGAGTTTTCCTTTAGTATTAGTCCTTCTGATTCATTTTTGTAGCTATTCCCCTAAACCAGCTTCATTGTCTGACTGCCCAGCTTCCCAGCAGCCTATCTTGGCTGGAAACTGAAAGTTGAAGTTGTTGTCATTGGGTAATAGAGTTCCCTTAAAATAAGGCTACTTTTGCTATGACAGCATTACATGATCTGTCAAATTTCCTCACTGAAGCTATATTCTGATCTTCCTTTATTGAAACTAAACAGATTGAACGCAGCTAGGGAGGCACTAATCAAAATGACATTTTGTGGTATATTGGACTGAAAAAAATGTACTTATTCTCTAAAATAAAAAAGAAAATTAAATTAGGCTGATGATTTGTTGTAACCTTTGATAAGATAGTTGACAGTACAATTCAATACATCCAGCAACTATTTTACTTAAAAAGTCTCCAAAGAAAATTTTAAACTCATTATTCTCTACCCAGACTGAAAAGTTACATTGTAATAAAAATCTGATTTAAAATAATGAATATAAGTAGTGTATAATTTATAACAGACATTCTTGTAAACAAGAAGTTTTATGAAATGGATTTTGATATTTTAGTTTGTAGACTGACTAATAAAATATAACTGAGTAATTGTTGTAGGTACAATTGATTGGCATACTAATTTTACTACTCTAGAGTACTGAATACAGGCCTGAGCGCAGTGTCTTGTGAGCTTGAACTTGTTAAGTAAATGGTTATTATTTGTCATGGACTTTATTCATAAGATGAAGACAAAGATCTAAGAGAAAGTCCCTTACCTATTTCTCCTACTTCATGGTTGACTATACTCTTTACTTGTTCAATAAATTTCAGCTACTCTGACTGGCATTTCAATTCTTGAGTGTATTAAATTTTTACCATCCACAAGATTTCTGTCTGCTACCTTTCCTGTCTAGTATTATCTTTCCAGAGATCTCCATTTGCTGACTGTCATCTTTCAGGTCTCAGCTCACATGTCACTTTCTCAGACATATCTCCCCTGACCACAGCTATTATTATCTTGAAAAATTAAGTGGCAGTAATCTTCAGCGGATATTGCACCTCTAAGAAGTATTTAATGTCAAGGTCATATGGAGTTTTGAATATTGAGGATATGAAAGTTCCTGATTTTTTTAAATGTCTTTGGAGTAAGAAATATTTCCAATTGAAATAAATCTATTTTAGGCTTTAATAAATAAAGTATTATAAAAAAGAACATGATGCTGAGTGAAGTATATTTAAAGTACCATGGACTGCCAGAAGAACAAACAAATCTCTGTTGGAAGAAGTACAACCAGAATGCTTCTTAGAAGCAAGGCTGGGTAGACTTCTCTCCTACTTCAGATATGTTATCAGGAAGGACCAGTCCTTGTAAAAGGACTAGCAAATGTGGAAGGTCAGAGACAAAGAGTAAGATGCCAATGAGATAGATTGACACAGTAGCAGTAGCAATGAGCTTAAATATAGCAATGATTGTGAGGATGCTCTAGGACAGGGCAGTACGTCATTTTGTTGTGCATAGAGTCACGATGAATCAGAACTAACAGGACGGCACTTAACAAACAACATGCTGCATGAAATTGGTCAATCCCAAAAACAAATATTGTTATGGGGCCACTATTGTAAAAAGTCAAGAAAAGGATTTCATGCTAAAAGAAACACTCTTCTATGATTACTAGAGGTAGAAGAGAAGAGAGAATTATTCACTGGCTGAAAGGTTATGCACATGTTAACTATGCACATGTTAACTTGGGTGACTGGAAAGGCAATTAACAATAGAGACGTTGACAGAAGAAATATGAAGTTAAGGGTGGACCCAGAGAGTAGTTAAAGGGTATAGAGGTAAATACGGATAACTGATTCCATATACAGGGGATTATAATCATTGAAATGAAATGGCATTGTATGATTTGTTGAATGCATGATGATGATTTGTTGAATATTGATGATCTGCTCTGTAGACCTTCACTTAAGTCACAATAAAATTTTTTTATAAATCCAAGAATAAAGAAAATGATGAAAAAGTTTCATAGGACTAAAAAGGAAAAGAAAACAAACAACTAGATGCAATATGTCACTTACCAAATTGCCAACGTGTTTAAAAGCTTAAAAAAAAAGATAAAAAGAAAGGAAGGAAGGGAGAGGGACAGAAATACAGGAAGAAAGGAAGAGAGAAAGGAGGGAAGAAAGAAAGAAAGAAAGGAAGAAGGAAGGAAGGAAGGAAGAAGGAAGAAAGAAAGGGCAAAGAAATGAACTTTGGTCCTTTAATAAAAACTAATGAATAAAAACTTGATATTTTAAATGACTTTTAAACATTTATGCAAGATATAGCAATAAAATGGTTAGAGGAAATGGCTAAAAGAAAAAGGAGGAAACTGTTTCTCATTTTTATTACAGATATTTAAAAATTGATATCTCATTACATTGTTCATGTATCTTAAGTCTTTCATTTTAAAGGCACCATCTCATTCAACGGAGATTTTGATCTTCTGTAGTTGTCCGGTGCCATCGAGTTAGTACCGACTCATAGTGACCCTATGCACAGCAGAATGAAACACTGCCTGATCCTGGGCCAACTTCACTACTGTTGCCACTCTTGAGTTCACTGATGCTGCCACTTGGCCAATCCATCTTGCTGGGGGTCTTCCTCTTTTACTCTGACCCTCCACCTTACCAAACATGATATCCTTCTCCAGTGACTGGTCCTTCCTGACACTATGTCTGAAATATGAGAGACTAAGTTTGGCCATCTTGGCCTCTAAGGAGCACTCTGGCTGTACTTCTTCCAAAATGGATCTATTGGTTCTTTTGGCAGCCCATAACTCAAAAGCATCAATTCTTCTATGGTTTTCCTTATTCACTATCCAGCTTTTGTATGCACATGAAGTTATTGAAAATACCATGGTATGGGCCAGGCGCTCCTTAGTCCTCAAGCTGACATCCTTGCTCTTCAACACTTTACAATGGTCTTGTGCAGCAGATGTGTAGATCCTCTACGAGGCATCTATTCATCTATGTAGGACCCAGCCATGGAAAATATTACATCATATTTGTACCTGATATTAGCTATCTACTAGAATATAAACTCATGATAACCACAGTGTTTTAATTTGTCAATCCATTCTAAAAACAACTATTGTTGTTGTTAGAAGCTATCTAGTTGCTTCCATCTCATAACAATTCTATGTACAACAGAATGAAATAGCCTATCCTGTACTATCATCATAAATGATCATTGCTATGTTTGAATCCTTTGTTGTAGTCATTGTCAATCCATTTGTTGAGGGTCTTCCTCTTTCTTGATGACCTTCTACTTTGCCAAGTGGAATGTCCTCCTCCAGGAACTGGTCCCTCTAGATGACATGTTGAAAGTATCTGAGACCAAGTCTCACCATCCTCATTTATAAGCAGCATTTGACTGTACTTCTTCTTTGACAGATTTGTTTATTCTTCTGGAAGTCCATGGTATATTTGATATTCTTTGTAAGTACCATATTTCAAAGGTATTAATTCTTTTTCTGACTTTCTTTTTCATTGTCCTACTTTCATATGCATAGGAAGCAGTTCAAAATAACCTGGCTTGCATCAGGTGTACCTTAATCCACAATGTGACATTACTGTTTATAACAAGCCAAAAACCTCACATGGTGGGTAGGCAAGGGATAAGGCACTTCCATCCCTAAATGGAATCCCTATAGACCTAGATGTAAGATTTCATCTCTCATACTTCAGAAACATTTTCTGAGCATCTAATTCATGTGGCTCTGACCACCAGAAGAGTGGGAGCTTTGTTGGGAGTGTATTGTGGGTGGAGCCAGCCATGCCTTTTGTTACCAGGGGAGTGTGGTGGACAAGAGAAAAAAAATTGCACCTTTATCTTTGTGAGTCACTGATACATTTCTGCAATACCAAATAAGCTGTCTTTTCTCTGAAGCCATTCACAAAAGTTTAAGATGGCTATGCCGAATCTGGTTGACAAGCCAGGTCATCAGTCTGTCTCTCTCTCTTTTTTTTTTTTTTTCTGTGTCTGTTCAGCTCTCTCTCCTAGTATGCATACAGTTAACTTCTCTATCCCTTCATCTGAAGCTTAGGGCTCCAGAACTCTGCATCTGTTTCATTGGTTTCCTATATTTTTGTTGTAGAGGGTCTGTGTAATGTTACTGCCCTCTCCACCATCTTGTTGCCTTCCTCTGGCCAGTAGATACAGTGATTTGGTGCATACTTTCCATCTAATAATAATACTAATAATTATGTTTGAGTTTACTCATTAGGTAAAATGGCTCTAGCTAAACCAGATTATAGTTAATCCTCACTTGGATTACTTAATATCTCAAAAAACAACAGCAACAACAAATCCCTAATCCTAGCTAGCCCTTGTGCTTCATACACTTTGAGTCTGTATCAATCTTCTCCCCAGCAATAGGTTTCCTCAAGTTTAAATCATTTATGTGACATAATGTCCTAGAATCACCAGCAAGATCATTCTCGGAGCCTATGCTTTGTATTAGTTTATGAGTTGGAACCTATCTCATGATAACTAACAACAACAATGCTTTTCAGTGCTATAGAAAATTCCAGAGAAGATGTTCTTCAAATTTCATTGCCTTTCAAGACTTCTGATCCATGTGATTTAGAGATACTTCTTTAGTTTTTCATTTCAGGTACTTGTTATGTTAGACACAACACACATACTTAATCCAAGAGAAACACTGATTGTCAAAATAATAATTTCTAAACAGACACTAATCCCACAAGGAGGTAAAGAAATATTTTCTTAACATTTCCATAATTTGCCAGATTATCTGTTTTACAAGGTGATATATCTGAGGATATGAAGCAATATTGTGTTCAACCTTTTTCCTTAATTCTTTCTGAATTTCCCACCTAGGGCCTGCTAGGCACAAGAAGAATCTTCTTATTGCTGAGTGAAATATCTTTATAATATTTGTTTTCTTAGCTCCACACAGACCCAATGAAATAATGAGTTTATGTTAATAGGCATGGAATAAAATTCTTAAATTTCCTGTTTCTGTCTCAGAGTGGTAGAAGATATTTTGTTCATTCAGTCAACTCTTACACTGGTTTACTTTCCCTCTGTAATTACCTTCAAATTTGTCTCTAACCTATAAATTTGTGGGGCATTCACAAAAAACACTTAACATTTGTTCTACTCTGTCTTACAGGTACCTGTCCACTTATCTGCACTACTGAAGTATGATTTCATATATGTTATTCTTATTCTTTTAACCAAACTAAACAATCTTTAAAAGTATAGAAACCAAGTTTCAAATTTTAGTAATCCTTGTTGTTAAGGGCTGCTGAGTTGGTTCCGACCCATAGTGACCATCTATAGGGTTTCCAAGGAGTGGCTGGTGAGCTTGAACAGCTGACCTTGTGATTCAACCAGACTTAACAGTCTAGCACATTAACCCATGGTAACACAACAGAGCAGTGCTATCTATAGCAGTTCTTTGTAATGATAGCAATGCTCTATATTTGCTTGGCCCAATACTACTACCAGAGCTACATGTGGCTATTGAGTACTGTTGAGTTGGTTGACCCCATATAGGTCTTCTGAGGAGCTGCTGGTGAGCTTGAACCGCCAACCTTGCAGTTCAAATGGCTTTACAGTCTAGCGCATTAACCCACAGAGTATTGCAAATGATTAATTAGCATTTTCATTTTATTTGATTTATTTAAATTTAAATAGTCATATTTATCTACTAGCTACCATATTGGACAACACACCATAGAATCTCTAGGTCAAAGTAAGTACATAGCAAGTGCTCAATTAATAGTGACTAATGAACACATCAGGCATCAGGATTGGAGAAAGACTCATTAATAACCTGCACTATGCAGATGATACAGCCTTGCTTGCTGAAAGTGAAGAGGACTTAAAACATTTACTGATGAACATCAAAGAGCACAGTCTTCGGATTATATCTCAATGTAAAGAAAACAAAAATCCTCACCACTGGACCAATAAACAACATTCTTATCAATGGAGAAAAGATTGAAATTGTCAAGGATTTCATTCTTCTTGGATCAATTATCAACACTCATGAAAGCAGCAGTCAAGAAATCAAATGATAGTATTGCATTAGGCAAATCTGCTGCACAAGACCTTTTTAAAGTGCAAAGAGCAAAGATGTCAGCTTGAGGACTAAGGTGCGCCTGATCCAATCCATGGTATTTTCAGTAACCTCATATGCATGTGAAAGCTGGACAGTGAATAAGGAAGACCATAGAAGAATTGATGCTTTTGAGTTGCGGTGTTGAAGAAGAACATTGAAAGTGCCATTGGCTGCCAAAAGAACAAACAGATCTGTGTTGGAAGAAGTGCAGCCAGAGTGCTCCTTGGAGGCCAGGATGGCAAACTTCATCTCTCATACTTTGGACATATTGTCAGGAGGGAATAGTCATTGGAGAAGGATATCATGTTTGGTAAGGTGGAGGGTCAGAGAAAAAGAGGAAGACCCCCAGCAAAATGGATTGGCCAAGTGTAGCATCAATGGACTCATACGTGGCAACAGTAGTGAGGTTGGCCCAGGATCGGGAAATGTTTAGTTCTGCTATGCATAAGGTTGCTATGGGTTGGTACCAACTCGATGGCACCTACCAACAACAATGAACACATGGAGTCCTGGTGTGGCACTGTACGATACCACTGGACTGCTAACCACAGGTTAGTGGTTCAAACCTAGTGGTCACTCTTTGGAAAACCTATGCAGGGTTGCTGTGAGTTGGAATTCACTCAATGATACTTGACAACAACAACAACAATGAACACATAGAGCTTTTTAAAGAAAAATATTTCACTTTCGTGCTCAGAAATCCCCTCTTGAAAGAAAGAAAAGAGAGAGGGCAGGAGTGAAGGAGTGAGGGAAGGAAGAAAGAAGGAATGTTGGAAGACAAGTAGAAGAAGGCATGCAGAAAGATATCGAGATAAAATGCTTCAGAAACAAAAAAAGAACCTTAACTTATGCCCTTGATAATCACTTCAAAATGCTACTTACTTTCTCCATATACAGCTGGTTATAATAGCATTATAATAATTTCTTAAATACTTCTAAGGGGGGCCCAAAGTTTCAAGTGTGTTTCATACAGATCATGGGGAGCAAATGTATCACAGTCTTCACAGTACAAATAACTTTATTTCAGATAGTTCAATCAAATTTAATCATAGTAAACTAAAGAACATTCATGAAATGTAAGTTAGAGATGATTCAGAATTTTATTATGTTCTTTTTAACACACTGGTTGCCATTTTGTTGATTAGAATTTTAGAGTAGTAGCCTATCTATTTTCTTCATAAAATGTTGAATGAATTGTAGACAAACTGAATAAATTCTATTGTAATTTTATTGTGCTGTGTAACAAAAATATGCCAATTTAACATGTTTGCATGTTTAATTCAGTGACATTAATAATTTTCATCATATTGTGTAAACATCATCAATTACAGAGGTATTGTAGACTTGTCTATTCCCTTTGAGACTCATGTAATGTTGTAGAAGGAGCACAGTCTAGTTAGAGAGCTGTTCTGATTCTGCGTCTATGATACACAAACTCTAATTTAGGACCAACTAACAAAACTTAGGGAGTCCTGCTGTGGTGCTGTGGGTTAATGCTCCAGACTGCAAAGCTGTTTGAACTGCAAGGTCGGCGGTTCAAGCTCACCAGCTGTTCCTCGGAAACTCTATACAGGGTGGCTATAGGTTGGAACCGACTCAATGGCACTTAACAACAACAGCAATCAAACTTCTGAAATACTGTTGTTCAGCTATACATGGAAGAGGTTAAATATGATGTGTAATTTTCAAATCATGTTCTGAGGAATGGTTTAAAATTTTAATTTGGATATCATAAATACGAAGATTACTTTATGCCTAAAATTATTGTCCATAATATTCCTTTTCAAGTGTGTTTTCATCAGAAAAGTCTCTTTGCTATCATAGATTATCTTCATAAAAAGTAGATGCTAACATATATTTTGAACAAGTATCACCTTTATCTATTTTATATGGAGGTTCTTGTAAATTTTCATTTGAATATGTTCCATTGCTGAAATCCTTGAAATCTCTGGCCTGTAAGATATCTTGAGGTTTGTCACAGTTCTGTGACAGATTACTCTGAGCTGGTTTCTATGTTCATCCTATGAACATTTCTAGAGTATGGGCTTCCCCAACATTCAGAAAGGTCTATTACAGTCCTTAGTTTCTTCTTTTTGAAAGTTTTTTGTGGTCACAGAAAGTATCCTTTCTGAGCAGAGTTTTCTCTCCTTCATCTCCTCTTTGTGTTATTTGTTTCTTTGGATACAAGTAACAAAAATCTATTCATTTAAGCACACACACACAAAAAAGGAAATGCTTGAAATGATGCTAGAGTACATATATTACTGGACAACCAAATTTCATGAAGAACAATGATGCAGATGGGCTTCAGGAATGCTGCCTAACCTCCTTGGCAACTGAAATCACACAATTTATCACATGATTGAATGAAAACTTCATCTCTATTTTCTGTATATTGACTTTGTCTTCTTTGCCCTAGCCCAGGCTCCTCACAACTGGAATTGTGACTACTGATGTCTCTTGAACTTTATTAATCAGCTATTTTTCATTCTTAAAACTACTTTCAGAACTGATCACCTTACCCAGCTACAAAAAGAAGGTCTGACTGATGTGATTGCCCTTATTTCTATGTTACACCACTGATTATGTGACTATCCAATGACATTAGAATCTAGGTCTCCTGACACCTACTCAGGTTTTCTTTCCGTAGAACTTCCCTGTACCTGGTGTAATTTAGATTAACAATCTTCCTCCCTTCAACCATATGACACAAAAATGCAGAATTTGCCCTAAAACAAAGCTCAGAAATCAGGAAGAGGCAAGAAAGAAGGACAAATGGAAACAGATAATTTAGGGATGGAGGGGAAAGAGGGCTGTTACATTGAGGGATTACAACCAACAGCAGAAACAAAGTATGTATAAATTGTTAAGTGGAGAACTAAAATGCCCTGTATACTTTCCCCTAAACTACAATTTTTTAAGCTAAAAGAAGAGTCATCTTCCTCCCAGTTTTCTTGTCTCTGATATGCCAGGGAGCTCTGGTCTATCTGTTGTTGTTGTTGTTAAGTACCGTAGAGTAGATTCCTCCTCATAGTGACCCAGCATAGGGTTTCTGAGGCTATAATTTTACAGGAGCAGAACGCCTCATCTTTCTCTCATGGAACCACTGGTAGTTTTGAATTGCTGACTTTGAGGTTGGCAGCCTGATTGATAACCACTACGCTACCAGAGAAAGTATCAAATGCCCATTGTAAGGTTTGAACACGAGTTGACTGAAATAATGCTAGTTGTTACTGAATTTGGAGTGAGAGTGTTAATATGAGAGGAGGAAAGTTTACAACAGATGGTGTAGACTCATATTTCCTGTTTCCTACAACCACCCCCCCCATCAAAATTATAATGGATTCAGCCTGCTGAATCGTATGGTTAATTTTCCTGGTGTGTGAGTTTAATTGCATTACTCCAGGTACACAGTTTGGCATCTAATTTGATTTTTACAAAAAAAGCTTCTCTTCTACACCGTTCCCTGCGTGTCTGAAGGGGAGAAGACTTGACTATGGACACTGGAGTAGGACAGGCTGTGCAAGATTAAGGGGTAGGACATAGGAGTGGCCACCCAGGATACCAGGTTTAATGGGGGGGGGGGGGCAAGTTCATTATGAGTCAAAAATTAATTTGAATGAAATATTATCAAAACAAGCTAAATATGAAATAGTATAAGTTTATATAAATGGTCCCAAACTATTGTGGTGGCCCAGTGGTGTTGGTGGTTGTTACTATTAAATGCCATTGAGTTGGTTCTGACTCATAGATGTTGTGTTGTTGTTATGTGCCATCGAGTCGGTTCCGACCCATAGCGACCCTGAACAGGGTCTCCGAGGCTGTAAATCTTTACGGGAGCAGAAAGCCTCATCTTTCTCCTGTGGAGCAGCTAGTAGTTTCGAACTGCTGAATTTGTGGTTTGCAGCCCAATTCGAGATAGCTTGTATAATATTTTTCAAGGAGCAACTGGTAATTTTGAACTGCCAACCTTGCAGTTAGCAGTCCAGTGCTTATCCAAAAGTTCCACACCAGTAGTCCAGTGGTCTTAGTAGAGTGTATAAAAACTCTTTATAAAAATCAATTATTGTTTGCATCTCACAAGAAAAATTCACCACTATGCTAGGATGACTGTAAACAACTTATGAAATGTATTCCCTGTAAGCAATCCTGAAAACAATATGAACAAAAGTGGGTATGTCACGGGATCATTGTGCTGGTCGCAGGTGGGGATGCTATGGAAAATACTGAAAAGGGTCCTGAGTATATTTTTATTGCATTATTTCCCTCAATTAAAATTTTTTTTTGTATAGTTAAAGTAAGCAAATAAGTGGAGTTTTTTGGGGGTGCTACTTTATTAAGGAGCTCTGGTAACGTAGTGGTTACGAATTGGGCTGCTGACCTCAGGGTCAGCAGTTCGAAACTACCAGCTGTTTTGTGGGAGAAAGATGAGGCATTCTGCTCTCGTAAAGATTTACAGCCTTGGAAACACTGTACACGGTCGTTATGAGTCAGAACCGACTTCACGACATACAACAACAACTTTATTAAGGTGTGATATCGATGTCATCTTTCCAAGGTTTGAAAATGTAGAAGGGCCTTGAAAAAAGTAGTGACTCAGCTGACATGCAGCATATTCCGTCCTTCAATTTTACAACTAGGAGTAAAATGATATGAACATCCAAAGGAAGTGAGGGCCTGAAGAGCAGGAATGTGAGGGTAAAGCAAGGCTTAACCTAGGTCTCAAACCAACCTAGGAAATCATGAACCTTTGACCCTCACATTAAGTGGGAAACAGAGTAACTTGAAAGTTTCTCACCATCAAGGAAGATATCCAGCATAATCAGGTAAATGTTCTGGATGATCCAAAACCCTATATTCTCTCAAAATTATCACAGATTCAGATTTTAAAGAGACAGTGACTTCACTATTCAATGGTAATGCCTGCAGAAGACTCTCATATGTCCAGATTGGATTAGGAATTCATTCTTCAATCAGAGGTGAGACACTGTGATTGGCTTAACTTGGGTCAGATGTTCATATTTTGTCAAATCGTTGGGAGCAAGCAGGGCAGGATTAAATAACAACATGCTGGTACCTACCCCTTTCCTCAGATTTTGAACTCTTTAAAGATAAAGGCTGTGCTTTATTCCAATCTTCCAGCATAATACTAGACACAAATGTTTTTGTTGTTAGGTGCCTATGTACAACAGAATGAAACACTGCCTAGTCCTTGACCATCCTCACAATTGTTATGTTTGAGCTCATTACTCAGCCACTCTATCTATTTATCTTGTTGAGGATCTTCCTGTTTTTTCCTGATACTCTACTTTACCAAGCATGTTATCCTTTTTTTAGGGATTTATGCCTCCTGATTATACGTCCAAAGTAAGTGAGACAAAGTTTCACTATCCTCACTTCTAAAGAACAATCTGTGTGTACATCTTCCGAGACTATTTTGTTCATTCTTCTGGCAGTCCATGGTTCAATATTCTTTGCCAACACCGTAAGCCAAAAGTATCAATTTTTCTTCAGTTTTCCTTTTTCATTGTCCAGCTTTTGCATGGATATGAGACAATTGAAAATACCAGTGCTAGAGTAGGTCTGCCCAACGTAATACATTGTTTAATATATTGACAGCTGCTTCCCTGGGAATTGATTGTGGATCCAAGTAAAATGAAATATTTGACCACTTTCTCCTTTTATCTTGATGTTGCTTATTGATCCAGCTGTGAAGATTTTTTCTTTCTTTTTGTTGAGGTGCAATCTATACTGAATGCTGTAGACTTTAATCTTCTTCAGTAAGTACTTCAAGACCTCTTCCCTTTCAAAATGATTATTATTTGGGTCTTCCTCCAATATTGATGTCACCACTCTCATCATTTCTTTAAATAGCCCAGTTTCTTAGATTTTTTTCTCAGCATACAGACTCTTAAAAATCTGAATCTGTGGTAAATTTGAGGGAATATAGGGTGTTGGATGATCCAAAACATTTACCTGATTATGCTGGAAATCTTCCTTGATGGTGAGAAACTTTCAAGTTATTCTGTTTCCCACTTAATGTGAGGGTCAAAGGTTCATGATTTCCTGGGTTGGTTTGAGATCTAGGTTAAGCCTTGCTTTACCCACCCTCATCCCTGCTTTTCAGGCCTTCACTTCCTTTGGATGGTCTAATCATTTTACTCCTAGTTGTAAAATTTAAGTATGGAATCACTGTAAGTCTGATTTAACTGTATCTGTGAACTAGAAAGATGTTCTTATATTGAGTTAGTTGTGACTCTTAGTGACCCTGTGTACAACAGAATGAAACACTACCTGGTCCTGTGCAATCCTCACAATTGTTGTTATGTTTGACCAGATTGTTGTAGCCTCTGTGTTAGTTCATCTTGTTGACAGTTTTCCTCTTTTTCGTTGACCTTCTATTTTACCAAGCATAATCTTTTCCAGGGACTGGTCTTTCCTGATAACATGTCCAAAGGACATGAGATGAAGTCTCACTACCCTCATTTCTAAGGCGCTTTCTAGGTATATTTCCTCCAGACTGATGTGTTTGTTCTTCTGTCAGTCCATGTTACTTTCAGTAGTCTTCATCAGCACCATAATTCAAATGCATCACTATCCAACTTTCATATACATAAGAGACTAGTGAAAATACCATGGCTTGAGTCAGGCACACATTAGTCCTCAAAGTGACATTTTTGTTTTTTAAAGAAGTCTTTGCACCTAAACACATAACAGACACTAAATAAAATGTTAAAAATTTGCTGTTGACATGTACATTTTGTACTTTTGGTTAATATTCCAACAAATATGTAGCTTATTAGATAGTTTCACATTCATTTCAAAGACCACAGATCTCAGAATTATATCAATTTGTGCCCAAGTTGAGGCTGAGACTTCACTATATTCTCTCTGAGAAATATCTACCTTGTACTTATGCAATTGTGCTTCTTGATCTCATACTTTTAATTGCATTCCCCAGGAGCCCAACTAGACATACAATTTGATTTGTATATGGAAGCTTCCCTAAGGCTAGCAAATCTAATGAATTTTAAAGTCTGTCTTCCTGGTGAGTCTATGAAACGATTTTTCTTTTAGCTGAGATAGATTTCCCCCCTATAAAATGCCTTATTTGACTTTAATTTTCTTCAATATTTTGCATCTCTTTAATTCTGATAAGTGTCCCTTTAGTTTTTCCAATGTTTGTTTCTGAATATGTAAATTGTCATTTTAACACTTTTTCAATTTTCTTCTTTTTTCTCCTACAACTCTTTTCTTTTTCTTTAAGAACCAAGATATTTATGGACATGAAAGTAGTATCTATGTGGGAACACAATTCATTAACAATTTTAATTCCTGAATGAAATTCAGTTCTTCCTAAAATATTTTTTTTCTCAAAGACTTCTTAGGGTCAAGGGTGAAGAGATGCCCAGAACTTTCTTTTTATGGATTGTGTCCTACCTACACATCCCATTCAGAATGATTCAACAAGCATTTTTTACTTTTATTCCCAGTTTATTTGTCATTGTTAATTTAAATCCTGGGTTTGGTGTTAATTTCTTAGTGTTTCAATTTCTTTATTGATAAATAATAATCCTAATTGCCTTCTAGGGTTACTCTGAATTGTAGAACATGATATTTGATACTAACTCCTCACACACAGTAAGTGATCAGTAAGTAGGTATTAGGTATTCTCACTGGATTCTAGGGGGAAAAAGTGTTGTTGGGCTTCCACAACTGTCTAGAAGAATTAAGTCTTTTTGTTTCCAAGTGATTATTACAAGTTTTCATATGGTGGTAAATGTCAATCAAAATCTTATCACTTTATGTTGATGTGTCTTAAGAACATACACCTTTAAATTCTATGCCCAGCAATGATTCAGAATTACTGCATATGGTTGGACAGAGATTGTTTAATGCACAATTTCAAGACCACCTTTTACCTAATAGCTTATGTGACTGGAGCTCCTACTTCGGTGAGTTGTGCCTAAAGTCTTAAAAGCTCATGATCAGCTATGTAAGGTGCAACTATTGGCTGGTCTCTCCCTATAAAGAAGAGAAAAAGAGTGATGAAAGTTGAAGATGTTGAGAGACAAATAATTCAATGGTCTAATTAGAAGGTCCTGGATAAAGTGAGAGAAAAATGTGGAACAAAAATCAAAATTATAAAGAAGATCAGGCTTACTGGTCAGATAGAGACTGGTAGGACCCTACTGCCCTCCGTCTCCCTTTGCATCTGGAACTGAACTCATCCACATGGCTCAATTTTCAGCCAAGCAGTAGATAGGTATATGGAGGACAACACCACGAGTGAGGTACGCACACCATAGTATTGTCAACCACTCAAGATCAAAAGAGCAACTTTTTTTACTCGAGGGCAAAATTCATAATGCTGAGTTAAGGAGAAGGAATGGCAACAAAAACCACAGGGAGGAGGTAGGATAGATGATGTTACACTGAGGAATTCCAATCATTGAGATGAAATCAAGTGTGTATTTGACGATTGTAAAACAGATGACTTGTTTTGTGAACCTTCACTCAATCCACAATGAAAATTTAAGGAAAAAATAAGTTGTAATGGTCACAACCTGCATATCCCTACGTGACAGGCCTGCTTCTCATGCACTAATTTAAAACAAACCCAAAGGCAGAATTAGGATTATTGGGAATTTTATGCTTATGAATTTGGCCCAGGGGATTCCATCTTGCCCTCTGAATGAATTGTTGTGACCGAGTTTCTAAATTTGAAAACAGGAGCAAACAACGGTTAATCCATAACTATGTAAGAATAGTAGTGCTCCAAGGTCTAGCCTGAGCATCAAGCTTACTTCTCGTTCTTCATCACTTTTTTGGTTTTTTGATATAAGTTATCTAGTAAGCCTCTATAAACACCTCTCATATCCATGTATTTTGCTATTTCATGTCCTGGATTGGTAAAAGTTAAAAAAAAAAAAAAAGATGTTAAATTTACTGTCTAAACAGTGTTATCACCCTAGTTTAAGATATCTAACAGACATGTGTCTAAGCAGGGTTATCCTCCAATTGCATCAAATCTTTTCATGAGACGGTCTCTAAATGCAGGTGGATTATGTTCAAGATCGTATATTGGCTCTCGGGCACTTTAAAAATTTTTCTTCTGCTTTAGCCTGAACTTACATATGAGCAAGTTACAGTTAGCTTCTGGCCTTGTTTTGGCTAATATTGAGCTTTTCCACAATCTCTTTCCACAGATGTAGTCAATTTGATTTTTGTATATTCCGTCTGATGAGGTCCATGTATATAATCACCTTTTATGTTGTTTTAAAAAGGTATTTGCAATGAAGATTGGTCTTGCAAAATTCTATCATGTGATCTGCAGTGTCTTTTCTATCACCAAGGCCAAATTTCCAACAGCTAATCCTTCCTGTTTGTTCCAACACTTGCATTCCAATCACCAGTAATTATCAATGTATCTTGTTTATATGTTTGATCAATTTCAGCCTGGTGGTGTTGGTGGTTATGTGCTGTGGAGTTGGTTCCAACTCATAGTGACCCTGTACAGGGTTTCCGAGGCTGTAAATCTGTACAGGAGCAGAAAGCCTCATCTTTCTCCTGTGGAACAGGTGGTAGTTTCAAACTGCTGAACTTGCATTTCGCAGCCCAAAGAAGTCTTCAATTTCATCATCATAGGCTTTAGCAGTTGGTGTATAAATTTGAATATTAATGGAATTATTGGTCTTCCTTCAAGCAAGCTTCCCTCAAGGAAGGCTCCACAGTATGACACATTGACATAAATGGTAGATGGATCACATATTCAAATCAAATATGTTAGTTTTGAATCAGTCACAATTTAATATACAATCCAAGTTAAAAAGATACTCAGATAAAATCCCTACCATCACTTCATGCCTTGCTTTCTTCATGAGCTTTCTAATTATTTGGCTATTGCTGAATGAGCAAATGTCTAAAGACTGTTAATTTTCTTCTGCTATTACTTTCTAATACTTTTCAAGATAGCTTATAATTTTCTTGTTTAAATGTCTCAAGTATTAGAAACTGCTTTTGAGGCTAGAATGATAACGTAAATAACTGTGAAAATTATCCCAGTAACAAGAGATCATTTGCACTCAATAGCATCCATCACAAGCAATTTTGCTCCAATAGTTAGCAAATGTCAGTGACCAGAAACTAAAGCATATTGTGTTCCTTGAATTCATTGCATTCAAGTTCAAGTATACTAAGCAAACAGCTCTAAGCTTTAATTTAGCTTTCTACTGGCTTTAAGAGATAAATTAACTTTGGAACTAATTGCATATATTTTTAAATAACTCATGTAAGCTATTCAAGCTATAGTTAGCATATGGACTATCACATCTTACAAAATAACACTTCCTTTGTTATTTTTGTTATCTTCCAGTTTGAGATGGGCTTCAGCAATGTTCAAAGAGCCTTGCTCCTCCCTGATGGGTACTGCTATGTATAGCTGCATATAGTCTCTCTCTGTTCATCTTAACTCCATTCTCAGATAAATTTATGTTCTTTTGACATCAATCCTATAGTTTAGGATTTGAGAAAGTAGCTCTCACTGACTAGGAAGTATGGATGTATCAGTGAAAATTTACTCTCATTAATGCCTAGATTCCAGAAAAGTCAGAGAGAAAGTAAAGATTTAGGCAAGTAAAACTGATATGTTTTCCCTAAATATCGACATGATACTCTATTATGATTTGTGACTTAAATTGGAAATTCAAGGTTTCCAAAACTATTTTCAAGTATAAGAATCTACATCTTTCTATTTTCTAAAGTCCATTTGCCACCTGAAGTCATTTAATATGTGATCATTGAAAGAGAACATATAATTCAATGGTTATAAAAATAGGCTTTGACTTGGTATAATATTTTCATTGTTTACTAGCTATGGGGCATGCATTTAACCTCAATAAACCTGTTTCTTCAGATGTACAAAGCATAGATGGAGCACACGTACCTTGCAGGTTCATTGAAAGGATTAAATGGCCAAATGCTCAGTGATCACTTAGCACAGCCCTTGATACATTGTTGTTAGGTGCCATTTAGTCAGTACAGACTCATAGCGACCCTATGCTCGACAGAACACAGACCAAAACATTGCCTGGTCCTGGGCCAACGTAACATTTGTTGCCACCCTTGAGCCCATTGATGCTTACACTCTGCCAATCCATCTCACTGGAGGTCTTCTTCTTTTTCTCTGACCCTCCACCTTACCAAACATGATATCCCTCTCCAGTGACCGGTCCCTCCTGACATTATGTCTGAAGTATGAGAGATGAAGTCTGGCCATCCTGGCCTCCACTCTGACTGCACTTCTTCCAACACAGATCTGTTTGTTCTTTTGGCAACCCATGGACTTTCAATATTCTCCTCCAACACCATAACTCAAATGCATTAATTCTTCTATGATCCTCCTTATTCACTGTCCAACTTTTGCATGCATATGAGGTTATTGAAAATACCATGTCTTGGGTCAGGCATACATCTCAAGATGACATCTTTGCTCTTCAACACTTTAAAAGGTCTTGTGCAGCAGATTTGCCTAATGTAATACGTTGTTTGATTTCTTGACTGCTGCTTCCGTGAGTGTTGATGGCTGATCCAAAAAGAATGAAGTCCTTGACAACGCTGTTGATAAGAATAATGTTTATTGGTTCAGTGGTTAGGATTTTTGTTTTCTTTACATTGAAATGCAATCCATACTGAAGGCTGTGCTCTTTGATCTTCATCAGTAAGTATTTTAAGTCCTCTTTGATTTCAGCAAGCAAGGTTGTGTCATCACATATTACAGATTGTTAATGAGTCTTCCTCCAATCCTAATACCATGTTCTTCTTCATATAATCCAGCTTCTCAGATTATGTGCTCATCATAAAGATTAAATAAGTATGGTGAAAGAATACAACACTGATGCACACCTTTTCTAATTTTAAATCATTCAGTATCCCATTACTCTGTTTGAACAACTGCCTTTTGGTCTATGTTCCTCATGAGCACAATTAAGTGTTCTAGAACACTCATTCTCCACAATGTTTCCCAACTCTAAAGAATCCCATTCTGTGAATCGCTTCATTCTAAGTTTTCAGTGTTTCAGAAAGAGAATATTATTAACCAAGTTTGGGTCAGGAATCTAACCCAGAACAACCAGTCATGGCTAAAAGGACAATCATTAGTCACAATCATAAGAGCTGTGGTTTTGAACCTTTATTTCAGGACCATTCCTTTAAAAAGCAGGAATGATTGAGAACTCTGTAGGCACAGCAAGCATTGCCTAGAACTGTTTTTTCTCCACAACAAATCATTAATGCTAGATAGTGCTCTTATGCTTCATTTGGGCCTTAGACTCCTTCTTAATTAATTAGCTTAATTTTGTAGTTTTATTAGTAATAATAAAGAGCTCTTAGCATAGTGATTACGAGCCACTATGCTAATGCCAAGGTCAGCAGTTCAAAATTACCAGCTGTTGCATGGGAAAAAAATTAGTCTTTCTGTTCCCGTAAAAATTTACAGTCTCGGAAACTATGCAGGGTTACAATGAATTGGAACTGACTCCACATCACATAACACCACCACTACCATTAGTAATAACAGGGGAACACTGTGGCTCTTAGGATAATCACTGCAATGCTAACCACAAAGTCAGTGGTTTAACATCACCAACCACTCTACAGCAGAAAGATGAGGATTTCTACTCTCAAAACGATTTACAGCCTGTTGTCACAATGACAACAATATTAGTAATAGAAAGAACGTAGGGCATTAACTTTGCAGTTGACACCAGAGTCACAGGCTGGTATAAAAGAAAGTTGCAAAATAAAACAAACAAATAGAAAACTGAGAGAAAAAGGTTACATTAAACTTAGCTTAATGAGTTAAAGAATTAAAGTAAACCAACCATTCATAAGGTAAAACATAAAGTGGTAACAGTATCCTTGGGGTTGAGGGAGGCATAAATTTGGTTTGATTCCATTATAAAATAAGGCAAACAAGGTTTTATTTTCTATTGGGCTTTGGGCATTTATATACTTATATTTAACATGGTTATTTATAGTCTTCTATGAAATTAAACTACTGAAGTTAAATTGTAAAAACAAATCAGAAAGAGTTGGAATGCAGCCCTGAATTCTAACCCGTCTCTTTGGTAAATATCTCGATAAATCACTTTGTCTCTGCAAGGTCTTCTGTCTTTCAAACATTTACTAGATCAAGAGATGGTGATGTATCTGAATTTTAAAAGGCTCTGTCCAGAAAAGTAAGTATGATTACAGTGTTGTTGTTGTGTGCCGTGGAGTCGGTTCTGACTCATAGCAACCCTGTACAGGGTTTCCGAGGCTATAAATCTTTATGGTAGCAGAAAGTCTCATCATATCAACCAAAAACTTTGATTTTATTCTATCAATAGGGAATTACTTTTATACTAGCAATGCAACTCTTAAAAATTCTTAAAAATTGTGAAAGTTTCAATCAAGATTGAAAATTAAGTTTATTATGGTTGAACCTGAATTCAGATAATTCAGGTTATATTTAATATGTTATTGTTGATATGTGCTGTCAAGTTGATTCCAACTCATAGTCACTCTGTATAGGGTTTCTGAGGAATGGTTCGTGGATTTGAACCACCAACCTTGCAGTTAACAATCTAGTGCTTATCCTACAGTATGACACTGTGACTTCATCACTGTATTGTTGTTGTTGTTATGTGCCATGGAGTTGGTTCCGACTCATAGCAACCCTGTATAGGGTTTCCGAGACTGTAAATCTTTATGGGAGCAGAAGCCTCATTGTTCTCCCATGGAACAGCTGGTAGTTTCGAATTGCTGACCATGAGATTAGCAGCCTGATTCGTAACCACTGCACTACCAGAGCTCCTTAGCCTTGGAAACTCTATATGAGTATCCTATGAGTCACAAGCAACTTATTGGCACTTAACAACAATCTGACCTTATGGACTTTTCAATACAAAGCAGGGCTATAGTAAAAAAGTCCTTGCCTGAGGCTGGGGCTAAGAATAGGCCAGGGCTGGCAGCCAAGTCTGTATTACAGGTCGTCAATTAGCCAAAACAGTCACCTGACAATGAGAAGTTCAATTCAAATGACTAGCTAATAACAGACAGAACAGAAAAAAACACAGACACATTTAAAAATGATTAAATAAGTATAATTTCCCCCCTAAATTTGTAAGGATTGAGGTCCAGCAACATTTCAAAACAAGATTGGTTTAGTAATAGATTCGTAGGCTTTTTATAACTGCAGAATGCAAATAATAGGGTTCTGGTGTGGTACTGTAGAATAAGCACCAAACTTCTATCCACAAGATCAGTAGTTCAACCTCACCAGTCCCTCCTCAGAAATCCTATACAGGGTTGCTACCAGTCAGAATCGACTCCATGACACATAACACCTAACAACAACAATAACAAATAATAGGTATGACTTACATCTGCCTTCTGCTTTACACTGCTTGAATCTTGCTTAATTTTCAAAAACAACTTTATAGTCCCATTTTGCCTTTAAGGAAAGTGAGATACAGAGAGGTTAAATACCCTACCCTAGACCACCTCACAGAAAGTGAAACTGAGGTTAGAAACCAAATAGTTGGTCTCCTTTCCCTATGATCTTAACCCCAACCAAATAAAACAATACACATTCAAATAATATACTTGAAAATTTTGGCAAAAATTGCATTATCTCAAAATTATAATCAAATACTTCAACTTCTTGTTGTACACTAAATTCAACTTAAAGGGTATTTTAAAACGTGCATTTACACATGCTAAATTTATCCCTAAAATAATTGAATAGTTTATTATTATTACAATATCTATCTCCAGTTCTGTCTTTTGCTGTAAAGATTACAAAGCTCAAATTGATGACTCACACATGCAGACTGATTGCTACTCAAGTTCATTCAGCTCTTACAGATACTGGACACAGTGCTCAGATGCTTAGCAACCACTGACCTGTGTGACTTGAATGTCCAAGTATTTCAGTGAGGAAAACCAGAACAGAAAAGAAGGTATTTATTCAAAAAGTAAACATCAATTTATACTTCAAATAATGTTTCAATATACTGTATAAGTTACTCTTGTATTTGCATGAGTCTTAAGTTTCAAAGTAGTTTTCCACATTTCCTTTTTCTTCATATTAATGAAACTATGTAAAAAATTCAAACAACTTCCATCCTTACAAAATCTTCAAAGTTCAGTAAAACATAGAACCTAAACCATAAGCTCTTTTTGTTAAGCAATATTAAACAATAAAACTCAAACACAGTGGAAGGAAATATATATAGTACATTCTTAAAATGCCTTCATTATTTTCCTCACTTCCTTTCATGCTGTCCTATGGAGGAAGAGATACCAATGCAATTGTCCAAATTACTGCATATTTGCTAATGGCTGGAGTCATTAATGTGTGCAGGAGTGTGGCTTGCCCTCTCCTCTCTCTCTTTTTTATTCTGTATATATGCTGCTGAGATACTAAGTCATTTCAGCTATGTCTCATGCATTCACTTCACATCAGTCCCACCCTTCCTTGTAGAGTGTGGAATGCTCTCATCTTGGGTTTATGGGAGGGTGTAAAGCTTCATGCGTCACTCCACACTATCAGTGTTCTGCATCATGATGTAGGAGAAAAGTCCTGCTAGAAATTAAGCTGCAATTGTTTATTGTGACTGCTCCTTTTGTAACCATGTGGGGAGAAATTACGATGATTTGGATTAATTTCCCAAAGGTCCTAGCCAGTGTACCATCTAACAGCATTCTAAATCTTAAATTATCTGGGTTCTGAGAGGATTAGGTGGCCTAGATCAATTTTAAAATTGTCCCTTGAAGCAACTGTGAAGAAGTATTGTGAAACCTAGGGATGCACAGAACACAGTTTAAAAAGAACCAAACTTCTTTGTCAAATGAGAAAGAAGAGATTTACCAAAATTCTCTTCCTACTACTGCTACCCCTACCCTACCTGACCAACACTCGCTCTACTATACACCTTTCATTCTCTGAATCTGGGGCCGTTTCTTGTAGTTATAACCTTCCTCCAGCCTCATCCTTACTTTGTCTCCATTCAGTATTAATGGAAGTGCTATTAATTTCATCGCATCCCCCAGAAGTATATGGTGAAATCTAAACCATGTACCTGTGAACACAACCTTGTTTAAGGAGATAATATCTTTCCTAAGAGGTAGGATGTTATTTTATAAAAGGGGTGAACAGACAAAGGGAGTCACAGACAGGGAAAGATGCCATGTGAAGATGCAGCTCCAAGTCCAGTAACAAGAGGTACCTGACACTACAGAAACTGAAAGAGACAAAGAAGAATGTTCCCTTAGAGTCAGCAGAGAGCAAGCATGACCTACTGATGCCTTGAATTCAGACTGTGAGAAAATAAATTTCTCCAAGATTGTGGGAAAATAAATTTCCATACTTTAAAGTCATCTACTTCATGGTATTTTGTTATGACAGTCCTAAGAAGTTAAGGCAGGAAATCTCAACATAAGAGATGGCCTCAGTTAGGATGCAAGTGTCAAAGTGGTAGAATTACCGGTATCTTGAGGTATTAGCTGAGCTTTGTTAAAAATCAAAGATGCTGCCTTAAGAACTAAGATATACCAGAAGCAAGCCATAGTATTTGCAGTCGCCTTATATCCATGTGAATGCTGGACAAAGAACACCAAACAAAGAATGAACAAAGAACACCAAAGAAGAATAGATATTGTCCTTTGAATTACGGTGTTGGCAAAGAATATTGAATATACTGAATTCTCTGAACAAATGAACAAATTGGTCCTGGAAGAATTATAGCCAGAATCCTTCTTAGAAGTGAAGATGGTGAGATTTTTGTATCACAGACTTTGATAATATTATCAGGAGGGATCAGCCCCTTGAGAAAGACATCCTGTTCATTAAAGTAGAGAGTCAATGAAAAAGAGGAAGACCCTCAAATAGATAGATTGACACAGAGCTGCAAACATGGATTCAAACATAACAATGATTATGAAGATAGTTTTGTTATGTTGTACATTAAGTTGCTATGAGTCAGAACTGATTTAATAGCTTTGTTATTGTTAGGTGCCATCGAGGCAGTACCAACTTAGTGGTGACCTATGCACATAGTGACCCTATGCACAACAGAACAAAACACAGCCCTGTCCTGGGTCAACCTCACAATATTTGCTACACCTGAGCTCATTGCTGCCACCACTGTGCCAGTCCATCTTGTTGGGGGTCGTCTTCTTCTTCTCTGACCTCCAATTTACCAAACATGATATACTTCTCCAGTGACTGGTCCCTCCTGACAATATGTTGAAGTATGAGAGACAAAGTCTGGCCATTCTGGCCTCCAAGGGAGCACTCTGGCGGTACTTCTTCCAGTAGAGATCTATTTGTTCTTTTGTTAGTCCATGGAACTTTCAATAATCTCCTCCAGCACCATAATTCAAATCTATCAATTCCTCTATGGTCTCTTAGTCACTGACCAACTTTCACAGGCATATGAAGTTATTGAAAATATCATGACTAGGGTCAGATGCATCATAGTCCCCAAGTTGACATCTTTGCTCTTCAACACTTTACAAAAGTCTTGTGCAGCAGATTTGCCAAATACAATACATCATTTGATTGGTTTCTTGAATGTTGCTTCCATGAGTGTTGATGGTTGATCAGAGCAAAATGAAATCTTTGACAACCTCAGTCTTTTCTTTATTGATAAGAATGTTGTTTATTGGTCAAGTGGTGAAGATTTTTGTTTACTTTACATTGAGATGCAATTCATACTGAAGGGTGTAGTCTGGGATCTTCATCATTGAGCATTTTAAGTCCTCTTCACTTTGAGCAAGCAAGGTTATATCACCTGCATATTGCAGGCTATTAATGAGTCTTCCTCCAATCCTGATGCCATGGTTTTCTTCATATCACCCAGCTTCTCAGATTATTTGGTCAGCATACAGGTTGAATAAGTATGGTGTAAGAATACAACCTTGGAACACACCTTTCCTAATTTTAAACCATTTGGTGTGCCTTTGTTCTGTTCGAACCACTGCTCATACAACCAAGAGGTTGTATGTGTATTTTGGTTGTATGTATACTGTGCTCATGAGGAACCTCTGTGTACAGATTCCTCATGAGCACAATGGTGTGTTCTGGAATACTCATACTTTGCAATGTTAATCCATAATTTGTAATGATCTACACAATCAAATGCCTTTGCATTGTCAATAAAGCACAGGTAAACATCTTTCTGGTATTCTCTGCTTATAGCCAAGATCCCTCTGACATCAGCAATGATATCCCTTGTTCCACATCCTCTTCAGAAACTGTCTTGAACATCTGGAAGTTCTCTGTCAATGTATGTTTGCAGCTGTTTTTTTAGACCCTTAATAAAACTTTCTCACATGATATAACAATATTTTCGGATAATTTCCACATTCTGTTGGGATGGGCACAAATATGGATCTCTTCCAGTCAGTTGGCATAGATGAGTGAGTGCCTCAAATGCAACATCAGTTTGTTGAAAGATTTCAATTTGTATTCCATCAATTTAATGTGCCCTGTTATTTGCCAATGCCTTCAATGCACCTTGGACTTCTTCCTTCATTGGTTCTTGATCATATGCTGCCTCTTGAGATGGTTGAACATCAACCATATCTTTTTGGTATAGTGACTCTGTGTATTCTTTCTATTTTCTTTTGATGGTCTTTGCATCATTCAATAATTTTCCCAGAGAAATCTTCAATACCACCACTCGAGGCTTGGATTTTTTCTTCTGTTCCCTTAGCTTAAGAAATGCTGAACATGTTCTTTCCTTTTGGTTGCTCTAGGTATTTGTATAATTTGTTATAATATTTGACTTTATCTTCTTGAGCTGACCTTGAAATTTCTGTTTAGCTCTTTTACTTCCTCTTTTCTTCTATTTGCTTTAGCGTCTATACACTGGAGAGCAAGTTTCAGCGTCTCTTCTGACATCTATTTTGGTCTTTTCCTTCTTTCTTCTCTTCTTAATGACCTTTTGCTTTCTTCCTATATGATATTCTTGATGTCATACCACAGGTCCTTAGGTCTTTGGTCTTTAGTGTTTAATGCATCAATCTGTTCTTCAGATGATCTCTAAATTCAAGTGGGATATAATCTCTCATGGACTTGTTTTCATTTTCTTCAGCTTCAGCCAGAATTTGCATATGAGAAATTTATGGTCTGTTCCACAGTCTGCCCCTGGCCTTGTTTTGGCTGATGATATGGAGCTTTTCCACCATCTCTTTCCACAGATGTAATCAATTTGATTTCGTGTATTTTATCTGGTGAGGAAAGTATCTATAGTCGTCTTTTATGTTGTTTAAAAAAAATATTTGCAATGAACAAATCTTTGGTCTTGAAAAATTCTATCATGTGATCTCCAGCATCATTTCTATCACCAAGGCCATATTTTCCAACCACTGATCTTTCCTCTTTGTTTCCAGCCTGTGCATTCCAATCACTAGAAATTATCAATACATCTTGATTATATGTTGGATCAATTTCAGACTGAAGAAGTTGGTTGTTGTTGTTGTTAAGTGCCGTCAAGTCAGTTCCGACCCATAGCGACCCTGTATAGGGTTTCCGAGCAATAGCTGGTGAACTTGAACTGCCGACCTTGCAGTTCAAATGGGTTTGCAGTCTGGCGCATTAACCCACAGTGTGACACCAGGAAGAAGTTGGTAGAATTCTTCAATTTCATCATCACTGGCTTTAGTGGTGGATGTGTAAATTTGAATAATTGTGGTATTAACTGGTCTTCCTTGTAGGTGTATGAATATTATCATCTCATAGACAGCATTGTGCTTCATGACAGATATTGTGAGTTCTTTTTAATGACTAATGGGATGCCATTCCTCTTTGATTTGTCATTTCCGGCATAATAAATGTGGTTGTCTGATTCAAAGTGGTCAATACTAGTCCATTTCAGCTCACTAAATGCCTAGTATATCAGTTTATGCATTCTATTTCATTTTTAACAGTCCAATTTTCCCAAATTCATACTTCGTGCATTCCATGTTCCAATTTTCAATGGATGTTTACAGCTGTTTCTCTTCATTTTGAGTTCTGCCTCATCAACAACTTAAGATCCCTAGGACTTTGCTCCATTTGCATCATCACACTCAACTCTACTTTGAAGAGGTTTCTCTTCCCTAGATGCATTTTGAGTGCCTTCCAGACTAGCATCTTCTGGCACTGTATTTGGCACTGCTATACTGAAGGTTTTCAGTTACTAAATATTTGGAAGTAGTCTGTCTCTCTTTCTTCCTAGTGTGTCTACATCCGGAAGCTCATCTAAAACCTGGGTGGTTTCAAGACTAGTGGCTTACTTCTTCCTAAACCAAAATAACCAAATCAATTTTTGGCAGGTTGATTCTGACTTACGGAGACTGTGTGTCAGAGTAGAATTGTTCTATATAGTGTTTTCAGTGGCTGATTTTCAGAAGGCTATGAAGCTCTTCTTCTGAGGTGCCTCTGGGTGGCCTTAACCACAAATCTTTCAATGGGTGACGTTGCTAATATTTGAAATATCCATGACATAACTTCCAGAATCACAGGTACACACAAACCACCACGATATGACACAAACTGGCAGACAAATGGTGGGACTTGATAGAATCTAACAGCAAAATGTGACCTGAGTATTCAGACTCCAGGGCTAGGGGTGGTTTTGGGGTAGGGGTGTCTTTTCAGCAAGTTGAACCAGACAGCTCTCAGTGTCTATTGATATGAATTGCTTTGCTTAGGAGAAGAGAAAAGAACTGGGTTACATCTTCTGGAGAGATATAATAGACTCTCTCTGCAGATGGTCCAGGGTGACTGAACTGCTATAGGAAGCTGTGGGCAAATCTTAAGGGAAAAATTGGGCCTATTGGGATATAGGAGTCCTGGTGTCATCCTGCAGGATAATGTGCTGGACTGCAAGGTCTGTTTGAACTGCAAGCTCAGGGGTTCAAACCCACCAGCCACTCCTTGGAAACCCTATACAGGGTCGCTATGGGTCAGAACTGACTCAACAGCAATTAACAACAACAACATTGGAATACAAGCCTTTGATTCATAGTGAAATATGCTTCATGAAAAAATATGACAAAGTGAAACCACAAGCCCATAAAATTTAAGTTCTTAATCTTAATGTAGTAATAATGTTTTTAAAAAGCTGGGATAAACTCAATTACAGTTGTAAGAAGCAATGATTCCACAGAGCATCTGGAAAAACAAATTTTATTATAATGGTATTTGTTTGGGATGATTTGACCTTTAATAAAGTTATATTAATAAAATTTCTGTATTTAGAGGAGTAACAGGAGGAAGAAAAGGTAGATGAAAATGAATAGGAATTCAAATGCATTTGTTGTATTAGTGGCTTGTTGTTGTTAAGTGCCATCTAGTGGGTTCTAACTCACAGCAACCCTATATGTTATGAGGAATGACTAGTGGGTTTCAACTGCCAACCTATAGAGCCACATCAGGACTAGTGGCTTACTTCTTCCTAAACCAAAATAACCAAACCAGTTGTTGGCAGCTTGGTTTTGACTTGTGGAGACTGTGTGTCAGAACAGAATTGTTCTACACAGTATTGTCAGTGGCTGATTTTCAGAAAGTTATGATGTCTTTCTTCTGAGGTGCCTTTGGGTGGACTTGAACCACATGGAGAACTCTCTGAGAATTTTTTTTTTAAATTGTCATTTTAATTGTTTCTACTAGGTTATTTATTTTGAGTTTGAATTGTATTTTCTTTAGAGTATGTGATTTACATAGTCTTTAACTTTTGGAATTTATTGAGACATATTTATTGATTTGTAAGACATCTATTTCACAGAATGATGATTGAAAACAATGTGGAATCATTTCTATTCTCAACTCTTAATAGATGTGATTATACACACACACACACACACACACACACACACACACACACATATATATATATATATAATGAATTATGAGTCCTGGTATGGCATTGTGAATTAACGAGCTGTACAGAAAGGTTGGTTGAATCTAAAGGTCAGCAGTTCAAACTCACCAGTCACTCCTGGGAAGCCCTATACTGGATCATTATGAGTTGGAAATAACCCGAAGACAGTATATATATACTAAGACTTCCTTTTTTTATGAGTGGTGTTGTATTAGAACAATTATTAGATGTGGTATTATGAAATTTTTATTATATTTTATTTTATTTTCTATTATTGATTTTATTCAAGTTTTCAAATAACTTATTTTAAAATTTTTATTTATATTTCGAAGTTTTTATTGTGAATTGAGCAATAGTTTACATGGGAGGAGAACATCGGTTTTACACTCATCCTATCGTATATCATTTTATTTCAATGCTTAAAATCCCCTCCATGCATCATTATTCAACAGTATTTGCTTCTAGCCTCTCTTTTTTAGTTGTTTTTGGATGTGCACAAAAACGCTTTGAAATATATAATCATTTAAACAACCAAAAGACACATCCTGCATGCCTGCCTCCTAGAAACCCTATACAGGTTGTTATGAGTCAGAATGGACTCCAGGAAACTTAGCAACAAATTCAATAAAGAGCTCTTCCACTTCCAGAAATCATATTAAATAAATAAATGGGCTTCAAGATTTTCTAAGTCTAAGGTCCCAAGGAAGACTTAGTTCAGTATCTTTTGGGTCTTCTTCTTTTCAAACATCTGTTAACTGTGTCATCAGCAATCACATAGCCAGCCAATCAGCATCTTGAAATTAAAAGGACCCTCTTTCTTTCTTTCTTTCTTTTTTTCTATTTTCATATGTTGCACTTTTTTTGTGTGTGAAGTTTTTATTGTGATCGTTTTTACATGTGAGAACATCGATTTTATGCTCATCCTATCATATTTCATTTCATTGCAATGATTACAAGCCCTTCATGCATCATCACTGAACAGTATTTGCTTCTATTCCCTCTGGTTTGTTTTTGAATATACAAAAAAATGCTCAGGAATATATAATCATTTAAACAACCAAAGGGCACAATCTGTAAGTCTGCCTCCTGGCTGCCAGTGCACAGCCTTTCTCTTTCCATGAGTCTACAGTCCTCAGCTGGTCTATCTCTCCATGTCCTCATCTCTGCTTCCATCTCTGGTGTCACTGCTTCTCTGGATAGATTCCCATATTCCACTCATGCCCTTCTCCCTTGATGGTCCTATGTTCCACTGTTTTTGGAATGTAAGATTAACTACTCTCTTTTTTTTGTTTTAAAACTTCTACCTTTATGATTGTGACAATCACATTTAATCATGATAACAGTTACTCACTATTGAATCATAAGAATCTTATCCCCATCTCCTTTCATCAGACCTGTCTATACAAGATGAAAACTATTCAGTGGGGCGTCTACCTTCCCCTACACACTCTGAAACTAAACTCCTTCTTGAAAACTTGTAAACCAGTCACTTCATGCCTTTAAAGACCCAAAGTTTACATAGCCAGTGTCTAAGTTGCCTGTCACTATCAGCCCTGCATAAAGAGGGAAAAGGATGAAGATTCCTTCCCTCTCAGTTGGTATTTTGAGCTACTACATCCATAAGTATAGGTCAAGTTCATCAAATTATAGCAGTTTACACTTGTTTTCTTTATCAAATTTCTTTATCTTCTTCTAGTCAAGTTGTGATTTTCAAACCATTGAAGCTAGGTCAAATGGGTACTATCTGCAAGTTTGGGCATTCTTGTGCATCTCCCCCAACCCCCATCCCCTACATATCAGCTGGATGCTTCATTCTCAGCTCTAGTCCTCCTTGGCTAGGTCAATGTCCATGGGCTCAGGAATTCCCAAGCCTTCCCAAACTTCAGATCAATGAGTCCTTCCTCTTCTCTCTCTCATCTCATGGTTGGACAGGAGTCTATGGAATGTGGTCGAACTCAGTCCATATCTTCATTACTAACTTTCCCCCACTTCCACTCACATGTAGACCAACATGGTTGCCAGTGAGCTTACATGCCTGTTTATGTGTTCCTTTTGAGTTTCAGTCTTAGAGGGGGGTTTGTCCTAAAGGGACTTAATTGCTTACCTTGATGGCTCCCAGGTAAACTGTTTGCATGTTCTTGTAATAGCCGAAGAGACTGCTGTTTTGTTTTGTTTTTTTTCCTTCTGGTCTTTCTTTCAGGAAGTATCTTATGTTCCTCTAGCCACTCTAGGTTGGTCTGCATGTCCTTTCAAGTGGGATTGTCCCACCTCAGAAGGTTCTGGATTGGGCCCAGGATTCCACCTAAAGTTATGTACACTACAAACATTCTGCAAGTAGCTTCTTTCACTAGGCAAGTTCTAGAACCACTCTTAGGTATTCCAATCAGTTATGGGCTGAAGACTGGCTTACAGGCTATTTCAGTAACATTGTAAACTTACATTTTAACAGTTATATTGTTGTTGTTAGGTACCAGCGAGTCAGTTCTGACTCATTTTGTCCTTAGGCACAACAGAACAAAACACTGTGCCAATCTTACAATCATTATGCTTGAGATCATTGCTGCTGATACAGTGCCAATTGGTCTGTTTGGGGGCTTCCTATATTTCACTGACACTTCACTTTACTAAGCATGATGTCCTTCTCCAGGGACTAATCCTTCCTGATAATATGTACAAAGTATCAGAGACAAAGTCTCGGCATCCTGGCTTCATAGGAGCATTCTGACTTAACTTCTTCTAAGACAGGTTTGTTTGTTCTTCTGGCAGTCCATGGTACTTTCAATATTCTTCTCCAAATCTATAGTTTAAATGCGTCATTTATTCTATGGGCTTCCTTATTCATTGTCCAACTTTCACATGAAAATGAGGCAATTGAAAATACCATGGCTTGGTTCAGGTAAACCTTAGTCCTCAAACTGACACCTTTGCTCTTAAACTCTTTAAAGAAGTCTTATGCAGCAGGTCAAATATGTGCATTGCTGAATTTTCATGAGATATACATTTTTATTTCTTTTTCATTGCATTAAATAATACATTCAAATAGATTCAGGAACCTGTATTATATATTATTGAATCCTTGTATAATTGACTTTCTACTACCTGTTTTACCCTGCCTTTTTTTTTTTTTTTTTTTAAAAAACTAAAGGTTATGCTTCTTTACAATCAGTAGGACTGTATGGAATCAGTATATTCACATATCTGTAAAAATTGCTTCACGTTATTTCCAACGACTAATTTTGCAGACAATTTAAACGTGTACACTTATTTTATAACTTGTAGGTGATACTGTCTTGCTGTCTAGACACTGAAGGGAATTTGCCTTTATTCTTAGAGTAAAATTAATTCACTAAGATGTTTCTGTGTGTTCATGGATCATTTGTGAAATTTCTATATATTATGAATTCCATAAATCTACAGTTTCAGGTCCTCATTCAATTCAGGAATGACTTATTCTCTTTTATCTTTGAAAATATTTTTTCCATTGTACTCTATTGGCTTCATGTTTAAATGTAACCATTATTTCAACGATGAGCTTGCATTATTTTCTACACATTTGAGTCTCATCTTTTCAACTACATTCTTTGAAATATGCCATATTCTCAAGACTGTTCTGCATTCTGAGACCTTCACATTGCTACTTCTCTTTTGTACTCAGTGCGATTTAAGCTCATCAATATAGTTTTTCCCCTTAATTTACTTCATGCCAACTTTCCTTTTTTGCCAGCTTCTTCCCTTATCTTATAAAATGCCACGTCCTATTTTATAAAGTTAATATTTTCTTTAATTATGGTTCCATTGTACAAGGTGAAGTTATACAATCTTCCTTCTATTATCTGGAAAATATCTTTGATCATCTGGTCTTCTGTCAATCAAATATACCATATCATCCTAGGTTTGCCTTTCTTTATACTCCCCGTTTACTACTTAGCTATATTATTGCTAAATGTGACTATTTCTAACTGGGTCTGTCATCTGTCCTTAAACAGTGAAAATGGACACAACTTAGCTACCTTATTTCCCTGGTATCCATCTAAATTCTCTTGTTAGAATTTGACATGAGTATGAATGTTGATGTTTGTGTCATTTTGGTACTAAGGTCAGAAGGAGTCAAGTGGGACCCCCTGGCAGTCAGGGTCAAGATGCTTTACATCTGTGTGCTTTCATCCTAATATAGTCATAAGTTGGAAACATATTGGACTCTATTTTGTGTTCCATGTGAGTCTCTGTGCTAAGAAAGTGGAATAGAGCACAACCTCTAACATCCAGGACTCTTTGCTTGATACAAATTTCTATATCTTTTCTTTGCCATGCTTGTTTCTCAAGTACAACAATGTTTTCAGTTGAAACAATGGTCAGTCTCTCCAGTCCACTGTTGAACCTTTGAGGGCAGTAATTTCAAATGAGATGTCCTCCTAATTTCTCCTACCAGCCAGATACAGAATAATTGTGGGGAAGTTCTTGATTAATGCAGATCATGGATTGGCAAAACGAACAAAACACAAAAATTTATGTTGACTAAGGAGAGAAAGGGGAAAACAGAATTAAAACTGCATTTGCATGAAATGGAGTTCTGCATTCACTATAAGTCAGAATTAACTCAATGGCAGACAGTTTGGTTTTAGTTTGGTTGAGGGAGAAATAATGAGAAATGAGATATACTTACTTTAGGATTATCTATTTGAAACTATTATGAAAGGGGAAAATATTTCTTTGAAAATCAAAAGAATTGTACTAAACATTTGTTGTTAAAAATTAGCTGTTCTTTGTATGATATCTCATTTCAAATTCAGTTTTTTTTTTTTAATATCAGGATAAATTAACATATAACAGTTTCATCTGTTAAGGAATGTTTTTAAATTCTAATAGGGCCTCACTCTCAAGACCCAACTTTCAGCCAAACAGTTGTTAGGTGTGTAGGGAGGACAACAGCACTAATAAGGAATGCTCACTATGAATGATGGTCAATTATTCAAAATCTAAGGGGTGACATGTACCTGAGGACAAAGTTGAGAAGGGATGGGAAGGTGAATGGAAAGGACGCAGAACCACAGGAGGAAGCAGGATAACTGCTATTCTATGGAGGAGATTCTAATTATTGAGACAAAGCAAAATGTGCTATTTGTTGAAAGTAAAACTGATGATCTTGTCTGTATTCCTTCACTCAATTCACAATGAAAAGTTAAAAAAAATTTAGTATGTCATCATTTTCTAGAGATGCCAATTCAACTCCTTATGTACGAAATCAAATAAAAACTCTTAGCGATGATTTTTAAGATGAATAATGAAATTATTTAGAATCCTGGTATGACTCTTTAGGATAAGCACAGAACTGCTAATCATAAGATTGGCAGTTGAAACCCACCAGCCACTCTTAGGAAAATCTATACAGCTATAAGTTGGAATTGACTCAATGGCACTTAACAAGAACAACAATAGTAGTTGTTTAATAGTTCTTAAATGCAACAAGACAAGGATCTGTATTTTACCTTAAAAGTTAGGCATATTCAAGGTAACTAAAAAATAACTGTTTATACATTTATTTGGTTATCTAATACATAATTTCTCTAGACTCTATAATTGAAAATGCTTCTTAAGTCTTCAATAATAGGATATATTGTTGTTAGAAGCATTATATCAATATCCCTTTCATTTCTTTGTTTATAACTGAATTAGTTACTAAAGAAAGTATCCACCAACTTAGTACCTTGTTTATTATTCAGCATGAAAACAATATCAGACTAATGACAGTTGTTTTGATATTACTGTAGAAAATTTATTTTCAAAATATCATTTAGTAGGAAAAAGCAGCCAATTTCCTTGGACTAAATTAAAAACAAGTTTTGGATTTCTATCTAAATGTCAACCTCCCTTTTTTGTTTCACAGTATTAAATCTAAAATACTGTAACTGTGAAACCATGTGTTGCAGATTAGAAGTGCTCCACAATACTTTCTTGATTGTAAACTTTACAGAAACAAATTGCCAGGTCTTTATTCTACAGGACTACTATCAAGCTCAGTTTTTGAGGTTAGCAGTGGAGAACAAACTGCTTGCACTATCCAGAGACTTAAATATGCAAACTTTGTCCAATGTGAAGAATAAAAAGTATTTGTTGAAGGAAATGGTGATTAGGTAAGGGAGTTTCACATTTGATCTGATGTGAAGAGTATCATTTTTGAATTCTATACCCAACAATGATGATATCTGGATTGACTTTCCACATTAGAAACATCTTAGCTCTCTAACATCATTATACTAAATTAGAATACATTATTAAAAAGCCAAAAAAAATTGTCATAGCCAACTCAACAGAACATTTTCCAAGACCAATCTGCTGCAAAAGTAATATATAATGAATTATAAAGCAAACATCAGAATTTCAAATACTGCATTATAGTGAATTTACTTGATATGACTTTTCTATCCAAAGTCTTAACTTCATCAATTGATTGAATGGACTATGTAAATAGGGTACACAGGACTCTAATGTTAGGATTAGTTGGTTTTATCATCCTGTTAGGTATAAAAAGATTCATCTCAGAAGCAGGAATAGATAATCTCAGGACCATAAAGAAAGAAGAGCCATGAATGGAGTTTGAGATCCTTACCTAGAAAAGTGGTGGCAGCTGACAGGGTTGGCAGCTTGAGACAGAGCAGCTATGCTTCCTGACGCAAGGACAGATAAAGGTGGTTTGCAGAATGTGCCATTTGGCATTTACAGACTGGCTAAAGGAGCTTTGTAACACTTGCCCAAGCAGGCCAGAGGCCAGGGAATCACATGGTTGAGAGGCTGAAAATAAGAGACAGATGTGTCTGCAGTAGAGCAAAGAAGAGGTACTCTTGACTGGAGAACATGCTGCTTCTTGAGTTGTTTCTGATCCTAATTGTACCCTGTTCACTTCCTTAATAGACCCCATAATCCTGAGTATTGTCTATGAGTTCTATGTGGATATTGAAATCCAGCTATGAGACAGAGAATGCTGTGGGAGGGATGGTTGGTGTCAGAAGATTGAAGGGTGGAGGCATGTCTGACCTCTATCTCATAGGCATGAGACTGGAGCTGATTTTGAGTTTGATTCTCCTTCCCCCTTGTGAAACCAGAGGAAGTCATATGTGACCTCTATGCTGTTTTTGCAAATACTCCAGTGTTTCTGTTTCTTGTCTCTTACAGATTAGGGCAGCCAATAAGTAATTTATAAAATTGTTTAAAGTTACATTGTAATGAAGTAAACTTTATAACTCAATAGTAAAATCTGCCACATATGCAGCCAATCACTAATTTTCATGAATTCTGAAGTCATAATTATCAAATGATTTAATTAGATAATCCACATAGGATAGTGCTAGCAAAGAGTGTTGTTGTTTTTATATACTGTCCAGTCACTTTTGACTCATAGCTTTCTTGAAACACTGCCTGGTCCTGGGCCATCCTCACAATCACTGTCATGTTTGAGCCCATTGTTGTTGTCACAGTGTCAATTCATCTCCGTGAGAGTTTTCTCTTTTTCATTGACCCTCCTCTTTACCAAGCAACACATCCATGTCCACAGTATGGCAGATGAAATCTTACCATCCTTACTTCTAAGGAACAATCTGGCCGTACTTACTCCAGAACAGATTGGTTATTTCTTCTGGCAGTCCCTAGTACTTCCTAGATTCCTCTTCTCCAACACTGTAATTCACATGCATTGATTCTTCTCCGGTCTTCCTAATTCATTGTCCAGTGTTTATATGCATCTGAAGTAATTGAAAATATCATGACTTGGATCAGGCTCACCTTAATCCTGAAAGTGACATCTTTGCTCTTTAACACTTTAAAACCGTGTGCAGCAGATTTGTCAAATGCAATACACCATTTAATTTCTTGACTGCTGCTTCTCTGAAAGTTGATTGTGGATCTGAGAAATATGAAATCAGGCAACTTCAATCTCTTCCTCATTTGATGCTATTTATTGGGTCAGTTGTGAGAATTTTCATTTTCTTTACATTGAAGCACAACTTGTACTGAAGGCTGTGGCCTTTGATCTTCATCAGTAAGTACTTCAGATCTTCTCTGTTTCCAATGAGCAGGGATATATCATCTGCATCTGTCAGGTTAATTAGTCTTCCTCCAATTCTGATACCCTACTCTTCTTCAGATAATCTAGCTTCTCAGTTTATTTGCTCAGCATGAAGATTTAATAAGTAGGGTGAAAGGTTACAATCGTGCTACACACCTCTCCTGATTTTAACCATTCGTTATCCCCCTTTTCTGTTAAAAAAAATTGCCTCTAAATCTATATACAAGTTCCTCATGAGCACATGTTCTATAATTCTGGTTCTTTATAATGTTATCCAGAAGTTGTTACCACCACCCACCTCTCAGTTTATTGTACTGTGTGGTTTGTGTGTTACTATGATGCTAGAAGCTATGCCACAGGTATTTTAAATACCATCAGGATCACTCATGGTGGGCAGGTTTCAGAAGAGTTTCTAGACTGACTAGGAAGAAGGAGTGGAATGAAAGGTTAGTCACTGAAAACCCTGTGAATAGCACACAATGAGTAGATAATAAATCTTAGTTGTCATTGAATATTATTACTATCATCCTCATTATGGTACTAACTCTTGCTAGATAAATATTATCAAATATATGAAATACTAGAGTCTTAATGTGTAGGATAAGCACTCAATCACAAGGTTGGTTTAAATCACAAGACTGATGGTTGAAACTCACCAGCCGCTCCTTGGAACCCTCTACAGGGTTGCTATGAGTCAGAACTGACTGGACAGCATTCATGAAATACTATGAAACGTGTTTAGAATTTTCTAAGTTTCCAAATTCTGTTTTTACCCTTATGACTTGTCAAGGTTCACAAGCCCAGTAACTACAGGTTCAAGAAGGCAAATTAAGGAGTCAGTGAAGCCAGCCAGATGCTTACTCTAGCAAACTGAAGAGCATGCAGACAGCTGCTGCTCACTTCCAATCAATTTTTGTCCTGAGCAAAAATGGACCCAGTTTTGCCAGATCACCAAAATTTTCAAGAAATGGTGAAACTATATATGTATTTGGTGAAATCTACTAACTTTTAAGTGTTGATAATCTATTTATAAATTTATAAAAAACCAGGCAAAGGAAGTTGATACATAGCTTATTGCCTCTTTAGATAAGGAAATTGAGGCCTATGATGTAGTGGCATTAACTAATGCAGCAAATACACTGATTGTTGATTTCCAAAATAATGGAACTTTTATTTTATTAGTTAAAATTTTTATTGTATTTTTATTGCACTATTATAAAAGCCATATGCATAATATTGCATCTTTACTCAGGTAAATGGTTCCCATGGCATCTCATGTACATTCTTCTCTTGCTATGTAACATTCAAAAGACAAGGTGCAAGGTTTAACAGTGACTAGTTACTCCCTTTACACTGTGTGTCTCAAATAACCACTCTCTCAATTAAGCTATTGGCATCATGACAACTCTACACCATCAGGCCAGAAGAGAGAGCCGTCTTTCTATTTAATATTTATAGTAAGCATACAGAGATCCAATTTGTTGGATACCTATTTCAGACATTTACAATTTAAGTTTTAAAACGGCAAAGTGAAAGACTTATTCCAGTTTTGCATTAATTAGAATTGGAATTTACTTTTTGGTTTAAAACTCACTCCTATTTGCTAGATTGTTTAACAGCTCTCCAGTGTTTAGTCATTGAAAACCTTATGAATATTAGTGGAATATTGTCAGATAGCACCAAAATATTGCATACTGAAATTTAATACAACCAGACTATTGTCAGAAGTAGTGCCAGAAGATGAGCCCCTTATATTAAAAAGCACTTTGAAGAGTAAACTGTGATGACACGCATGGAGCAAAGCTTTCGGGATCTTCATTTGTTGATGAGGCACAATTCAAAATGAGAGAAACAGCTATAAACATCCATTAATAATCAGAAACATGGAATGTACAAAGCGATAATCTAAGAAAATTGGAAGTTGTCAAAATGAAATGGAATGTATAAAGATCAATATCCTAAGCAGTAATGAGCTGAAATGGACTGGAATTGACCTTTTTGAATCTGACAATCACATGGTTTACCATGTTGAGAACAACAAATTTGAAGAGGAATGGTGTCATATTTATCATCAAAAAAATTTTCAAGATCTGTCTTGAAGTATAATGCTGTATGTGATAGAATAATATCTATACACCTACAAGGAAGACCAGTTAATACCACTATTTTTAAAATTAACACATCAACTATTAAAGTCAATGATGGTGAAATCGAAGAATTCTATCAACTTCTTCAGTCTGAAATTGATCAAACACACAATCAAGATGGATTGATAATTACTGACAATTGGAATGCAAAGGTTGAAAACAAAGAGGAAGGATTGTTGTTGTTGTTGTTATGTGCCGTGGAGTAAGTTCTGACTCATAGTGACCCTGAAAAGGGTTTCCGAGGTTTTAAATCTTTACAGGAGCAGAATGCCTCCTCTTTCTCTCGTGGAACAGCTGGTAGTTTTGAACTGCTGACCTTGCGGTTCGCAGCCCGATTCGTAACCACTACGCTACCAGAGCAGTAGTAGTTGAAAAATATGGCCTTGGTGATAGAAATGATGCTGGAGATCATAAATAGAATTTTGCAAAACCAAGGACTTCTTCATTGCAAATACATCTTCAAACAACATAAACAATGACTATACATATGGACCTCAACAGATGGAATACACAGAAATCAAATTGACTACATCTGTGGAAAGAGACGGTGCAAAAGTACCACATCATCAGCCAACACTAGGCCAGAGGCAGATTGTAAAACAGACCAGCTGAAGCTGAAGAAAATTAAAACAAGTCCTCAAGAGCCAAATTATGACCTTGTGCATATCCCAAATGAATTTAGAGACTATCTCAAGAACAGATTTGATGTATTAGACACCAAGGATCAAAGACCAGAAGAGTTGTAGGATGACATCCAGAACATCATTTTGGACTAAAACAAAAGGTTATTAAGAAGACAAGGAAGAAAACAAAATAAAAAAAGATATCTGAAGAAATTCTGAAACTTGCCCTCCAGCATAGAGATGCTAAAGCAAATGGAAGAAATGAGAAGGTAAAAGAGCTGAATAGAAAATTTGAAAGGGCAGCTAGAGAAACAATGTCAAGTATTATAATGAAATATGCAAAAAGAGTATGCTTAGCATTTTTCAAGCTGAAAGAAGTGAGGAAAAAATTCAAACCTCGACTTGCTATACTGAAGGATTATTTAGGCAAAATATTGAATGATGCAGAAAGCATCCAAAGAAGATAGAAGGAATACCCAGAGTCACTGTACCAAAAAGAATTGGTTGATGTTCAACCATTTCAAGAAGTAACGTATGATCAAGAGCCATTGATACTGAAGGAAAAATCCAAGGTGCACTGAAGGCATTAACAAAGAACAAGGCTCCAGGACTTGATGGAATACAAGTTGAAATATTTCAACTAAGTGATGCATCACTGGAGACATTCACTCAGTTATGCCAAGAACTTTGAAAAACATCTATCTGGTCAACTAATTGGATGAGATCTATATTTTACCCATTCCACAGGGAAATCACCCAAAGAAATGTGGGTATCATTAGACCATATCATCAATTACACATGCAAGTGAAATTTTGCTAAAGATAATTCAAAAACAGCTACAAAAGTACATTGAAAGGGAAATACCAGAAGTTCAAATCTGATTCATATGAG
>NW_006408519.1:6616007-6623423 GCF_000296735.1 Chrysochloris asiatica
AGTGTTCAAGAGCAAAGATGTCAGCTTGAGTACTAAGGTGAGCCTGACCCAAGCCATGGTGTTATCAATTGCCTCATCGGCATTCGAAAGTTGAACAATGAGTAAGGAAAACCATAGAAAAATGGATGTATTTGAGTTATGGTGTTAGAGAAGAATATTAAAGTACCATAGACTGCCAAAAGAACAGACAGATCTGTATGGGAGGAAGTATAGTCAGAATACTCCTTAGAAGCCAGGATGGTGACACTTTGTCTCATACTTTGAGCACATTACCAGTACCTAGAGAAGGACATCATGCTTGGTAAAGTGGAAGATCAGAAAAAAGAGGAAGAGTCCCAATGAGGTCACTGTGAGTTGGTACTGACTCAATGCCACCTAAAAACAACAACAACAACAACAGTTTCATTTATTTATATATACACTCACTGCTCACTTATCAACATGGTTAAATTGCAAATACTCAATCATTGTGCAAAAATAAACATTATTCAAAAATAAAGGATGACTAAATCAGATCACAAAATGGGAGATGAGTCTCTGTGAGTCAGAACTGACTCTACAGCACTTAACAACAACAAAGAAATAGTTGTGCCTAAAGTCTGACTATATCAGTATCAGAATGCGGTATCAATTGGTGGCACCAAGAGTCTATGCCTTGTTCATTTACAGAGGATGACTTTTCCTGTGAACAGGACACTAAAAACGTTTCATACTTTAGAGATAAGTCATGAGAAAAGGAGACTTTCATAGCATGTTAATGTCCTGATGCACCTTTCTAGTTGTTTTGATGTAAAGTTTACCTTAAAGGTTAATCTAAAATATTAATCTAAAGAATAGAGATAAATAAAAAGGAGTTATTATTCACAAAACAAGAAGAAAAAAAATTAAGTGCCATAATTCATTGATTATTGCTGAAATATAGATGGATATTTTAATAAATGATGTGCCATTGTTTAATTGGCATTTTTTTCTTTTTGGTCCCCCAATTTTTTCATCTTAAAATTAATAATTTCTTAGATTCAGTGAAATATATTAACTGTTTTCTGTCTCTCTGTTTAAATGGAATAAATATTTCTCCCTTTTTATTTTGTCTCTGTCTTCTTTAGCCTGCTTCTTAAAATGTAAAGAAAGTCTTATTTTCCCCTAATAGTGCATACCTGTTGTTGTGATGTGGTATACATGATGATTTTGCATATGCATGGTGGTAATGATTGTATGCCGGGGAGTGGGTTCCCACTGACTCAGCTGACCTGTGACTTGTAGTGCAACTCATAACCCAAAATGCTCCCAGGATTCCTTTAAATATGCATATGTGTAAGTAAATAAGCTGTAATTAAGGCATTTTTAATTATACCACTAGGAGGAGATGACAATAGAGGGGAAAACCTCAGTGAGTTAACTCATACAATAATAATTAAATAACCATGGTTTAGTCATTAAAAATAGCTTGCTATCCAATGACAAAGATAGACACCTTGACACTGACTAAACCACAAACGTCAAGGTTAAAAGCCATCTATAATATCCTGTTGCAGAAACTTTCCAGTCATCTTATATTCCTTTTCAGTTATAGCTAAATAATTCATATAGTAACAATTCCAATGTCTATAAACCAAACCTTTCCTGCATAAATCTTATTCTTATAAAATTATACAGATTTTTTAATACTATTATAATAAGCAATTCTTCTCATGTATGTAAACTTCGTATTTCATTTTTGTGTTGCTTTTATTTTACAATTAAATTGCAAATGCTACTAAAACAGGGCCAGCCATAAAGAATTATGCTTTAGTCTTCCTTTGATAGAGTCCAAATGAGATGGACCGAAACAGTAACTTGTGAAGATGGTGCCAGGTCAGGCAGTATTTCATTCTGTTGGACACAGAATCTTTATGAGTCAGAATCAACTTCAGTGCACCAATCAACAACAACATACATAAGTGTATGTGTGTATAGACAAAGACATATGTATAAATCATAAAAACGTGCAAAGCACCAATTCAGAAATCTTAAACTGAAATGTGGCTATTTACATTTAAGCAGACAAGCCTTGGTGGTCTCATTTGACAGTGGTAAGTGAAAGACTACTGAACTCTGTGGAACAATTTGCATCTTGGGATTCTTTTTTGTCTGAAATAAAAAGCTTTTAGACATGAATGCTTCACACAGGAATAAACCTCTGCCACTGAAGTTCAATATTTCATTAAATCTGGAACGTTTCAAGGTTTTTAAGGTCCAAAAGCATGAAGGAGTTGTCCCTTTTTATATTTTAAGGTCAAAACTTATATTATGAATTCTGGTGGACTGTCCAATTTCAAGTAATGTTCAGCTCAAACTTTTATTTTTAAAAGAAATTCAGAGTTAAAGGGACACCATAAATTCATGGACACAATCTGCTTCTCAGACAGTCATGATAGGAGAGATTTTAGGCATGAGGGATGGTGGGAGTTTAGCAACTCAGACTACCATATAGTAGAGCAAATGTATGGCTGCAAAACTTGACTTAAAGTAAGAGCTGTACAGTTAAAAATGTAGTATTTACCTGGCAGAGCAACTTTAGCTCTGGTTCAGTAATTATACATTTTGGGACTGTATAGGATGCATAACTAAGGTCACTCCGGTGGTTGGATGTTCTAGGAGGTACGAGGTAGTCAGGCTCAGATAAAGTAGTGACAATATTAAAAAGTACAATGACCTGTTCATTCAGAGCACGACTTCAGTCATTGGTTAAAAGTGTCCTCACACATTCATGCTTTCATTGACTGGAATAACCTATTACTTTAGGGAAAAAATGGCAAGAATTGGCAGAGCATCAAGTGTTTATCCAGTTCTGGAGCAAACTTTGTTGTTAGGGAAGGATACCAAGTTCATAAGACTTCTTAGGTGGTAAGTCTTGATCTCTTGGCAACAAGATTCATCATAAGATTTGCTAGACGGTATGGCTGAACTGCTTATTGTACTTATTGTACAAACTGTTTTGTTTGCTTTGGTCTCAGGATTTGGGAAGGACCTAATATCAGTGTGAAGCCATTAGTGAAATGCTTGGAACAATATTGTTGTTGTTGTTAGGTGACATTAAGTTGGTTCCGACTCATCAAGACTGTGTATAGGATTTCTGAGGAACAGTTGGTAGGTTTGAACCACTAACCTTGCAATTATTTCCTCCTAGTCTACATCAGAGAATTTTCCAGTATTCGTTGTTGACTTAGAGGTCATCAGAGAAAATGGCAGTCCCTTACTGGTTACTTCAGTTGGACTTTCTTTGTCGGTGTGGTTGATGAAGTCTGGTTAGAATGCCTGATCTTCATTTCAAATCCAAAACATCTACTGTTTTAATTCTGTAGATTTTCTCTGTTTTATTGCTTTGATCTTTTTAACTAAGCACTGGAGAAGAGAGGAAGTTAAAACATATACTGAAATTATCTGATTTCTAAGGAGCATTCTGATTGTATGCCTTCCAAAATACATTTGCCCATTGTTTAGTCAGAGCCTTAGTACATCTTAATTTATTTAGGATTATTTTGTAATTTTTCACTTTCAATCAGATGTTGAAATGGAGTTATGTTACTTAGCTGTTGTACTAGCTTTTAAACACTTTGTATAACATGAGTCAGGAATGGATTACATCTTGAAAACAAACAACAGAAAACAAACTCTATGTCACTGAGAAAAGAGAATTTAATTACTATATGTGGACAAATTTGTTAGAATAATTACTGACAACGGAGGACTTTGAAAAAGAAATGGGAGCTAAAGGAAGGTCACTCCAGAGATTTCTTACAAAATTTTTCTTTTAAAAAAGAGAGTCACAACATTGTTGCTGTTAGGTGCCATTGAATCAGTACTGACTCATAGCCACCTTATGCACAGCAGAACAAAACACTGCCTGATTCTGGGCCAACCTCATTACTGTTGCCACGTTGAGTCCATCAATGCAGCCACTTGGCCCATCCATCTCGTTGGGGGTCTTCCTCTTTTTCTCTGACTGTCCACTTTACCAAACATGATATCCTTCTCCAGCAACTGATCCCTCCTGACAATATGTCTAAAGTATGAAAGACGAAGTTTGGCCTTCTTGGCCTCTAAGGAGCACTCTGGCTGCACTTCTTCCAACTCGGATCTGTTGGTTCTTTTGACAGTCCATGGCACTTTCACTATTCTCCTCCAAGACCATAAATCAAAAGCATCAATTCTTCTACGGTCTTCCTTATTCACTGTCCAGCTTTCATATGCATATGAGGTTATTGAAAATACCATGGCTTGGGTCAGACGCACCTTAGTTCTCAAGCTGACATCTTCACTTTTCAACATTTTAAAAAGGTCTTTTGCAGCAGATTTCCCTAATGTAATATGTCATTTCATTTCTTGACTGCTGCTTCCATGAGTGTTGATAGTTGATCCAGGAAAAATGAAGTCCTTGACAACCTTAATCTTTTCTGCATTGATAAGAATGTTGTTTATTGGTCCAGTGGTGAAAATTTTTGTTTTCTTTGCATTGAGATGTAATCCATACCAAAGGCTTTGCTCTTTGATCTTCATCAGTAAACGTTTTAACTCCTCTTCACTTTCAGCAAGCAAGATTGTATCATCTACATATCGTAGGTTGTTAATGAGTCTTCCTCCAATCCTGATGCCATATTTTTCTTCATATAAACCAGCTTCTTGGATTATTTGCTCAGCATAGAGGTTGAATAAGTATGGTGAAAGAATACAACTTTGTTGCACACATTTCTTAATTTTAAAACAGTGTTCCCATGTTCTTTTCAAACAACTGCCTCTTAGACCAGGTACAGGTTTCTTATGAGCACAATTAAGTGTTCTGGAATACTCATACTTCACAATGTTGTCCATAGCTTGTCATGATCCACACAATCAAAAGTCTTTGCATAGTCAATAAAGCACAGGTAAACATCTTTCTGATATTCTCTTCTTTCAGCCAAGATCCAATGGACATCAGCAATGATATCCCTCATTCCATGGCCTCTTCTGAATCCTGCTTGAACCTCTGGAAATTCTTTGTCAATGTATGCTTGCAGCCATTTCTGTATTACCTTTAGCAAAACTTTACTCACATGGGATATCAAAGAGCTTGTCCTATGATTTCCACATTCCGTTGGGTCACCTCTCTTTGGAATGGGCACAAATACAAAGTTGGCCAGATAATTGTCTTCCAAATTTCTTGGCAGAGATGAGTGAGTGCCTCCTGTGCAGACATAGTCACAACATAGAACATTTTTATTACATCTTTTTCTGACCTGACAAAATATTACAGGCAAATGTCCTCAAGATGAAATGCTAAATAATTCTATTCCTCTCTTTTCACCACTCTCAATGTTCATAATAGTGACATCCTAGAAGAAAATAGATTTATCTTTGATTTCCCCTGAGGCTCCAACTATTAGTCCTAGAAGAAATATAGTGGTGGCTATGTGCCGTGGAGTTGGTTCCAACTCATAGCGACCCTGTACAGGGTTTCCGAAGCTGTAAATTTTTACGGGAACAGAAAGCCTCATCTTTCTCCCATGGAACAGCTGGTGGTTTCAAACTGCTGACCTTGTGGTTCACAGCCAATTGTTTGTTGTTGTTAGGTGCTGTCTAGTCTGTTATGACTCATAGTGACCCAATAGCAAGCCAGTGCACAACAGAACAGAACACTGCCCAGTCCTGTGCTATCTTCATAATTGTTATTTGAATCCACTGAGCTGTGACTGTGTCAATCCACCTGGTAGAATATTTTGCTGTTGTTAGGTTCAGACAAGTTGCATTTGACTCTGCCCTTAAGTACAACAGAACAAAATGATGCCAGGTTGTGCCCTTCTCACAATTGCTGCTATGTTTGAGCCCATTTGGTAGTCACTGAGTCCATCTATCTTGTTGAAACATCTTCCTCTTTTTTGCTGACTCTCTACCAGTCATGATACCCTTCTCCAGGGACTGGTCCCTCCTTATAACATGTCCAAAGTACATAAGCAAAATCTCAATATTCTGGCTTGTGAGGAGAATTCTGGTTGTACTTCTTCTAGAAGGGATTTGCTCATACTTTACCAATCCATGGTGTATTTAATGTTCTTCACCAATGCCATAATTTAAATGCATCAATACTTTTTTGGTCTTCCTTATTCATTGCTCAGCTATTCCCTGCACATGAGACAATTCAGAATAATCATGGGTTGGGTCCTCAAAAGACATCTTGGCTTTTTAGAATCTTAAAGAGATCTTTTCACCCATGTAGTACATCAGTTTAGTCTTGACTGCTGCTTTCATAGCCATTGATTGTGAATACAAGTAAATGATGTAATCATTCTCAACAACTTTGTTTTGGTGTGTCAATTTATGCATAGTGTTGTCTATTTTTAGTAGAAAAAATTTCTGAAGAAATGTATGATTTTAAGATGGCCACTTAGAACAGATTCTTGATATTCATTATAAAGGAGAACAACAACAACAACAAAATAATCCAATATATTCACTAAAATTTATAACACTTGGAACTTAGTTCCTATGGTTAACTTATGAAAGACATTTATAGTTAGCTGTGGAGTAGTTTAACACACAATTAAGTCTTTCTCTCCTCATATTTAAAGCACCAGTATGCACAAAGTTATCAGTATTGTGGGATACATTAATTTTCCAATGATCTGAAAATTTTAATCTTATACAGTTTGTCTGTTTTGACTAATCAAGGATATAAATTATATTTCTAAGGAAATGTTTTATTAAATATAATTCTATTATAGTCAATGAATTCTAAATCTCTGCAGTTGTTAAGTGCTGTTGAGTCAGTTCCGACTCATAGTGGCCCTGTGTTGGGTTTCCAAAGAGCCACTGGTGAATTTAAACTGCCAACCTTGTGATTCAAATGGACCTTGCAGTCCATTGCTTTATCCCACAGCACCACACCAGGATATATCACTTTTGATGAAAGGCACAACAAGTAGAAAAAAATTCAACAAAGACCCAGAAGAACTAAACAACACAATCAACCAACTGGACTTTATAGACACACAGAGCACACAACCCAACAACAGCACAGTACATATTCTTCTCCAGCGCACATGAAAACAGTCTCCAGGATAGACACTATGTTAGGCCACAAAGCAAGCTTCAATAACTTTAAAAAGATGAAAACACTACAAACCATCTTTTCAGATCACAATGCTATAAAAATAGAAATCAACAATAGAAATTAAGGGAAAACAATCAAATGTATAGAAATTGAATAACACTCTGGTTAAAAGCTACTTGGTAACAGAACATATAAAAAAATGAAATAAAAGAATTCTTTGAATCAAATGAGAATGAAAATAACATACCAAAGCCTTTCAGACACAGCAGCAAAAACAGTATTTAGAGGGAGAATTTATAGCAACAAATGCACACATCCAAAAAGAAGAAAGAACCCAAATCAATACATGA
>NW_006408519.1:6623720-6625890 GCF_000296735.1 Chrysochloris asiatica
AAGAAATGGTCACATTTTTAGAAACACATTATCTACCTAGAATAATACAGAAGGAAATAGAAAACTTGAACAGACCTATAACAAAAGAAGAAATTGATCAGATCATTAAAAAATTCCCAATAAAAAAGTCCAATTGACATCACTGGTAAATTCTACCAATAATTCAGGAAAGTACAGACACCAATTATATTCAAACCATTTCAGAACATAGGAAATGTTAGGAAACTCCCAAATACATTTTATGAAGCTAACATAACCGTCATACCATAACCAAGCACAGACATTACTGAAGAAGAAAATTATAGACCAATATCCATCATGAACATAGATGCAAGAATACTCAACAAAATCACAGCAATATAATTCAACAGCATATCAAAAAAATATTGTCATGACCAAGTGGGAATCAGACCAGGGATGCAAGGATGGTTCAATATCAGAAAAATAATCAATGTATCCCATCAAATTAATAAAACAAAGGAAAAGAATCACATGATCTTATCAACTGATCAAGAAAAGGCATTTTGCAAAATCCAACATCCATTCCTGTAAAAATAATCAACAGAGTAGTAATAGAAAGGAAATTAGTCAACAAAATGAAGGGCATATATTCAAATCCAAGAGCCAACGTAAGTTTCAATGGGGAGAAACTGAAAGCATTCCCTTTGTGAACAGAAACAAAGCAAGGATGACCCTTATCACCACTTGTATTCAGTATTGTGAAGTGTAGGAAAACACTGGACCACGGGGTGTAGTGCTGTAGGATGGTGCTCTAGGATAAACACTGGACCATAAGGTCAGTTTGAGCCACAAGGTCAGTGGTTCAAACTCACCAGTCACACATGGAAATACTATGCAGGGTCATTATAGGATAGAACCAACTCCATGGCACTTAACAACAACAAAACAATCATTCAGTACTATGTTGGAAGTCTTAGACAATTATAAGGCAAGAAGGGGAAATAAGTGGCATACAAATTGGCAAAGAAGAAAAAAAAAAAAACCTCTCTGTTTTTGGATGACATGATCTTATACGCAGAAAATCCGAAAGTCTCAGCAAGAAAATCATAGGAACCCATTGAAAGATTCAGCAAAGTGGCACTACTACAAAATTAGACGAACATACCATACTCATGAATAGGAAGACTTAACATTGTGAAAATGTCAACACTAACAAAGTTATCTATAGATGTAATGCAATCCCAATTCAGATTCCAATGTCATTCTTTAAAGAGATGGAAAAATGGACTGCTAACTTACTTGGAAAAGAAAGACCTTGGATACGCATAGCATTATTTCAGAAGAAGAACACGGTTGAAGACTGGTCAGTTTCTGATATCAAAATATACTACACAATCACAGTGGTCAATACAGCCTGGTGTAGTAAAATATAGATAAATTGATCAATGAAACAGAATTGAGTACCCAGAAGCAAATCCATACAGTCAGTTGGTCTTTGACACAGGGCCAAAGCACACTAAATGGGAAAGAAATTGTCTTTTCATCAAATGGTGCTGCCAAAACTGTCAATCCATTTGCAGAAGAGTGAAACAAGATCTTTATCTCATACCATATACAAAACCAAACTAAGCATGGATTAAAGACAAAATGTAAAACCTAGAACTATAAAGAATGTAAAATGGTATAATCACTTTGGAAAGAGTAAGTCTTTTGAAATGTTAAACATAAGTGTACCATATGATCCAGTTGTTTCAAGAGAAATTAAATCCTAGGTTTATACTAAGAGTTGATGTGGATGTAGCTAATCTTTAAATGCAATCACCACTAGCCTGAAACTGTCCAAATGCCCAATCTGGGTAAAGACATTGTGTTGTTTCCATATAATCTAGACAAAAAAAAATGAATGAACTATATTGGTAATTTTGACATGAACACATTGCAAAATAATCATGCTGAGTGAAATAAGCTAGATCAAAAGAAAAGAATACATACTGTGTAATTTAATTTACATAAAACTATAGGAAATTTGTCATGATGTAGAGAGACAAGTGGTTGCCTGGGAAGGGGAATATAGGTATAGAGAAATGAAAAGAATTACAAAAGGGCGTGAGAAAACTTTTGGGAATGATGGATCTTTTGGAAAAAAATGGATATGTATTAATTTTGTTTGTTGTGATGGTTTCATCAGTTTATGATTATGTGAAAATAT
>NW_006408519.1:6627535-6629187 GCF_000296735.1 Chrysochloris asiatica
GTTTTCTGCTCTCATAGAGATTTGAAGACTCAGAATCACTGCACAGGATCACTGTTAGTCAGAATGGACTCAATCTTGTATATCCATTTGTCCATTAATTAACACTGATGTGGTTTTGACTTTGGGGAGATTATGAATAATGCTGTAATGAACATCAGTATAAGTACGAGTGCATGGTTTAAATTCTTTTGGCTAATTAATATAAACAGGAGTTAAATTACAGGGTAATTACATAATTCTATATTTAACTTTTTGAAACATTGTCAAACCATTGTCTATATTTTGTCTTTTTTGGTGTGGGGAGGAATGTGGTTTGACACTTGATTCTTCTTGAAAAAATTTTTTTTTTCTAGATGACATCATAGTCTGGTTTTTCTGTCTCTTGGAATAAAATGTTTCCTTTCTTCACTTCCTCTCCCCACCTGACATATCAAACAACAGATGTTGGAGCATAACAAGTAGATCTCATCTAGTCATATTGCTTCAAATAGCACCTCTTTGAAAGTAATTCTCAAATTACTGTTGTCTTCTTGAGTCCAGTTATCATTCCCATCCTCTAGCTAACTGGACTCCTGGTGTGGTGCTGTAGGATCAGCAGTAGACTGCAAACCACAAGTTCAGCAGTTCAAACCCACTAGCCACTCCTCAGAAAACCCTATACAGGGTCGCTATGATTCAAAACCAACTCGACTACACTTAACAAGCTAACTGAAAAACAAACAAATCTGTGTTGGAAGAAATAAATGCTCCTTAGAAGCCCGGGTGGCCAGACTTGCAAAATTCTATCATGAAATCTCTAGCTTCATTTTTATCATGAAGGCCATATTTTCCATCTACTGATTTGTTTCCAACCTTTGCATTCCAACCACCAGCAATTATCAATATACCTTGATTGCATATTTGATCAATTTCAGAATAAAGAAGTTGGTGGAATTCTTCAATTTCATCATCACTGACTGGTACATAAATTTGAATAATAATGGTATTAATTTTCTTCCTTGTAGGAGTAGGGATATTATCCTGTCACAGGCAGCATTTAATCTATAATTAAAGATAGATCTTGAGATGCTCTTTTAGAAGATGAATGCAACATCATTCCTCTTGAATTGATCTTTTCCAGTATAGTAAAACTATGTGATTGTCAGATTGAAAATGGCCTATACCAGTCCATTTCAGCTCACTAATGTCTAAGATATCAATGTTCATGCATTCCATTTCATTTTTGACAATGTCCAATTTTCCTGGATTCATACGTTGAACATTCCATGTTCTGATTATTGTTGGATGTTTACAGCTGTTTCTCCTCATTTTGAGTTGTGCCCCTTCAGCACACGAAAGACCTGAGGGCTTTACTTCATTTGCATCATCACAGTCAACTCTACTGAGGAGGCAGCTCATTTCCAGTCATATTTTGAGTGTCTTCCAACATGAGGGGCTCATCTTCTAGCACTAAATCTGACAATATTCTGGTGCTATTCAACATGTTTCAATATTCAATATTGGGTGCTCTCTGACCGTGTTCCACGGCTATTCATAATGTTTCCAGTGGCTAAACAATCAAAAATAGTCTGGTGCTCTTTCTGCCAAGTCTTCCTGTCTTAGTCTGTAATTCAACTGAAAACTGTCAACTATGGATGTATGGCTGGTATTTA
>NW_006408519.1:6637127-6659284 GCF_000296735.1 Chrysochloris asiatica
GATTGCTAAAGTCAAAGTAGGCAGTTTAAACCCACCAGCCACTTCCAAGGAGAAATATGAAACTTACTGCTGCCATAAAGATTTACAGGCTTAGAAACCCTAGAGATGGTCAATATGAGTTGAAAGCCACTTGATGGCCCACAGTGGATTAAGTGTTGAGTTGCTAACCTCAAAGTTAGCAGTTCAAACCCACCACTGCTCTACTGGTTAAATGAGGCTGTCTATTTCCATGAAGATTTATAGCAAGAAAACAAAGGTCATATTGCATTAGTTAAATCTGCTGCAAAAGACCTCTTTAAAGTGTTAAAGAGCAAAGAAGTTAGTTTAAGGACTCAGATGCTCCTAACCTAAGCCATTGTATTTTCAAATGCCTCATAGTCCTGTGAAAGGTAGGGGATATGGAAGACTACAGAAGTATCAATGTATTTGAATTCTGATGTTGGCAAAGAATATTGAAAGTACCATGGAGTGCTAGAAGAATGAAAATATCTCTCTTGAAAAAAGTACAGACAGAATGCTCCTTAGAAGCCATGATGCTAACACTGTCTCTCATATTTTGGCCATGTTTTCAGAAAGAGCCAGTCATTTTTGGTAAAATGGAGGGTCAGCAGAAAAGAGGAGGACCCTCAATGAGATAGATTGAGACAGCATAACAACAGTGACCTCAAACATAAAAACTGTGAAGATGGTGCAGGGCTGAGAGTTTTCTTCAGTTGTACACAGGGTCGCTGTGAGTTGGAACTGATTGGACAGCAACTAACTGACAACAACATTGTTATTATCTCAAGGAATTGCTTAAAATCTAAATGGCAAGAAAAAGAGAATTCATTATCTTCAAAACTCTGCTGGGCTTTCATTAATAACCTACTTTATCAGGACACAAGGAGCTCTGGTAGTGTAGTGATTACAAGTCAGGATACTAACCTCAAGGTCAGCAGTTCAAAAACTACCAGTGGTTCCACAGGAGAAAGATGAGGCTTTCTGCTCCCGTGAAGATTTACAGCTTCAGAAACCCTGTACAGAGTCGCTGTGAGTCGGAAGCGACTCCACGGCACACCAACACCAACACCAATCAAGACACAATGTTAGCATTACATTTCAAAGTCTCATAAATGCAAAGGAAATATTTTTAAAGATGAGAAAGATTCATCAAGAATAATTTCTTCTTTTAAAATGTACCGGTATTCACAGAAAACATCTCCAAACCATGAAGTAACTTGGATAAAATAATTATCTCAGAAAATATACATTTGTAAAAAAAAAAAAGATTGCAAAATATATAGGACACCTAATCATTGATATAGAAACGGAATTCAAAAAGCATGTCAGAAATTAAAAATGTTGGAAAGTTTTTATGACAAGCCAAGGAATCACGAGTGGTAGAGCCCAGGGCTAGAAAAGACAATAAATTTAAAAGTTCAGGATTAAAAAATACATATAGAATTGTTTACCATTACTTGAGGCTGTTTTATAAGCCAGATATTATTCCAGTCCCCACATGCCTGGAAGGGAGGCATTCTTTCCCTATGTTATAGTTGCCTTTTCAGAGCATCTGAATTGAATGGTGATGAGGGAGGGGAGGTATGTTAATGACTCAGTGTCAACTTGCCAAGAATGAATAGGATTATTAACATTTCAAAAAAGGAAAAATATAATGAGTGGTTTACACAATGGAATGGTGCTCTTGGTCCTTGCTCTATATCAGTAATTGCAGTTTGGATAAAGAGAGAAAGTTCAATTATTTTGCCTTTGCTTGGTTTTAAACCTAAAAGAGCGTCTTAGTGAATGCATGTGCTTTACATAGAATAGTGTTCTTGAATGTTTCAGAATTGATTCTATGAGGAAAAAAAATGCAATTAAGTAGATGATTGGTCCTTGGTGATATCTCTGTACTTTTCAATTAGATTTTAGCTATAGTCACAAAGATAATCCTCTGAAAATGCTATTTTTAGTCACAAGATCTTTGGTGCTTCACTTTCAGTTTTGCATTAAGTGGAAGCTTGCTCCATTTTTTTTTTTTCCTCAAAATAAATCTAAGAACCAAGATGATTCATCTTACTTTTTTCCTTATGTGAGTCATCCTGTAGTGCGTAAGCATCCTTTACCAGATGACACAGCCTCTGTTTCAGGCTGCTGGACTCCAAACCTAATTACTATCTGTTGCTGTGCTATTCAAGAAAAGATCTTGAAGGTTCTGCCCCTGTGACATTAGGCTGCCATTTGCTAATTCTAAAACAAATAAGCTTCTTAAATTTATAACATAAAGGGATGAATCTGCTTTACCAGTTTCTGATTGGTTTAAGTTCATCAGATAATTAGTTATTTACTTCTAATCCACAAGTTTATTTTCCTTTGTGAAATCTTCCACATGTTTTGAGGTTAAAATGTCTGTGTTATAGATTAAGTACCACATTTAATATCATATATTGCATTTACATCCCAGAACAATCTGATTCTTCTCTTTTCAATTTTCTTGGAAAATTGGAAATTGTTAAAAGTGAAATGGAAGATATAAAGATCAATAGGCTTCAGTGAGTTGAAATGGACTGGTATTGGCCATTTTGAATTAGACCATCATATAGTTACTATGTCAGGAGCAACAAATTGAAGATAACTGGTGTCATATTTGCCTCAAAAAGAGCATCTCAAGATTTATGTTGAACTACAGTGCTTTCTGTAATAGGATAATATTCACAGGTCTACAAGGAAAACCAATGAATACCAGTATTATTCAGTTTTATACACTAGCCACTGAAGCCAGTGATAACAAAATTAAATTCTACCAATTTCTTCAGTCTGAAATTGATTATAAGCATGCAATCAAGATGCATTAATAATGACTGATAATTGGAATGTGAGAATTGGAAACAACGAGGAAGGATTCCTATTTAAAAAAGGTGACTTTGGTGATAGACATGATGCTGGAGATCATATTGAATTCTTCAAGACCAATGACTTACTCATTTCAAATACCTTTGTTCAATAATTTAAAAGGCAACTGTACATGTGGACTTTATCAGAAGAAACCACAGGAATCAAATTGACTCTGTAGTAAGAGATGATAAAAAAAAGCTCAATATCATCAGCCAAAGCAAGACCAGGGACAGACTGTGGAATAGACAAGCAATTGCTCATATGTTAGTTCAGGCTGAAGCTGTAGAAAATTAAAGCAAGTGCAAAGCAGCAAAAATATGATGGTGAATATATATCACCTGAATTTAAAGATAATCTCAAGAACAGATTTGATGCATTAGACACTAATCACAAAGGATCAGAAGAGTTGTGGGATGACATTAAGAACATCCTAGATGAAGAAAGCAAAATATCATTAAAAAGACAGGAAAGAAAGAAAAGACCAAAATGGGTGTCAGAAGAGACTCTGAAAGTCGCTGTTAATCATAGAGAAGCTATGGATTAACATAAAAGTGGATGGAAGAAATGAGAAAGCAAAGAGCTGAAGAGAAAATTTCAAAGATAACAAAGATAAAGTCAGTAGCAAGGTCAGCGATTCAAGCTCACCAGCCACTCCTTGGAAACCCTATACAAGGTTGTTTTGGGTTGGAACCGATTTGATGGCACTTAACATCAACAACAACATGGGTAAAATATTGAATGATACAGGAAACATCAAAAGAAAATAGAAGGAAAAAACAGTTACTGTACCAAAAAAGAATTTATCCATGTTTAACCATTTCAACAGGTAGCATATGATCAAGAAGCAAAGCTACTGGGAAGAAGTTCAAGCTGTCCTAAAGGCATTGATGAAAAAACAAAACTCCAGGAATTAGTGGAATATAACTTAAAGTGTTTCACCAAACTAATGCAGCACCAGAGGTGCTCATTCATTTATGCCAACGAACTTGGAAGACAGCTGCCATATTTGTACCCATTCCAAAGGTAGATGAACCAATGGAATATGAAAATTATTGAAAATTTTCATTAATACCACATGCAAGTAAAATTTTGCTGTAGACAATTAAAAACCAGTTACAGCAGTATATCAACACAGAACTGCCAGAAATAAAAGCCATATACAGAAGAGGATAAGAGATGTCATTGCTGATGTGGCATCAGATTTGAAGGAAGTCTCATTAACAACCTGTGATATGCAGATGACACAGCCTTAGTTACTGGAAGTGAAAAGAACTTAAAATAATTACTAAGGAAGATTAAAGACCATAGCCTTCAGTATGGCTTGTACCTCAATGTATAGAAAAGAAAAATCTGCACAGCTGAACCAATGATTAACATCATGATAAATGGAGAAAAGATTGAAATGTTAAAGACTTCATTTTGCATGGATCCACAATGAACACTCATAGAAGCAGCAGTCAAGAAATCAGATGACATATTGCATTAGGCACATCTGCTGTTAATCAGATGTAAATGCTGTTTAAAATGTTAAAGAGCAGACTTATGGAAAGAGAGGGACTGGGTAAGCTGGTGGCCAGGAAGCAGGCTTGCAGAATGTGCCCTTTGGTTGTTTAAATTATTATATATTCTTGAGTATTTCTGTGTACATCCCTCCAAAAAAATAAAACAAAACAGAGGGAATGGAAGCAAATACTGTTGAATGATGATGCACGGGGGAGATTGAAATCATTGCAATGAAATGATGGTGTAAAGCTGATGTTCTCCCATGTAAACTATCACTCAGTTCACAATAAAAACTTAAAAAACAAAAAAGAGAGAGAACCACAAGCCCTTCCCAGAGCAGGAAATCTTGATTGTCTAATTGGAAATAGCAGTTGTTCTCATCTCAGTAAGTTTCTGTGTTTGTAAACCATCTTTTGTTGTAATAAGTAAATGTTTGTAAAAAAAAAAAAAAAAGTTAAAGAGCAAATAAATCATTTTGAAAACTAAGGTGCACCTGACCAAGTCGCAGTATTTTCATTTGCCTCACATACGTGTGAAATTTGAACAATGAATAAGTAAGAACATGAAGATATTTTGCATTTGAATTGTGATGTTGGAGATGAATACTGAAAGCACCATGGACTGCCAGAAGAACAAATAAATCTGTCTTGGAAGAAGTGCAGCCAGAATGTTCCTTAGAGGTAAGGATGGTAAATCTTTGTCTCTCATTCGTTGGATATGCTGTCAACAGGGTCCTATACCTAAGAAGGACATCATGCTTGGTAAAGTGGGTGGTCAATGAAAAAGTGGAAGACAAGATGGATTGACATAGTAGCAGCAACACTGGCCTCAAATATAAAAACAATTGTGAAACGTTCCATAGACTCCTGTTGACCTTGAGATGAGTGAGAGAAAAGGAAGGGCTGATTAGTCTGAAGTTTGGGAAGGCTTGGGAACACGTGAGCCCACGGACATTGACCTAGCCACAGTGGGCTAGAGCTGAGAATGAAGCATCCAGCTGATAGGAAGTGGGGGGAGACACATAAGAATGCACAAACTTGCAGATAGTACCCATTTGATCTGACTTTGATGGTTTGATGACCAGAGCTTGACTAGAGAAAGATAAAGAAATTTGATAAAGGAAACAAATGTAAATTGCTACAATTTGATGAGCTTAACCTGTATTTATGGATGTAGTAGTTCAAAATACCAACTGAGAGGGCAGGAGTATTTACATCAAGGATCAAGCTAGGAGGCTGGTGTGCAGAATGTGCCCTTTGGTTGTTTAAATTATTATATATTCCTGAGTATTTTTATGTACATTAAGAAAACAAACAAACAAACAAACAGGGAATAAATAGAAGCAAATACTGTTAAATGATGATGTGTGGAGGGGGTTTAATCTTTGCAATGAAACAAAACACAATAGGATGAGTGTAAACATGATGTTCTCCCATGTAAACTATCACTCAATTTACAAGAAAAGGTTTTAAAAAAACAAAAACAAAAACAAAACTATTGTGGAATGGTACATAACCAGGTAATGTTTTGTTCTGTTATGCATAGGGTTGCTATGAGTCAGACCAACTAGATGACACTTAGCAACTAATACAACAAAATATCATTCTCTCTTATTTTTTTTTTTAATGGTAAAGAACTTCTTGTTTTCCTTTAACCATAAACAAAGAATTCTCCACTTCTTTTTACAATGGGTAGAATATTGAAGAGAATTTTTGTTTCTTTTTTTCATCTCTTATTTACTCCAAGTTTCTTTTTAAAAAGCTAATCTAACTAATGAGAACTTAATATCCATTCAAAAGTAAGTAATTTTACTATGTGTCAAAGTAATACACTGACTGCCTTATGTATTATTAAAATCCAATATGTATATTCTCACTCAATATGGTCAATGTATCTTCTGGAAGCAAGCCAGGACACCCAGTATGTTCTCTTGCACACCTTCTTATGATGGCTTGCTGAGAAAGGCTGCAATTCTACATTTGGTTGAGTTGAAAATACTTAGAGACTACTTTGAAAATTCAGCTCTTCCCTTAGAGAGATGACAAAGAATAGATTTGTGAGTACATAGTAGGAGGTCTGATGTGTTAGCCTCAAATCCCAGGCATGCTCTCCACTTCAGAGTTTTCCGAGAACTCTGTAGTTTGGAGGTTTAATTAGCTACTATTTACATAATTCGTATATTGGTCTTTAGTTGACACAAGCATCTGCATCTCTGTAAAATATACAAGAGGAGGATAAGTGGTAAGTGAGAAGACAGAAATAATTGACTTTGTAATTTTTCTATTTATAAAATAAGCTAATTAGCTTGTCAAAATCAATTTTTTTATTATAGAAGTATTGCCCCATTATAACATTCTGTGGCACTGTAGGATAAGCACTGGACTGGTAACAGCAAGGTGGCAGTTCCAACCCACCAGCACTCTCAGAAACTCTATAAAGTGTCACTATGAGTTGGGATTGACTTGTTGACAGTGGGTTTGAGTTTGGCATAGAATTCACCAGGAACCCTAGTAGCATAGCAGGTTAAACATTGGACTTCTAACCACAAGGTCAATGGTTCAAACCCATCAGTAGTTATAAAGGAGAAAGATGAGGCTGCTCTCATAAAGATTTACTCTCTCAGAGACCCTAAGGAGCAGTCTACTCTGTCCAGTAGGGTGGCTGTGGCTCAAAATCAACTGATGGCAGTGGAGTTTAGAGCATTTACCAACCACTACTACAAAAGGAGCTCTGGTAGCGTAGTGGTTACCAATCGGGCTGCGAACCGCAAAGTCAGCAGTTAGAAACTACCAGCTGTTCCGTGGGAGAAAGATGAGGCTTTCTGCTCCTGTAAAGATTTACAGCCTTGGAAACCCTGTACAGGTTCACTATGAGTCGGAACCAACTCCATGGCACATAACAACAACATTTTCTTTAAAGCATATTATTGTGATTTGGGTAAAAGAGTACAGAGCATATCAGTTTTCCCTTTAATAATTCATGCATGTTTTGTTTCATGATAGTGATTGCAATTACTACAATGGAACAACACAACTCCCGCCCCCTCCTGCCCCCCCACCCCTGCTTTTGTATTTCTCCATTCTATTCATTCTGCTTATCTCTTCCTGTCTTCTGTGCTTTATCATTGGGTAAATGCTACCCTTACAATCTCAAATTGTTGATTATTCTAAGGAATGTGTACTTCCCTGCTATGGTTGCTCACCGTGTCTATTGTGCAGCTAAAAGTTGAACCATGGGAATGAGTTCATTTCCAGGCATGAAGTATATCTAAGATCTGTAATTTCAGGGGATCCATCACTCCCTATCAGACTAGTCTTCTTTATGATTTTTGAGATTTTTTCCCATAATTTTCTCTCACTCTTTCCAGGACCATCAAATGGGATCCCTTTGGGAAGGGTAAGGAGTGGTAGCTGCTCTCAGGGTAATGGAGGCGGAGCTTCATGTGATCCTTTTCAGCCTTTGGGTTCATTGTTTCCAGGCATCTTTGATTTTCTTCACTCTTCTTTGCTTCAGATGGGGAAAGACCAGTGCTACCCCTTAGATGGCCATTTACAAGTTTTTAAGATCTCAGTTGCTACTCACAAAGTAGGACGTAGAACATTTTTTTGTGACTATATTGTGACAATTAACCTTGGTGGCCTCCAAGACTATGGTCCTGAGCCTCAAGGCCCAACAACTCATTCCCTCAAGGTATTTGCTTATAGCTAAGATGTTTTCATAACTTTGCCCCATGTGAACGCTGCTATATTGATAGATATATTTATAGCATATGTAAATACATATGTAGAAATAGTCTATCTACATCCATGGATCTTATCGCACTCACCATACCACACTTTCAGCTTGCATGTCTATCTACGTATCCACTTATAGATTAGTGTTAATACTGTTATTTCAGGATTATGTATGGAATAGTATTTACCTCTGTTACCTTTAACTTTTGTGCTTTCTTTGTCTTGGTCATTTTCTTCTTATCTCCCCCTTATTGTATGTTGCCTTTCCCTTTACCCTCTAATTAGTGATTTACCCTCACTTCCCCTTTCACCTCTAGAAATAGTAAGAGGATGCTTCTTTTTGTGTGAAAAACATTCCTTAACTTTTTATTAATAGCAGTCTCCTACAATATTTGCTCCTTAAAAATTCACTAATTTCATTTGGCATGACCTTCTTGTTGTTGATAAGTACCATCAGGTCAGTTCCGACTCATAGAGACTTTGTATAGGGTTTCCAAGGAGTGGCTGGTGAACTTGAACTGCCAACCTTGTGGTTCAAATGAACTTGCAGCCCCATGCATTAACCCACAGTGCCACTTAGGCACATCAAAAGATTTCACCAAAAGAGTAAAAGAGAACCCAGAGACTGGGAACAAAATTTTTAGCAATGACTTATTGGACAATGGACTAATCTCTAAAATGTTGACAATGTCAACATCTCAGCAACAAGAAATAAAAGTAATCCTATTTTAAAATGGGCAAGGGACATAGGCAGACAGTTCATCAAAGGAGACATTCAAGTGGTCAACAAACACATGAAGAAATGACTGAGATCATTGCCATTAATGTTGTAGTTCAGTGCCATGGAGTCTGTTCTGCCTCGATGTAATTTGAGAAAATCTTTACAGAAGCAGAAAGCCTTATCTTCCCTGGAGTGGCTGGTGGGCTCCAGTTGAAAGCTTGTGGTCAGCAGTGCAGTGATGATCCTATAGCACCACCAATACTATAAATCAAAACTAAAACAAGCTATCATCTCAATCAGCTTTAATAGCAAAATTCAGGGAAACCGAAAATAACAAATACTGGTGAGGATATGGAGAGACTGGAAGAGAAATAACAATGGTGGGAAGGGAAAGATGATAGAAAGAATCCCCCTGCATAACGCAAGCACAAAAGGAAGGCCAAAAGCTGAGAATGGAACAGGCACAAAAAGAATAAAACTCTCTACCACCTTAGTCCTCATGCTAAGGGGTAGCACTGGTCTTTTACAACACTGTTGTTGCTGTTAAATGCCATTGAGTTAATTCCAACCCATATCGACCCTGTACAGGGTTTCCGCGGAGTGGCTGGTGAGTTTGAACCACCAACCTTGTGGTTCAACACGACCTTGAGCCACACCAGGATTCCAATTATACGATTTTGACAGCTGGTGGTATTCTGAAGAAGCCATAATGGTAACAAAATCCCAACTCAGTCCAAGTCCCGACTGAATTGACTAAACCTCACATTAATGGCTTGCAAAACAGGATTTCCTAATTTCAAACACAGGTACTATTTACCATATACGTTTTTGTTGTTGTATATGCTGTGGAGTCGGTTCCCACTCATAGCGACCCTGTACAGGGTTTCTGAAGCTGTAAATCTTTACGGGAGCTGGAAGCTTCATCTTTCTCCTGCAGAACAGCTGATAGTTTCGAACTGTTGACCCTGAGGCCCGACTCATAACAACTACGCTACCAGAGCTCCTTATTTATCACATATATTATACTCAAACTCTAATAAAAATGCGATCATCATTTTTGTTTAACAAAAAAATCACTTTCAGCAAAACTAAAACTAACAAAAATATTTCTACCCTTGAATTAACTCTCACTGCCATGGGTCTCCTACTAAGCACCTGGTAGAATTCACAATGAACCTGGGACCTTGACAACCATGTTCTCTGGTGCTCAGAGTCTCTGACAATGATAAATGATAAACGTTTGAGTAAATGAGCTGTGGCATTTGTACTGCAGGCAGCCTTGTTTGTCATGAACACAGCCTCTTGTCCCTCAAAAAGAGCAACAAGACAATGAGCTAAGATTCTATTTCCCAGCTCAGTTGATGTTTTTGAAAAGTCTTCAGAGACATCACATAAAACTGATACTAGATGATCAAGTCCAATGCAATGTTACGGTTGCCACATGAGCTCAAGGACTAACGTACATGGCTATGTTTCCAGGAGTTTTCTCCACTCCTAGAACTCACACACAAGAGGACTTAATTAGCATACCTGAGTTATGGATCAGGACCCTAATGACGCAATGGTTAGAGCATTCAGCTGCTAACACTAAAGGCAGCGTTTTGAACCCACAAGTCACTGTAACAAGAAGCCCTGGTATTGTAGTGGATTTTCTGTTGGACTGCCAAATAAGAAGGATGATTTGAATCCACCAGAAGCTCTTGGGGAGAAAGATGAGGCGTTTGCTTCCATTATTACAGCTTCAGACCCCCTATGAGTCTTAACAGTCACTCAAAGTCAGAATGGACTCCACAGCAAACACCACCAGCAAAACATCAGTTGCCCTGTAGGAGAAAGGTATGACAGTCTGCATCCCTAAAGATTTGTAATACTCTAAAGATTTGTTGCTTTAGGGTGGTTAGAATCAACTGACAACAGTGGTTGGGGCTATAGACTGCTTAATCACCATTATTTCACAGGCTAACCATTTCATAACTATTTTCATAGTTGTTGTTGTTAAGTGCCGTTGCAGTTCCGACCCATAGCAACCCTGTATAGGGTTTCTGAGGAGCGACTGGTGAGCTTGAACTGCTGACCTTGCTGTTCAAATCAACTTTGCGGTCAAATGCTTATTCTACAACTCCACACTAGGATCTGCACTGGTTTTTGTGAGAAGCTGCTATTCCACATTTAGTGCATGCTGCCATCTGGTGGGAGTTCATATAACTTCATGAAACAAAAGAAATGGGCCACCTCACATCAACCATTGGTCCAAAAACCTCTGGAGACTTATGAGTCCCACTTATTGTATCAAGGAGTACTGGAGTGGCACTGTGGGCTAATGAGTCAGACTGCAAAGTCATTTGAACTGCAATGTCGGTGGTTCAAGCTCACCAGTTGCTCCTTGGAAACCTTATACAGGATCGCTATAGGTGGAAATTGACTCGACAGCACTTAACAACAAGAACAACAACAGCAACAGTTGTATCAAAATCCATTATTACCAAGAATAATTCTTTTTATTTCATTTAAAATGCCTTCCATGACCGAAAGCAAATGTTTTCAACAACAACAAAAAATCCAAAACAGAAAATAATATGGTCTTCTAGCTGTTAAGTGCTATCCAGTCGAGTCAGTTTGACTCATAGCTACACTGTATAGGATTTCTGAAGAGCAGCTGATAGGTTTGAATTGCTGACCTTGTGGTTTTCAGTCCAGTGCTGATACTACAGAGTCACACCCAGAGTCTAATTTGGTCTGAAAAGGGTTAAATTAAAATTAACAGCATTTTACACAATTGCTCATTCATCAGAATGATACAGCTGGAATCTACAAAGAGGAATAAAAGCAGAAAATCAGAAGAATAGAAATGGATGACTCAGGGTATTTATTGCACATGCTTTTCAGTTTGTATCTTTCCATATCTTTTTTTTTTTTTTAAGGTGGCTCCTGGATATTTTTCTTTCCTTTTGTTAGTATTTGGCACCTGCAGCTTTTGGAGGAGACCACAAAAGGAAGTCTAGGAACTTGCTAATCACTGCAGTCAGAATGAACATTTACTGGCCTTATGCATTTCTCTACCAAAATTACACCCAAAGAAAGAATCAAAGCCAAATTGTATAGTTTATTTTAAAATTAAGTTTCATAATAGTGTAATAGATCAATTGCATGCTTTAAATATTACAGAATTTTAAATGAGACAAGAGACAAACGGAGACAAATTCAGTCCTTAATTAAAGACTTCATTTAAATTATTGTTGTTATGGTGTACCCGTGAGTCAGTTCTAACTCATATTGACACTGTGTAGGGTTTCCAAGGCTATAACTCTTCACAGGAGCAGAAAGCCTCATCTTCACTGAAATGATAATCCAGGGCCTACTAAACCAGTATTACAAATTTTGGACCAACTAAACAGTGGTGTCTGATGACTCTGTGTGAGATGATTCAATGAAAATCTAATCAAATACAATGAACTCATACTCCAAACAAACTCACTATGGATGTTACCACAACATTTTACTGCACAGGTCCAGAAGGCATATGAACCTACTCATGCCAGCGTAGATTCGTTAAGAATACTTGGTCAAAACAAAGTATCTTCAGGGACTGAAAAATGTCAGACTCTTCAGCTGTGGCTATACTAATTAAGTGATATAAACAGGAAAAAATAGCTAAATATTTTAGGGAAAAAAATTCTCTTAAAGACAAGTTAGCGCTTCAGGTCTGAATTTCCAATTTTGTTCGCCAAAGCTCAGTCCTTCCGGTTTTTCTACTATGTATCCTGAGTCCTTGGTGGCATGGTGGTTTGACCCACCAGCTCATCCAAGCAAGGAAAGATGTGGGAGTCAGCTTCCATAAAGATTACAGTCTTGGAAATGTTAAGGATTGGTTCTACTCTGTTCCTCTTTTTCTCTGACCCTCTGATTTACCAAACATGATATCCTTCTCCAGTGACTGGTCCCTCCTGATGATATGTCTGAAGTATGAGAGACAAAGCCTGGCCATCTTGGCCTCCAAGGAGCACTCAGGCTGCACTTCTCCCAACACAGATGGGTTTGTTCTTTTGGTCACCCATGGTACTTTTAATATTCTCTTCCAACAATGTAACTCAAAAGCATCAATTCTTCTACAATCTTCCTTATTCACTGTCCAACTTTCACATGCATATGAGTTATTGAAAATACCATGGCTTGGGTCAGGTGCACCTTAGTCCTCAAGCTGATATCTTTGCTCTTCAACACTTTAAAAAGGTCTTGTGCAGCATATTTGCCTAATGCAATATGTTGTTTGATTTCTTGACTGCTGCTTCCATGAGTATTGATGATGATTGATCCAAGAAGAATGAAGTCCTTGACAACTTCAGTCTTTTCCCCATTTATAACAATGTTGTTTATTGGTCCATTGGTGAGGATTTTCATTACATTGAGATGCAATCCATACTGAAGGCTGTGGTCTTTGATCTTCTTCAGTAAATATTTTAAGTCCTCTTCACTTTCAGTAAGCAAGGTTGTATCATCTGCATGTTGTAGGTTGTTGATGAGTCTTCCTCCAATCCTGATACCATGTTTTCCTGTATAAAACCCATCTTCTCAGATTATTGTTCAACATACAGGTTGAATAAGTATGGTGAAAAAATACAACACTGTCGCATAGAGTTTTTAAATCATTCAGTATTCTGTGTTCTGTTGGAACAACTGCCTCTTGGTCCGTGTACAGATTCCTCATGAGCACAATTAAGTGTTCACAAATGCTCACACTTCACAATGTTGTCCATAGCTTATCACCATTCACACTTTCGAAAGCCTTTGCATAGTCAATAAAGCACAGGTAAACATCTTTCTGGTATTCTCTGCTTTCAGCCAAGATCCATCGGACTTCAGCAATGATATCCCTCATTCTAGTTCACTTTTGAATCCAGCTTGAACCTCTGGAAGTTCTCTGTCAATGTACGCTTGCAGCTGTTTCTGTATTCCCTTTAGTAAAACTTTACTTGCATGGGATACCAAAGATAATTGTCCAATGATTTCTGCATTCCATTGAGTTGCCTCTCTTTGGAATAGTCACAAATATGGATCTTTTCTAATCAGTTGGTCAGATAGTTGTCTTCCAAATTTCTTGTCATAGATGAGTTAGTGCCTCCAGTGCACTAATCTTTCTTGAAAGATTTCAATTTATATTCCATCAATTCCCAGTACCTTGTTCTTTGCCAATTCCTTCAATGCAGCTTGAACTTCTTCCTTCAGTATCATTGGCTCCTGATCATATGCTACCTCTTGAAATGGTTGAGCATCGACAGTTTCCTTTTGGCACAGTGACTGTGTTATATTCCTTCTATCTTTTTTTGATGCTTTCTGCATCATTCAGTAATTTACCCAGGGAATCTTTCAATAACCGAAACTGAAACTTGAATTTTTATTTCAGTTCCCCTAGCTTGAGAAATGCTGAGCATGTTCTTGCCTTTTGATTTTCTAACTCCAGGTCTTTGTACATTTTGTTATAAAATTTGACTTTGCCTTCTAAAGCTGACCTTTGAAATTTTCTGTTTAGCTCTTGTACCCCCTCATTTCTTCCATTTGCTTTAGCATCTCTACACTAAAGAGCAAGTTACAGAGTCTCTTCTGACACCCATTTTGATCTTTTCCTTCTTTTTTGTCTTCTTAATGACTTTTTGCTATCTTCCTGTATGATGTTCTTGATGTTATCCCACAACTCTTCTGGTCTTTGGTCTTTAGTGTCTAATGTATCAAGTCTGTTCTTCAGATCTGTAAATTCAGGTAGGATATATTCAAGGTCATATTTTGATCTTGTGGATTTGTTTTCATTTTCTTCCTCTTCAGTCTGAATTTGCATATGAGCATTTGATGGTCTCCGTCACAATCTGCCCCTGGCCTTGTTTTGACTGATGATATGGAGTTTTACCACTGTCTCATTCCACACATGTAGTCAGTTTGATTTCTGCGTATTACATCTGGTGAGGTCCATGTGTATAGTCATCTTTTATGTTGTTTAAAATAGGTATTTGAAATGAACAAATCATTGGTTTTGCAGAACTCCATCATATGATATACAGCATCATTTCTATCACCAATGCCATATATTCCAACTACTGATCCTTCATCTTTGTTTCCAATCACCAGTAATGATCAATACATCTTGATTGCATGTTTGATCAATTTCAACTTGAAGAAGTTGGTAGAATTCTATTTCATTCTCACTGGCTTTAGTGGTTGGTGCATAAATTTGAATAATAGTGGTATTAACTGGTCTACCCTGTAGGCGCATGGATATTATCCTATCACAGACAATGTTGTACCTCGTGACTGATCTGGGTATGTTCTTTTTGACGATGAATGTGATACCATTTCTCTTTAATTTGTCATTTCTGGCATGGGAAACCATATGGTTATCAGGTTTAAAATGGTCAATATCAGTCCACATCAGTTCACTAATGCCTAAGATATTGATGTTTATGCATTCCACTGCATTTTTCACAATTTTGAATTTTCCAAGATTCATACTTTGTACATTCCTTGTTCCAATTATTAATGGATATTTATAGCTGTTTCTTTTCATTTTGAGTTGCGCCCCATCAGCAAATGTTGGTCCCAAGGGTTTTACTCCATTTGCATCATCACGGTCAACTCTACTTTGAGGAGGCAGCTCTTCCCTAGCCACATTTTGAGTGCTTTCCAATCTCAGGGGCTCATTTTCTACACTGTATCTGACAGTGTTTCTCTGCTATTCATAAGGTTTTCAGTGAAATATTCAGAAGTGGTTCATGTCTCCTTCCTAGTCTGTCTTCATTTGGAAGCTCATCTGAAACCTGTCCACCATGGGTGACCTTGCTGGTATTTAAAATACCTGTGGCATAGCTTCCAGAATCACAGCAACTCACGAGCCACCACAGTACGACAAACTGACAGATGAGTGATGGAAGCTGAGCATATTCTCATTTTAAAATGACTGTGTCAGTGGTTCTTAAAGTTTGCGGCACATTAGATTTACCTGAAGATCTGATGCCCATGCTGTATCCCAGACCAATCACATCAAAATCTCCCAGGGTAGGGCCAGGTCAAGAAAAGATATATATGATTCCTAATAACAAATGTCACAGACTATACTAAGTAAGTGATAGAAACAGGAAAAAATAGCTGAATATTTCAGCAAAACAATTTCTACTAAAGAAAAGTTAGTGCTTCAGGTCTGAATTTCCAATTTTGTTTTCCACAATTGTTACTAGTTTTTCTACTATGTATCTTGAGTCTTCTGTGAGTTGGAATTGATTCAACATCCTGCTTAGATGTTTCTGTCCTAAGGAGAAAAAGCCAAACAACTGGTTTAATCAACTCTGTCCTCACCCAGGTTCTTTGCCACATACACAACTCTCCCAAAGCAAAGCACAAAGTGTACACGGTGGAGCACTGTTGTGGGTAACTCCCATTACCCAAAACACCACCTGATTAGCAGCACAAGGTTTCTGTTGTTGTTAAGTGCTGTTGAGTAGGTTCTGCCTCATAGGCTCCTAGGCCAGAATAATAACAAAATTCATTAATAAAGGAAAACAAATTTGTATTTTATTCCATTTTCACAAAAAATACCAAAAATGAATCAAACTAAAATGCAACAAAGTATCTTGTTGGATCTAGCCCTGTGGTTCATTGACTCTTGCCTCGTCAGATGAAACAGAAGTGTCTTTTTTTCTCCTATTCAGTGAATTTATGGGAAAAATAGGATTAAACAGGAACACTGAATTCTATTTAGAAGTACATTAATTTGCTCATTTAGTTATGTATTTAATAAGTTGTTTTGCTATAAAAGAATAGTGGAAATCAGAAGTTTCTCATTTGCTATTGTTGTTTTGACTCATAGTGACACTGTATTAGGTTTCCAAGGTGTTGCTGGTGGGTTTAAAACACCAAATTTGCAGTTAGCAGTCCAGTGCATATCCTACAGCATCACACCATGACTCCATTGTTATTGTTGTTGTTGTTGTTGTGAAGTGCCATCGAGTCGGTTCCCACCCATAGCAACCCTGTATACGGTTTCCGAGGAGCAGCTGGTGAGCTTGAGCCGCCGACCTTGCAGTTCAAACGGCTTTGCAGTCTGGCGCATTAACCCACAGTGCCACACCAGGACTCCATTGTTATTAGGAATCATATAAACCTTTTTATGACCTGGCCCCACCTTGAGTGATTCTGATGTGATTAGCTCGGGGTGCAGTGTGGGTATCAGGTCTTCAGGTGAATCTAATGTGCAGCAAAGTTTAAGAACCACTGACACAGTTATTTTAAAATAAGACTATGCTCCTTTTATTTGGTAGTAGCTTTGTCTATAGTTGATCTTTGTCCTCATTACAGCATAGCACTTTAACTATTGCTTCCCATCTTTCTGGTACCATAATGTACATAGAAACTTATGGTATCTATGTTGCTCACTGCAGCAAATAGAACCAACCAGTTGCTGTGAAATTGATTCTGACTCAGAGCAAACATGTGGTGGTAGTGGTTGTGTGCCATCATGTTGGTTCTAACTCACAGTGACCCATTGTATAGGGTTTTCAAGGCTGCAAATTTTTACAGAAACAGAAAGCCTCTCTCCCATGGAGCCACTGGTAGACTGAAACTGTTGACCTCGTGGTTAGCAGCCCAGCTTGTAATATACTACACTACCAGGGCTCCTAGCTACCCTGTAGGGCAGAGCAAACTGCCCTGTTTTCCAAGATCCTGACATAGTGGCTGCAACAATGGGCTCAAATATACCAGCAACTTCGAGGATGGTGTGGGCCTGGCAGTGTTTTGTTCTGGTGTACATAGGCTCACTAAGGAGCTCTGGTAGTGTAGTGGTTACGAATCGGGCTGCTAACCACAAGGTCAGCGGTTTGAAACTACCAAATGTTCCGCGGGAGAAAGATGAGGCTTTCTGCTCCTGTAAAGATTTATAGCCTCAGAAATCCTGTACAGGATCGCTATGAGTTGGAACCGATTCCACGGCACATAACAACAACAACACATAGGATCACTAGGAGTTGGAGCCAACTCAATGGCATCTAATAACAATAACAATCTTTATGGCAGCTGCCATCTCATTCTCCCTTAACCAGGTTAGTGGGTTTGCACTTTCAATTAGCAGCCAAGTTCTTAACCACTGTGCCACCAAGTTTCCCTGGGACTAATTGCTGTTGTTTTTGTTAAATGCCCGCTCATAGTGTTAAATACCTGTATAGGGTTCCTGAGGAGTGGTTGATGGATTTGAATTGCCAACCTTGTGTTTAGCAATCCAGTGACTAAAATGTGGAGTCAACAAATAGCACGAAGAAATAAAAGAAACTAGTATAAACTAAAACTACTTATCCTGATTCTCCCTCTACCTTTTCTTAGAGACCTGGTTTAAAAGAGATGTTTCATAGACGAGAATGTGCTTGTGAAAACTTACAAGGTCTGAAGGGATTTTAGGGGGCAATCTGGCACAAAGTCACCCTTAGTTGGGAATTCATAGAAGAAATTAGCAAATTTTTGCTTACCTCCAAATTCATTAGCTATGAGCTCACACCAATATTACTCGGGGTTTTCTTACTCAAAGGTAGGCTAGACCAAGGATTGTCATTTCCTCTATCTTTATGCTCAAATATGAGAAAATTGTGGAGAATCTAATAATTATAAGCACCTGAACCTAATAATAATGGATTTAAAGTTATGAAATCAAAACAGACTCAGAAAAGAACAAAAGTCAATTTTTATTAAAATTGTATTTGTCTTATAGGGATAAAGGAAGACATATAACATATGGGATGGGAATATAAAATAAGATAGAGAAATCTTATTTTAATTACACTATATTAAAAGCTATGCATGTGGGATTATGACAGGACAAAAAATATTTAGCTTCAGTGACTGGAAAACAGGTAGGATAAAATGTAGCATTCTGAATATGAAATTAAATCATTCAAAGTGGGTTGAACTGAGGAAAATTGTTTATTTTTAAACTTTGGCAGGTAGAAATACTTTAAATATGTAATAAAAATTTTGGAAGGCTTAGTTTAGGAAGTGATTTCAAAATCAAATTTCTGAGTTGGAGGGTAATTTATGAGGACCTTTTCCTCTAAATATTTATGAAGTATCATCTGTGGGAAGTGCAGAATTTTTTATGTATGGTGGTGGTGGTGGTGTGCCGTTGAGTCAATTCCAACTCATAGAGACCTTATGTATGATTTCTGAGGCTGTAAACTTTTATGGGAGCTGAAAGCTCATACAGGACCATTGGTGGATTAGAACAACTGACCTCGCAGCCCTACTGTAGCCCACTACACTAACAGGACTCATTTTTCTTTCTATTTGTTGTTGTTAAGTACCATGGGACTCATAGTGACCCTGCACAGGGTTTCTGAGACTGTAAATCTTTACAGGAGCAGAAAGCTTCATTCTCTCGCGGAACAGCTACTAGTTTCGAACTGCTGACTTTTAGGTTAGCAGCCCGATTTGTAACCACTATGCTACCAGAGCTCCCCACATTACCAGAGCTTCTTTCTATACTGCAAGTTTAATTCACGACAAAGATGTTAATAGAAGAAGGAAAAGGAAAAGAAGGAGGAGTAGAGAAAGGTGTGGGAGAAAAAACTCCAGGGAAAGGAAATTTGTTGAGAATTAATTATTTGTCCAACCTGGAAGAATATTGCAAACAGGAATGCCTCTACACTCTGGATTAAGGATTAACTCTGTGAGGTTCAAATTCCTTATTTACAAAATGCATACGAGTTTCTATACATGGATTTATTATAGAATTTGCATAATATATAATAGACATCTTGGATAATGCTGTATAATTGACAAGCATCAATATAGTCCATACTGAAGATCCCTAGTACCTTTACATCAATGGCTCAACATACGAGGAATTTTGAGGATACCACAGAACCAGGAAATGATCCTTTCTATTATACATAAAGTAGAGTGAAAGGTAAGACAGCTTTGGAGGTTTCTCTCAGAAATTTGTACCAGATTTTTTTAATACTGTGAAACGAGTAAATAGATTAGCACCCTGTACATAGTAGGAGTCCTGGTGTGACACTGTGGGCTAATGCACTGGACTGCAAAGTCGGTTTGAACCGCAAAGTTGATGCTCACCAGTCGCTCCTAGGAAACCCTATACTGGGTTGTTATGGGTTGGAACCGACTGATGGCACTTAACAACAACATAGTAGGCATGGACTTGTTGAGTGAAGAAATGCACACTGTGGTGTAATGACATGTTCAGTATGTTTAATATGTCTCCTCTACATTAGTCTTTGTAACTTTCACTAAATGACTGTTCTCCTAGTGGGTCTATGTAAGAGAAGGTGGAAGAAGAGACTGATAGGATTACATCATTCAGCTGTGGATGTTTACAGAGTTCGGTGTAATTGTAAAAACTTGAAACTTTAGCAGGAGTATAAAATGAGCCATCTCAGAAGACAGAATGAGGGGTTTCACTACCACCAAGAAGAAGGAGCCCGGAGTGGAGTGGATTGGATCCTTTGGACCCTAAGATTCCTGTGCATTTAACCTTCTCCACCCAGGGACAGAAAACTGACACTGGAGAAGCAGAGCATGAGACAGTGGTGGTTGTTGTTACGTGCCGTGGAGTCGGTTCCAACTCATAGTGACTCTGTACAGTGTTTCTGAGGCTGTAAATCTTAATGGGAGCAGAAAGCCTCAACTTTCTCCCATGGAACAGCTGGTAGTTTCGAACTGCTGACCCTGAGGTTCACAGCCTGATTCATAACCACTATGCTACCAGAGCTCCTTCGCTACCAGAGTAAGCTTCCCAAAACAAAGGAGCAAGTAAACCTGAGTGACTTTGGAAAGGAGACTTGCTGGCAGAATGGGGTGCTTCCAGGCACTTAATTGGGTGAGGGGCAGGTTTGCTGACACATGGAGCTAGAGTCTTCAGGCTGAGACTTGTGGTGGAGTGGTGTGCCCCTGAGCATTTGTCAGCAGCCATTAAAGCTTTGTAACACTGCCTGGGCAGAGAGAAGTCTGCTTGTGGACACAGCTGAAGAGAGGTTGTCCTGACTAGAAGAATTATGCCCTGAACTAAATATTCCTGACTCCTCATTGTAGCCTGTTAACATCCCTAGTAAATCCTATAATTGTAACTATGGTGTCTGAGATCTGTGTGGTCACTGAAATGAGTTCTTGGTCCCAGATGAGTACAGTGTGCCATGGGAGGGATGGTTGGTGTCGGTTTTTATAGCAACTATTTGCACATTATATAAATTACAGTCAAATGTTGCTGTTGGATGCTGTTGAATCAGATTCAACTCTTGGTGACCCATGAACAAAACCCTGCTTCATCCTGCATCATCCTCACAATGGTCATATCTGCAGCCCCTGTGACAATCCATCTCCTTTCAGAGCCTTCTTTTGATCCACTGATCCGCTACTGAGCAAGATGTTCTTTTTCTAGGACTCTTCCTTCCTGATAACATGTTTAGTATGTGAGGTGAAGTCTCGCCATCCTCATTTCTAAGAAGTATTCTGGTTTATACTTATAAGATATGCTTGTTTGGTCTTCTGGTAGTCGATAGTATAGTCACTATACTTCACCAACACCATACTTCAAATGTATCAATTCTTTTCCATCTTCCTTAATAATTTTCTAGCTTTCACATGCATATGAGGGGATGAAAACACTGTGGTTTGGTCAGGAACACCCTAGTCCTCAAAATAATATCTTTGTTGTTTTTGTTTTGTTTTGTTTAAACACTTTAAAAAGGTCTTTTGCAGATTTACCCAATATATTATGCCATTTGATTTCTCCACTGCTGTTTCTATATGTGTTTATTGTCGGTCAAAATAAAACTAAATCCTTGGTAACGTTAATCTTTTCTCTAGGTATCATGGAGGTTTTTCAGTCTAGTTGTGATAGTTGAATATGTATTCAAGTAAAATGACAATTTTCTAACTTCCAGGCTATATTTCTTTGAATTTCCTAAACAAATATTGAAAGAAGCATTTTAAATATATAAGCTATGAATGTGGTAACTTACTAAAATGTGGTTGTTGATGTTGTTAGGTGCCATCGAGTTGGCACTGACTCATAGCTTCCCTATGCACAGCAGAACGAAACAATGTCCAATCCTGGGCCAACCTCACTACTGTTGCCACACTTGAGGCCATCCATGCTGCCACCTGGCCAATCCATCTTGTTGAGGTCTTCCTCTTTTACTCTGACCCCCCATCTTACCAAACATGGTATTTTTTTCCAGGGACTGTTCCCTCCTGACAATATGTCCAAAATTTGAGAGGTGAAGTTTGGCAATCTTGGCCTCCAAGGAGCCCTCTGGCTGCACTTCTTCCAAAACGAATCT
>NW_006408519.1:6660574-6661794 GCF_000296735.1 Chrysochloris asiatica
AGATACAGAGTCTCTGTATATTCCTTCCATCTTTTCTTGATGCTTTCTGCATCATTCAATAATTTGCCCAGAGAATCTTTCAATAATGAAAGTCGAGGCTTAAATTTTTTCTTCAGTTCCCCCTGCTTGAGACATGCTGAGTGTGTTGTGTTCTTCCTTTTTGGTTTTCTGATTCCAGATCTTTGCACATTTTGAGTAGCAGAGAAAATGTGGTTAGTTACTAATTTTTAACTGCCATCAAGTTGATGCCAACTCATGGTGACTCATAGTAATCCTATGTAGGCTTTCCAAGACTCGAAATATTCATGGGATCAGTCTTATCTTTCTAGGTTTGAACTGCAGACTTTTCTGCTAGCAGTCTTGCACCTAACCCACACCACCACCAGGGATCCTTTATTAGTCTAATAGCATTATTAAAAATAAACTTAGGTTAGCGCTGTTTACTTGTTCTCAAAGAACCATACAGATTCTGTGTACTTGAGTTTACAAATGACCCTTTATTTGGGGGCATGTGCCCGTTACATGTTTTCTGATCTTTAAGATCTAGAACCCATGATTCCTCAGCAAGTGTGAGAAATATTTCTATGAAATATTCACATCTGTGATGTTGTCACTTAACTGTGGGAAAGCAGTAATTTATCTGGTCCTGTGTATTTTAATTTAGATTAGAGTTTAATGAGAGCAAATTCTAACTCTTGTTTGTGTTTCTAGCAGAATTCATCTAATAAAGCGCATGCTTTAACATGGTATCTTATTGTAGCTCTCTGACACTCTAAACAGATAGAATACCTGAGGAACTACACCAAACAATTAATGTTACATAGCACTTTTCTGTATCAACTCTTCTCAACCCATTACTTCATTCCATAATCACTTCATCCTTCTGTCCTGTTTTTCCTGACATTTGCACCGTCTTAATTCAATTATCTGGCTACATAAAAAGGAAGCACTCTCATAATAAAGGAGTAGTTGCCCATTTTTTTTTTTATTGTGAATTGAGTGCTAGTTTACGTTGGAGAACATTGGTTTTATACTCGTTGTTTCATTGCAATGATTACAACCTCCTCTGTACATCATCATTCAACAGTATTTGCTTCTGTTCCCTTTTTTTAGGGGGATGTGCACAAAAATGCTCAGGAATATATAATCACTTAAACAACCAAAGGGTACATTCTGCAAGCCTACCTATTGGCTGCCAGCACACAGCCTTTCTCTTTCCA
>NW_006408519.1:6663269-6670704 GCF_000296735.1 Chrysochloris asiatica
GAGAAAAGATTGAAGTTGTCAAAGACTTTATTTTGCTTGGATGAACTATCGACACTCATGGAAGCAGCAGTCATGAAATCAAACAACATATTTCATTGGGCATATCTGCTGCACAAGACCTTTTTAAAGGGTTGAAGAGCAAAGATGTCAGTTTGAGGACAAAGGTGTACCTGACCCAAAACATGGTAGTTTCAATAACCTCATATGCATATGAAAGTTGGATAGTGAATAAGGAAGATGGTAGAAGAATTGATGCATTTGAGTTCTGGTGTTGAAGGAGAATATTAAAAGTACCATAGACTACCAAAAGAACAAACCAATCTGTATTAGAAGAAGCAGAGCAAGAGTGCTTCTTGTAAGCCAGGATGGCCAGACTTCATCTCTCATACTTTGGACATATTATCAGAGGGGACCAGTCCCTGGGGAAGTACATCATGCTTGGTAAAACAGAGGGTCAGAGAGAAAGAGGAAGACCTACAAAGAGATGGACTGGCACAGTGGCAGCAGCAGTGGATTAATATGCAGCAATTACTGTGAGGTTGGCCCAGGACTGGGCAGGGTTTCCTTTTGTTGTGCATCATGTCACTATGAGTAGGTACCAACTTGATGGCACCTAACAACAACAAAAGACGCGTAAATGTAAAACAAACAAAACCATGAAAAATACTACAAAACAAAAGCAAGGGAAAATAATGAACAGGTATCTCTAGAATTTGAAGGGGAAAGATTTTTACTAGCAAATTTTATTGATAAGCTAACTTCTAATTCATATATGAAGATAAGGAACAAGAGGATCCTTTTGTATACAAGAATATATAATGTATGCTTGTAGATATAATGTATCCAAATGAAACATGAACAAAATTAATACCCATTGGACAGTATTGGCAGACTGTCCTGTGGTTATAACAAACTGGTTCAGTCACTAATTAATCAAAGAAATCAGTAAGCACCACTTTTATTCTTGTCACAAAGTGAACAGCTATGGGTATTATTTCATAAATTATTTGAATGTTTTATAGAAGCAGGCATTTTGTTAGGAATTATATTCTTCCTTATTATGTAATTATGAACATAATTGTACCTAAAGATTACAAATCCTGTTATATTTTTATACTCAGCTTGTCTTCTCATTTTCTGAAATGGCAATTTCAGATCTTGTCTACTTCTTTGGAACCTCTTGGTCGAATTTTGTCTGGACAAATGATCTTGCTTTCTACTTCATAGAGAAATACAGGAGCCATTGGTGTGCATTCAAAATTTGCTGCCGAATGAATCTGCATCTGGACCAACCCACCTGCCATCTATTTATCAAGGTTGTCTTCCCTTTATATCTAAGGTAAGTCATTCTTGCCATCATAGGAATATGCCTGTCTGGCTAATCTTTGCTTCTTCTACTTTTCTCCTTCATCTATTCCTGAACTGCACTAGTCTTACTTTTCTTTGATGTCTGCAAACATGCCAAGTTGTTTCTTGCCTTGGAGACTTTATAATCTTCTTCTTTTTTCAGAAACATACTTCTTTATGCATAAATGAGGTCAGCATAAATATCAGCAATTCAGAGAGGCCTTCAATAGCAACTGTTTCAAAATAGCCCTCCCGTCCTCCACTCTTTTTGTCATAGTCTGTGTTTGCTTAATTTTTCAGTGTAAATTCTTGGCTCTCTTTTAGAAGGTAGAAACAAACTGTTTTGGTCGCCATGGTACATGCAATATATGCTGAGTAAACAGATCAAGAAGCCTTGGTAGCACTATCAACTAGGCATTGCACTTCTAAATGTAAGGTCAGTGGTTCAAACCTACCAGTTGCTTCTTGGGAGAAAGATGAATTTATTTATTCCTATAAAGAACTCTGAGTCAGAATCGACTCAATGGTAGTGAGTTTTATTTGTTGATTGGTTTTTACTATTGATTATACCATAGTTCTGTAGTATCTGCCATATCACTTTCTTTACTAAACCTTTCCATTCGTTCTCAATCTATCCCTTATTATAATAATCATCAACATCATCCCTCAATCAATCATTTACTCTCTCTTCCATATCATAGATAAAATACTTGAAGCTATCATCTATACTCCCTGTTTCAATTTTATTATTGTCCATTATGTCTTAAATATATACCAATATAACTTCTGAAAATCTGTCTTGGAAGAATAACTAGAATATTTCTTAAAAGTGAGAATGGAGAGAGTTTGTCTAGCATACTTGGGACATGTTTATCAGGAGGAGCCAGTCCTGGAGAAGAACATCATGCTTTGCAAAGTAGAGGGTCAGTGAAAAAGAGGAAGACCCAATGAGATGGATTGGCACAATGGCAGTAACAATGGGCACAAGCATAACAATAATTGTGAGGTTGGCATAGGACTGGGTAGTGTTTCATTCTGTTGTGCATAGGGTCATTGTGGGTCAAAACTGACTTGATGGCACCTATCAGCAATAACAATCTGACTCTGTTTCACTTTTCAGTTGAAATGGCACATTGCTAAGGTCAGCGCTGACTTTTCTTGGCCAAATCTAGGGGCATACTGAATAGCTTTCTGTTATTGTTTCAACAAAGTTCCATATTATTTTTTTCTCTCTCTCCTTCAAACTCTGTTTTGTTCATATCTGTCTGGATATACTGCTTAGTAGGATGCATTCACATTCCAGAATGTGAGCAGTACACGGCAGAAGAAAATTCCCATTGATGATCAGCTCAAAAGAGAAAATTACAAAGCAGATGACAAATCCTGTGTCACGTGACATTCACAAATGAGAGTCAATAGTTAATATGTTGACCTGAAATTACATTTTTGTATCTATAAGAAAATTGGTGGTGATGGTTGTGAGCCATCAAGTTGGTTTTAACACATAGTAACCCTGTATATGGTTTTTGAGGCAGTAAATCTTTATGGGAGCAGTAAACCTCATCTTTCTCCCACAGAGAAGCTGGTAGATTTGAACTGCTGACCTTGTGGTTAGCAGCACCACTCATAATCCACCACACTATCAGGGTTCCATATCAGAAAATCAACTTGATGGAATGCCCTAAAACTCCTTCAAACAGACATGCACTTTGATGGAGCAATTCCAGTTCTAGAATTCAGTACAAGAGAAATTTATTAGTAATTTTTGCTTAAGGATGGTAATTGCAATATCATATAGAATCCAGTGTTATCAGAAATTTCTAAACTGTCAACAACAGGTGATTAGCAAAATAAAGTATAATCAAACTATATAAGATGCTGTTGGCAGCCATTAAAAATGAGAAGAATATATAAAAACATGACAGATGTTTATTATATAACATCATGAGGAAAACTCAAGTTACTAAGTGGAACTTGAATATAACTGAAATTTATATATAGACCCAGACATAGACTGAGACCAAGTGGTTGATTTAGGTGATGGGAGCACAAGAAAATTTCTTCTTTCTATTTTTCTGTATTTTCTTAATGTTTTTCCAAGAAGTGAAATTCATAATGGGGAGAGAGCCAGTACATTTTATTAAAGGGATGATAGTATATAACTATTGAGAGGAACACACCAATGTGCTGCTTACAGATATTGTGGACTGCTGTAGAAAGCAGCTCTCTGTAATGTCTATGTTAAATGTTATCCAGTTGGTTCAAACTCAGAGTGACCCTGTATAGTTTCCAAGGAGCGACAGATGAGTTCTATCCACCGACCTTGTGGTTCAAACCGACCTTGTGGCCTAGTGCTTATCCTACAGTGCCATGCCAAGACTCCATAGTGTCTATGTTGTTGTTGTTGTTAAGTGCTGTGGAGTCTGTTTTGACCCATAGCAACCTAGTATAGGGTTTCCAAGGAACGACTGTTGAGTTTGAACCGCCAACTTTGCAGTTCAAACCGACCTTGCAGTCAAGTGCTTATCCTACAGCACCACTCCAGGACTACCATGTCTATAATGCATAAAAGAATATCTGCTGTACAGAGTCAGTGCCACTTTTGGGGCTTCTATTTTTTCTGCGAATTTTTATGATGCTTTAAGATGATGTACCAGACTTTATTTTCTAAAAGTCCCAATAGCAAGTTTTTAAAAGATGAGTTTGTACAAATCATGTTTACATATTAAAAGACTGAAATAGAATCAAAATATATTAAACCAGGCAAGATGAGAAAAAAGAATTCAAAGATTCTTGCTCTACTTTTTCAAAAGGGCACTGTGTTCTCTCATACTTGTCTCCATTAAAAAGACCAATGCATTTAGTTTCTCAATGCCTTTTTGAATTTGGTATAAAATAAAGAGGTTTGAGGTGCCTTATGAGAATACTGTCAAGGCAAGAAAGGTTCTATTATACGCAAGTCATACCAATTTTAAGCCCATTCCATAAGATAAGGCCAAGGAAATTTTAATCCAAACTCCACGCTCATTTCTTTGGCTTTCATTGTCCATGGACTGAATATTCATTCTAGCTGATAAAATCTTCCCAGTAATGTTATGAGGAATGTGTGTCAAAAGTTAAGTGAATATAAAATGTGGTGGTTCAGATTGAGTCAACTTTCCTTTAAAATTATGTCCTGTTATTTAAATTTCTTCTCTGGGTTAAGGAAAATTACAATTTCAATATGTAAATCTCTTAAAATTCCCCCATCATTTATTCTAGCTAGACAAAATCTCCTTAAGGGAAAGGAAGTACATTTAACCTTCAGTATATTTTTTTACTCCTTTTCTCTTTTTCTTTTTTTCATCTTTTTTGCCATCTTTTATGCATTAGCTCCTTATTTGTCTTATTATAGATAACCATTTTGTTCTTTAACATTCTTGATAGATGATTCTTTTAGGATCCAGTTTTATCTTATCATTTTTCATGCATGAAAAGACAGTTTATTGTCCCAGAATTCACATCCACACACTTAGTCTCTACATGGGTCCATACTACATACCCAATTCCACCTCAAATACTTTCTGGTTCTCTAAATGGTGATGGTGGTGGTGGTGGTTTGCCGTGGAGTCAGTTTCAACTCATAGAGACCCTGTACAGCATTTCTGAGACTGCAAATCCTTATGGGAGCAGAAAGACTCACCTTTCTCCCACAGAACCATTGGTAGTGAACTTAAGGTTAGCTGCCTGACTCATAACCACTATGCTACCAGAGCTCCTTCTAAACAGAGTTAATTGTATTCTTTTTTTTACTGCATGGTAATTTATACTTCCCTTTTTGTAATTCCTTTTACATTTATCTCTACCTTTTCAATCTCTCTTCAATATCCTTTTCAATCTCTCCTTCTTTCCTCCTATACATAACCAAATTGAAGTCATATCTATTTCAAATATTTTTAATCCTTGTCTATTCCTCACTTTTTTAGCACTTAATCATTTTGAATAGTTTGCTGATTATCTATCCTACAATTACAAGGAGACTTCAAAAAGTTTGTGGGGGAAATTCATCATCTTTTATTTTTCTTTTTCCACAAACTTTTTGAAGTCTCTGCTATGTAAATGCTGATGTTCACAAAAAATTGTAAACTTTTAAGGATAGAGATTGTATCCTTAAGCTTGTATATGGCACTTAACTTTTAGGATAAAGTGGAGCAGCAATGAATTGGTTGTATTAAACTTTAGAGTTAATTATCTTTTCACTGCATCTTCCAGAATATGATAACTAGGTTTAGAACTGTTTTCCAAAGATAGGAACTGGCCAGTTATTCACAAGTGTGTGTGTGCAGGGAGGAACAGGGAGGTGGGAAGATACTTGAGCTTTTTCTCTTCTTAAACAAGTAGCAATGGACACCTCTCCCTTTAACATGAACTGTGCATACATTGGAAAATACAATTCAATGTGCAGAGTCTTATGGAACTTACAATCAAAATAAAATAAAAATTCTTATGTAAGTTTAACACATGTAATTTATAGATTGGGATAAGTGCTTTGGCATAATCAGGATGCAGTGATTCAGAAAAATGGATAAAGGGAGGGAGGGAAGTGTAAGACTGAGATAAACTATCTGCAGTGGCCTTGCTGGGGAGGTGATATAATTACATTGGGCCAGAAAGGAAAGGAACCAGCCACTTGGAAAGGAAGTGAGGGAAGTTTTCATGAAAAGGCTTAGCAGAACAATAAAACAAGAAAAGAAAAATTCTAGGTTTGAAACAATTAAGGGAGACTAGGAGTCCTAGTGTGGTGCTACAGAATAATGTGCTAAACTGCAAGGTCAGTTTGAACTGCAAGGTTAGTGGTTCAAACCCACCAGCTGTTTCTCAGAAACTGTATACAGGGTCACAATGCGTTGGAACTGACTTGACTGCACTTAACAGCAACAAAAATAAGTAAGGTGAGAGGAGAGTTGAAGGAAACAAGGATGGAGAAGTTGTCAAGATATAACACAGGACTTTACAGACCATGTAAAAATAAAAAAGTAAAAAGTGGACCTGATTGAAATTGAAATGTGTTTTGGTTTTTTATTTAAGCGCAGCTTTCTGACACGTGAAAAATGAATTAGAGAAGATCCAACAGGGCAAAATGATTATGCTTAAAAAAAATTCATTTATTTAACCATTGCACCTCTGCTACTAGAAAATCAGATAGACGTACAGACATATGCATTGAATTGTGCTTCCCAGATTTTGTACTTTTTTTCCAAATTGAAAGGTTGTGGTAACCCTGGATCTATTGCTGCCATTTTTTCAATAGTTTGTGCTCACTTTGTGTCTCTATTTCATATTTTGGCACTTCTCACAAAATGAAAACTTTTTCATAATATTATTGCCCATTTAACAGACTACCGTCTAGTATAAACATTGCTTTTATAGGCTCTGGGGAGTCGAACATATGTGCGACTCACTTTATTGCTATAGTCACTTTAGTGTGGTGGTCTGGAATCTCCAACATACGCCCGCTATCACTAAAAGTTGGGTATTCTTAAAAAAAAAAAACAAAAAAAAAACTTTATTGTGAATTATGTGATTGTTTACATGGGTGAACATTAGCTTCATATTGATGCCATTGTATATTTTGTCCTTGCCAGGGTTACAATCCCCTCCATACATCATCCACCAACCAAAGGGTATACCCAGCAAACTTGGCCCCCAGTTGTCAGCACACAGTCACTCTCCCTCTCTGGATCTAAAGTCTCCAGCTGCTCCATTGCTCCACGTCATAATCTCTGCCTCCATCTTTGGCATCGCTGCTTCTCTGGTTAGGGTTCAGGTCTCCGCTCTTCCTTGATGGTCCCAGGGACCTCCGCACCAAGACTGCAAAGTTAATCACTCCCCTCTTTTTGCCACAAAATGTCTACCTTTACATTTCCAGTCCTTACAATCAGTCCTGATATCAATTATTCACTATTGAATCTTAAAAGACCTATCCGTATCTCCTTTCATCAGCCCCGCCTAGACAGATTGGATACTACTCAATGGAGATTCTACCTTCCTCCACTCCCTCTGGATTTAGGCTCTGTTGTTGTTGTTAAGTGCCGTGGAGTCGGTTCCG
>NW_006408519.1:6675644-6689112 GCF_000296735.1 Chrysochloris asiatica
TATGAAACCCACTTGGTAATGATGTATTATTTTTTTGATGTGTTGTTGGATTCTGTTGGCTAGGATTTTGTTGAGAATTTTTGCGTCCATGTACATGAGGGATATTGGTCTATAGTTTTCTTTCTTAGTGGTGTCCTTCCCTGGTTTTGGTATGAGGGTTATGGTTGCTTTATAAAAACTATTAGTAAGTTTTCCATCCTCTTCTATATTCTGGAATAATTTGAGTAGAATTGGTGACAGCTCTTCCCTGAATGCTTTTTGGATGACTGATCAATTTGATGACCTGATCAATATCTTCTTTTGTTATGGGTTTGTTCAAGCTTTCTACTTCACTCTCAGTAAGTTTAGGTAGGTCATGTTTTTCTAGAAATATATCCATCTCTTCTAAGTTTTTGAATTTGTTGGAGTACAACTCTTCTTAGTAGTCTGTTATTATCCTTTTAATTCTATTTGGTTTCATTGTGACATCGCCCATGTGCTTTCTAATTCAAGTTATTTGCGTCCTCTCCCTCTTTTATTAGTTTGTCAATGGTTTGTCACTTTTATTAATCCTTTCAAAGAACCAGCTGCTTGTCCTGCTGATTCTTTCCATAGTTTTTCGGTTTTCCATCTCGTTTATTTCTTCTCTTTATTATTTCCTTTCCTTTGGTGACTGTAGGTTCCCTCTGCTGATCTGCTTCTAATTGTTGAAGAGGTAATGTGTTAATTTGGTTCTTTCCTCTTTTTAGATGTGCACATTTATCATAGTAAATTGTCATCTCTGCACTGCTTTCTCAGTGTCCCAAAGATTTTGGTATGTTGTGTTTTCATTCTTATTTGTTTCTTGGAACTTTTTGAATTTTCCTCTTTTGTTGACCTTGCAGCTCCTTTGAATTCATTGTTGTAGTCTTGTTCTGTTATGGACTCTGTTATATGTTGACTGAGTTCCAGGTGGTATTGCCAAGCCTGTCGATCTCTGGTTGTTATCTGTTCTTGTTGGTTTTCAGTTCACAGAACTCCCTTTAGGATGTTTTGAAGTGCTGGATTGGTTTTGATAAAATCTCTCAGATTCTGTTTATTGTGGAATGTTTTGATTGCACCATTTTATTTGATTGATAGTTTTGCTGGATAGACGATTCTTGGTTGGCAGTTTTATTCTTGTAGGGTTTAGTGTATGTCGCCCCAGTGCCTTCTTGCCTGCATGGCTTGTTCTGAATAGTCAGAACGTAATCTGATTTGCTTGCCTTTATAAGTGATATTTCTATTTTCCCTGGCTGCTTTTAGTATTTTCTCCTTGTCTTTTATTTTGGAGAACTTGATTATTATATGTCTTGGTGACTTTCTTTTGGGGTCTTTCCTTCCTGGGGTATGTTCGGCTTCCTGAATGTTTATCTTCTCATCTTTCAAGATGTTAGGGAAATTTTCTTCCAGAAGCTCTTCCACTGTCTCCTCTGTGGACTTCTCTGATTCTTCCTGTTCTGGAATGCCAATAATTCTTAAGTTGTTCCTCTTCATGTTATCCAGCATGAATCTTAGACTCTCTTCAGATTTTTTTTATCCTTTTTTCCGCTTCCTCTTCTATCTTAACAGTATTGAGAGATTTGTCTTCCAGCTCACTATTTCTGGCTTCCATCTCTTCAATTCTGCTCCTTTCCCCTTTCAATTTAATGTCTATTACTGATATCTTATTATTAATCATCTGGGCCTCTCTTTGCAGGTTTTGAATTATTTCCAATGCTGTATCAGTCTTATTTGATTGCTCTTGTAGTACTTTCTTGACTTCTTTCTTGTTTTCCTCCACCCTTTTTCAGAGCATTTGAATTTGTTTCCATATCATTCTTTTTAATTTGTTCTCAGGCATATCCGAAACCTGCTCTTCCTCTTCTAATAAGCCTTTTTTCTGTCTCCAGCTCATTTGTCTCAGCTACTCTCTTCTGTTTTGGGACATGTTTTGATACCTTTTGTTGTTTCTTGTTCATCATTTCCAATAGTTATGTGGTTTTTTAAATGCTTAAATGGATAATTGTTATTGTTTATTATTAAGCTTACTGGGTGTCTCCTGGTGAATATGATCAGGAGATAAGCTTCCCTTTTCACATGTAATGCTTAGCTGGTGTTGTTGGCTCTTGTCTCAGTGGTGGAATATTATGGGGTATGCTTATAACTTGGCTATATGGCCACGATTGCTGTCTCTTTTTGGGTAATGTAGGGAGATAAAGCTCCCACCTCCAGGAAAGATGTGTGATCAAAAGGACCAAAAGCAGAAGTAACATAAATGCAGAGACAAAAAACACCACTATGGAACAAAAATAAAGCTGTGGTAGACTGTCCCATGCTACACAGGCTGTATGTGCAAGGTAGAAGCCTCCAGCAGTGAGTGAGTATGTCCACTTGCTCAGGCTTCTTCTCTAGTCACCACAGTAGAGGTGCACAGGTATATATTGAGAAGTTAATGGGAGAAAGATTGTCCACCATTTTTGTCTCTGAAGGTCATTTAGGTATGAGAATATGCACAGTGCAATTCTTTAGACGGTTGAGTCCATTTATGTGGGGGTTTTACAGATTGTTTTATGGTTTGTCTGTCAGCCCTGATGTGACTGCTTTTTTCTTGCTATATAGGCCTGAGTAAGAGTTTTGCACAAGGAGCTCAGGTAGCACAGTGGCCACAAATGGGGTCGTGTACCACAAGGTCAGCAGTTCGAAACCACCAGCCACACCATGGGAGAAAGACAAGGTGCTCCACTCCCGCAAAGACCCACAGCCTCAGAAATCCTGCACAGGGTTGCCAGAAGTCAGAACCAACTCCGTGGTGCATAGTGTGAATGAATCATCTCCAAGGGTCCCACACTGGTCAATTTTAGGGCTGTGTCCCTGTGGCTGATGTCATAAGTAACAGCCAAGCTCCATCTCTCTGTACCATGGGGAAACTGTGGGGTCAGCATTTTTTTTTTTTATGGGAGGGGGGCTGCACCCACCCGCCTGAAAGGCATCCAGGCTGGGCAAAGAAGTTGCGACAGGAAAGAGGAGGGGAAAATGTGTAGAGTCTCCCGTGCCTCTTTTTGCAAATGTCTATGCACCACTTTTAGAGCCAGTTCTCTGACCTGGTCTGGCTGTAGCTCCACCCTCTAAACTCTGCCAGGGAGCCCCGTCCCCAGATTCCTAACTCGCAGTATTTCCTTTAATAGTATGATTTTTTTTTTTTTTTACTTGTGAGTGCAGCAAACTGACATCCTGGACTTTATGGTAGATCCAGAGCTCTGAAGTTGTTCTGTGAACGCTTCTTCCATGAGTTCCCAGCCCCTCCAACACGAGCCTTCCCTCCCTGGCTTTCTCTACTGCTGCCCAAACCGGAAATCCTTCTTTTTAAATTTTTACAATTGGTCTTTAGACAATTGTAGGTCCTTAAATGGCAGTTAAGAGTCCTGGTGTGGCACTGTAAGATAAGCGTTGGGCTGCTAACTGCGAAGTGGGTGATTCAAACCCATAAGGCACTCTTGGAAACTGTATACAGGGAAACGCTATACAAGGTCACTATGAGTCAGTACTGACTCTCTTAACAATAGCAGCAAATGGCAGCTCATCACTCGTACAGATAGCAACATTTCATTTCTATCTTTCACGGAAAAAAACCCAAAAAAACACAAACCCACTGCTGTGTAGTCAATTCAACTCGTAGTAAATGTATGCTGGATTTCCGAGACTATGAATCTGTTTTGAGGACAGAAATCTTCCTCTTTTTCCCATGGAGCAACTGAGGGATTGGAACTGCTGACTTTGTCATTAGCAGCCCAAGTAGTTCAGCCTGGCTAACCCTCCTTTAATTATTAATATTAGGTGAAATGGTTTCCATTATCAGTCATCTATAATGTCACTGTGTCCAGGAAGAGTATCATGAACTGACTAAATAGGAGGTCTGCATACATAACTCGTCATAGCCAAACCCACAGCTAAAATTTTATGAAGTTTTTCTCATGAAGCTTTGATACTGTCAAATTCAAAAGCATCGTTTTAGCTCTGTTTAACTAAGATTAAAGCTAATTTGAAGAGCACATCTTTCTATTTAAGGAAACAGTTAAACCTTTCTCTATCTTAGACTTAATTTGTCAGCTAATAGTTTTGTAAGCACATCCAAGAATGACTCAGAGTAAGTTAAATATGTTTCAGTGCAGTTGGACCTTTGAGAGGAAAGACAAATCTTGCATCTAGATCCCCTAATCTGCAATATCCTTTCTAATGCATGATACAAACTAGCCTAACTCAGTCAAATTAACAGAAACCAGGTACAAGGTTCACTGACACAGCCCTTATGTGATTGCCGTCCTGAAATCATTAAATCCATCCAATTTTAAGCTGATCTTGAAGTGAGCTGAGTAGATGTTAAATAATTCTCTGTTTCCTCTCAATGTGTTTCAGTGACAAATTCTATTTTAAACAGTTACATGATTACAAGCTCTGGAATTAAATTTTATGTTGAATAATTAAGCACCACTCTTCAGAGTCCCTAGGAGAAATCACATTCTCGGAAGCACAAACACTCACAATAATCGATTGGGAGTCAATTGGAAAAGCACTTCAGATTTAATTTACAGACCTGAAGGATCCTCCTTCACTTCAGCAGTTACAGAGGGTGTTGCAACCACTCCTTGCCCCAATATGTTTTGGGAAAAAAGGCAGTACTGTTTCTTGTTTTATGTTGCTCAGTTGGTTTTATACTCAAGGAAGGGAGTTCCATATAAATTGTAAAATAGTAACTGGGATCAAAGTTCTGCCTATTTACTAAGTCTTTCTTTTAGAGTCACAGAAAGAAAAAGTGAAAAACTTAATCTTTGCTGTTTTTGATTCTGAAGTTAAAGACGTAGCTCATAAGTTAGTGTATCTAGAGGAAGACCATGACCTTTCCTTTGAGAAAGATCTCGATCCCAACCCCTTGGTTGGAATCCAGGGCAAATGGATTAGCTTCTCTCTGTTTCATTGGATTTACCTATAAAATGGGGATAAACAGTGTCCATTTTCCAAAATGTAATCCTGCCATGAGTGCGCAAATGAGAGGACATGCAATTGAATGAATCATCTCCTCTCTGCCCATAACAATGCTGCTTCCTGTGCCCAGGGCTGTCTAGGTAGTGTGTGTGGAATAAGGGTTAGAGAACTTCTGTAATCGGTCAGATAGTAAATACATTAGACTTTGCCATAAATACAGTCTCTGTTGCCACTTAACTGTTATTGTAGGACATATGTAGCCACAGATTACATGTAGACAAATGTGCAGTCTGTATTCCACTAAGACTTTATTTATGAACACTGAAATTTGAATTGAATATAATTTTCCCGTAATTTTTGTATTTTTATTTTTTCAACCATCTAAAAATGTGAAAACAATTCTAAGTTCACAGGTGGTACAAAACAGGCTGCAGGTTAGATTTAAACAAATGATTGTAGTTTGCTGGCCTCTGATGTGGAGGAAAGAAGTCCTTTCTGAAGGGTTGCACAATCTGGGCTCTATATTGTCATGTAGATCATTCCTACATAACCTGTGCCACTCAAGACCAGTTCCATATTCCTCTGTGCTTCCATTGTGTCTTCTGTAAAACAAAGGGATGAGCTTGATCATATCTCGTTTTCTTCCACTCTAAATTCTCAGTAGACTTATATTGTCCCTTAAAGGGATGGATTAATGAGTAAGCACCATATGCAATTGACTTTCATTGAGCAAGTTAGATAAGGTCTTAATTGTGTTTACTTGCTCACCTGTGGTGGGCAAATTCACATGGTTTCACCACACCTTTGATATGGTGGGGTCAGGTGAAATTGTGCACTTCAGATTGGTTGTTGTTGTTAAGTGTTGTTGAGTCAATTCTGACTCATAGGAAGACTGTAAAGGGTTTCTAAGGAGTAGTTGGTGAGTTTGAACCTCTGACCTTGCAGTTCAAACTGACCTTGAGATTGAGTGCTTAACCTATGGTGCCACACCTAGGGCTGTGGAAAGGCACAAATGGAGCCTTTCATACAATGCTTGGGAGTGCAGTGGCTCTGTAGGATAAGCATGGGACTATGAACCACAGGCTCTGAGGTTCAAGTTCTACAGCTGCTTTGTGGAGAAAGATGAGGCTTTCTGCTCCCACAAAGATTTATAGCTTCTATAACCCTATACAGGATCACTAGTAGTTGTGATGGCACTTTAACAACAATGATGCCTCCTTTGGAGTCCCCGTGTGGTTCTTGTAGGATAAGCACTGGACTGCTAAGTCAAGTTGGCCATTCAAATCCACCATCTGCTCCTTGGAAACCCTGTACAGAGTGACTATGAGTCAGAACTGCCTCTATGGCCCTTAACAACAACGCACCTTGCCATGGTCTCTAAGAATGCAAATTAATGATCATCTGACCCTCTTCAGTCCTGACCATGTACTTTTTCTATGAATTGGAATCAACTCACTAGCCTTAGGTTCGGGTGGCACATGTGGGCTACAAAGCAACCTGTGCTTTACTCTAGTAAGTAGTGTCTCCCTGGCCACTAACTAGTCCAAGGCTTTAAATGGGGGGCATGGAAAGGACCCATAGCAGAACTATTCCAATCATTTACTTTTGGTAGCAATGTAATCCTTTCCCTCAATTACTAAAGCAAAAGGTGAAAGGACTGACATAGAAACTAGTTAAACAAATGAATTTCATCAGGAGAGAGTGACTTCACCTCACTTGTATTAGAAAAAAAAAAAAAAAGAGGCAAGGTTGACTGCAGAAAATAAGAATTGAAAGATCTGATGCGGAAGAAATAGAAGTTACACTGCTTTTATTGAAGAAGCAAACAAGAGTTATGGAGTCAGGAAGAACTTGATTTGTGTTCTATATTCTCTTTAATTTACTGTGACTTTAAACACAAGGTTGCAAACATCTCTCTCAATTTTCTCAGTTGTAAATATTAATAAAAAGATCTAGTACTGGACTAACCAGAGTCCTTGTGTGACGCTGTAGGAAAAGTACTGGACTCCTAACCACAAAGTTGGTGGTTCAAATCCAGCAGCTTCTCCTCAAAAACCTTATACAGGGGTAGCTATGTGTCAGAATCTACTGAATGGAACTTAACAATTTTGAACTTGAGTTATTTTACGTAATAACTCTTGGTTCCAGAAGGCATCAATAAATACCATTTTTACTAATATATTGCTACTATGTGGTAGGCAGAATAATCATCCTCCCCAAAATGTCATGTCCTAATCACTGGACCTGTAAATATGCTAGGTTTAATGGCAAAGATGGAGTCTTGGTGGTCCAACATTTGGGCACGCAGCTTCTAGCCAAAAGGCCAGTGATTTGAACCCTCCTAGTCCAGGAGAAGAACTGGACTGCTAACTGCAAGGTCAGTGGTTCAAACCTACGAACAGCTCCTTGGAAGCTCTACATAGGTTAGTATGAGTCAGAATCAACTTGACAGCACTTAACAACAAAATTAACAAGCCACTGCAACTGTTGGTTAAGCAGTAGACTACTAATCTCAAGGTTGGTGATTCAAGCTCTGCCGTTGCTCTTTGGAAACCCTAGACAGGATAGCTATGAGTTGAAACAAACTCAATAGCACTTAACAACAAGCCGCTGCAGTAGAACGACCCAGTGATTTACTTTCATAAAGATTACCACCAAGGGGCAGTATTGTGGTATCATGCTGATGGTTTCTTTCATCCACTGATTGCTTTTGCCTTGTATTTCTTCTGTTTAAAACTTAAAGAGTCTTTATAGTGAAAAAAAAAAAAAAAAGATTACAACCAATAAAACCCTTTGGCAGAGTTCTACTGTGTCATTGGATTACTGTGAATTGGAATCTCCTAAATGGAGTCCTGCTGTGGGTTAATGCACCAGACTGCAAAGTCATTTGAGCTGCAAGGTCAGTGATTCAAGCTCACTAGCTGCTCCTCAGAAACCCTATACAGGGTTGCTATGGGTCGGAACCGACTTGATGGCACTTCACAACAAATGGCACCCAACAATACCTTATAGCAAAGGGGGATAAGGTTGCTGATCATCTGACCATCAGATTAACAGATTATGTTATCCATTTTGCACCAATGCTGCTAACCTTGAAGATGGAAGGGGTCCACAAGCCAAGAAATGCAGGTGACACTCTGGAAGTTGGAAAGGATAAGGAAATGGATTTTCCTCTAGAACCACCAAAGAAAAATACAACCCTTTAAGTGCCTTTACTATAGATCCGTGAGACCCATTTCATACTTCTGACTTCCAGAACTACAAGGCAACACATTTGTGTTAAATCATTTAGTTTGGGACAATTCGTTGTATTAGCATTAGGGAACAAATGCATACTATCATTGTTATTCATGCAGAATAGCTGGCTTTGAATCAAATATATGCTTTCTCCTTCATGTAGTAGAGATTTTGCTATAAAAGTCACCTGTGACCTGCTGGTACCAATGCAATTTAAGAAAAAACTACATTCTTTCTGGACCAGTGTGTTTAGTTTAGAAAATCAGAATTAAGACAATAAAATTTAGGTTGATAATGTTCAGAATGGTAGAGAATATCAGGTATAGGAGACAAAAAGTAAAATATCTTATTTAAATGTGCACACTGTGTTATCTAGTCAATATACTAGGCCTTGATCTCTTCATGCATATATGGAAACACTAATGCTACTGAGTGGTTTTTCTTATGATCCAGCTTCTCAGATTATTTGTTCAGCATACAGATTGAGTATGGTGAAAGACTATAACTCTGGTGCACACCTTTCCTTATTTAAAATCATTTAGTGTCTCCTTGTTCTGCTTAAATGATTGCGTCTTGATCTATGCACAGGTTGCCTTTAGAACATTTAAGTGATCTGGAATACCTGTTCTCTACTATGTTGTCTGTAGCTTGTCATGATTCACATAGTCAAAGCCTTTGCCTAGTCAATAAAGCACAGGCAAACATCTTTCTGTTATTCTTTGCTTTCAGCCACAATCTCTGTATTCCTTCCATCTTATTTTGATGCTTTCTGCATCATTCAATGTTTTGCCCAAAAAATCATTTAGAAGTCAAAGGTTGAATTTTTTTCCTCAGTTCTTTCAGCTTTAGAAATGCTGAGCATGTTCTTCCCTTTTGGTTTTCTAACTCCAGATCTTTCTATAGTTCATTATAACACTTGACTTTGTCTTCTTAAGCTGCCCTTTGAAATTTTCTGTTCAGCTCTTTTACTTCCTCATTTCTTCCATTTACTTTAGCATCTCTATGCTGAAGAGCAAGTTAGAACATGGGAACATTGAATGGTTTAAAATTAAGAAAGGCTTGCGACAGGGTTGTATTCTTTCACCATACTTATTCATCCTGCATGCTGAGCAAATAATCCAAGAAGCTGGGTTATATGAAGATAAACATGGCATCAGGATTGGAGGAAGACTCATCAACAACCTGCAATATGCAGATGATACAACCTTGCTTGCTGAAAGTGAAGAGAACTTAAAACATTTACTGATGAAGATCAAAGAGCACAGCCTTCAGTATGGATTACATCTCAATATAAAGAAAACAAAAACCTCACCACTGGACCAATAAACAGCATTCTTATCAACAGAGAGAAGATTGAAGTTGTCAAGGACTCCTTCTTGGATCAACTGTCAACACTCACGGAAGCAGCAGTCAAGAAATCAAGTGACATATTGCATTAGGCAAATCTGATGCACAAGAGCTTTTTAAAGTGTTGAAGAGCAAAGATGTCAGCTTGAAGACTAAGGTGTGCCTGACACAAGCCATGGTATTTTCAATAACCTCATATGCATGTGAAAGCTGGACAGTGAATAAGGAAGGCCGTAGAAGAATTGATGCCTCTGACTTATGGTGTTGGAGGAGAATATTGAAAGTGCCATGGGCTTCCAAAAGAACCAATAGATCTGTGTTGGAAGAAGTGCAGCCAGAGTGCTCCTTGGAGGCCAAGATGGCCAAACTTTGTCTCTCATACTTTGGACATATTGTCAGGAGGGACCAGTCAGTGGAGAAGGATATCATGTTTGGTAAGGTGGAGGGCCAGAGAAAAAAAGGAAGACCCCTAACAAGATGGATTGGCCAAGTGGCAGCATCGATGGACTCAAGCATGGCAACAGTAGTGAGGTTGGCCCAGGATCAGGCAGTGTTTCGTTCTGCTGTGCATAAGGTCGCTATGAGTTGATACTAACTCTATGGCACCTAAGAACAACAACAACAACAACAGCAGGCATCTATTTTGGTCTTTTCATCTTTCTTGCATTTTTTCTTTTTTTAAGTTTTCTATGTGTATTTTAAGGATCTCTGGTAATATACTCGTTGCAACATGGGCTGCTAACCTCAAGGTAAGCAGTTCGAAACTACCAGCCGTTCTGTGGGAGAAAGATGAGTCTTTCTGCTCCTGTAAGGATTTACAGCCTCAGAAACCCTATACAGTGTCACTTTGAGTCGGAAGTGACTTCACGGCACACTACCACTACCACCATGTGCATTTTATTTACTTCAGAAGATTAGGATTTCATCTGGATATGCACTTAAATTACTCATTTAAACCTATCACTTTTTTTTTTTAATTGTGAACTGAGTTATAGTTTACATGGGTGAACATCAGCTCTACACCATCATTTCATTGCAATGATTACAAACTTCTCCATGCTTCATCATTCAACAGTATTTGCTTCCATTCCCTCTTTTTTTTGATGGGGGAGGGGGGATGTACACAAAATCTCTCAGGAATATATAATAATTTAAACAACCAATGAGCACATTCTGCAAGCCTGCCTCCTGGCCGCCAGCACCCAGTCCCTCTCTTTCCATGAGTCCAGAGACCTCAGCTGCTCCCTCCCTCCATGTCCTTATCTCTGCCTCCATCTCTGGTGTCACTGCTTCTCTGGATAGTGTCCCACATTCCTCTTGTGCTCTTCTCCCTTGATGGTCCTAGGGTCCTCTGTTTCTGGACTATAAGATTAACTACTTCCCCATTTTTGTAACAAAACTTCTACCTTTCCAGTTGTGACATTCACAATTCATCTTTTCTTGCATACATAATGACTTTTTACTTTCTGCCAGTATGATATTCTTGATGTCATCCACAACGCTTCCGGTTTCCAGTAGTGTCTACTGCATCAAATCTGTTCTTGAGATGATCTTTAAATTCAGGTCAGATATATTCAAGGTAATATTTTGACTCTCATAGACTTGTTTTAATTTAATTCAGCTTCATTCTGAACTTGCATATGAGCAATTGATGGTCTGTTCCATAGTCTGCATCTGGCCTTCTTTGATTGGTAATACCGAGCTTTTCCACCATCTCTTTCCACAAATGTAGTCAGTTTGAATTCTGTTAGCCCATCTATGTCTATAATATTTTATGTTGTTTAAAAAAGTGCTTGCAATGAACAAGTAGATGGCCTTGCAAAATTCTATCATGTGATCTCCAGCATAATTTCTGTCACCAAAGCCATATTTTCCAATTACTGATACTTCATCTTTGCTTCTAACTTTTGCATTCCAATCACCCATAATCATCAATACATCTTGATTGCATGTTTGATCAATTTTAGACTTAAGAAGTTGGTAGAATTCATTAATTTAATAATCACTGGCTTTAGTGATTGGTGTGTAAATTTGAATAATAGTGGTATTAACCAGTCTTCCTTGTAAGCATAAGGATATTATCCTATCACAGACAGTGTGTACTTCAAGACAAATTTTGAAATGTTTTTGATGCTGAATGTGATGCCTTTCCTCTTCAATTTGTTATTCCCAGCATAATAAATCATGTAATTGTCAGATTCAAAATGGCCAATACCAGTCCGTTTCAGTTCACTGATATAAAAATGTGGATGTTTATGCGTTACATTTCATTTTTGACAACTTCCAGTTTTCCTACATTCATACTTTATACATTCCATGCTACAATTCCATAACACATGTTTGCAGCTGTTTCACCTCATTTTGAGTTGAAATGAAGGTCCTGAAAGTTTTACTCCTTTTGCGTGATTGCAGTCAACTCACTTTGAGGGGCTCTTCCCTGTTTTATTTTGAGTGTTTTCCAACCTGAGGGGCTCATCTTTGGGCACTACATCTGACATATTCTGGAACTCTTCATTTTATTTCAGTATTCAGTATTCTGGTGCTTTCTGACAGTGAATGCTTCACTGCTATTCATAAAGTTTTCAATGGCTAAACATTTGAAAGCAATTTGCCTCTCCTTCTTTTGAATCTGTCTTAATCTGGAAGCTCAGTTCTAACCTGATTACCATGGGTGACCCTGTCAGTATTCAAAATACTGGTGGCATAGCTTCCAGCATCACACCACAGTGTGACAAACTAACAGATGAATGTTGGGAAAGAGCTCAAATTAAGAATTAAGTTTCTGCTGTGTGGTGTTCAAGATCATTTTTCTGCTGTTTAAATCCATTTGCTTTTGTTAGTGTGTGTTGGGTTTTTTAGTTGTTGTTTTGTTTGGTTTTACTGTATTGGCACTGACTTTTCCAATTGTTAAATCTTAAAAGTCCACTGTTATAGGCTGGCAGTGAAGTTGCTCATATTTTGTCTTTGTGATAATATTAAGATTGATGACTCAGTGTAAGCTGAGGTCACTTGCATATGGTTCCCACGATAAATTGAAAAGTGTACTGAAGTAGGGATCAGGAGGTGGGAGTTCTAATTCATTTTGATTGTTTTACACTTGGTAACTCTGTGTCACTGTACCATAGGATTTGTTTTCTGCCATCATACAGGTGTGCTTTTTTAATCCACTTAAAAATTTTTTTTAGAAAAATCTTTGAGAAGAAAATGCTAATATTAATATCAATAAGTAGACCCAGTAAAAATGACAGACTCAGATCAGATCACTGACAATCACAGTGTCATTGCAAAGATAGTCTGTTCTATTCAAGAACCGAAAATCCTCTGAGTCATGCAGGTTGTACAATTGCCAAAAGAACTCTTCAGAAAGAGTAGCCATGGAAACAGCACACCAGATGTCCCAAGGGGTGTATAAAAACATCTCAACACTAACAGTCAGAAGGAGTGCTTGGCAAACACTAGGAAAGGTAAGGGTCTGTGTTTGTGGGGAAAACAAGGGCCTTTTGTTTGTTATTGCTATGCTGAAATGTCTAAGCATAAGGTCTAGAGGAAAGATCCCAATCCCAGAGCAGGTTTTGAGGTGACTAATTTCACAGTGGATATCTGTGGGCTCCTTTTTTTGGCTCTTGTGATGACTGAGAATCATTAGATTGACTTTAGCTACAGTAACATTTCAGATAGTCTTCATGATATGGAATGCTCTGGGGCCATAAATTGTTATTTGGGGGTTAATCTCTCTAGTCAATAAGACTCCAGAGAAAGTGTGTCTCTGCATGGAATGATGAAAACTGTCTCTAGAATTATCCTTTGCATATATGAAGCCGCACTACTTTTCTTATTAGATTATTTTTAGTAAAATGAAATACATTTACTTTTATGCTTATTTACTCATTTAACTGCTAAGGTAATATACAGATTCATTCTTGTT
>NW_006408519.1:6689212-6693406 GCF_000296735.1 Chrysochloris asiatica
TATATACAGCATAGAACAAAAGTTTCCTAATCCCATATTTTCTGAAAGGCAGAGTTGTTTATCAGTGTTTTATATATATACTTAATCTCTTTGCTATACATTCCTTCAGTTTGACTATGTTTTGTTGGAGGCTTATTATTTAATAAATGGATTTGTTTCAACCTCTGTTCTGTTTTCTTTATTTTTCCTTAAATATTTTTGGCATTTTCACATTTCTGTACATCTAAACTTACCTACAAATTTATGATTCTAAAAGTCATATCACAACATATCACAATTTATTTTAAAGATATTTTTCTGTACTGAGCATAGATTGTATGGCACTGTAGGATAAGCATTGGATTGCTAACTACTAACTTGGCAGTTCAAGCCCACCAGCCGCTCCTTGAAAACCCTATACAGGGACATTATGAGTCAAATCCGACCAGTATTAACGAGAATAAGCACAAATTCAGAAATAACCAGGAGTGGGAGGGACAAAAAGATTTAGAAACAAATGTATATTCATGTTTTATGTCTGCTACTTATTACCTAGTTGCATTAGGCAAATTACATAAATTTTATGGGACTTAGTTTCTTCATAAAAAGGAGCGAGTATAATACATTTGTAAAAAATGAGACTAAAGAGAAACATTTGCAATACATTGCCAGCCATAAAGCATAGTTATTTCCTTCCCCTTTTCTTCAAATTTTGTAAAGGAATAAAATTCTAGAGAAGACATATATAAGAGTTAATAATAATTGTCAAGTAATGCAGCTTGTTGTAGGATAAATGAAAGAAGCTGCAACTACTGTAGCAGGGATGTTGCTGTTGTTGTTGTTAAGTACCATCAAGTTGGTTGTGACTCATAGAGACCCTGAATAGGGTTTCCAAGACATGACTAGTGAGTTTGAACCACCAGCCTTGGATAGGGCACTGAATAGGACTCTATTATAAATGTCTTATATTCATTGAGAGCAGGATAAATGTCTTATATTCATTGAGAGCAGGATAAAAATTAACCTCAAATGTGTACGCTATGTGGAACCTTAACTAGAGTATCATGTGACTGACACACACTACTTTTTAAAAGAATGAATGAAAGATCATCTCCCAACTGAAACACCTTCCTGACTCTCTACTAAGAACTTCCCACTTCTCCCATCCTCTTTCATAATTTCTATGCATGTTGCATCAGCGGATTCAATTAAATCTAGTTACAGTGAGAATTTACAGGTACATATCAAATGATCAATAAAAAAAAATTGAACAAATTGTAACCCTATCAGAAAACTGAGACTGCACTGCCACATTGCTTCCTCTTGGACCCTCCTTCCTTCCATTATATTGCCTCCTGATTTTTTTCCCCGTGACTTAATTAGAACAATATATATTATCTAGTAGAACTAAGGAGTCCTGATGTTGTGCTGTAGGATAAAAGCGGAGGTCCTCCAAGTTGGCTTGAACCACAAGGTTGGTGGTTCAAACTCACCTGTTGCTCCTCGGAAATCCTGTACAGGGTCTCTGTGAGTGAGAACTGACTCAGTGGCACTTAACAGCAAACAAAGTAGAAATAAGTCGATGTATAATTTTTTTGTAAGTTTTTATTGTGAATTGAGTTTACATGAGAAAGCATCAGCTTTACACTCTTCGTATTTTTTTTTCAATGCAATGATTTCAATCCCCTCCATGCATCATCATTCAACAGCATTTGCTTCCAATCCCTCTGATTTTTGTTGTTGTTGTTGTACACCAAAACACTCAGGAATATATAACCATTCAAACAAACAAAGGGTATATACCCTGTATGCCAGTGCCCTGGCACCAGCGCACAGCCCCTCTCCCTCCTTGAGTCTAGCGTCCCCAGCCTCTCAGTCTCTCCCTGTCAAGTCAAATATAATTTATATATTAATGCTAGGTTTGCTCCCTTACAGAAATTAAAGCTCTACACTGCATACTAGCGGCTTCCTATATTACTACCACTGTATCTAAGTACTATTTTCCTATTATTTTCTCCTTCTTTCTGTTTCCTTCAAAGTACTGATCACAGTTTGTAATTTTTTGTTTACTCATTTATTGTTTGTTTCTTATTACTTCTCTAAAACACAGTTTCCATGTCTATTTCTTTTAACTTGTGAATAGATAGCACTTAGTGTAACCTTTGACATGTAAGTGATGAAAGAATAAATAATTATTGTATACTCAATTAAATTTTTGGGATTTGAGTTTACAGCTTTGGGAATAAAAGATTTAGTAGGGGTTTTTCTTAGATTGACTATATTGAGGAATTAGTGTTTTGAGTACCTGCATATTTAAATTTACAGTAATAAAATATTTATTTATTATTTTAAATTAAGTATCCTTCCATGCCAAACACTGGAAGCATGGTGGTTCTGTAGGCTAAACACTGGACTGCAAACCACTAGATCAGCAGTTCAAACCCCTCAGCTGCTCTGTGAGAGAAAGATGAGTTTTTTGCTCCTGCAAAAAATGTACAACCTCAGAAACCCTATATAGATTCACTATGAGTTAGGATCAATTCGATGGCACTTTGCAACAACACCAAACACTATGAAATTCCAGAAGTTGGTGTCACTCTTACATTTAATTTCTGTTGCAGCAAAGTAGAGCATTTTAGAATAGCATACTGATTCAACCAATATTTTAAATGCATACATCCAGAAAACAAAGATTCCTTTATATGCATTATTCCTAAATTTGAGATTACCAGAAATTAAGATTTCTAATTTATTAAAGATGCAACATTAAATTATCATGGGAAGAATTAAATTGTATGTCTTCAAATTTCTTTCTCCCTGCCAAAAATTCCTAATTACCTTGAGCTTTAAAAGCATCCCATCTGCATCAACATTTCCCTGATGGCTTTCTATTTTGAACATACCTTAGGAAATTACTTGTTAAAAGATTGCTTAGGAAAGAAATGAAATACAATCTATCATAGCATAAGTAGATACCTCTTAAGAATTTTTAAGCACTTAATTTTTAAAAAATCAGTGGTTCATAATAAAGCGATGTGATTGCTATATATCAGCATAAGAATGGATTTTACAATTAGAAAAATAATTATTCCTGATGAGCAGACAATGTTAACAACATTTTTAACCTTTTGCCTATTATTTCCAGAACCTGATGGATCTTGGCAGAATCTGTTCTATTAAGCAGTTTCCTTAAAAAATTAAAGTGTTACTAAACCCCCTTACTAAGCCAAAAACTGAAGAAACCAAACCAAACACACTGTCATCAAGTGGATTCTAACTCATATCAATCCTATGTAGGGTTTATTGCTGTTATTATGTGTTGTTGAGTTGGTGACACCTCATAGTGAACCTATATATAGTTTCCAAAGACTGGTTGGTGAGTTTGAACTGCTGACCTTAACGTTAGCAGTCCAGTGCTTATTCTACAGCTCCACCCCAATGAAAAGGTAAATCTTTCAGCAAGCAAGACTGTATCATTTGCATATTGCAGGTTGTTAATTAGTCTTCGTTCAATCCTGATGTAACTTTTTTCTTCATATAATCCAGGTTCTAGGATTATTTGCTCAGCATACAGATTAAATAAATATGGTGAAATAATACAACCCTGGTGCACACCTTTCCTAATTTTAAACCATTCATTGTTTCCTTGTTCTGTTCAAACAACTGCCTATTGGTCCAGGTACAGATTCCTCATGAGCACAACTAAGTGTTCCGGAATATTCATACTTCGCAATGTTGTCCGTAGCTTGTCATGACCCACACAGTTGAAAGCCTTTGCTAAGTCAATAAAGCACAAGTAAACATCTTCTCTAACTTTCAGCCAAGATCCATCTGACATCAGCAATGATATCCCTCGTTCCATGTCCTTTTCTGAAACTGGCTTGAACCTCTGAGAGTTCTCTGTCAATGTATGTTTTCAGCCATTTCTGTACTGACCCATCCAAATTGACACATTATTTGGGGGCAACACAGTTCCATCCATGACAATTTCTTAGATATTCCCAAACACATTGAAAGAATACTTTACTCGCATAGGATATCAATGATATGATCCGATGATTTCCACATTCCTTGTGTCACCTCTATTTGGAATGGGCACAAATACAGATCTTTTCCAGTCAGTTAGCCAGGTGGTTGTCTTCTAGTCTGAGAGACTAGAAATCCAAATATAGAGTACTAACTCTAGAAAAAGGGCCTTGTCTCCTTTAAACATCT
>NW_006408519.1:6694071-6698995 GCF_000296735.1 Chrysochloris asiatica
CATACGGAAGGCTGTGCTCTTTGATCTTTATCAGTAACTATTTTAAGTCCTCTTCACTTTCAGCAAGCAAGGTTGTATCATCTGCATATCTCAGTTTGTTAATAAGTCTTCCTCCAATCCTGATGACACATTTTAAATTTCTGTAGGCCCTGCATTCTTTGGTAATCTCAATGTGTCTTGGCATCGATCTTCACAGTGCAAGAGATCCCTGTGTCTACTCTATGCACTCCTTCTCTGGATCTTCTTATTGTTGGTAGTAAGTTCCTCTTCTCTACTCATTTCTCTCTCCTTTGATTTCATGCTCCACTCTGGGAGATCTTCTTTACATGGATCAGGGTTGTTATGGGATTAAGGTTGGTGTACCCCATGCATAATCCTGTATTGGTTTATCACATCAAACCACATCATGGGGATCATTACATAACTGCCAAATCACTGAGATGCATGATCCATCCAAACTGACACATAATTTGGAGGGAACACAATTCAATCCATGACAACGTCTTAGCTATTACCAAACACCTTGAGGGAATGCTTTGCTGGGCCTGAGTGCTCAGGACTATAGTCTCAGAAGACAACCATAGTTGTTTGGTATAACATAGTCCACAAAAACAATATTCTACATCCTACATTGGTGACTGGGATCTTAAAAACTCATGAGCAGGCATCTAAGGGGGCAACTATCAGTCTGTCCTTGTCTTGAAGAAAGAAGAGTGATGAAAACTTGGAAACAATTAGTCCAATGAACTGATGGACCACATGAACATCAGTCTCTACAACCCTGAGAACAGAAGAACTAGATGGTACCCAGCTACCCCTTCCACTCCTCAGAAAAGGAATACTTTAGCAGGTCCCAGACAGAATGGTAAAAAATTTGGAACAAAACTTAAAATCATGAAAAAAAGACCAAGTTTACTGGTCAAATGGACACTGATGAAACCCTGAGACTATGAACCTTGGTCACACTTAAGGTCTAGAACTGAACTCACCCTTGTGGCTCAGTTTTCAAACAAGAAATAGATAGCTATATATGGTGACAACAACACTAGTGCAGTACAAACATCATCAAATGGTCAACCATTTGAGAACAAAAAGGCAAAATTCAGAATGGTGGGGATAGAAAAAGGAATGGAAACAAGAAACACAGGGAGGAATGGGGCGTGAGGTGGGTGGGTAATGTTACTTTGATTGCTATTGAAATGAACCAAAGTGTATGGTTTGTTGTTTATCAAACTAGTGAGCTGTTCTGTAAACCTTCAACTCAACGGCACTTGACAACAACAACATACAGGTGAGGTACTGTTGAGTTCAAATGATGGAAAAATAATTGTGAAATATGGCTCTGTGAGATAAACCACTGTATTGTAAGGTCAGTTTGAACTTCAAGGTCAGCAGTTCAAACTCAACAGTTGCTCCTTGTAAACCCTATACAGTGTTGCTATGAGTTGGAACCAAGTGTATGGTACTTAACAACAGCAAATGTTAGCCAGGGAGTTCTAGCTACAGTAAAAAGATATTACAGAGCAGGACTGCTCCAGAAATATTTGGATGAAGAAATTGACCCAAAAAACGTTTTAGAGGAAGTTGACATTGTTGAATGTAACTTATGAAGTATCCAAAAGCTTAAAATCTGGTAAGATCAAGTACTATAACCAAAGCAAGGAGACAATGTTTTCCCTGGCAATGAAGAGAACTCAGGTGTGAACATTGATGAAGAAGTCATTTTAGCAGCTAATTTAGCAATGGTTTTACAGAATACAGAAGATTGGGAACATGCTGACATTGAAAACATCAATCAGTGGTTTGACACTCAGAGTAATGACTCAAGCTGTTAGGTGCTGAGGACCAGGCCAAGGCTGCTGAGCACAAGCCTGGAAAAACAACTGAATCTAGAAAAGCGTATTAGACATAAAGCTGCTCTTAAATGGATTGAAAATTTGCTGGATTTTCTAGAACAATAAAATGATGTACTCTTGTCTGATACATTGATGTTATGTAGACTTGGAATGATAACACAAAAACAGAAGATCCAACATAGCAAAAATCATTAACCATACTCTTAAATGTTTTGCTATATTTGTATCTTTATGACTTTATCTGCAGTGGAATTTAATTATCCTGTTTGAAGTACTATGGATTCCAAGGACAAAGACATTCTGTACATGATTTCAGAATTAACTCCCTTTTTGGATCACTGAAACTATATCTCTTTAATGTCAACTCTAGTAATGGAGTGTTGACATATCACTTGGCTGTCTACTCTTTCTAATCTGTATTATTCAAATTTCATTATGAGGTACCTGAGGTCAGGGATTTGTGTCTCTCTACTTGAATTTCATTCTTTATAATAGAAAATCATTTACACTATAGACACTCAATGAAGCCTACTTAATTTTTTAAAAAATTTATAAACATATGAAAATTTTATTTAAAAATTTAAAAGTGTAGATGTAAATTCACATGTGTATCTGTGAACTTGCTTTCATCCAATCAGCTCAGTCTAGTCTTTCCTAGATTGTATGGATGTGAGAGATTGTTCAAGTTCACTAGTTTGATTTGAATACTTTTATTTTCCCTTTGATCACAAAGTACAGAAATTCTGAGAATAATCAGCTGCTTTGTGCAGATTTATTAAATTTTTCACTTTAAAATGTATTTATAAATTTTGCTATTATAAATTTGGGGAGCCTCTGAATGAAGGAAAGGGAAAATTCTCCGTTTCCCACTGAGAAAGACTGACTAGGAAAGGGGATTGGGAAGACTACACTTGCTTGGCCATGCCTTTGCCCAAGCTCTTGGATGCTTTTGTATTGCCTGAGGAACCTCCATTAGATTCAGGTCACTGCCATAAAGCTTTCACAAAACTCCAGCAGATATAGTAGCCTTGGTCTCATTGCATTCTGTAATTTTTATTCTTATCCTCATCAAAAACAAACATAGCAATCAAGAAGTTTGTATAAATGAATTTATCATTGTTGTTGTTATTGGTAGGTGCCATCAAGTTGGTATCAACCCATAGCGACCCTATGCACAACGGAATGAAACACTACCCGATCCTGGGCCAACCTCATAATTGTTGTCTCGCTTGAGCCCATTGATGCTGTTACATTGCCAAGCCATCTCAATGGGGGTTTCCTTTTCTTCTCTGACCCTTCACCTTACCAAACATGATGTCCTTCTCCAGCGACTGGTCCCTCCTGACAATGTGTCCGAAGTACGAGAGACGAACTTTGACAATCCTGGTCTCCAAAGAGCACTCTCATACAGCAATAATAATAAAAAAAATCTTAACTAGGTCAACTAAAACTGCAAGTTCTAGAAGCTTACATGGGGACGTTGGGAGTTCAATGGTAGATTTCTCACCTTCCATGTAGGAGACCCTGGTTAATTTCTGGTACCAACTTCGTCAATCTGAAATTGATCAAACATGCAATCAAGATGTATTGATCATTAACGGTGATTGGAATGCAAAGGTTGGGAATGAGAAAGGATCAGCAGTCTGAAAATATGACCTTGGTAATAGAAATTATGCTAGAGATAGCATGATAGTATTCTGCAAAATTAGTGATTTGTTCATTTCAAATACCTTTAGACAGCATAAAAGATGATTATACACATGGAACTCACCAGATGGAATACACAGAAATTAAATTGACTACATCTGTGGAAAGAGACAATGGGAAGGCTCCATATCATCAGCCAAAACAAGGCTGGGGCAGATTGTGCAACAGACAGTCAACTGTTCATATAATAATTCAGGCTGAAGCTGAAGAAAATGAATAAAAGTCCATGAGAGCCAAAATATGACCTTGAAAATATCCCACCTGAATTTAGAAATCAGCTGAAGAACAGATTTGAAACATTAAAAACTAAAGACCGCAGACCATAAGAGTTGTGGGATGACATCAAGAAGATCATAGAGGAAGAAAGCAAAAAGTCATTCAGAAGACAAGAAAGAAGGAAAAGGTAAAAATGGGTATCAGAAGAGACTCTGAAACTTGCTCTCCAGCATAGAGATGCTAAAGCAAATGGAAGAAATGAGGAGGTCCAAGAGCTGAAATTTCAAAGGTCAGGTGGAGAAGACAAAGTCAGATATTACAATGAAATGTGCAAAGAACTGGAGTCAGAAAACCAAAAGGGAAGAACACGCTCAGCATTTCTCAAGTTAGGGGAACTGAAGAAAAATTCAAGCCTCGACTTTTGTTATTGAAGGATTCTCTAGGCAAATTATTGAATGATGCAGAAAGCATCAAAAGAAGATGGAAGGAATACACAGAGTCACTGAACCAAAAGGAAATGGTTGATATTCAACTATTTCAAGAGGTAGCATATGATCAAAAGCCAAAGATACAGAAGGAAGAAGTCCAGTGTGCATTGAAGGAATTGGCAAAGAAGAAGGCACTAGGCACTGATGGAACAAAAATTGAAATCTTTCAAGATAAATTGGAGGCACTCATTTATCTATGCCAAAAAATTTGGAAGAGAACTATCTGGTAAACTGATTGGGAAAAATCTATATTTGTGTTTAGTCCAAAGAGAGATGACCCAACGGAATGTGGAAATCATTGGACAATATCTTTGATATCCCATGCGAGTAAAGTTTTACTAAAGGTAATACGGAAACAGGTGCAAACATACATCAACAGAGAACTTCCAGAGGTTCAAGCCAGATTCTGAAGAGGCCGTGGAACAAGGGATATCATTGCTGATGTCCAATGGGTCTTGGCTTAAAGCAGAGAGTATCAGAAAGATGTTTACCTGTGCTTTATTGACTATGAAAAGGCTTTTGATTGTGTGGATCATGGCAAACTATGGACAACATTGCGAAATATGAGTATTCCAGAACACTTAACTGTGCTCATGAGGAATCTGTACATGGACCAAGAGGCAGTTGTTTGAACATAACATGGGAACGCTGAATGGT
>NW_006408519.1:6700085-6700862 GCF_000296735.1 Chrysochloris asiatica
TACGATGGATGAGGAAGGAAGGTCCAGTAATCAACTTCCAAAAGTCAGCCAGAGAAAACCCTATGGATCACTAAAGTTAGAACTTCAACCCATTCATGGGCATAGCGCAGGACCAGGAAGCTTTCCTTGTGTTGTGCAGGAGGTCACCATGGGTCCCAGGCTAACTGGAAGACAACTAGCAGTGACAAGAAGCTTCAATCCATGGACCCTGTCTTCTTGAGTTCTCCCATCATATTGAAGTCAATTCCAGGAAACATTGTGGTTGGAAATGGAAAGAGAAAAAAATGATGAACTAGGGGAGGAAAATCTTGAGAGCTGTAACTAGGAGCCGTTCTCTAACTAGTGAGTGTTCAGTAAGGAATGAGTATGTAAAGGAGAGCTTTTCAGTTGTTTGATTGGCTCCTGTCATTTTACAAAGCCACGTTTTCCCTCTGGTGTGGATCCTGGGATAATAAATGTGTTCCATGAAGTCTGGTACAAATAATTTAGGGATGTGAGTTCACAATCACAAAAACTGATTTACCTCAAAAATCTTTGTTGTTGTTGTGTTGTTGTTGTTGTTTTCTGAAAACATGTAGCCAAGGTTGTTAAAACGAAATCGACTATGTTTGTTACAATTTTTTCATGGTTTTTGTTATTGCTAAGGAGCTCTGGTAGAGTAGTGGTTACGAATCGGGCTGTGAACTTTAAGGTCAGCGGTTCGAAACTATCAGCCACTCCGCGGGAGAAAGATGAGGCTTTCTACTCCCGTAAAGATTTACACCCTCGGAAACCCTG
>NW_006408519.1:6712700-6720342 GCF_000296735.1 Chrysochloris asiatica
CGACCCTGCAGTTCAAAAGGCTTTGCAGTGTGGCACGTCAACCCACAGTGCTATGCTGGGTCTCCTCTCAAACCAGTGAAAAAGAAAAAGAAAAAGAAAAAAAAAAGCAAACCAAATAGGACACACATCCATATCTCCTGTATAGGGTTTCCGCAGAGAGGCTGGTTAGCTTGAACCACCGACCTTGCACTTCGAAAGGCTTTGCAGTGGTGCCTTAACCAACAGCGCTATGCCAGGATGCTGCACAAACCAGTGAGAAAAAGCCGACCAAATAGTCCGCACATCTGCGTCTCCCATATAGGTTTCCGCGGAGCAGCTGGTTAGCTTGAACCACTGACCTTGCAGTTCAAAAGGCTTTATAGTGGTGCTTTAACCCACAGCACTATGCCGGGACACCTCTCAAACCAGCGAAAAAAAAAGCCAACCAAATAGAATGCACATCCGCATCTCCCGTATAGGGTTTTCCGAGGAGCGGCTGGTGAACTTGAACCACCGACCTTGCAGTTCAAAAGGCTTTACAGTGGCACCTTAACCCGCCATGCAACACCGGGAAGCCTCTCAAACTAGTGAGAAAAAGCAGACCAAATAGTAAGCACATCCACATCTCTCGCATAGGGTTTCTGAGGAGCAGCTGGTGAGCTTGAACCACCGACTTTTGCAGTTCAAAAGGCTTTACAGTGGCACCTTAACCCGCTGGGCTATGCCAGGAAGCCTCTCAAACCAGTGAGAAAAATCCGACCAAATAGTAAGCACATCTGTGTCTCCCGTATAGGGTTTCCGTGGAGTGGTAGGTGCTTGAACCACCGACTTGCAGTTCGAAAGGCTTTACAGTGGCACCTTAACCCTCTGGGCTATGCCGGGAAGCCTCTCAAACCAGTGAGTAAATGCCGACCAAATAGTAAGCACATCCGTGTCTCCCGTATAGGGTTTCCGAGGAGCGGCTGGTGAGCTTGAGCCACTGACTGACCTTGCAGTTCAAAAGAATTGGCAGTGCGGCACCTTAACCCACAGTGCTACGCCAGGACCCCTCTCAACCCAGTGCAAAAGGCTGACCAAATCCAAGTCTCAGCTTGGGCTGAGTGTGTGTGAATTCCTGGCAGAGGAAACTGCCAGCGGTGAGGGTGGGTCGTGGCCACTAGGCTAAGCCCCTACCTTTATTCACCCGAATGTAGGTGGGCAAACCATGAGCGCACCTATTACCCTACAACAAAGAAAAAAATAAAATCGGAACCACACCAAATCGGCAGAGTATACTGTGCACTTTTTTTTCTCTTTCTTTTCCAAGGTTCCCGTGGCGTGCCTCTGCCGCGTCTCTGCAGCTCCTATTTCATCCCACCACCTGGATTCGCCCAGGATGTGGGCTCAGGCCTCTGTGCCTGGCCGGCAGATCCAAAAGTACGCTATTTCCCGCCTCAGCTCCAAATTCCACAGGTTATAAGCCCTCAAACCTTTAAACTATTCCTATCTCTGTGGGTCCAAGCCTTGGAGCCCCGTCCTGCCTCTTTCTTGCCTGAAATTCCGAGTTATTGCTGACGGTGACCTTCACTACACCTTCACCCTAGCCACCATCAAGCCCCGCCTCTGGAAAGTATTAAGAAACATCCCTGATATTGAGAAGCTGGATGCATAACTAATAAAAGCACAAAGTGAACATAAAGTGGAGTTCAAATGGAAGACAGTAGTGCCATTCTTGCTGGATTTTTGAAGTCCCAGAGAAATATCAGAGATTTTTCAATTTCACTCACAACCCATCTGGCTGGACCAGGACCAGCATACAAAGAAGAAACCTTTTTAGACCAATCAAACACTAATATGCAAATGAACCCTGATATCAGGAGATTGTCCTTTAGATTCTCAAATAGGGAAAGTCATTACTCTCCTGTATCCTTGCCCCACCCGAACAGCATGTGACTTCAGTGATAAAAGGTAAAATGGTCTCTCTCCTGTCATCCAGAAACTATCAACAAGCAGATTCATCTTTGAAAAATGTCAATTAGATCCATTGGCTTTTCTTTTCAAAGGCCTATTTTGTACTTAAAATTTAAACTATTCCCTGGTGTGGCACTGCAGGAGAAGGCACTGGACTGCAAGGTTAGTTTGAACCATAAGGTCAGGAATTCAAACCCACCAGCAGCTCCTCGGAAACCATATATAGGGTTGGCTATAGGTCAGAACTGACTCAAGGGCACTTAACAACAGCTACTGTCTTACAGTTCCCTCCTCTAATCAGGTCTGTCTATTTCCTATGTCATCTCATCCCAGTCTGCATCATACTCAACACATTCCAGCCTCAATACCCTCCTTTTGTTACATGAAGACCATCTTGTGAAACCATCCTAGGGGGTGTAAATGGCTAGCATTCAACTACTAACCAATGACTGACAGTCCAGACCTACCCAATGGTCCCACAGAAGGAAAGCCTGATGATCTGCTTCAACAACAATTACAGCCCAGAAAACGCTATGGAATGGTTCTTCTCTGTAATTCATAGAGTTGCCATGAATCAAACAAACTCAACCGTAACAGGGCTTTCTTTGTTTTTGTGAAGGAGTCTAGTTCTTTTCCTTTTAGCGTCCTCTGTATTTGTACTTCCCCCTGTTTCAAATCCTTTTCCCTTAACTCTGCCCTGGCCAGCTATCTAAGGTAGCACTCTCTCTCTTTCTTTCTCACCCTTATTTAGCCTCAATTTTATCATCCTGTTCCTTTTTCTCAACTAATCACAGACTCAATTTCACTTGTTTACTTGCTATGCATATAAAAGGCTCTCTGTTTTCATAAAGAATTATAGTCTCAGAAATCCTAAATAAAGTTTCTAGGAGTCAGAATGGACTCAGTGGCAGTGGATAAGTTAACTTTTATGGAAACTGACCACCACATCTTTCTCCTGCAAAGTGACAGGTGGTTTTGAACTCTAACCTTTCAGTTAGCAGTTGATCATTTTAACCACTGTGCTACCAAGACTCCTTCCTTATAGTAAATAAGTTATCATAGAAGCTGACCGACTTGATGTTAAAATCTTTTTTTAAATTTATTCATCACATTATGATACCCTGTTTCTAAATGATACAATGTAGTCAGAAACAAAATTAATATCCCTTTCATTTATTTCAATTATTTTTTAAAGTGATTCTGCATGCACTTTTGTGTTTTGCTATGCCATAATTCAAGCTTAAAAAAGAAAACTAAATTAAAATTGCTGTTTTCAAACTCCATTTTAGACTCCTTTTTAAAGGAAGTTGGTCAAATGGGCCTTAGTTACTTATGACACAAGCTAAACTGGTACACGTAAGAAACTCATAGACTCAGTCACTCAAGTAATATAGATGTTTACTCTTCTCTCATGTCATGGTCCAGAGGTAGGTAGCCCAGGGTTGGTAGGGAGGCTCTGCAATCTCCAAATGTCTAAAGCAGCAACTACAGACCTTCTCATGGAGACAGTGAGAAAAGAGAGAGTTTGAACAGAATATTCCTGTTTAGTGGCAAAAAGCAGGAGCATACATTTAATTTCCACTCATGTCCCAGTGGCTAGTGTTAGTCACATAAAGCTACAAAGGAGTCTGAGAAATGTATTTTTAGCACATCCATGTGTTCAACTAAAAGTCCTCAATTCTCATTGCAATTTTCCAGTGACACATCCTATGAGCTCAGCCTGTGTTACTATCTTTCCTTACCACTGAAAACTTCAACGTGGAGTCCTCTGAGTAGCCTGGCCTCTGTGACAGGGCTGCTGCCACATGGACGCATGACTGACTTCAGAAACACTTCCTGGTTCCTGGTCCCGGAAGCCTTGTATGTTCTGACACAGACAGTATTCCTAGATATGGAATGTGCTGCTCAAAATACAAAATGTCTCCTTCTTTATAAGTCATGCACAAAGCAGCAATCTGTCTTTTATTTTGCAGGAGGGATCCCAGCACTTGCCTGATCTATGGATCCCTGAATATTGTATGGAAGTGTCAGGTGCCTGAATATTCATAGACTTTCTCTTCAATCCTCAGGAGTGCATATGTCTTAGCAAGGCTTTCAGCATATTAACCACCTCTTGCTAATCCTGCCCAATAAGCATTATGTCATCAATTTAATAGGTAGAATATGCTGAGCAACTTAGATAGCCTGGACCTCTTTTTAAATATTATGACAGAGGGCAAGAAGTTGGCATACCCATGAATCAAAAGCATAAATAAATATTTTGGCCCCATTCACATGAATGTAAATTGTTGCTGAAAGAAATGGAAAAGAATACATTCACCAAATATATTCCTGCATATCATGCATGTATAAATCTGCTCTAGCAATGATATTACATCTTGTACAGCCGCTGCAGTATCAGGACAACTATTGGGTGAGCTTGCAGTGGTTTATATTAGAGTTGTTTTCTAGGATGTTTCCATTTCTGCAGGGAATATCCCGACAGGCAAATTAAGCAGAAACGAGATAGGGAACACCATCCCTGCATCATGTAGATCTTTCATTGTGCCATTAATCTCTGCCAATCCTTATCCAAGTGTAATATAATGAGAAGGAGAGTCATTTATAATAATTATAGGAAGGAAAACGAAAAGGCAAAAAGTAGATCGCTGACTCACTCATCAGGGAGGAGTGTAATCTAGGGAAAAGATCGGGTCAAAGGGGCCAAGGTTAGAATATCTTAGCCACATGACCTGGTTACTTTCTGCATGATCTGCTATCAGTGATTTAACGCTGTCTCAATTCCTCTACCTGTAAAGTATTGTTGTCCATGTTAAGTGCCATTCAGTCTGTTCCAATTCATAATCACCTTGTATAGGGTTTCCAATGAGTGGCTGATAGATTTGAACCACCAACCCTGCAGTCAGCAGTCTAGTGCTTATCCTAGAGCATCACACAAGGTATCCACCTCTATATAGTGTTAGTTATATTTGCCCTCAGTATGGAAAGCAATTTTGTAAACTGATGAATACAAGTGCTTTCTTTGTAGTGGTAGATGTAGACACATTAGGCAGACTACCAAACACTCTGAAAAACAAATACAAGCAATTTAGTAGGAGTTTTTGCAATACATTTTTGCTCTGATGCATATTGGCAAAGATGAAACAGCAACTGTAACTGCATGGTCATTCCCAACGTCTAAAAAACAACTGTTGAGAATGCACCACATCTGCCAATGCAGAGTCTTGAGGGACAGGGCTGCCTAGAGCCTTAAACACTGGCAAAATCCTGGAGGGCTAATGTTCCATTCCTTCGTATTTCAAAGGTGTCCAAAGGACCAACTCCCAGATTCAGACTTAGCCATTTTCTTGTCACATAATTAGATGTTGGGGAGCAGTGAAGAAGAATTAGAAAATTTGTTTGTTTATATTTCTTCATTACAAAATTTCAATATAAGACAAAAGTTTGGTTGACCCTAGATATTTTTATGTGAAAATGAAACTTAAGCATTGCTCAGTAGATAGACATGGAGTACTGCGAACATCAAGGTTAGTGGATCAAACTCTCTAGTTGCTCCTTGGAAACTCTGGACAGGGTTGCAATGAGTCAGAATCAACCCAGCAGAACTTAACAACAACAACAATTATGACTCACAACTCATCTATCAGTTTGTCGTACTCTGGTGGTTTCTGTGTTGCTGTGATGCTGCAAGCTATGGCACTGACATTTTAACATCAGCAGGATCACACATGAAAGACAGGATTCAATGGAGTTTCCAGACTAGAAAGAATAAGAAGAAGGCGAGGCCGACAACTTCAGAACGTTTAACCCCTGAAAATCTAATGAATAGCAGCAGAATGCTGTCAGATATAGTGCTGGAAGATGGAAACAGTATGACTAGCACAAGAATATTGTGAAATATAGTGCCAGAGATGAGGTTGGAAGGCACTCAAAATACTACTGGGGAAGAAATGTCCCCTCAAAGTAGAGTTGACAATGCGAATAGAGTAAAACCTTTGGGACCTTCATTTGTTCATGGGGCACAACTCAAAATGAGGAGAAATGGTTGCAAACATCCATTAATAATTGGAACATGGAATGAACAAAGTATGAGTCTAGGAAAATTGGAAGCTGTTAAAAATGAAATGGAATGCCTAAAGATCACAATATCCTAGACATTAACAAGCTGAAATGGACGAGTATTGGCCATTTTCTACCAGACAATCATATGCTTTACTAAGCTAAGAATGGCAAATTAAAGAGAAATGACATCACATTCATCATCAAAAAGAGTATCTCAAGATCTATACAGAAGTACAATGCTGTCTGTGATAGGATATTATCCAAACACTTACAACATAGACCTGTTTAATACCAAACATTATTCAGATTTACACACCAAACACTCTTGCCAGTGGTGATGAAATTGAAGAATTCTACCAACTTCTTTAGTTGGAAATTGATCAAACATGCAATCAAGATGTATTGATAATTACTGGTGATTGGAATGCAAAGGCTGGAAACTAAGATGAAGGAAAATATGGTCTTGGTGATAGAAACTATGCTGGAGATCACATGATAAAATTGTGCAAGACTTTTTCATTGCAAATACTTTTTAAACAATGTAAATGATGACCATACACATGGACCTCACCAGATGGAATACACAGAAATCCAATTGACTACATCTGTGGGAAGAGATGATGGAAAACTCCGTATGATCAGCCCAAACCAGGCCAGGGTCAGAGTGTGAAGCAGACTATCAGCTGCATATGAAAATTCAAATTGAAGCTGAAGAAAATTAAAACAAGAGCCAAAATATGACCATAATTTATCCCACCTACATTTAGAGATCATCTGAAGAACAGGTTTAAAGCAGTCAACCCTAATTACCAAAGACCAGAAGAGCTGTGGATGACATCAAGGACAATATACATGAAGAAAGCCACACTCATTAAAAAGACAGGAAAGAAAGAAAACAATTACAATGGATGTCAGAAGAGATTCTGTAACTTGCTTTTCAGCATAGAGATATTAGAGCAAATGGAAGAAATGAGGAAACAAAAGAGCTGAACTAAAAATGTCAAAGGGCAATTCAAAAAGACAAAGTCATGAAATGTGCAAAGACCTGGAGTTAGAAAACGAAAAGGAAAGAACATGCTCATTATTTCTCAAGCTGAGGGAGCTGAAGAAGAAAAACAAGCCTTGACTTGAAACACTGAAGGATTCTATGGACAAACAAGGAGCTCTGGTAGCATAGTGGTTATGAATCGGACTGCTAACCACAGGGTCAGCAATTTGAAATTACCAGCTGTTTTGTGGAACAAAGATGAGGCTTTCTGCTCCCGTAAAGATTTACAGCCTCAGAAACCCTGTACGGGGTTGCTATGAGTTGGAACTGACTCCATGGCATATAACAACAACAACAACATAGACAAAATATTGAATGATGCAGAAGTCATCAAACGAAGATGGAAGGAATACACAGAGTCATTGTACCAAAATTAAATGGTCTGTGTTCAACCAATTTAAGAAGTAATATATGATCAAGTAAATCAAATGACGTATTGCATTAGGCAAATCTGCTGCACAAGACCTTTTTAAAGTGTTGAAGAGCCAAGATGTCAGCTTGAAGACTAAGGTGTGCCTGACCCAAGCCATGGTATTTTCAATAACCTCATATGCATGCGAAAGCTGGATAGTGAATAAGGAAGACTGTAGAAGAATTGATGCT
>NW_006408519.1:6723127-6724506 GCF_000296735.1 Chrysochloris asiatica
ACAAATAGCACGTGTTAGAAACCACATGGGCAATGTCACAACGGAACCAAAGGAAATCAAAAAGATAATAATAGAATACTATGAAGAGTTGTACTCCAACAAATTTGAAAACTTAGAAGAGATGGATTACATTTTTAAATAAACACAACCTTCCTAAACGTACACACAGTGAATTAGAATACCTGAACAGACTCATAACAAAAGAAGAAATTGATCAAGTCATCAAAAATACTCCCTACCAAAAGAAATCCAGGCCCAGATGGCTTCACTGATGAGTTCTACCAAACATTCAGGGAAGAGTTGTCACAAATTCTACTCAAATTATTCCAGAATATAGAGGAGGACACAAAACTTCCTAATACATTTTATGAAACAAGCATAAACCTCATACCCAAACCAGGGAAGGACATCACTAAGAAATAAATTATAGACAAATATCCCTTATGAAATAGATGCAAACATTCTCAACAAAATCCTAGCCAACTGAATCCAGCAGCACATCAAAAAGATAATACATCATGATCAAGTGGGATTCATATCAGGGATGCAAGGATGGTTCAACATTTGAAAAATGATCATCGTAATCCATCATATAAATAAGAAAAAAGAAAAGAACTACATGATCATATCAATTGATGCACAAAAGGCATTTAACAAAATCCAAAATCCTTTCCTGATAAAAACACTCAACAAAGTAGGACTTGAAGGGAAATCCCTCAACATAATTAAGAGCATATATACAAAACCAACAGCCTACATTACTCTCAATGGAGAGAAACCGAAAGCTTTCCCGCTGAGAACGGGAACCAGACAAGGATGCCCTTTGTCACCACTCCTATTCAATATTGTGCTGGAAGTCTTAGCAAGCACTATATGGTAACAAAGGGAAATAGAAAGCATCCAAATAGGCAAAGAGGAAGTAAAACTCTCTCTATTTTCAGACAATATGATCCTATATATAGAAAACCCCAAAGACTCAGTAAAAAGGCTACTAGATCTCATTGGAAGATTCAGCAAAGTGGCAGGATATAAGATCAATATACAAAGGCTTTCAATTGTACAGGTCATGACAAGCTATGAATAACATTTTGAAGTATTTGTATTCCAGAACACTTAGTTGTGCTCATGAGGAATCTGTACATGGACCAAGAGGAAGTTGTTTAAACAGAACATGGGAACACTGAATGGTTTAAAATTATGAAAGGTGTGCGACAAGGTTGTATTCTTTCATCATAGTTATTCAAGCTGTATGTTGAGTAAATAATCTGAGAAACTGGGTTACATGAAGAAAAACATGGCATCAGGATTTGAGGAAGACTCATTAACAACCTATGATATGCAGATGATAAAACCTTGCTTGCTGAAAGTGAAGAGGACTT
>NW_006408519.1:6724606-6733627 GCF_000296735.1 Chrysochloris asiatica
AAAAAAAACTGATGCGGCACTGGAGGTGCTCACTCATCGATGCCAAAAAATTTGGAACACCTGACTAACTGGAAGAGATTCATATATGTGCCCATTCAAAAAAAAAAAACAGGTGACCCAATGGAATGTGGAAATCATCAAACAATATCATTAATATCACATGCAAGTAACATTTTGCTAAAGGTTATTAAAAAAAATTACTATAACAGTACATCAACAGGGAACTGCCAGAAATTCACGACAGATTCAGAATAGGACATGGAATTATGGATAGCATTGCTGATGTCAGATGGATTTTAGCTAAATGTAGAGAATACCAGAAAGATGTTTACTTATGCTTTATTAACTACACAAAGACTTTCAACTGTGTGGATCATGACATTGCAAAGAATAGGTTTTCCAGAACACTTGATTGTGCTCATGAGCAACCTGTATATAGACCAACATGTTCAACCCAGAAAAGGGGATATTGAATAGTTTAAAGTCAGGAAAGGTTTGTGCCATGGTTGTAATTTAAAGTCCTAATCTAGAATCATGACTAATGCTAAAATGAGAGCATTAATTGGAAAGAAATGGAATCCAACAATTTAGGGTGGGGACATATGGTCAGATAATCAGGAAGCTGGTGACATAGAGCGCAAACATTCCATTGACTCATTCTTGCCAACAGACCAACCCCTCCCATCTGAAGAGATTATCTCATTTTTGCCAGTAAAAACATTATACCCTCTGCCCACACTTGACAGAGATTAAGATGCTCCTTTTTTTAATTACCTGTTTTATTTAAACTTTCAAATTTACTTGTTTGTTATTCATATATTGTTATACTACTTATTATCTGTAGAATTTGCTGTAATATACTCCTTTTCATTCCTGATATGTCTTTTTTCTTGATCAGTTTTCTATGCATCAATTAATTTGATTGGATTCTTAAAAATCACATATGTTTAGATACATTTGTCAGTTATTTTATTAATTTCTGTTGTTATTATTATTTATTTCCACCTACAGAGACTCAACTTGCTGTTGCATTTTTATGTTAACAGAATAGGTACTTAGATTATTGATTTTCAGCCCTTTCCCTTTTCTAACAGATGCATTTGTAGCTATAAATTTTCCTATAAGCACAGTGTTCAGTGTGTCTCACAAATTTTAAGATGTTATATTTTCATGATTTTATGCTTTAAATTATTTTATTATTTCCAAGTAATTTCTTTGTTGATCAATTGTCTGTTTATTACTATATTATTCAGTGTAGTAGAACTAGGGATACTACTATTGGATGATCTTGGTTAAAAGCAGAGGATACCACAAAGATGTTTACTGTTCTTTATTGACCATGCAAAGGCATGTGATGGGTGAATGAGAACAAACTACAGATAACAATATGAAGAATGGGTATTCTAGAACACTTCTCATGAGGAACCTGTACATCGAACAAGAGGCAGTCTTTCAAAAAAAAAAAAAGGGATGGAGGGAGGGGAATATTGAATGGATTAAAGTCAGGAAAGGGGTGTGTGCTAAGGTTGTATCCTTTCATTGTACTTATTCCATCTGCATGCTGAGCAAATAACCTAAGAGCTAGATTATATGAAGAAGAGCATGGAATTAGGATTGGATGAAGACTCATTAGCAATCTATGATATGCAGATGATACAACCGTGATTGGTGGAAGGACTTAAATTATTTACTGATGATTATCAAAGACCACAGTCTTCAGTATGAATTTCACTTCAATACACATGTCTTTACAATTTTGTTTTATAAAGAAAATAAAAATCCTTCTAACTAGACAAATAAATAATATCATGATAAATGGAGAAAAGATCGAAGTTGCCAAATACTTCATTTTGCTTGGAATCACAGTCAACACTCATGAAAGAAATAGTCAAGAAATGAAAGGATTATTGCATTGGGCAATTAGGCTGCAAAAAGGCCTCTTCAAAGCATTAAAGAGAAGAGACATTAGTTTGAGAACTAAGGTGTGCCTGACCCAAGCCATGGCATTTTCAGGTACCTCAAATGCAGATGAAAGTTAGGTATTGAATAAGGAACACAGTAGAAGAATAGAGATATTTGAATTATGATTTTGGTGAAGAATATGGAAAGCACCAGGGACTGACAGAAAAACAAACCTATTTGTCTTGGAAAAAGTATAGCTAAAATGCTTCTTAGAAGCAAAGATGGTGGGACTTCACCTCTCATTCTGGACATGTTGTCAGGAGGGATCATTCCCTGGAGAAGGACATCATGGTTGGTAAGGTGGAGGGCCAATGAGAAGAGGAAGAGTCGCAGTGAGACTGGTACAGTGGGCTCAAACATAACAATGATGGTGATGATGACACAGGACTGGGCAGTGCTTTGTTCTGTTGCGCACAGGTTCACTATGAGTTGAAATGGACTAGACAGCACCTAATGACAACAACAACACATTGTTTAATATTCAGTCACTTAGGAATAATTTAATTGTGTCATTGTTGTTAGTTGCCTTTGAGTTGGTACCGACTCAGAGCTACCCTATGCACAACAGAATGAAACACTGCCCAGTCCTGGGCTAACCTCACAATTGTTGCTACTGCCCATTGCTGCTGCCACTGTGCCAATCCATCTTGCTGGGGGTCTTCCTCTTTTTCTCTGACCCTCCACCTTAACAAATATGATACCCTTCGCCAGTGACTGGTCCTTCCTGACTGTATGTCTGAGACATATTGATAATATGTATGAGAGACAAAGCCTGGCCATCCTGGCTTCCAAAGAGCATTCTGGCTGTACTTCTTCCAACACAGATTTGTTTGTTCTTTTTTTTGCAGTCCATGGTACTTTCAGTGTTCTCTTCCAACATCATAACTCAAATACATCAATTCTATGATCTTTCTTATTCACTTTCCCACCTTTGCATGTATATGAGTTTATTGGAAATACCATGGTTTGGATCAGATTCACCTTAGTCCTCAAACTGACATCTTTGCTCTTCAATACTCTAAAGAGGTCTTCTGCAGCAGATTTGCCCAATGCAATGTGTCATTTGATTTAACTATCATTTAGCAATTAATTTCTTACTTGATCTAACTATGATAAAACTATTCTGTATGTTTCAATTCTTTGAATATGTTGAAATTTGTTTCAGGGCCAGCATGAATGTTTCATAAATATGTTTCAAAGAAAGTTGTCTGCAACTATTGAATATCATATCTTAGTTAATTAGTTAGCTAAGTTATTTAGTAAATGGTGTCAATTACACTGTTAAATACTTCTGTAACACCAGATTGAGAGTAGATGGATTTTTTGTTTTATCTATCTAGTAATACATTGTGTTTTAAAATCTGCTTTGTCTGATAGTAGCATAGCTATATCAGCTTTTGGTTAAGTTGGGTATAAGATATCTTTTTCCATCTTTTACTTTAAGTAAGTGCTGATATTATATTGGGTTTAACTGTATCATGTCCTATTCGTTTCATCTGTTCTTTTTTTATCTCTTCCCTCCTTTCTAGATGTCTTTTGTATTATTTCTTTGTATTTGGGATTAATTTTCTTCTCTATTAACTATACTATTTTATGGTTCTTTTATTTGTTAATCAAACATGCATCCTTTTCTGATTAACATTACTATTTTAATCTAATCCTGTCTTTGTCAATACAAGACATTTACCCATTTTGGTCCTGTTTTCTTACAGGCCTATTAATTTTGGATTGGATATCAAACATTTTGTAGGAAAATGAAAAGGTTCTTCTTAACACTGTCTTCCTCAGGCTGTGATTTATTTTTCTCTGGCAGGCAAATAGAACAAAGGTAATTTATCCCTTGCATGATAGAGGTAGTTTGATTTTATGGGATCTCAAAGTAATTCTTCATTATCAGTTCCTAGACTCTAATTTTTGTCTCCCCAGCACCATGAGCTTGCTAAGGTTTCTCACCTCAAGCAAAAAGAGCTTATTTTTAGCTGTGGCTAGTTGGTCCCTGACTCATGATGGCCCCATGCACAACTGAAAAAAAGATGTTCAGGCCAGCACCACCCCCATGACCAGTTATGGGTCTGACTCTTGTGATACATAGCATTTTCACTGGCTGATTTTCAGAAGCAGATCACCTATATCCATATCCTAGATCCATATTGTAGTCTTGAAGTTCTGTTGAAATCTGTTGGGCATCATAGCAACACATAAGCTTCCACTGACAAATGGTGGTGGAATCACAGGAGGTTCAATTTGATTCATGAGGAATCAAACTTGAATTTTCCATTTGGAAGGTGAGATTCTACCTATGAACCCCACAGTGTACCATTTTCCTTCCAATTGATTCCAACTCATGGCGACTTCCTAGAGTTTTCATTGGCTGATTTTTCAGAAATAGATAACTGGGCCTTTATTCTAAGGGATTCTGAGTGGACTACCACAATTTTGGTAGATGGAGCACCTTACAGAGACTCCATAAACAACTTCAGAATCAATAAATATCTCCAAAAAAGAAACTGTACCAGTTTCTTCTCCAACATCTTCATTTCTCAAATCCTGACTGCCTTGGTAACTCTGTACCCTAATTTGGTTGTTGTTAATATTACTATTGTTGCTTCATTGTCTTTTTCCTTTTTTCTTGCCAAATATAGTGACAATGTTGCAGACTCTAGGTTACTCATCCTTTTCATCCTCTGACATCACTAACAACTGCATGGAGTGAGGATGTTGTGGGTCAAGGAAAGTGCAAAATGTAAGACTCTCCTGAAAATACTTCTACTTTCTTGGGATTTGTGAGATCTTGACTTCTCAAGTCCTTTTTGCCTTGATTGATTGCTGATACCTTCAGATAGCTGGGAGTTTTGTTGTTATTATAGTTATTGGATATAAGAAGATTCATCTGATACGAGCTACTCATTTATAGCCATTAATGCAAGTTCCTTTTTATTTTTTTGTGAATGAGAATTGTTCATCATTACCTTTAGAAACATAGAATATATACACCCAATGAGCAATGTTAAAAATAATGTTTTAAAACAATCATATCATAATAACAATCATAACAAACACATTAATATAATTTTTGACGGTACCCTAAAATTATAGTTTTGATTCTAAATGTTACTATATAATAGAAATTACTTCTGCTAAATAAATCTCTCCTAGGTATACAATAATGATCATGTAAAAGCTACACAGTTTTGAGTTTAGAAATTTTATGCTTTTAGATGCATGGTATGAGGTACTACTAGAATAAAAATATCGATCATGGCAGGAATAGCTGGGAAGTGCTACTTCATTGCTCATAGCTATTTCTTATTTCAAACCACACAATGGATACTTGATTAATATCTGTAATTTATTGACCACCAGTTACATGTAAAATGCTATATTAGGTGTTCTGCATTCGTAATCTTATTTAATCCTTGCAATGGTTTAGCAATGTAAATAGTACTATCCTTGTATTTTAAATAAGGAAACTGAGACTCAAAGCTGTTTATAGACATGCCAAAGCTAAGCTATTAACCTACCAGACTAGGTTCCTATTTATCAGGTTTAACAATTTATTCCCAGCATTTAGCCCAGACCCTGGTAAGGAAAGAAGGCTCATATGCACTAGAGGCAGACCTACAAGAATACTATTTACAAGTTAATTTAAGGAGTTTCCTTGATGAGAACTCATCCTGAAGGAAAGGTGCTCACACAGTCCATCCTGGCACAGAGACAGAGCTCAAATCATCAGAAGGGAGGTGATTCTGAATGCAGCATGTGTTTATCATCTGGATTTATCCCTGACAGTCGTGGCCTGATAACTAAACCTTGCTGAGGCTAAGGGCTATGAATATAAAATGAAAGATATGTTTCATAAAAAAAAATTGCTATAAACCAAAGTGGCATCAACTGTACTTCTCCAAGTCCCTGATGGAAAATTGCAATAATCAAAGTCCCCTTGCTTTGACTTGAAGTGTGGCTTCTGCTGCCCAGAGGTGTCCAAAAAACAAAATGCTATTTGGTGTCTTGAGAACTACGGAGACTTTGCAGTGGCAACAGTAGGCGCTCAAAAGAATGCCTGGCAGGGAACTCCGTGTGACAGTATACTTCCTACACAGAAAGTAACAGAATGTTATAATTCAGAAAGAGATTTAAATGGGAATAGTGAATACAGATTTTAAAACGTATTGTGAGTTTGGTACTGGACATATTGGCTACAAGATGAAATAATCAAATAATCCAGTGTATTCTGCTTAGTAACTCTAGTTAAGATAGAATGGAGATGCTTTCACTTTGAAACAGGAATAGAAATGAATTTTTACTAAATAAAAGCTTATTTCAGTTGAATATAGGAGGAGAAGGAGAGGAATAAAATGAAAACTTGAGGTTTAAGAATCTCATTCAGACAATGAATTCAAGATGATACCAAGGATCTTTAGCCTGATATACTGGTAGGACCCTTGTTGTTTTTGTTAAGTTTTGTCAAGTCAGTTCTGACTCATAGCGACCATGTATAGGGTTCATGAGGAGCAGCTGGTGAGTTTGACCAGCACATTTTGTGGCTCACAGTCCAATGCTGATCTTCCAGTGCCACACCAGAAGGACCTGTGTTGTTGTTGTTAAATATCTTTAAGTTTTTCCGACTCATGATGACCCTATAGAGGGTTTCTGAGAAGCAGGTGGTGGGCTTGAATAGCAGATTTTGTGATTCACAGACCAGTGCTGATTATACAGCGCCACACCAGGAGTCTAGGAAGACCCTGTTGTTAAGTGCCATCAAGTCAGTTCTAACACATAGTGACCCTGTATATGGTTTCCAAGGAGTGGCTGGTAAGCATGAACTGCCAACCTTGCCATTCAAACCAACTTTGCAGTCTACAGCATTAACCCACTGTCTAGCACATTAACCACAGCAGGACTCTAGTAGGACCCTAGAGGTTATTAAAATATTTAAATAATATCATATTCATTGGTAAACAACCTCTGCTTCCACATTTCTCTACAGATCCCTACTTATCCTGATCCAGTCTTTAGTACCCTGAAGTCGCCTATTATCAGCAACTAAGGGGTTAATGCTTAACACAGAAGAAGGCCTGAGATTTTACCTGTCTTTATTGTAAGGTTTTAATCTAGCAACCTTCATTTCAGCCCATTGCTACTAATTAAGTATAGGCTGACACTCAGTTAAAGAACAATAGATCTCTCTACTCTCTGAAACTACAAAACATCCCTAGAGATCTGCTTCATGCTTTGGTTTAAAGGCAATCAGGCATATATCCCTTATAGAGAAATCAGACCAAGTAGCAAACTCAGAAGGCAATGCAGAGGCATAGGTTGGTAATTTAATATAGAATTGTAAGAACTGAAATATGTTTTGCTGTTCAGTTTGCAATGTAATCCAGTTTGGCTGAAGCATAGCTTATGGGTAAAATATCAGTAGATGATGGCTGAAGCGAGGGAGGAAAAAGACAATTGGAGATATTGTGGGAGATCAGTGCCATGCTGCCTAGGTCAGCACTCTAACTTCTCTACACAAATTGAGCAGGTCTTCTACGCTTCCATACCTCAGTTTGCACAGCAAAATAAAAGGGAATACTATTACTATATCCTCACCAGGATTATTACATGAGTCCTGGTGTGGTGGGATAAGTACTGGACTGCTAACCACAGTGTCAATGGTTCAAACCCACCAGCTGCTCCTCAGAAACCTTACACAGTGTGGCTATGAGTCAGAGCTGACTAAATGGGCACTTAACAACAATAGGGTCAACAAAGTTTTTATGAGTATTAGATGAAAAGTGCTAACAACACTGTCCAACTACAATTAGTGTTCACTAAAAGCTGTGATTTTGGCGGAGTTGTTGTTAAACAGCTTTGAGTCAGTTCTGACTCGTTGTTGTTGTTAAGTGCCATCAAGCCATTATCAACTCATAACAACCCTATGTACAACAGAACAAAACACTGTTCGATCCTGTGCCAACCTCACTACTGTTGCCATGCTTGAGTCCATCAATGCTGTCACTTGGCCAATCCATCTCATTGGGGGATCTTCCTCTTTTTCTCTGACCCTCCACCTTACCAAACATGATATCCTTCTCCAGTGACTGATCCCTCCTGACAATATGTCAGTAGAGACGAAGTTTGGCCATCTTGGCCTCCAAGGAGCACTCTGGCTGCACTTCTTCGTGACACTGTATAGGGTCTCCAACAGCGGCTGGGTTTCAGCCCCTGACCTTGTGGTTAGTAGTCCATTGCTTATCTTACAATGGCACTCCAGGACTCCATGGATGGAGAGCAGTGACATATTTTGGCAAAGGGAATGGAGTGGATAGTTCCATAGTCCTGAGTTTTAGTAGTGAAATATAACCACCTCTGATACCATCAAAGCATATCAGGTGTAGATTGCAAACTGTCTTCAAATTCTCCCTGAGTCTTTTCAACAAAGAGTAGTTATCTTGGCCGAGTCACAGGAAATGCAACAGACTGAAGTCCCATAAAAGAAGTTCAGTAACATCAAACTAACCCAGCATCCATAGAGAAGAGATTATTTATGATTTCTGAATGTAGTTTGACAGTTTGCAAAACTCTGTCAGAAAGATTTCTTCTTTTCTTATTGCAAATCTCCTAGAACAACTTATATTTAGGATACAATCCAATCAATACTTCCACATTGCTACTTAGCAGATAAATTAAAATTTCCTAGATAATGTGGGTGGTTTAATAGAAATTCAATTTGGCCGATAGGCACAGATGGATGAACGTTAGTCCAGAGAGACAAATATGATACATCTTTTCCAATAACATTTAATTACTGTTTTAACCCCCAAGATTATCCAATGGCATTGCCACAAAAAATTTCATTCAATATATGTTTACTATTAGATCTTGAAACTATGAAAGACAGCACACTCACACACCCACTGCCATCTTGGCAATTCCTAATCATAGCGCTCCTAGAAAGGGTTTCTGAGACCATAAATCTTAATGAGAGCAGAAAGCCATATTTTTCACCCACAGAGCAGATGATGTACTCCAACTGCTGACCTTCAGGCTAGCAACCCAGTGCTTATTCTATAG
>NW_006408519.1:6738282-6749734 GCF_000296735.1 Chrysochloris asiatica
TTCCAGTCTCTCCGCATCCTCACCAGCATTTATTTCCTCTACTTTATATTAACTCCCATTTTTATGTTGACAAATTTTACAACAGTTACAACCATGATGAAGAATGGATATTCTAGAACACTTAATTTTGCTCATGAGGAGCTTATATATAGATAAAGAAGCAGTTGGTTGAATAGAACAAGGGTATACTGAGTGGTTTAAAATCAGGAAAGGTGTATGTCAGGGTTGTATTCCTTTCCCATACGTGTTAAATGTATATATGGATCAGATTACCCAAGAAGCTGGATTATATGAAGAAAAATGTGGCATCAGGATTGGAGGAAGACTCACTAACAACCTACTAGATGCCTATGATATAACCTTACTTGCTGGAAGCCAAGAGGACTTAAAATCTTTATTGATGAACATCAAAGACCACAACCTACAGTATAGATTGCAACTCAATGTAAAGGAAACAAAAATCTTCACAACTACACTAATAACCTCCTGATAAAATGGAGAAAGATTGAACTTGCCAAAGACTTCATTTTGCTTGGACCTACAATCAACAGTCATGGAAGCAGCTATAAAGAAATAAAACAACTTATTGCATTAGGCAAATTTGCTATTCAAGACCATTTTTCAAGGGTTTAAGAGCAAAGATATCAGTTTGAGAGCTAAGATGCTCCTGACCCAAGTCATGGTATTTTCAATAATATCATATGCATGTGAAAGTTGGACAGTGAATAAGGAAAACCAAAAAAAAGAATTGATGCACTTGTGTTATGGTGTTGGAGAAGAATGTTAAAAGTACCATGGACTGCTAGAAAAACAAACATATCTGTGTTGGAAGAAATACAGACAGAATGCTCATTAGAAGTGAGGATGGCCATACTTCCTCTCTCATACTTCAGACATGTTATCAAGAGGGACCAGTCACTGGAGAAGGACATCATACTTGGTAAAGTAAAGGGGATGTAAAAAAGAGGAAGACTCCCAATAAGGTGGATTAGCACAGAGGCAGCAGCAATGGGCTCAAGTATAACATCTGTGAGAATGGCACAGGACCAAGTAGAGTTTTGTTCTGTTTTGCATAGGGTCACTATGAGTTGGAACCAATTGGATGGCACCTAACAACAACCATGAAGTGTTCACCACAGTATATTATTTTATGGTTTAGTATATATATATATTTAAATCTACTTTGTTACATATTGCCATAATAGTTCATTTAATGGCTGCATAATATTCTGTACAAGGAGCTCTGGTAGCATAGTGGATACAAATTGGGCTGCGAACCACAACATCAGCAGTTTGAAACTATCAGCTGTTCCGCGGGAGAAAGATGAGGCTTCCTGCTCCTGTAAAGATTTACAGCCTCGGCAACCCTGTACAGGGTCGCTATGAGTCGGAACCGATTCCACAACATATAACACCAACAATATTCTGTACAGTCAAAATAATCATTTCCCTAATGCTAAATTGTAGATTTTTTTTTCCCTCTGTGATGCTAGATAATATAATTTTGAGAATGTATGGCACTGTGGGTTAATGTGTTGGACAGCGAAGTCAGTTTGAACCACAAGGTAAGTGGTTTAAGCTCACCAGTCACTGCTCGGAAACCCTACGCAGGGTCGCTATTGGTTGGAACAGATTTCATAGCACTTAACAGCAACAACAATGTCTTATTTAGGTACCTTGCACCTTGCTTTCCTATTATAAACTGAGACTTCTGTGTTGTCATAGTAAAAGTACTATATTCATTAGTTATTGTGATTATTATTCTACTTTAATTACATAAAAATAGACAATGAACATCACTATATATTTTTTCTTTATAAAAAAAATAATTTCTAAAGAATTGTTATTGTGTTTTTGTTAAATGCCACTGAGATGATTCTGACACAGAACAATCCTTTATAGGGTTTCCAAGAAGTGACTGGTGGGTTTGAACCACTGACCTTGTGGTTCAAACCAAGTTTGTGGTTCAGTGCTTATAATACAGCAACAATCCTACAAATTGCTTTCATCTAGTCAAGGGAAGACACATTGTGTGACAGTTTATGGAGAGTCAAACTGCTTTCTACACTGTCTAGAATAATTTCTAATGTCTTAAAAATGTATGTATTATATTAATTTTAAAACAACATTGTCATAATTTTTCAGTTATTCTTCCTATTAATTATTAAGTAAAGCTTATTTTGTATTTCTTTGTTTATTAGCATTCATGAATAACACACATAATCTCTTGGCTACATAATTCATTATTTTTTTCCTAAGTAAAATGTGTTTTCTACTTACTCCTGTGTGACATCTTTCAGAACATTCTGAGCAATCACATAATCAATGCATTCCACTTTGACAGTACGGAATAAAACCTAAAATTCAAAAAAGCCATGAGATTCATCCATTAAAAATAGTAAATCCTTCTTGGATTCTGGGATAGAATTATAAAATACAAATTCTCAGGGAGTTCAGTAAAAGTAAGCCTGGGTAGAAATGCATGTGTCTTCCTTGGATTCTGTTCACCTAGTTAGTTGAGAGATCAGTTGCCGCTATTAAAGAAGAACAAGAGGATAAGGGAAGATCATTCTGTTTTCCATTCATTATTAACAGTGTGATTTATTGTAGCATTTTCCATTTTGAGACTAAAATATGTTTTAAACTAATGGTAATTTTTGTAATAATGACTTACACTGTTGTTGTTAAGTGCTGTCTAGTCAGTTCCAAACCATGTATAGGGTTTCTGAGGAATGGCTGGTAGGTTTGAACCACTGGCCTTGGGTTAATCATCCCGTGTGTACCCTACACTGCCACCAGAATGCCTTAATGACTTGTGATGATGGTTAAATGCCTACTAGTTATTGAGCAGCGAATAGGTGCCAGACCTTGAACTAGATACTTCAAGTTGTATTTCCAGTCCTCACAAATTCTCCACAAAGTAACCTTACTAGTTTTCAGATGAAGCAATTGAGAATCTGAGAGATTAGCTGACTTGTCCAAAACTAAATGAATATTAAATACGAGGACTTCAAAAAGCTGTGGAAACATGGAATCAAAATAAAATGCAATCTGTACAAATCCAATAACTAACATTACTCCCAATGGAGAGAAACTGAAATCATTCCTTTTGTGAATGGAAACCGGACAAGGATGCCCTTTATCATCACTCCTATTCAATATTGGTAGATTCAGCCAGAGCTATAAGGAAAGAAAAGAGTCATCCAAATTGGCAAATAAGAAGTAAAAACGTAATTATCTCTTTGCAGATGATATGATCCTATACATAGAAAATCCCAAAGACTCAGCAAAAAAATTATTGGGATTCATTGAAAAACACAGAAAATTGACTGAGTACAAGATCAATATACAAAAATCAGTTGGATTCCTCTATGCTAATTAAGATAGCTCTGAAAAGAAATTAGGAAAACAATACCATTTACAATTGCTGCTGTTATTAAGTTCTATTGAGTTGCTTCTGACTCACTCGTAGAGGCCCTGTATAGCAGGGGTAAGGAGCTCAGGTAGCATAGCGGTTATGAATTGGGCTGCTAACCTCAAGGTCGGCAGTTCGAAACTACCAGCTGTTCTGCAGGAGAAAGATGAGGCTTTCTGCTCTTGTGAAGATTTGCAGCCTCGGAAACCCTGTGCAGGGTCACTATGAGTCGGAACTGACTCCATGGTACTTTACAACAACAACATAGCAGGGGTGTGGAATTTGTTTTCTGCGAAGGGCCATTTGGATATTTATAACCTTATTTGTAGGCCATACAAAATTATCAACTTAAAAAAATTACCCTGCTATTTTTGGTCAAAATTTAATTAACTCACTCTTAATGTGAAAGCAGCCCGATTCATAACCACTACACAACCAGATGGATTGGCCAAGTGGCAGCATCAATGGGCTCAAAGGTGGCAACAATAGTGAGGTTGACCCAGGATCGGCAGTGTTTCATTCTGCTGTGCATAAGGTCACTGTGGGTCACTACCAACTCGATGGCACCTAACAACAACAACAATGTGAAGGCACCTAACAACAAACACAACAAATGTGATGGCTGGAACTGCAACTGCCTTGGCAGGACCAGACCAAATGATTTTGCAGACTTTATAAGGCCCTCAGGCCAGATGTTCCCCACCCCCACGATATAGGGTTTCTGAGGGGCAGCTGGTGGATATGACCTGCTGACCTTGTGTTTCAAAATAAGTCCTACAGAACCACACCAAAAGCCAACCATTTAGCCACCCAAAAGATGAAATATTTAGGAGTAAATCTAACCAGAGAAACTAGAAACTAAACACTACTATAAGAAATCAGAGACTTCCAAAACTGGAAGAATATATGATGTTCATGGATAGGAAGATTTAACAATGTGAAAATGTTGACACTGCCCAAAGAAATCTATAGATACAGTATAATCCCAATCCAAATCCCAATGTCATTCTTTAAAGCAATGGAAAAATCTATCTCTAACTTTATATGGAGAGATACCTTGGCTAAGCAAAACCTTGCTTAAGAAGTACAAAGTTGGAGGCCTGTCACACCCTGATCTCAAAATTTAGTACACAGTCACAGGGGTCAAACAGTGCAGTATCAATGGAACAGAAGTGAGAAACTAGAAATAAACCTATCCACATACAATCAAATAATGTATTAGACCACTATTATAAGAAGTGAGGAAGCGGTTTTCATGCTTAAAGAAACATTTTCTGATGGTTAGTAGGAGTTGGGGGTGGGGTGGGGAGGGAAGAATAACTCATTGGCTAGAGGGTTGTTGTTGTTGTTTTGTGCTGTCGACTTGGTTCTGATTTACTGTGACCCTGCGTAAGATTTCCATGGAGTGGGTGGTGAGTTTGAACCACCTAGCTTGTTATTTGAACCTTGCAATTCAAACACACCTTGCGGTCCAGTGCTTATCCTACAAGAATCAATGGGAATAAAGGTAAATACTGTTATATATACAACATAAAATATAAAAGAACTACAGGAGTTTTAATTTTTTTTAAAGAGCTAGTTGCTTGACATAGGAGAGGCTCTGCCAAAGTGCAGGCTAGACTATTTTTTTTCCCCTGTTTGCTGTTTATTCTGACCTGAATTCCAAAAGTCAGCTAGTCAGCATACCTCAAGAGCCTGAAGGCACTTCTCTCCTCCACATCCTAATAGCATGCTCCTAAGAAAAGCATCCATTCAGTAATATCCAAATATCCATTAAAATGAGCCTTTATCTTACTCTAACTTTATGATTAGCAAAACAATGTTAAAGGAGTCTTACCATTGACCTGTGTCTGTTAATATATGATTTTGTAAATGTCAAACAATCAGGATTTTCTTGTCATTTCCTGAATTCACCAGTGGCTCCTTGGAAATCCTATACAAGGTCCATATGAGTTGGAACCCACTGAATGGCACTTAACTACAACAACAACAATCTTTATTAGATATTACCTGTTCCTGAATTGTGTTCTTTCAATAAACTCTTCTTTTAACAGAAGCTGCAGTTTGCCCTTTGACAGTGAACAGACAGCCTCATCTTTCACCCACAGAATGCCTGGTGGATTTCAACTGCTCTGTGGTTAACAGCCCAATGCTTAACAGTAGGTTAATTATATATAGAATAACAAATAATGATGTAAAATGCTGCCTTCCTACTAAGGAAGACTAAAATCCATTTACTGAATCTTTAAATATTTAAAATCATTTACAGAATACAGTATGGTGGCTCTGCGGGATAAACACTGGGCTGCTAACCGTGAAGTCAATGGTTGGAGTCCATCATCCATTCTTTAGGAGAAAGTGAGGCTTTTTGCTCTCACTAAGATTTGTAGACTCAGAAATCCTGTACAGAGTTGCTGTGAGTCAGAACCAGTTCTAAGAAACTTAACAACCACAAAATAGAGACATATTTTCAACCTGTAAAACAGATCTTTCCTTCTTCTTGGGAATTTTGTTTTTTATTGATATTGGATGAGAGAGTTCAAATAAAATTTTCATCACGTACTCTCTTTAAATATTTGCCAACTGAATTACAGGTTTGAGGATTCATTTTCTTGTATAACTTCACTCTGCACTTGATGGATGAGGCAACCAGAGGTGTAGTGACCATCACTGTTTGTTCTGGCCAACAGTAACTAAGGAGTTACTGACTAGTTTTCATAGATAAACATCAAGGTTCTAAAAATGAACACATATGATTTGTAAAGACACAAAAAATGAGAAACTCATGCAACTGTGGAGTGGTCAAAAAAATTTTTTTGCTTTATTCATTCACTCCTCAGTCATTCATTCACAAATACACATCAAATGCCCACTCTGTGCAGGTAATGTGGTGCTGTATAATAAGTACTAGACTGCTAACCACCAGGCCAGCAGTTCAAACTCACCAGCAGCTCCTCAGAAACCCTGTACAGGGTCGCTATGACTGAGAACCAAATCGATGGCATTTAACAGCAACTCTGTAGGTATTGTGCTGGGCCCTAAATGGAAACAAAGATAAGCAAGTCATAGGCCTAGACCTCTAAGGCCCCTCTTTGTATTGTGAGAGACAAAATTGTTATAATGATGTGGTGTTAAAGGAGCATTGAGAAAGAAAACTGAGCTCACTTAGGCTACATCTATGAGAAACATTGTCGATATCCAGCATGCCTCAGTTCCTCTTGGTTGTGAGGTCATGGATGTGTTATCACAATTGTTTACCGACAAACGCTCAAGAAATCCAATCTATACTCATTTTAGTGAGAGTGAGGCTTTCTTTATTTGATTTTGCAAAATTGGGCACTTGACCCAGAGGACACTGGTAGACTCTATGTGGCTGGCTTGCACAGGAATTTATGTTATTCTGAGACGGTCCCTTCCCTGGTTCTACATTGAATTGAGTACTATGGGGTTAACAATCTTTTCCCTGACAGCTCTCTGGCCTCAATAGCTGTATTCTTAAAGTTCCTAGTGAACTGGTTTCTTCCTCCCATTCCCCCAATTCATCTAGCAATCTAATGGACCCTTTATTCCTGATATGGACCATCTTGAGAATTTCTCACACAATCATGAACTCTTCTATGGCTTAAGATAGAATCTTAAGTGGAGAGAAAGCTACCAAACTATACTGGGAACTTCCTCATTGATTCCCCTCCAAAATATATTGGACAATGTGTTGTAACATAAAAACACAAACCTAAACAAAGTATAAACCCATGTCTAGAAGCACATTTTTTTGTGGGGATATAAGCACGTATATAAGCAACTGTAATACAATGTAATAAATATCATGAAAAAATGTAGTACAATGTAATAAATATCATGACAAAGACATCCACCAGATCTCATTGCTAGCATTAAGCCTCAACATTCAATGACACATTTGGAAAAATTCCTTTTGTGTCAAACATAAATCGTTCATGAATAGCAAACATTTATTATCTATTATGTTGTTTGTACTAAAGTCAGAGAACATTTGCCTACCACCCCTCACTTACTTGAGCTCAACTTTATGGCTATAAATGAGGAAACAAAGATTTCAAATTAAGAGTCTGGAAACAAAAGGAGCATCTATGCAGTGTAATTCCAGTGGGAATGATTTTTTTAGATTTGGCTCATGAATGTAGCTTGGTGCTCAGTGGATACAATATTGGTTTTATAATCATAATCTCTGTGAACTACCAGAAGAAGAGAATGTGTACATGCAAGGATAAGTAAAAAAGTATTGTTACTAGGATTCCAGTTTGTACTTGCATGGGTTTATTTCAAACAAAACACATCTCTGTGATCAATGGATGGAAGTAGACAATTTCTCTCAGCAATAAACTGAGGAATGTTGGTAGTGTAGTAGACTATGAGCTAGGATGCTAACTGAAAGGTCAACAGTTTGAATCTACCAGTCACTCCAGAGGAGAAAGATGAGATTTTCTGCTCTTGTAAATATTTACACACTTGGAAAACCTATCCAGCTCTCTATGTACCATGCACCAGAACCGAATCCATGGCACCCACAACCACCACCACCATCATCATCACCAATCTGTGCTTTCAGAAAGGAAAAAAAAAGGTCCAATCAAAACAGTGCTTCCAAGGGAGTCTACTGAACCATTTTAAATTCAAGACAAAGATATCAGCTCACAAGGTTGTAATGATAGAGTTTGGGGGTGGGGGGATCCCTAAGGATAATCTTTGTAGATTTTTTTCAAAGAACACAGGATGATCACAGTGGCTTATTATGAAAGCATTGTAGGAAAATCGATAACTACATTGGTGAGACAAAGTAATTCAGGTAATTTGTACCAAGGAGCCTGTTGGAAGAAGTACAACCAGAGTGCTCCTTGGAAGCTAGGATAGCCAAACTTCATCTCTCATACTTCTGACATATTATTAGGAGGGACCAGTCACTGGAAAAGGATATCATTTTTGGTAAAGTGAACTGTGGGAGAAAAAGAGGAAGACCTCCATGAAATGGATTGGCACAGCTGCGGCAGCAATGGGCTCAAGTGTAGCAATGATTGTGAGGTTGCCCAAGATTGGGCACTGTTGTGTTCTGTTGTGCATAAGGTCGCTATAAGTCCGTACAGACTCTATAGCACCTAACAATTACATGGAGCTAGATACGAAAATACAAGTTAGCCATCCTCTGATGCAATGACCATAATGTACTTTGTATACATCTATATGAATACATTGGAGTCCTGGTGTAGCGCTGTGGGTTAATGCACTGGACTGCAAGGTCAGTTCTAACTGCAAGGTCAGAAGTTCAAGCTTACCAGCTGCTCCTCAGAAACCCTCTACAGGGTCACTATGTATCGGAACTGATTCTAAGGCACTTAACAGCAACAAAATATAAATACATTACATGTGTTTGAAATATTAAATCATACTATATTTTTATCATTTTAAATAATTCTATTTCTAAAAATTGATTTATGCAAATCATAAGAACATATCTAATCTAGAAAAGAAGAAGCAAATATGCTAAAAATAATTTGCCCATTACTGTCACGTTTATGTTGTTTGATATCAGTGTCTAACAGAGCACCCAGCATTGAATAGATGCTTCTTCAATATTTTAATTACTTGGGTGCTACAAAAGTAGCTCTGGTGGCAAAGTGGATAGATGCCCTCATGGCTAACCAACAGATCCAAATTCAACAGCTGCTCTGCCGAAGAAAGATGTAGCTGTCTTCTTCCATAAAGATTGCTGTTGGTATTGATAAGTCCCATCAAGTCCAGTGCTTATCCTTGGAAATCTTATGGTTCTACTCTATCCTATGGGGTCCCTAAGAGTTGAAATCTACCTGATAGGTAGCAGATTCTTGTTTTGTTTTGACTTGATTTGGGTCATGCAAATGGTTTGTGTTTCTAAATGGTTTCTTATCCTAAAGGTTGGTGGTTCAAACCTACCCAGCAGTGCCACTGTTTAAATGATTGCATCTAGGTCTATGTACAGATTCTTCAAAAGTAAAATTAAGTGTTCCAGAATATTCATTGTCTGCAATAATAGATTATCATGAGCCATACAATCAAAAGACTTTGCATAGTAAATAAGCAGGTAAACATCTTTCTGGTATTCTCTGCTTTCAGCCAAGATCCATCTGATATCAGCAATGAAATCCTTCACTCCAAACACCCATGTGAATCCAGCCTGAACCTCTAGAAGTTCCCTGTCAATATGCTGCTGTGTGTGTTTAAAATGATCTTGAACAAAATTTTACTTAAATGCGATATTGATGATATTGAGGCAAGCAGCCTGCGGAAATAGGTGCTGGCCCCCATGTCCTCCAGGCTCATAGCTCATTCCTGAAGCAAAGTTCACATTCCAGGAAATAAGCAACAGACTACCTTAGCCTCATGTGATTACCCAGACTAATCTCCTGTTCCTGACCCACCTCCCGGAGGGAGCAGACACTCCAGCTAATGTTTACCTGCTTCTGCTTCTGTAACTACTCACTTGAATGCTCATACATCCTTCCTCACTGTATGTTTGAAGCAACCAATACCAGGTAGCCCTGGGAAGCTGTTGGCCCCTGCTAACCAATCCCAAATGAAGTCATGTATGTACCCCTATTCCCTATAAAATATCCTCACACAGTGAAGATGGGGCTCAGCTTCTTGATACAAATCCGCTGAGCTACATGTTAGCACAATAAAGCCCTTCCTTTGTTACAACCTGCATGGCATTGGTAACTCCTTCAGAGTGACTTCGGCAACAATATTATCTGATGATTTCCTAATTCCAGTGGGTAAACTCTCTTTGGGATTGGCACAAATATGGGTCTCTTCTGATTAGTTGGCTAGATAGCTGTCTTCCAATTTTTTTGGCATAGATGTGTGAGTGCCTGTAGTGCTGACTCAGTTGAAAGATTTCAGTTTGTATTCCCTCAATTCCTGGTGGCTTGTTCTTTGTCAAATGCCTTCAGTGCACCTTAGACTTCTTCCTTCAGTATCACGGACTCTTATCACATGCAACCTATTGAAATGGCTGAACGTCAACCATTTATTTTTAGTACAGTTCTATGTACTCCTTTCAACTTCTTTTGATATTTTGCACAATCATTCAATATTTTCCTCTATAGAATCCTTCAGTATTTCAAGATGAGGCTTTAATTTTTCTTCAGTTATTTCTGCTTGAGAAATGCTAAGTGTTTTCTTCCCTTTTGGTTTTCTAACTCCAGGTCTTTGTACATTTCATTATAGTACTTGACTTTGTCTTCTTGAGCTGCCCTTTGGAATTCTATGTTCAGCAGTTCTTCTCCTCATTGCTTCCATTTGCTTTAGCATCTCTATGTTGTAAAGGAAGTTTCAAAGTATTTTTTGTATACATTTTGGTCTTTTCCTTCTTTCTTGACATTTTAATGACCTTTTACTTGCTTCCCATATGATGTTTTTTATGTCATCCCCAAACTCTTTGCTATAATGGAGTATAAAACTTTCAATGCTTTGTAAATGGTGAAAACATTTACAAACTGAAAAGACCACTGCCTAAGTCACTACTAAAGACTAAAAGAGAAACTCTTCTCTCTACTGACTCTTCGTTCCTGCTTTTCTGTGAACTTTCTAAGGAGATTAATTTTACATTCTTTTCATTGGTAAACACATTGTCATAGAGTCAATTCTGACTCATTGGGACCCTATAGGACAAAATTCTTGTTGTTAAGTGCTGTTGAGTCTATTATGACTTATAAATATCTGTATAGGATTTCCAAGGAGAGGCTGATGAGTTTGAACCACCGACTTTGCATTTCAAACTGACCTTGAGGTCCAGTGCTTATTCTATAGCACCATACCAGGACTCCTTGGTCAGAGTTGTTGTTGTTGTTGGTAAGTGCTGTTAAGTCTGTTCTAACTCACTGTGACCCTGTATAGCGTTTCTGAGGAAAGGCATGGAAGTTTGAGCCACTGACCTTGACGTTTAAACCAACTTTGCTGTCAAATGCTTTATCCTACACCAGGACTCCACTAGGACAGAGTAAACGACACAAAAAATTTCCTAAA
>NW_006408519.1:6751784-6753462 GCF_000296735.1 Chrysochloris asiatica
CACTATGCTACCAGGGTTCCTTAAAAGTACCATGGACTTCCAGAATAACAAACAAATCTGTCTTGCAATAATTATAGCCATAATGCTCCTTAGAAGTCAGGATGGCCAGATTTCATCTCTCATACTTTGGACATATTATTAGGAGAGAACAGTCTCTGGAGAAGGCTATCATGCTAGGTAAAGTGGATAGTCAGCAAAAAAGAGGAAACCCCTCAGTGAGATGGATTGGCACAGTGGCAACAGTAATGAGCTCACATATAGCAGGTATTGTGAGGTTGGTGCAGTACTGGACAGTGTTCCATTCTGTTGTGTATAAGGTTGCTATGAGTCAGTACCAACTAGATGGCATTTAACAACAGCAAAGTGAGGGTTGTTGATGTTGTGAAGTTCTGTTGAGTCAGTTCTGACTCATAGGGTTTTCGAGGAGCAGCTGGTGAGCTTGAACCACCAACCTTGTGGTTCTAACGGCTTTGTAGTCTGGCGCGTTAACCCACAGCGCCACACCAGGGTACTGGTCTGTTATTTGAGTTTGCCTTTCTGTTAGTTTTGTTGTTTTCAGATATTAAAGGAGAAGAAATAAACCTCTAATGATTTAACATGTTTTTGTAGGCCACTGTGATGCTTCTGTGCACATTGTCTTTGTGCAGATCCTGCTTACCCTCTGGGCAGAGAACAAATGTCTCATGATGTTAAGCAATAACCTGGAGTTCTGATTGAGAGGCTGCACTGATGACTCCCATAAAGATTTCTATCCAATTTCTTTCACTTCATATTGATGGATTTATGTAAAAAGCATGACAACAAAGAAGGAGGGTTTGGGAGAACATGGGAAAACATTGTAGAATATCAGAGAGATCTAAAAGAAATATCATGAGACATTCACTTTCCAGCATGGAAGACAAACTTGAAGCTTGAATTACTTTAGTAGGCAGGAATTTTCTAAGTAGAAGAAACTGCATTTACCAAAAGAAAATCTCAGAGTACTTTTGATTATGAGAACCGGGAACTGAAATGAACTTTGTCACTATTGCCTGTTTGAGAGAGAAAGATGTCTCTAGTGGAGCACAGATGGCACGTTTGAAAGAGAAGCTGATTATGCCAAGAGGTTAGTATGCGTGAGAGCACAGCTTATTGATCTGTGAGTCGGACTGTAAGAGAACTGGCTATGAATATTGATCTGTGAGTAGGACACAGGAGAGCTTGCTTTGAAAAGGAAGGCATACCTCTCTCTAAAGCAACAGAGAGAATCAAAGCATCTTGAAATATACATCTAATACAGGAATTATTATGTTCCCCTGGTCTCTTCTATTCTGTGTCTAAAAATAGCTAGAAGAAATTCCATATCTTTAAAATCAGGTACACAAAATTAAAAACATGGAACATTACAAACCAATGTTTAGGCAAAAAATATTTGCAATATTAAGAAATATATGCAACACACACAGGAATAATAAAGAAGAGGAATCCAGAAAAGGCCACACAGTCAGATCTGCTTCAAGAGCAAAACCAAACTGTAATACTCTATCTATGGGTTTTCACAGGGCTCAGTTCATTTAAATAGTAGCTTCTATTTTTAGAACAGTTTGGTCAATTTTGACTCCATATATAGTTCTCTGTTAGTTTATATATATATATATATATAACCAAAAACATGGCTGCAGTTCTTTCATCCCTAACT
>NW_006408519.1:6754489-6756297 GCF_000296735.1 Chrysochloris asiatica
CCTCCACCTTACCAAACATGATATCCTTCTCCAGCGACTGGTCCTTCCTGACAATATGTCCAAAGTATGAGAGGCACAGTTTGTCCACCCTGGTCTCCAAGGAGCACTCTGGCTGCACTTCTTTCAACACAGATCTGTTGGTTTTGTTTGACAGCCCATGGCACTTTCAACATTCTCCTCCAACACCTTAACACAAATGCATCAATTCTTCTATGGTCTTCCTTATTCACTCTCCAGCTTTCGTATGCATATGAGGTTATTGAAAACACCATGGCTTGGGTCAGGCATGACCATTTACGCCTTATAAAATGTGTCTTTGTATCTCTAGTTTTTGTGTTAAAATCTATTTTTCATATATAAGCAGAGCTATGTGAACTTTCTTTTAATTGTTGTTGATGAGTACTGTCAAGTTGGTTCCAACTCATAGTAACCCTGATTAGCTTTTCCAAGGAACAGCCGGGTTTGAACTGCCAACCTTATGGTTCGAAGTCCAGTGCTGACCCTACAGACTTTCTAAGACTAGAACCTGTGATTTGGATATTTGGGATCTTGTAATTCTTTAACTTCCCTCAGTAAATAATGGAGTAGGCGAGGATGTGGTTTATGAAAAATGTTTAATGGAATGTTATTGGGCTTGCCCAGCATGCCCTGGGAAGAATGTAAACAGATATTGCAGAGGATTACTTGCTAGGTTGGTTCCAAGAAATCTGTATTAGAGGGTGGATTAGCTAACCTTGCAGCATTTTTATTTGGTATCTTTGTTACTGTTTTTGTTAAGTGCCTTTGAGTTTGTTCCAATTTACAGTGACCCTGTGTAGAGTTTCCAAGGAGCTGGTGAGTTTGAACCAACGACCTTGTGATTCCAATGACCTTGTGGTCCAGTGCTTATCCCATAGTGCCACACCAGGACTCCTATTATACAATATTCCTGGTCCCATAATTGTGGTCACATACTATCACTTAGTTTCACTTTGTGGACTCGGTGCCTTCTCACTTTGAGCTGTGTCTAACAGAGTATTGGAATTGTCTTCTATGATACATATCAGCAAGGATCTCAGAATATTTTTATCCCTCCTACTTTTTAAAAAAAGTTTTTATTGTGAATTGGGTGATAGTTTACATGGGAGAACATCAGCTTTACATCCATCCTATTGCATTCTGTTTCATTGCACTGATTACAATTCCCTCTATGTATCATCATTCAACAACAGCATTTGCTTCCATTCCCTCTGTTGTTTTTTTTTGTTTGTTTGTTTGTTTGTTTTTTTATGTGCACTGAAGCACTCAGGAATATATACCTGAAAGCCTGTCCCTGCAAGCCTGTCCCCCGGCTGCCAACACACAGCCCCTCTCCTCCTCGAGTCCCTAGCCACTCCATGTCTCCATGTCATTGTCTCTGCCTCCATCTCTAGCTTTGCTGCTTCTCTGGATAGAGTCCCTCATTCTGCTCTTCTCCCTTAATAATCCCAGGGTCCTCCGCTCCTGGACTGCAAGATCAATCATAACCCTCGTTTTGTTACAAAACATCTACCTTTACATTTGAAATGTTCACTATCAGTCCTGATAGCAATTATTCACTATTGAACCACAAGTCTTATCCCCAACACCTTTCACCTGCCTCATCTAGACAGGTTGGAAACCACTCAGTGGAGATTCTAGACACACACACACACAAAACTAAGCTCCCTCTTGAAAACTTGTAAACCAATCATTTTGTCCCTTTGTAGACTCCTACCCCCATGCCCTATGTTGGGTAGCTAGTGTCTAAGTTTCCCACCTCCTAACTTTTTGTGATTTTATTTTTTTTT
>NW_006408519.1:6758040-6780509 GCF_000296735.1 Chrysochloris asiatica
CCTCTTACTCAAGGAGATCTGGTCATGCAGTGGTTATGAATAGGGCTGCTAACCTCAAGGGCGGCAGTTCACAACTACCAGTGGTTCCACGGGAGAAAGATGTGACAGTCTGCTCCCGTAAAGATTTACAGCCTCAGAAACCCTGTGCAGGGTCACTATGAGTCAGAACTGACTCCACGGTACTTAACAACAACAACAACAACAACCTCTTACTCATGGTATATTTGTCTTCTTCATAATATTACCCCCACTGTTTCTTCAACCTCATCTATCACCAGTGCCCTGAACAATTTAAGTGTCAGCCAATTCAAACACTTGTTTTCCAATTCCTGGCTTATCACATAAATTATCAAGATAGCTTTGCTTTGTAGTTACTTGGCAGTTGTTAAACACTTTTCTTTCTTAACCTCAACTTTGTCCTTGTTTTCTAAATCATACTGTATCTTCAAAGTTAGCCTAGTTCTCTCCACCTCAAAGATATGATGCCCCATACCCTGAGCCCTCCTCTGTGACATGAATTTAATAGAAATTGTTCTGAGTGAATACTTACCAGACTATTTATCTTGGAGGCCCCTGGATAGCACAAGGACTGTATAATTATGGAGCTGTTTGACATTGTATAATTAGGGAGCTGTTTGACTCTGTTATACATGGAACCTGGGATTACCATGAGTTAGAATCAACTTCAAGGCAATGGGTCTGTCTGTTTGTTTGTTTGTTTGTTTTAAAGTGGATGAAAAGTCAAGGAGTTCTACTGGAGTACTGCAGGATAACACTGAACTTCTAACTACAAGGGTGGTGGTTCAAATCCATCAGCTGCTACTTTGAAACCTCTATAGGGTCACTATGGATTGGAACTGAGTAGATGGACATTAACAACAACAACAACAAAGTAGAGGCTACAATTTATTGATTTATGCATACTTCAGTTGTGACAAAAGAAACCTTCATAAGTTTACACATGAAAGTTCTAGACTATGCATGAATTGAGAAAATGAGTAGAAAAATAATATAGATGGTTAGACTCCTGTTATGATAAAACTCATTTCAAATTTAGTTATGCATGCTACAAAGAGCTTTATTATCTGTACAATTAAATAGTTAAATTCACTGTCCTAGGATATTTTATGAAAAATAGTCTGTAATCTGTGAGGTACCTTTTTTTACTGAACCCATTTCTCTAAATTTTCAGGAAAAAAGGCATTTTTCAAATACATAACTTTGAATGTAGCCACCAGAGGGAGCTATATGTCACTCTACATAGTAATTTAATGCGTTGATTTCAATATTGCAGAATTTCTCAACAATAATGCATACACTTATAAAAGTGAAAAAAAATCAGGAAAAGAGTTGCATTAAGAATAATGTAGATTTGAAAAAATTCACCTAATTGACATTTATATAACATTCTACCTAACAACAGCAAGATGTATATTCTTTACTAAGGTACATAGAACATTTACCAAGCTAAACTACTGACAAGTAAATAACTTACCCCCAAATTAAAAGATTTCAAGTATATTCTCTGACAACTATTAGTTTAAATCAAAGACTCCTGGAAAATCCCTAAATGCTTAGAAATTAACGCACTTCAAAATGATTCATGTATCAATGAAGAATTCAAAAAGGGATTTAAAGCATTTTGAATTGAATTAAAATGATGATACTACATATCAAAAAGACATGGGATGTCAATAAAGCACTGTTGTTGCTTTTGTTAAGTGCCACTGAGTTGGCTCTGACTCATAGTGACCCTGTATAGGGTTTCCAATGAGCAGTTAATGAGTTTGAACTACTGACCTGTGGTTAAACCAACCAACCTTGTGGTCCAGTGTTTAGCCTACAGCACCAAACTAGGACTCTTAGTAAAGCAATTGTTGTCGTTGGTGTTGTGTGTGCCGTCGAGTCAGTTCCGACTCATAGCAACCCTGTACAGGGTTTCTGAGGAGCAGCTGGTGAATTTGAACCATTGACCCTAAGGCATTGCATACTGGAAATTTTGTAAAATTAAGAGCCTATATTAAAAAAAAAAAAATGATAAAGGTGACCTTAGATTCCACCCTAAGAAACAAGACAAAAAGCAAGTTATTCTAGGGAAAAAAAAAGACCCCAAACTCAAATATATTTTACAAAGCCCTATTAAACAGGACAACGGCAAATCATCTGGATGAAGATTATCAGCATGAAAGGATTCATGACCACTTGGCTAATTATGGTGGTGGTAGAAGTTATGTGCTATGGAGTCAGTTCTGATTTATAGCAATACTGTATAGGGATTCTTAGGTTGTAAATCTTTATGGGAGCGGAAAGTCTCATATTGCTCCCATGAAGCACCTGTAGATTTGAACTGCTGACCTTAAGGTTAGTACCCTATTCATAACCTACTACTCTACCAGAGCTGCTTTGGCTAATTATAGAATATGCAAACCAAAGAAATCCATCACAAAACTATGATAAGTGGCAGATCTATTTACCGCTGTTGCAGGCGAGACTATGGAAGTGGGAAAAGGATCATGCCTGGGAAACATACACAATTATAGATTATAAAGTTTACAGCCTTGGTTCTGGGGCTCTCTTGCCACCTGACTACTTGGCAGTGAGGACTGAGCATATGATTCTCGACCATGTGATGCTGGTGCCCTATGACTATACCTCCCTGGGATGGCTAACACACTACCTTTAAGTCTATTCTAACTCACAATGATTTTATAGGACAGAATAGAACTGCTTCACAGGGTTTCTAAGACTGTAAATCTTTGCAGTGGCAGAAAATCTCATCTTTCTCCTCTAGTGAATTCAAATTGTTAATCTTGCTGTTAGTAGCCTGACACTTAAGCCACTTCACCATGATAGCTCTTTGGGAAGGTTGTTATTATTTTTGCAAGTGTCTTTGAAGGATTCTATTGTACTGCTATAAACGGAGTCCTGGTGTGACACTGTGGGCTAATGCGTCTAGGATCAACACTGGAATATGAGCCACAAGGTCAGCAGTTCAAACCCACCAGCTGCTCCTTGGAAGCCCTACATAGGATCATTATGAGTTGGAATCGATTTGAAAGCACTTTAAAACAACAGCATAGGCAATATATTCAATGATACAGAAAGCATAAAAAAAAAAAGGTGAAAAGAATACACAGAGGCACTGTACCAAAAAGAAATGGTAGATGTTCAGCCATTTCAAAAGGCAACATATGATCAAGAACCTTTGGTACTGAAGGAAGAAATCCAAGGTGCACTGAAGACATAGACCAAAACAAGACTCCAAGAATTGACAGAATACTAATTGAAATCTTTCAACAAACTGATGCAGCACTGGAGCCACTCACTCATCTAACCATGGAATTTGGAAGACAGCTGCTTTGCAAACCAATGAAAAGGAATCCATATTTGTCCATTCCAAAGGTTTTTAATGAGTCTTCCTTCAATCCTGATGCCACATTCTTCTTCATAAAATCCAGGTTCTCAACTTATTTGCTCAGCATACAGATTGAATGAGTATGGTGAAAAGATACAACCCTAACACACATCTTTCCTGATTTTAAACCTCTCAGAATCCCCTCGTTCTGTTTGAATGGCTACCTCTTGCTCTATGTACATGTTACCCATGAGCACAATTTAGTGTTCTGGAATGCCCATACTTTGTAGTATTATCTATTGTTTAGTATGATCCACACAGTTGAATATCTTTGAATAGTTAAAAAAAAAAAAAAAAAAAAGCACAAGTAAAGGTCTTTTTGGTACTCTCTACTTTCACCCAAGAGCCATCTGACATCAGCAATGATATCCCTCATTCTGGCTTGAATTTCTGGCAGACCCTATCAATGTGTAGCTGCAATAATGTTTGAACTCTCATTAGCAAAATTTTACTTGCATGTGATATTAATGATATTGTTAGAAAGTTTTTACATTTAGTTGGGTAATCTTTCTTTGAAATGATCACAAATATGGATTTCCCCCCCATCCATTAGCCGGGTGGCTATCTTACAAATTTCTTGGCATAAACAAATGAATGGCTCCATTGCTGCATCAGTTTACTGAAAGATTTCAATTTGTACTCTGTCAGTTACTGGAGACTTGTGTTTTGCCAATGTCTTCAATGCTGCTTAGACTCTTTCCATCAATACCATTGGTTCTTGATCATATGACGCTTCTTATAATGATTGAACATCTACAATTCTTTTGGTACAGTCTCTGTATATTCCTTCCATCTTCTTTTGATGCTTTCTGAGTCATTCAATATTTTGCTTATAAAATCCTTCAATATTGCAAGTCAAAGCTTGAATTTTTCCTTCAGACTGACAAATATGGACAACCATATGGTTTACTATGCTTGAAAGAAAAATCAAGAGGATTGCATCACATTTACCATTAAAAAGCATTTCAGGGTCTGCCTTGAAGTATAATATTATCTGTAAAAGCATAAAATCCATATGCCTACAAGAAAGACAAGTTAACATCACTATTATTCAGATTTACTCACCAACCACTAAAGCAAGTGATGATGAAATTGAAGAATTCTTCAGTATGTAATTGAGCAAACACGTAAACAAAACAGTTATCAAGATAACTGTTGGTGATTGGAAGGCAAAAGTGTGAAACAAATAGGAAGCATCAGTAGCTGGAAAATATGACTTTGGTTACACAAACAATGCTGGAAATTGCATGATAGAATTTTGCAAGAACAATGACATTCATTTCAAATACCTTTTTCAACAAAATGCATGGTGACTAATCAAAACAATAATGAGATATCATCTCACACAAGCAATAATAGCAAAGATCAAAAAAGCAGAGGACAATAAATGCTGGCGGGGCTGTGGAGCGACTGGGACACTCCTGCATTGCTGGTGGGATTGCAAAATGGTCCAACCTCTCTGGAAAAAAATATGGTGCTTCCTCAGAAGGTTGGAAATAGAAATACCATATGATCCAGCAATTCCTCTACTTGGTATTTACCCACAAGAAATATGAGCCATAACACGAGTAGATATATGCACACCAATGTTCATAGCAGCACTATTTACAATAGCAAAAAGATGGAGACAGCCTAAGTGCCCATCAACTGAAGAATGGATAAACAAACTGTGCTACATACACACAATGGAATATTATGCTACCTTGAAGAATAACAAGGAAGCTATAAGCCACCTAACATGGATGAACCTTGAGAACATTATGTTGAGTGAAATTAGTCACAAAAGGAGAAATACTGCATAGGGCAACTGCTGTAAAAGACTAAGAAAAAGAACCCATACTAAAGGGGGGTGGAATTCTTTGATGTTACTGCGATGTGGGGGATGGGGTGAGAGGAGGGAGGGGAAGGTGGAGCACTGGGTAGGGAATAGACACAAAATAGTTTGGCTTCTGGGGAGGGGACAATATACAAGAAGGGGGAGGGGAATGAAAGAACAAAGTGGACAGGAAAACATTAGGCAAGTTTGCATGGGCTAAGTGGGACAGATATAAATTAAGATATATGCACAACTTTGGAACAACAGGGCTCTGGGATACAGGGATTGAGACATGGCTGGAATGGGCAAAAGGGGAGAAATAATGTTAAGATGCTTGGCTGTCTTTTGAATCTTGGTTTCCCCAGCACACCATTATAAAATAGACGCTTGAGGGGGTGAGAAAGGAATAGCCAGAAATATCACCATAGAAAGCTTGTAAGTCCATCTTCTGCCTATAACTGATTGGAATACCTAAAACGGGCCTACAACATGCCCAGTGAAGGAGGCTTCCTGCGGAGCTTCTGTATTACATAAGACCATAGGTGGAATCCTGAGCAGCATCCAGAATCTTCTGAGGTGGGAAATTTCCACTTGAAAGGACAAGCAGACCAGCCTGGAGTGGCTAGAAGAACAGAAGATACTTCTTGAAAGAAAGACCGACAGAAAAAAATATAAAACAATAAAGGCAGTCCAACTGATTACTACAAGAGCAAGCAAGTTTGTCGCCCAGGAGCCATCTAGGCAAGTGGTCAGGTCTCCTCAAGGCAACCCTCCTTCCAAGACTAAGAATCAATGGGAATATACACTCTGATTGGTGACCATGTTCGTCACCGATAAGAGGAAGTGAGGGGAAAAACAGCAATGAAACTGCGAGCTAAGCCCTACAACATTCAATAGATTCCTGTGAACCTGGGTGGAGACCTGGTTGACCAGCAGTGTGGCAAGACCTGGGGACTCTTGGGCCCAGAGTCAGTGACATAGCCACAGAGGACTTGAGTGGAGAGTGAAGCATTCAGCTGATAAGAAGAGAGGGCATATGCACAAGAACACCCACCCTGGCAGATAATACCCACTTGACCTGGCTTCAATGACTGGATGATCAGAGCTCAAGTAGTAGAAGAAAGAAAAAGAAATAAAGAGTAATCTGATACAATTTGATGAGCTTGACCTACTCCTATGGATACAGTAACTCAAAAGAGGGAACAAATCTTTACAGCCAGGATCATTCCCACCCCCTCCATATGCAGAATGGACAGGGATAGGCAGCTTGGACCTTGGCTACCCAAAATGAGCAGGGTGGGTGTGGGTGGGTGGGGCTACAAAGGCAAGAAGTGACTGGCTTACAAGATTTTAAGAGGGAGCCTAGATCCAGAGGGTGTGGAGGAAGGTAGAATATCCACTGAGTAGTAGCCAATCTGTCTGGGTGGGACTGATGAAAGGAGATGCGGATGGGTCTCTTGTGATACGATGCTGAATAATTGTTATCAGGACTGACTGTGAGGGTTGGAAATGTAAGGGTAGACGTTTTGTAGCAAAAGGAGGGGAGTGACTGACTTTGCAGTCTAGGAGCAAAGTCCCTGGGACCATCAAGGGAAAGAGCTGAGAGTGGAACCCTACCCAGAGAAGCAGTGATGCCAGAGATGGAGGCAGAGATGATGATGTGGAGAGATGGAGCAGCTGGGGACTTTAGACTCAGAGAGGGAGAGGGACTGTGTGCTGGAGCCCCGGGGGGCAGGCTTGCAGGGTATATCCTTTGGTTGGTTGATGATGCATAGGGGATTATAACCATGGCAATGAAAAGATATACAATAGGATGAATGTAAAGCTAATGTTCTCCCATGTAAACTATCACATAATTCACAATAAAACATTTAAAAAAAAATACATGGTGACCATACACATGAACCTCACCAGATGAAATACACAGGAATCTTGGTATGGCACTGTGGGTTAATGCAACAGACTGCAAAGCCATTTGAACTGCAAAGTCGATGGTTCAAGCTCACCAGCTGCTCCTCAGAAACCCTACACAGGGTCGTTATGGTCAGAACTGACTCAACAGCACTTCACAACAACAACAACTCTAAGAGACAATGGAGAAGCTCAATGTTTTTTGATGTTGTGTTAGTTCTGACTGATAGTGACCCTGTGTCGGGTTTCTGAGTCTAAATCTTTACATAATGAGAAAGCCTCATCTTTCTAACATGGAGTGGCTGGTAGTTTCATGCTGTTGACCTTACAGTTTGAGGCCCCATGAGTAATCCACTAGGCAACCCGATCTCTGGGAGAAGCCTCATAACGTCATTCAAAATAAGACTGAGGACTGACTATGGAACAGACCGTCATTTGCAAATATGCAAGTTGAGACTGAAGATGAAAAATATTAAAACAAGTCTATGAGAGCCAACATGTGACCTTGAAAATATCCCATCTGAATTTAGAAACCATCAAAAGAACCGATTTATGCTTTAGATACTAATGACTGAAGACCAGAGGAGTAGATGTCATAAGAGAGTCTGAAACTTGCTCTTCAATATAGAGAAGTGAACTCAAATGGAAGAAATGATGAAGGAAAAGGGCTGAGCAGGAAATTCCAAATGGTAGCTCAAGAAGACAAAGCAAAGTATTTTAATGAAATGTGCTAAGACTACTATGGTAGTAGGCTGAAATAAAAATAGCCCCACAAAGATAGATTAAATTCATAGTCCTCAGAACCTATGCATAGTAATTTAAGGAGCACTGCTAGTGTAGTGGCTATGAGTCAAACTGCTAACCTCAAGTTCAGCAGTTCAAAACTGCCAGGTGTTTTACCTAAGGACAAAAGTCAGAGGAGTTGGGAAAGAAGGAGAAATGGAAACAAGACGCACAGGGAGGAAGTGGGATAAGTGATGTTACATTGAGGCAATTGCAATCACTGAATGGAAATACAGTGTATGATTTGTTGAATGTTAAACTGATGATCTGCTTTATACACCTTCATTCATAAAATGTCACAATGTGTAGGTCACAATCAAAATGTTTGTTACCATATGTTATAGCAGTCCGAGGAAATTGGTGCAACCATATTGTATCTTAAATTCAAACTTTTTTCTAATATGTCCAGAAAAACTCTTGAGTCTTAGTTCTATTTTATCATTTAGGGTAAGAATTGAAATCCTTATTAAATACATAAAGATTTCTCTCAAACCATCATCTTTCAACAAGACTAAGTAAGGCATAGTCAAATTATTAAAAATTATGTGACTCAAATTTTTAACTCTAGGGTACTTTCTGCTGAACTCTATATTGATTGAATATCAACCTAAAAAGTCAGGTTTCATATAATCCAGAAATATATAAGCAAACATTTACGAGTTTCACAGATATCAGCTGTTTTATTTTTTTAATTTCTTCATTATATCTACAAGTTAAGAGGATATTCCTTTATTGATAACAGCAATAAATCAAGAGAAACAACAATAAATCAAATCCCCAGTTAAATAAAATTCTAATATCCCTCTAAATTTTTACACATACTGTAAATTTTAAGTAATTATGTGAATAAGATTCCACTAAAACACATATAAAATATTATTTTATTAACAGCAACTAGTTCAAAAATCAAACCATATATTTCATAGATATTACCACAAATCTTTACAATAGCCTTGAAAAAATAGATTTAAGTGTATCCAGTTTAGAAATGAGAATCAGAGATGATGACTAACTTGGTCCAGGTTAACAAGTAAGATCTAAGCTAAAGATTTCCTTAGGGGGCAATGAGTTTATGTTAAACAGAAGGTGAGAATGGATGCAGGACTCACAGAATGCAATCAGTGCCACTGAATTGTACACATAGAAATTGTTGAACTGGTGTTTGTTTAGCTGTATGGTGATGGTGGTTGTGTGCCACAGAGTCGGTTCTGATTCATAGCAACCCTGTACAGAATTTCTGAGGCTGTAAATCTTTAAAGAAGCAGAAAGCCTCATCTTTCTCCCATGGATTGGCTGGTAGATTTGAACTGTTGGACTTGAGGTTAGCAGCCTGACTCATTAACATTACACAACCAGAGCTTCTTGTTTTGGGGTACTGTGAATTATTACCCCAAAATTCATAATACCCCAAAACAAGAAGCTCTGGTTGTATAATGTTATCTCTTCTAGCCATCTTTATAAATGCCCAATAAAATCTAATGAGGGGATTGGTCAATATCAACCATCCTACTGGGTTTTAAATGAATTGTTTCAGAAACAAGAGTGGAGGATCTCACTGTCATCAAAGAAGAAGAACCAGGAGTGGAACAGGTCTTCTGTACCAGAGATCCCTGTGCATTGGATCTCTTTGACCTGGGGACAGAAAGCTGTGACAAGGGAGGAGTGGCAGAAGAATAGCAACAGAACAAAGCATCAGAGCAAGACACAGAGTGAGGGCTTCCTGGACCATGAAGCAAGGAAAACTGAGTGGCTTTAGGCAGGAGACTTGCTTGCAAAGTAGAGTGCCTTATAGATTCTTTTGTGGATGGTTACTTGAAAAAGGAGGAAAAGAAAGAGAAAGGGAGAGGGGAAGATGAGAACAAAAAAGAAACTTGCAAAATGAATCACACATCAATCATCCCACCCACAGCACACTCGACTTCTCCTCTGGGTTTGATCGACTTCTCATCTGGGTTTGATTGACTTCTCATCTGGGTTTGATTGTTCATTGCAATGGCCACACAGAACTCAGACACAATACTCACAGTTATGGGCTTATTAGGGAAGTTCACAAATTACAAATCAGGCTCAGAAATGGTCAAGGCAGTTCTTCTAGTCAAGACAGCCTCTCTTCTGCCGTGCACACAGACAGTCCTTTGCCCTGCTCAGGCAGTGTTCCAAAGCTCTTTTAGGACTACTGATAAATGCCTATAGAACATATCACTCCACCATAAGCCTTAGCCTGAAGGCATTCAGCTTTAGCTTCCTGGGTAGGAGTATTATTATGTTTGAACCTGTAGTTGAAGCCACTGTGTCAATTTATCTCATTCACTGAGAGTCTTTGCCTTTTTTACCATCCTCTACTTTACCATTTTATTTAATTTCACCACGTTTATCCAATCATTTTGCGGAGCAAGAATCTGGAGAGTGTGACTATGTGACAAAGAACATAGCATCTGGTTTGGAAGAAGGCTCATTCACAACCTGTGAAATGCAGATGACAAAACCCTGCTTACCTAAGGCAAGACGACTTGAAATACTGACTTAGAGCACAAACTACAGCCTTCAGTATTGATTACAATTCAATGTAAAGAAAACAAAACTCTTCACAACTGGACCAATCAACAACATCATAATAAACAGAAAAAAGATAGAAGTTCCTAAGGATTTCATTTAAATTGTATCCACAATCAACCTTCATGGAAACAGTAGTCAAAAATAAAATGATGTACCACACAGAAAGAATACGTTGCAAACTCGTTAAAATATTGAAGAGTAAATATACCACTTTGAGAACTAAGGTGTGACTGACTCAGGCCATGGTATTTTCCATTGCCTCATGTGAATATGAAAGCTGAACAATGAATAAGGACCACCTAAGAAGAACTGATTCAGAAACCCCTGTATAGGGTCACTATGAGTGGGAATTGATTCCACAGTACTTAACAGCAACAGCAAGGAGAAATGAGGTATTAGAATTATGATGTTGGCAAAGAATGCTGAATACAGCCAGAATATTCCTTAGAAGCAAGGATGCTGAAATTTCATCTCATGTATTTTATATATGTTATTAGGAGAGACCAGTCGCTGGAAAAAGATACTGTGTTTGGTAAAATAGATGGTCATTGAAAAAGAGGAAGACCCTCAAGGAGATGGATTGACACAGTAGCTGCAACAATGGATTAAAAAAAGAACAGATGCAAGGACAGTGTAGGACCTGGCTGTTTCCCTCTGTTGTACTTACATGTCCTATGAATCATCTGAATGGGTATGACTACATCTAACAAACAAACAAAAAAAGACAACCATTACTTTACCAAGCGTAAGATGCTTTTCAAGGAATTGTCCCTCCTGGCAGTATGTCCAAGTTATGTGAGACTAAATATCCGCATTATCACATCTTTGTAGCATCTAGCTATATTTCTACCAAGACAGATTTGTTCTCTTTTGGCATTTCATGATATTTTCAATATTTTTGCCAGCACTATAATTGAAATGCACTGATTCTTCTCACGTCTTCCTGATTGGTTGTCCAGCTTCCACATGCATATGACGTGATTGAAAATACCATGCTTTCATCAGGTGAATCTTAGTCTTCAAAATAACATAGTTGCTTTTAAACACTTAAAAGTGGTCTTTAGCAGCAGATTTGTTAGTGCAATACCTTATTTGATTTCTTACTTGTTGCTCCATGGACGTTGATTGTGGACCAGGAAATGCAATTCTTGACAATTTCAATCTTTTCTCTGTTTACCATGATGTTCTATGTTGTTCCACTTGTGAGAAAGTTTTTTTTCTTTATGTTGAAAGCTGAAAGATGTAGTCTTTGATCTTTATTAGTACACACGTCAAGTCCTCTTTGCTTTCAGCAAGCAAGGTTGTGTCATCTTCATATCACAGGTTGTTAATGAGTCTTCCATGAATTCTGATGCTGTGTTTTTCTTCACATAGTCCATCTTCTCAAAGGACTTGTTAGGAAAACAGGCTTAATAAGTATAATGAAAGGATATAACACTAATGGATATTTTTCCTAATTTTAAATCAATAGTATCCTCTTGCTCTGTTCAAATGACTGCTTCTTGATCTATGTACAGGTTCTTCAGAAGCACAATTAAGTGTTTTGAATTCCCATCCTTTGCAATGTGATCCATAATTTGTTACCATCTAAACAGCTGAATGTCTTCCCATAGTGAGTAAAACACAAGTAAATATCATTCTGGTATTCTCTGCTTTCAGCTAAGGTCAACCTAACATTAGCAATGATATCCCTGATTCTACATCCCCTTCTGAATCCAGCTTGAATTTCTGCCATTCCTCTGTTAATGTAATGCCGCAACCATTTTGGTATTAATCTTTAACAAAATTTTACTTGTGTGTGATATTAATGATCTTATTTGATCATTTCATCATTCTGTTGAATCATCTTTCTTTGGAATAGGCACAAATATGGATCTTTCCCAGTCAGTTGTCCAGGGACCTGTCTTCCAAATTTCTTGACATAGAAAAGGGATGCTTCCAGCATTGCATCCGTTTGTTGAAGCATCTCAGTTGGTATTCTATCAATTCCAGGAGCCTTGATTTTCACCAGCATCTTTAGTGGAGCTTAGAATTCTTTCTTCAGTACCATCAATTGTTGAAAGGACTATTGTTCAATTTGAAATGGTTGCACAATCAATTCTTTTTGGTACAGTGACTGTTTTTCTATCTTTTTTTGGTGTTTCTTGTACCAGTCAATATTTGATGCATATATATAATCATTCAATATTGCATCTCGAGGCTTAACTTTTTTCTTCAGTTCTTTCAGCTTGAGAAATGCTAAATATGTTCTTCCCTTTTGGTTTTCTTACTCTAACTTTGTATTTTTCATTATAATAGTTTACTTTGTCTTCTTGAGCTGCCCTTTGACATCTTAAGCTCTTTTACTTCCTCATTTCTTCTATTTGCTTTAGCTACTCTATGTTCAAGAGCATACTGAATCTCTTCTAACATCCATATTTGGTCTTTTCTTCATTTCCTGTCTTTTTAATGACCTTTTGATTTCTTCATTTAAATCTTTCATCTAATCTAAAAATTCAACAAGTCTTTTGTCATTAGTGTTCAATGTATCAAATCTATTATCTTATGGCCTCTAAATTCATGTAGGGTATACTCAAAGTATTACTTTGACTCTCCTGAACTTGCTTTAATTATGCTTCATATGAACTTGCATATAAATAAATAATAGATGCTTGGAACAGCAATCTGTCCCCTAAATGGTAAGGCTAAAATAGATGCTATATATGTGTCCTAACAAGCCTCAAATTGGGTAATGAATATTTATTAACAAAGTCAAAGATAATATCTATTATAGGACACCTTTGTTTTCAAGGCATGCAGAAGAGAAATTTTGGGTTATTTACTTCTTATTTTGAAAGCTCATTTATCACCTGTTTTTCTAGCACTAGTTGCCTGTGTGTGTTGTGAACTTCCATTGAGGGTAGTTATTGGTGAAATTGCTTTTAGGAGCAGGTTTGAGACTCTCTGCATTTGCCTAGCTTTGGTGGTTATTAACTGAATTAGATGTCACATCTTCCCGATGACTCATTCCTCACCGCAGTCAGGAAGAATGAATATTTCTATTCCTAAATTCCCAAAGAGGAAAGTAAGGCAAAAGAGAGCTGTGTGGTTTGTTCACATTTAGCATGAACTGTGAATAGCATATGCAGTAGCACAAAGCAATCAGACCGCATTTTAATTGCTCATCTAACCTCTAGAAAGAGTCACCATCTGTTGAAATTCTGAAGATTAAAAGATATAAAATCTGACAGAAAACTGAAAGCTTATAATACACCCGAGAGCCGAGACACAAGTCTTGGAAAACTTCCACAGTAAAATGTGATTTATCTTTCTGCAAATAAGAAAAAAAATAACACCACCATTAAAATAGAGTGCCAAGAAGCATTCATACAGTGATAGGGCACCTAATGAAATAGTGTTTTAACCTTTCAAACACAATCTGCCCTCCTCCCTACAATGATAGACTTGCTGTTGTTGTTGTTGTCAGGTGCCATCGAGTCGGAACCGACTCATAGCGACCCCATGCACAGCAGAACGAAACAACGTCTGATCCTGGGCCAACCTCACTACCGCTGCCACACTTGAGTCCATCAATGATGCCACCTGGCCAATCCATCCCGTTAGGGGTCTTCCTCTTTTTCTCTGACCCTCCACCTTACCCAGCATGACATCCTTCTCCAACGATTGTTTCCTCCGGATAATATGTCCAAAGTTTGAGAGACGAAGCTTAGCCATCCTGGCCTCCAAGAAGCACTCTGGCTGCACTTCTTCCAAAACAGATAACCAGCAGGGTCACCCATGGTGGACAGGTTTCAGAAGAGCTACAAAACAAAGAAAGACTAGGAAGAAAGAGTGACAAACTACTTCCGAATCGCTAGTCACTGAAAACTCTATGAATAGCAGAGATAGCCTTGCTATCCATGGCCAAAGAACTGTCCTCCTCTCAAACAGCAAAAAGCAAATCTTCCACTGAAAAACAGGTATCTTTTATAACCAAAATTAGTTTCAATCAAATTAACAAAGACTAGATGACATTTGACCATTTTCCCAGAGCCAAAATTTTCATATCTGGAAATGTCAAAAGTTTTGCCATAGATCAATTTTTAATTTATTATGTATTTTTATAATTTTATTTTGCAAGTAAATGTTGTTAACGCTAAAGGTGAATTTCTGTTCCCAGGCACTTCTAGGGTCATTACATAATTCTCAAAGTATTTTACAGTCTACTAGTGAAACAGAAATTAACGTATTAAGCTTACTTTAAATCTTATGTTTGCTCATGAAATTATATCTGCAATGTTCAGATACAGGTAAAATGTCAGGTTATTCCCTGCCTTCGCTACAATCTTCACTCAGTAAACATTTGTTAATGGTAATAACAAAATCTAATAGTCTTTGCCAGTCTAAGAGCTTGATTGTATCAATCCCTTGACTCTTCAAAATATTCCTGTGAGGTCAGTGCCTTCATCAGCCCCACTATACACCTCACAAAATGAAAGCATGAAACATTTTTTGTTGTTGTTAATGTGCTCAATATCACAGCTTAACAACAACAAAGCAGCGCTCATCATCATTACATTGATTTCAATTTATAGAGACCCTAAAAGGCAGAGTAAAACTACTCTATAAATATTTTCAAGGCTGTAAATATTTACAGAAGTAGGCAGCCTCATCTTTCTCCCATGAAGCAACTGGTGTATTTGAACCACTGACCTTGTTAGCAGCCCAACATGTGTCACCAGGTTTCCTTAGATCATGACTTTGTTGTTGTTGTTAAGTACTGTCAAATGAATTCTGACTCATAACAACCCTGTCTATGGTTTCCAAGGAGCAACTGATGAGGTTGAACCACCAATCTTGCAATCCAATATTTATCCTCCTTTAAAGCTGATAGTCTACCTATGTAGTCTGCACCAGCACACTTAACCACTATGTTAAACCTAATGAAAAAGGTTCTGATAAAATCTATTTATTTAAACCTCACATACAGTGAAACTTTTTAGTTAAACTTTACTATTAATATTTTTGTCAGCAGTTGAATAGTAACATTCAGAATGTTCTCAACTAAATTAGATACATTCATTTTTAAGTAATAATTATGAAAGGTCTTCTAGAGGACAGGTACTGTTTTAACTTCTAGGCATATGAAAATTATTCAAGCCTGACCCTGTCTTTCAGAGTTTTAGAGTTGGAGGAGACAGATGAGTGCACAGAGCACAGTTATGTGGTATAGTGCTATTGTTGAGCACCAGGAGGGGTCATAGGGTACCAGGTTGCCCAGGCAGGAGATACTAAGAAAGGGAGCTACAAGTCAGTGATGTGTTGTTGGATACTGTGGTAGGCAGAATAATTATCTACCTAAGACATCCACATCCCAGCTCCTAGAATTTGTGAATGTGTTACCTTTTATAGCAAAAAGAATAAAAATGTGATTAAATTCAGGATTGTGAGATGGAGAGATTGTCCCAGGTTATCCAGGGGTCTCACTGTAATTACATGGGTATTTACAAGGAAAAGAGAAACGAGTGAGGCAAAAGAGGACTGAGGAGATTGGAAGTGGACACAGAAGTTGAAGCAATGTGATCACTCACATTAAGGATAAAAGATAACCAAATCTAGAGAATGCAACTTATCTCTCGAAGTTAGAAAAGGCAAGCAAGAGGTTCTCCCCTAGAGCCTCAGAAAGAAATATATCCCTTCTGACATCTTAATTTTAACTCCTTCAGACCCATTTCAAACTCTGACTTCCAGAACTAAGAGATAATAAATCTGTATTGTTTGAAGATACAAAATTTGTCATAATTTGTTATAGGAGCAACAGGAAACAAATACAGATACCATTCAGGTTTCATATCTCATCTTCAGTGGAGGGAGCTTTTGCCTATCATTCCTGGCTATTCATATGAAGTAGGTTTCTTCTTTTACTTTTCTCTAATAACCCCTAAGTTATTGTTGTTGTTGTTTTATCATCTTCAGATAACCCCCTTTTAAACATATACTTACTATCTTATGTAGTTCATGTCTTTTCCATTGAGCTATAAATTCTTCAAAGGCAGAAATCATGTTTGCTCACACTCTGCTAACACACTAAATGGTACATAGGGAACACTTAATGAATAGAATGAATGAAAGAATAATGGAATGAACTAAATCTTTAAATACATCAGGCTTTAGGTAATATCTAGAGATAGGTCTTGTTGATAAACAGAAAGTAGTTCAATAGGTCTGGAGCATGGAGAGAGGAAAGCTTGAAAGAAGAACAATATGACAAAGGATGAGGAAGTGGGAGATGGTTGTGTTAAGTAGCTTAGACCTCATGACTTTAATCTCCAATTGCAAAACATCTTGGAATGACATCTATTTGCTTGCAGAATAAAGTTATCAAATTTATTTTATAAAAAGGCACACTGGTAGTATTGTAGAGAACTATTGGAAGGAACCAAGACTAAACACAGAAGACAGTTTAAAAGGTTTATATATGTATTTGTTGTTGTTTTTAAATACCATGTTCTGACTCATAGTGACTCTGCAAAGGGTTTCTGAGGCTGTAAATTTTTATGCAAACAGAATGTCTCACCTTTCTCCCATGGAACCGCTGGTAGTTTCAAACTGCTGACCTTGAGGTTGGTAGCCCGACTCGTAACCACTACGCTACCAGAGCTCCATATATATATAAATCCAATAAGGAAATTCTGAAGAGTTTCAACCAAAGGTGATGAAGAGATGAAGAGAAGAAAGTGAATTAACATGGGCTAAAGGAAGTCTTTGTTTTCTCTTAAAAAGCATACTGTTGGCAGGAATAAAGAACACATGTTAATATAACTAAATACTTGTATTAGTCTTCCAGTTATTTTTCAATAATTTAGATTTCTAGAGAACATATGGTCTTCAGAGTTCCAAGAAAGATATTAAACACAAAAAATTTCATAAACTTTAACTAACCAGTGGCCATTGAGATGATCAGACTCATGGTGATCCCATATGTGTCTGAATAGAACTGTGCTCCATATGGTGTTCAGTGACTGACTTGTCAAAGAAGATTGAGAGGGCTTTCTTGTGAGGTGTCTCTCAGAGATCTCAAAATATTAACCTTTCGCTTAGCAGTCAAGGGTGTTAACTGCTTTTACCACCCAGTGAATTTGGTAAAATTGAATCACTAAAAAATCAAGGTAATGATGTTTTTTGCATAGACTTATCATCTGCACTAGCATAATACTTTTCTTTAAAAGAACATTAAATCAACATTCTGAAAAAGTCCGCCTCATTCTAGGTAATATCAATGAAATCTCAAGTTAAAATACTAGTTATATTTTTCTAATTCATATTAAAATAGATATTGAACTATTCAAATTGTTATCTGTTTACCATTTATTATCATCTTACATCCCACCACTCATTACCTTGTCTTAGAGAACAGTGATGTGGAGAGAGTTCATCTGTACAAATCTGCCTCTCTAGAAATGCAAAAAATTGATTTTGGAAAAAGAGAAAGAAAACCAGACTGAGTTTAAAAACAAACCAGGCAAACAAAATGACACTTTAGTTCTATTCCTATGTTAAGTGCCATTGAGTTGGTTCCGACCCATAGCGACCCTGTACAGGGTTTCCGAGGGTGTAAATCTTTACGGGAGTAGAAAACCTCATCTTTCTTCCGCGGAACAGCTGGTAGTTTCGAACTGCTGACCTTAAGGTTTGCAGCCCGATTCGTAACCACTACGCTACCAGAGCTCCTATGTTGTTGTTGTTGTTGTTAAGTGCCGTCGAGTCGGGTCCGACCCATAGCGACCCTGTACAGGGTTTCCGAGGGTGTAAATCCTTACGGGAGTAGAAAACCTCATCTTTCTCCCGCAGAACAGCTGGTAGTTTCGAACTGCTGACCTTAAGGTTCGCAGCCCGATTCGTAACCACTACGCTACCAGAGCTCCTATATCCACCATTAAATTGCTGTTAAACTTAAGTCAGTTAACCCTGAATTCAATATATTCATCTAATAAATGAGAGAAGTGACCAACTGTATTTGAAGGAGCTTTTTCACATTTAATATTCTGAGTATATCAACTTCCATACTTTCCTACTCTAAATTCATCCAGTGGAAATTATAATTCATCAGTTAAAATGTTTTTTTTAAAAAGCAGACTTTAGATTTAATTAATTAATTAATATTTAGCCATTTAACTGCTGGTCAGTTCCAAAGAAGATGCTTTCTATAGACAAAATCTAACTCTCCTACTATTTTCTAGATTAAAATTTCCAGACAACATTCCAAGATGGTTTTTGCTGTCGATTTTTGTTTATTTGTTTGTTTCATTTTTGGGTTATTGTTTGTTTATTTGTTTTGTTTATTTGTTGTTCTATGTGTAAGGGTAAATCAGAGACGCAACAATGCAATATCTATTTCACTAAGGTATTTTTACTATAAAAGGTGGAATATAATAATAGAAAATGAACATGCCACAACTTAAATCTAAGTTGAAATTTTCAAAATACTTCATATAACATATAGCTCAAAATATTCCATCAAGCCAACACAATCTAAGTTTGACTTCAAATATTTTAATCACTAGTTTTAGATAAGAAATTCTAAATTTGAAGTAAAACAAGTGAAACGTGTTGATTTCGCAATTCCTCCTTTAAGTCTATCTTTATCCCTCTAGCATTTACTGAATATGATTAATTAACTGAGCCAAATATCTCTTAACCAAGCCATTGTAGTGTAGCCAACAAATTCATAATTCATCAACATCTCATTATTTTCTGACTGTATTATTTTGGAATATGTGATGGTTCAAATAAGTTGGGCTTCAATTTACCATCATAGAGAATGTTTTAAAAATTGCTAGGCTTCAATAGTAAACAAGATTTAATCTACCTTAAGGTCAGCCAACTGTTTAGGAAATTCGCAAAGCAGCAACAATAACAACAACAAAAACTCCTATTTTTAAAAAAAAGCTTTTATTGTGAATTGAGTCATCATTTGCATGGGTTTTGCACTCATCTTATCATATTTTGTTTCATTGCAAGGACTACAATCCCTTCCATGCATCATCATTTAACAGTATTTGCTTCTAGTCCCTCTTTTTTTTTTTTTTTTTTTTTTTTCTTTTTGATGTACACAAAAGCACTCAGGAATATATAATCATTTAAAGAACCAAAGGACACACTCTGCAAGCCAACCTCTTGGCCACAGCACACAGTCTTTTTCCTTCCGTGACTCTAGAGTCTTCAGCTGCTCTATTACTCCATGTCATCACCTCTGCCTCCATCTCTGGTGTCACTCACTACTTCTTTGGTTAGGGTCCCATGTTCCGTTCCATTCATGTTCTACTCTCTTGATGATCCGAGGGTGCTCTGTTCCTGGAATGTAAGATTTACTACTCTCTCTTTATGTAACAAAACTTCTACCTTTACAGTTGTGACAATCACAATTAGTCATGATAACAATTACTCATTATTGAATCAAAAGAATCCTATTCCCATATCCTTTTACCAGACCCATCTAGACAAGATGAAAACTATTCAGCCATTTTTATTTTTTCCTGTTGGATTTTCATTAGAAAATATGTTTTGTTCCTGTAGCCACTCCAGGCTGGACTCCATGTCTTTTCAAGTGGGAATGCCCATCTCAGAAGATTCTGGATGGGGCTCAGGATTCCACCTAAGGTCCTATACATACAAAGACTCCACAAGAGGCCTATTACACTAGACAAATTGTAGAACACCTTTTTAGTATTCCAATCAGCTTTAGGCTGAAGATGGGCTTACAAGATTTCTGTAATCATGTTTCCCAATATTTCTTTCTATCCCACTAAAATGTCTATTTTTCAATAGTAGGCAAGGGAAACCAACATCTATCTATAAGACAGTCAAACATCTTAAGATTATTTCTCTTCTTTTACCCATTTGGATTATGCTTCAATCCCTGTATCCCATAGTCCTATTTTTACAAGGTTGAGCATGTATTGCTATTTACCTCTGACCCATTTAACCCATGCAAATCCAATAAATGCTTCCCTATACACCTTGTTCTTCCATACCACCCCTCTTCTTGTGCATTGCCCTCCCCAACACCCAACTATGATATGTATAGCCCATAACCTGTGCTCTACCATCCCATCCCTCCAATCCCTGGAAACCAACAAATAATTTTTTTTTTTTTCTTTTAGTATGGGTGTCGTTTCTTAAGCTTTTACAATATTGGTCTTACACAATATTTCTCCTTTTGTGACTGACTAATTTCACTCAGCATAACGTCCTCATTGTTCATCTATGTTATGTGGTGGCTTACAGCTTCTTTGTTATTCTTCAAGGTAGTATAATATTCCATTGTATATATGTACCAAAGTTAGTTAATCCATTCTTTCATTGATGAGCACTTAGGCTGTCTCTATCATTTTGCTATTGTGAATAGTGCTGCGATAAACTTTGCTGTAGATATATCTACTCATATTCTGGCTCATATTTCTTATGGATATATACCATGTAGAGGAATTGCTGGATCATAAGGTATTTTTATTTCAAATTTTTTGAGGAAGGCACCATACCGTTTTCCAGAGTGGTTGAACCATTTTACATTCCTACCAGCAATTTAAACAACTCCTATATTTTTAAAGTAGCATTTGAAAAGATTATCTTCAGAATTTATGGCCAACTACTATTTTAGTCCACCACTCAAAACCACTAAAGCCAATGAGGAAAACTAGAAGAATTCTACCAACTTCATCGATCTGAAATTGATCAAACTTGCAATCAAGATGTATTGATCATTACTGGTGATTGGAATGCAAAGGTTGGGAGCAAAGAGGAATGATTAGTAGTTGGAAAATATGGCCTTGGTGATAGAAATGATTCTGGAGATCGCATTATAGAATTTTGCAAAACCAATGATTCGTTCATTTCAAATACCTATATACATGGTATCACCAGATGGAATACACAGAAATCAAATTGACTACATCTGCAGAAAAAGATGATGGAAAAGCTCCATATCATCAGTGAAAGCAAGGCCAGGGGCAGACTGTGGAACAGACCATCAATTACTCCTATTCAAATTCAAACTGAAGCTGAAGAAAATGAAAACAAATCCACGAGAGCCAAAATGTGACCTTGAATATATCCCACCTGAATTTAGAGATCATCTGAAGAACAGACTTGATATATTAAACACTAAAATCAGAAGACCAGAAAGAAGAGTTGTGGGATGACATTAAGAACATCATAAATGAAGAAGGCAAAAAGTCATTAAGAAGACAAGAAAGAAGGAAAAGGTCAAAATAGATGTCAGAAGAGACACTGAGATTTGCTCTACAGCATACAGGAAATGAGGAGGCACAAGAGCTGAACAGAAAATTTCAAAGATCAGCTCGAGAAGATAAAGCCAAATATTGCAACAAAATGTGCAAAGATCTGGAGTCAGAAAACCAAAAAGGAAGAACATGTTCAGCATTTCTCAAGCTGGGGCAACTGAAGAAAAAATTCCAGACTTGATTTTCATTATTGAATGATTTTTTTGGGCAACTTATTGAATGATGCAAAAAGCATCAAGAGAAGATGAAAGGAATACATAGAGTCACTGCACAAAAAGGAAATGGTTAATGTTCAACCATTTCAAGAGGTAGCATATAATCAAGAGCCATGATACTGAAGGAGGAAATCCAAGGTGCATTGAAGGAATTGGCAAAGATCATGGCTCCAGGAATTGATGGGATAAAAATGGAAATCTTTCAAGAAAGTGAGGCGGCACAGGAGGCACTCACTCATCTCTGCCAAGAAGTTTGGAAGATGGCTATCTGGCCGACTGATTGGAATAGATCTGTATTTGTGCCCATTCGAAAGAGAGGTGACCCAACGGAATGAGGAAATCATTGGACAATCTGTCTGATATCCCATGTGAGTAAAGTTTTGCTAAAGGTAATACAGAAAAGGCTACAATTATGCATTGACATAGGACTTCCAGAGGTTCAAGCAGGATTCAGAAGAGGCCGTGGAATGAGGGATATCATTGCTGATGTC
>NW_006408519.1:6781963-6783686 GCF_000296735.1 Chrysochloris asiatica
TACTCTGTTCTTAGTTTGGAAGCTCCCCTGAAACCTGTAAGGATGGCACAGGACTGTCCACCATCAGTCACCTGTTGGTGTTTAAAACACTCTCATGGCATAGCTTCCAGCATCACAGCAACAAACAAGCCACCACAGTATGACAAACTGTCAAAAGAATGGTGGCTTGTGTGTTGTAATTCATTTTTTTAATATTATATTTCATTTGCTGATGGGCTCAACTCAAAATGAGAAGAAAGAACTGATAACATCCATTATTAATTAGAATGTGAAATGTATGATGTATGGATCTAGGACAATTTGGAGTTGTAAAAAACTGAAATGGAGTGCATAAAGAAGATATTCTAGGTATTAGTGAGACAAAATGGGCTGGTATTGGCCATATTGATCCTTACAATCATATAGTTTACCATGCTGTGAAAGAAAAATTGAAGAGGAATGGTGTCACATTCATCCTCACAAGAGCATTTCAAGATCTATCTTGAAGTACAATGTTGTCTGAGATAAGATAATGTTCATATACCTGCAACGAAGCACCTGACCCAAGCGATGCTGTTTTCAATAGCTTCTCAATATGCATGTGACAGTTGGACAATGAATAAGGGAGATTGTAGAATAATTGATGTATTTGGGTTATGGTGTTGGATAAGACTATTAAAAGTACCATGAACTGTTAGAAGAACAAACAACTTTGTGTTAGAAGAAATATAGCCAGAATGCTCCTTAGAAACCAGGATGACCAAACTTTGTCTCTCATACTTCGCACATATTAACGGGAAGCATCAGTCCCTGGATCAGGGCATCATGTTAGGAAAATAGAGGGTAGGCGAAAAGAAAAGTCACTGAGATGAATTGGCAAGTGTCAGCAGCAATGGGCTCAAGCTTAACAAGAATGGCACAGAACTGGACAGTGTTTGGTATTGTTGTACATAAAGTCCCTTTGAGTTGGAATCAACTCAACAGCACCTAATAAAAACAAGGGAAACGCCAAAGACCAGCTTAACCACTAAAACCAATGATTATGAAATTGAAGAATTCTACCAACTTCTTCAGTCAGAAATTGATCAAGCATTCAGTTAAGATGCACTTATAATTACTGGTGATTGGAATGTAAAAGTTGGAAACAAGAAGGAAGGATCTCTAGTTAGAAAATATTGCCATGGGCATAGAAATAATGCTAGAGATTGTATGATAGAATTTTGCAAAGACAATGACTTATTCATTGGAAGTACCTTTTTTCAGTAACATAAATGGTGACTTTACAGGTGGACCTCACCAGATAGAATTCACAGGAAACATATTGGCTACATCTGTGGGAAGAAATTATAGAAATGCTCAATATCATCAGCCAAAACAAAGCCAGGGGCCAACTGTGGCATAGACCATCAATTGTTCTGTGCAAGCTGAAGCCAAAAACAAAACAAAATAAACTAGTCCAGGAGAACCAAAATACGACTTTGGATATATCCCACCTGAATTTAGAGACCATCTTAAGAACAGATTTACTGTATTAAACACTGATGACTGAAGAAAAGAAGAGCTGTGGCATGACTTTGTGAGTATCATACAAGAAGAAAGCAAAATTCAGGAAATAAAAGACCAACATTGATGTCAGAAGAGACTCTGAAACTTGCTCTTGAACATAGAGATGCTAAAGTGACAGAAAGAAATGCTGAAATAAAAGAGTTGAACTGAAAATTTCAAAGAGCAGCTGGAGGAGACA
>NW_006408519.1:6785047-6786015 GCF_000296735.1 Chrysochloris asiatica
AAAAAAAAGTCTGTTACACACAAAAATATATAGTTAGAATGTTCCTTAGAAGAGAGGATGGTGAGACTGTCTCTTGTACTTTGGACATGCTGTCAGGAAGGACTAGTCCCTGGAGAAGGACATCATGCTTGGTAAAGTGGAGGCTCAGTAAAAGAAGAAGATCACCAACAAGGTCTATTGACACAGTGGCAGAAGCAATGGGCTCAAACAGAATAACAATTATGAGGATGGTGCAGAACCCAGCAATGTTTTCTTCTGTTTTGCAAAAGATTGCAAAGTCAGAATCATCTTGACAGCATCTGACAACAATAATATTTTTATGTGTATGTACATATATAACATACATATTATATATATGCACAAATTTATCATTTAAAAGGAGACACACACACACAAAAATCTCTCACAGTATCAAATACCTGCTAGTTCAAAATGAAAACACTTTGTTATTTACATACAAGGATGGGTCAAATATTACCTGCACTCTGCTTATACTAAAATGCCCATTCATATCCATGGCTGATGACATTGAGTGTGTACGTGACATAATTCAGTCAAATAGACGAGTAACAGTGGATTATGTGGAAAATCATTTGCAAATCAGCATGGATCTGCCTATGAAATAATCCACAACAGACTTGCATTTTGAAAAGTTTGTGCAAGATGGGTACTGAAACAATTTACAGAAGAGCATAAACTGAAGCATTGGACATCTGTAAACTAAATCTGGATCTAGATTCAAAGGAAGGTAAAAGTTTCTTAAAAATAGAATTACTGGTGACAAGACATGGATTTATCCCTAAAAGCCTGAGAGTAATCAGTAGAGTATGTAATGGAAACATCCTCAATTTCTGACCAAGAAAAAGCTCAAAAGTCAACCATCAACTGGAAAATTCATGCTTATAGTTTTCTGGGATTCTCAAGGGCTAGCATTGGAACACTGTCATGAAAAAGGCTGAACAATCAAC
>NW_006408519.1:6787050-6788266 GCF_000296735.1 Chrysochloris asiatica
ATAAGCCTCTTGTGGTACAATAGTGAATAATTGCTATCAGGACTAATTGTGAGGGTCGGAAATGTAAAGTTAGTTTTGTAACAAAAGTAGGGGAGTGATTGACTTTGCAGTCCAGGAGCTGTGGTCCCTGGGACTATCAAGTGAGAAAAGCAGAGTCTGGGACCCTAACCAGAGAAACAGTGACACCAGAGATGGAAAGGCTGGGAACAGTGGATTCAGGGAGGGAGAGGGGCTGTGTGCGGATGAGGATGACAGGGGTGGGGCAGGCCTGTGGGGTGTACCCTTTGTGTGATGATGCAAGGAGGGGATTGTAATCATTGCAGTGAAATGAAATACAATAGGATGAATGTAAAACTGATGTTCTCCCATGTAAACCCATATAATTCATAATAAAAACTTTAAAAAAAAAACAAACTTCATTTTGAGGTGTTAAAACCTCCTCCCCCAAGCACTTATCTTGATCCATCAGACTTTCGCCTTTTGGTTCCCTTAAAGCAACCCTTTGAGGATAAAGATTTACCTCTAATGAAGACTTGAAGCCAGTGGTGCATTTGTGGCTTGCAATTCAGGCTAAAACATTTTTTAATAGGGGAGTGTAAACATTTGTTGAGAGATGGAGAAAGTGTACTGAAAAGCAAGGAGATTATGTCAAAACATGATGCATTTGTCTTTTCTAAAAGTTGATTAAAATAAAGCTACAGCCAGGGTGTGGATAATTTTTTTGACTCATGCTTGTACACACAAAAACTTATCATTACACTTTCTATAGTAAGAACAAAAATGTATTAATCATATAGATTTTTCAGAATTGTGATTTATTAAATTCTCACCATTGTCAGTATTTCTCTCATTTCTTCTGAACTTTTTAAAAATGAAGTTTTTTAAATGACATTTTAAATCCCAATATTAATAGTACACTGGATTAATTAGCTTTTTTCAGATTTTCCTCCAAGTGAACTATAAATAAGAAATGACTTTTGAACTCTGAGGTCCATAAAATCTAAATTTACTTTTGGTAGTTTAACTCCATTGTACATATTTAAAGGATTAAGAAAATACTGATTAAAATAATTTATAACCTGAATACAGATGAAGAAAATACAGAATACCATTTTTTTTTAAATGAAAAGAATAAAATCAAGTTGGCTAATTCAAACATTTGAATGAACTTCAGAAATATTTTATGATAAAACAGCTTTTATCTTTCTATGTTTTA
>NW_006408519.1:6789290-6799639 GCF_000296735.1 Chrysochloris asiatica
AGTGGCAACAACAGAGGACTCAAGCTTAACAACAATTCTGAAGATGTTCAGGACCTGGCAGTTTTTGTCCTGTTGGCATAAAGCCACGGTGAGTTGGAACTGACTCAGCAGCACCTAACAACAACAACAACATAAGATGCTTGTCATTTTTTTCACTGAATCATTAAGACATCTATATCTCTAACTTTTTTTTCTTTCCATCACCAATCACTACCACTTGTTGTTGTCAGGTGCTGTTGAGTAGGTTCTGACTCATAGCGACCTTATGTACAGCAGAACAAAACTATGGTCCTGTGCCATCCTGGTAATTTTTATGGTTCAGTCTCTTGTTACTGCCACTGTGGCAATTCATCTTGTTGAGGGTCTTCTTCTTTTTTGTTGGCCCTTCATTTTATCAGGCTGGTCCCTCCTGACAATATGTCCAAAGAATGAGAGAGGAAGTTTCTCCATCCTCGCATCTAAGGAGCATTCTAGCTGCACTTCTTCCAACATGAAGTGTCAGTCTAGAGTACTTTCAGTGTACTTCACTGACACCATCATTCAAATGCATTGGTTTTTCTATGGTCTTTTATAATCATTGTTCAATTTTCACATGTATATAAGTCTATTGAATATAACATGCCTTGAGTTATGTGCACCTTAGTCATCAAAGTGACATATTTGCTCTTGAACACTTTAAAGAGGTCTTTTGAAGTAGATTTGTCTAATGCAATTGTGACATTTGATTTGTTGACTTCCATGAGTGTTGATGTGGATCAAACAAAACGAAACTTTTGACAACTTCAATCTTTTCTCCATTTATCATGATGTTATTTATTGGTCCAGTTGTGAGGACTTCTGTTTTCTTTTTATTGAGGTACAATTCATACTGAAGAATGTAGTCTTTAATCTTCATCAATATTTCAAGTCCTCCTCACTTTCAGTAAGCAAGGTTGTATCATCTGCATGCCACAGGTTGTTAATGAGTCTTCATCCTACCCTGATGCCACGTTTTTCTTCATGTATTCCAGCTTCTCAGATTATTTGCACAATCTATAGACTGAATGTTGTTAAGTGCCATCGAGTTGATTCCGACCCATAGCGACCCTATATAGGGTTTCCAAGGAGCAGCTGGTAAGCTTGAACCACTAACCTTGCAGTTCAAATGACTTTGCAGTCTGACGCATTAGTCCACAGCACCACACCAGGACTTCATAGACTGCATAACTATAGTGAAATGATACAACCCTGGTGCACACCTTTCCTGATTTTAAAACATTTAGTATCCCCTTGTTTTGTTCTAGCAAATGTTTCTTGAGCTATGGAAAGGTTCTTCATGAACACAATTAAGTAGAGTTCTGGAATACCCATTGTTCTCAATGTTATCCTTAGTTTGTTATTATTCACACAGTGAATGCCATTGTGTAGTCAATAAAGCATAAATAAGCACCTTTCTGGTATTCTTGACATTGTGCTGGTCACCTCCTTATCGAATGTTGCCTTTCCCTTCATCCAAATTAATATGTGTCTATTAGGAGTCCTGGTATGGCGCTGTGGGCTAATGCATCAGACTGCAAAGTCATTTGAACTGCAGGGTTGGTGGTTCAATCTCACCAGCTGCTCCTTGGAAACCCTATACAGGGTCGCTATGGGTCGGAATTGACTCAATGGCACTTAACAACAACAACAATTAGGAGTCCAGGTGTGACACTGTACAATAAGTACTACACTGCTAACCATGAAATCAGCAGTTCATACCCACCAGCCCCTCCTCGAAACCCTATACAGGGTCACTATGAGTCAGAACTGACTCAATGGCACTTAACAGGAACAAATTAGGAATCCTGGTATGGCACTGTAGGATAAGCACTGGACTATTAATCGCAAGGTCGGTGGCTCAAACACACCAGTAGCCCCTTGGAAACCCTATACAGGGTCACTATGAGTCAAAATCAATTCAACAGTACTTAGCAACAACATTATCTAGTTAAAGAGCTCTGGTGGTGCTGTCGGATATGCACTGGTCTACTGATTTCAAGATTGGCACTGCAAATGCACCAGCTGCTCCATGGGAGAAAGATGAAGCTTTCTGCTCCTATAAAGATTTACAGCCTCGGAAACCCTACACAGGGTTGCTATGAATCGGAATTAAATCCATGGTAGTGGATATTATTGTTAATAGTTTATGATTTATTAATTCCTCCCATCCCTGGTAACTATAAGGAATTTATTTGTTTGTGTGTGTGTAACCTTTTTTTTTTTTTTTTTGGCTTTTTATAATACTGGACTCATACAATGTTTGCACTTATGTGATTGACTTATTTCACTTGACAAAATGTCCCACAGGTTCACTCAAGTTATGAGACGTTTTGCTTATTCTTCATTATGCTTTAACATGGTATAATATTCTATTTTGTGTTTGTACCATGATTTATCAATTACTATATTGATGGACAAGGAGCTCTGGTAGCGTACTGGTTATGAATCGGGCTGTGAACCTCAAAGTCAGCAGTTCTAAACTACCAGCTCTTCTGTGGGAGAAAGATGAGGCTTTCTGCTCCCATAAAGATTTACAGCCTCAGAAACCATGTACAGGGTTGCTATGAGTCGGAACCGACTCCAAGGCACTTAACAACAACAACAACAACATATAGATGGACACCTAGGTTGATTTCCATCTTGTTGCTATTGTGAATAATGCTGAAATGAACATGGATGTGCATACATCTGCCTATGTCCTGACTCTTATTTATTTTAGAATATATATCTAGTATTGGGATTGTTAGATCAAATGGTATATGTTTGCAACTTTTTAAGAAATCACCATTCCATTTTTCACAGTGGTTGTGCCATGTTACATTTCCATCAGCAGTGCATGAGAGTTCCAAAGTCTCCATACACTCCCCAACATTTGTTGTTTTCTGTCTTATTGAACTTTGCTATTATTGTTGGGGTGAGGTGATATCTCATTGATATTTTGATTTGCATCTCTCTAGGAGTCCTGGTGTGGCGCTGTGAGTTAATGCACCAGACTGCAAAGCCATTTGAACTGCAAAGTCGGTAGTTGAAGCTCACCAGTCACTCCTCGGAAACCATATACAGGGTCATTATGGGTCGGAACCGACTCTACCGCACTTAACAACAATAATAGCTAATGATTGTAAGCATGTGTTTGCTGCTTACATGAGTATCTTCTTTGGTGAAGTGTCTGTGTCTGTTTATGTCCTCTGCAACTTTTTAAAATTGGGTTGTCTTTTTGTTTTTTGAGGAACTGAAGTATTCTCTAACGTTTTTAGATTAGTCTCTTTTCAGATACGGCATTGTCAGTTTTTTTCTCCATCTGTAAGCTCTTCTTTTACTCTTTTGAAGAAGTCTCTTGAGGTACATAAGTATCTTTTGAGGACTTTCCTAATCATCTGTTCTTCTATTTGTGAATTTTTGGTTATGTGTGATAGCCTGTTCATACTACAAATTAGAAGCCGTGATTTTGCTTCGAGTTTTCTTTGATGATCTTTACAGTTTTATGTTTTTGATCCATCTTGAGTTATACTGTTTTATATTGTGTGATTTATGAATCTTGTTTCATTTTTCTGAAGATAGATAATCCAGTTTTGGTAGCACCATTTGTTAAAGAGACTATCTTTTCCTGCCGTGTGATGGATTTGGGGCCTTTGTTGAACATCAGTTGTCCATAGGTGGATGGATTTACGTTTGGGTTCTGAATTCTGTTCCATCAGTCTACGTATCTGTCATTGTACTGTTTTGACTACTGTATCTTTATAGTAAGTTTTCAAATTAGGAAATGTAAGACTTCCTACTTTATTTTTCTTCAACAGTGCTTTGTTTGTCTATGGTTTATTTCCTTTCCATATAAACTTGTTGTTGTTAAGTGCCATTGAGTCGATTCTAACTCATAGCAACCATGTACAGGATTTCTGAGGATCATCTGGTGAGTTTGATGGACAAACCAAGCTTGTGGTTTGCAGTCCAGTGTTTGTCCTACAGCATCGCACCAGCAGTCCAAACCTACAATAACCGGTATTCCCAGTCAGTCTCTCATGTAAGTACTAGCCAGGCTGGATTCTGCTTAACTTCTGAGATCAGACAACATGGGGTGCATTCAGGGTGGTATGGCCACAGACTTAGTGATGGTTTTTCCATGTCCTTACAAATGTTAATGGTATTTGGATCAACATTGCATTTATCTGTGTTTGTAACATTTTATACCTTACATAAAGTTTCAAATTTTATGTAATTTAAAGAAATTTATCTCTTACATTCCTTGTCTTCTACATTCCTTGTCTTCCTTAAGAAAGTATTGTTTACATCTTGTTTTTACAAGTCTTCATTGTTTTTTGAAAGTTGTTTTATATTTCCACATTTCTCTTTTGTATTTGATGTTGTTGTGTGCTGACTCGTTGGTTCCGACTCATAGAGACCCTCCCTGTACACGGTTTCCTAGGAGCAACTGGTGATTTGGACCACTGACATTGCAGTTCAAATCAACCATGAGGTTGAGTGGTTATCCTAAGGCACCACACATTACTCAATGCAAAATCTGTTGTTATATGGTAGAAGATATGAGTTCACTTTTATTTCTTTCAAGCTAAATAGCCAGTTGAACCAGCATAAGTAAATAACAAATTGATCTTTTTCTCATTGAATTATGTGATCACTTTTAGCATATAATAAAATGTCATATAATAGGTTCATTTCTGTATTTTCTACTTTTCCCACTATTTTTCTTTTCCTACTCCTGGTGTGGTGCTGTAGGATCAACTCTGGACTGCAAACCATAAGATCGCCAGAAACCCACCAGCTAGCTACTCCTTGGAACCCCTATGCAGGGTCACTATGAGTCAGAGTCAACTCAACGGCACTTAACAACAACAACTTGTCAATATTATGTTAATATGATAGCAAAGTTGTTATTATCTTGGACATAGTAACCATTCATTATCTTTCTAATTCACATATCCTGGTTATATTTTGACATTTCATCTACTACATACAATTAAGATTATTTTTCTGTTTCTCTACTTAAAAATAAATTTGGGATTCTAATTGCAATTGCATAACCTTTATAAATTAATTTTTGGGGAATTTGTACTTTCTTACATTGTTGTTGTTGTCAAATGTCATCGAATAAGTTTCAACCCATAGCAACCCTGAATAGGGTTTCCAAGGAGCAGCTGGTAAGCTTGAACTGCCAACCTTGTAGTTCCAACAGACATTACCATCCAGTACATTAACCCACAGTGCATTAACACACATCCAGTGCATTAACCCACACCAGGACTCCATTTTCTTACATAGTTCCCAAAAGCTCTTTTACCTTGATGCATAGCTGAGCTGGATTTAGATTCTTGTGTTGTAGTTCTTTCCTTGTAGTAATCTATAGATGTCATTTCACTGCCTGTTAATTCAGTTGTAAGTGAGATGTCCAGTATCAATCTGATTTCCTTTTTTTTTTTTCATAGACTACTTGTTCTGTCTGCATGGATGCTTGAATCCTTGGGAATTATGCCAAATTTTCTAAGGTAAGTGCATTTTCTCATGAATCCTGTCTGGAACTTAATGAGCCCTTTTAATTGGAAACTTAGATCTTTCTTCAGCTCAGAAAGGAACAAAAATATTTTTTGTTACTGATTTCCTCTTTTATATCTGTTCCATTCTGCTTTTGCAATCTCTATTTTTCAATTTTTAATTCCAGATCTATCCACTAGCTCTCTATATTTTCCATTTTGTAGCTTCAATCTATTTATACCTCCCTCTGTGCTTTGGGATATTTCCTAAACTTGATTTTGCAGTCTAATAATTCTGGTCTCAGCAGAAATCACCCTCTCCATCATTATCTATTGAATTTATAGTTGGGAAAATCATGTTTTAGCTCCAAAAAGGGATCTCATTTTTCTCGTTAATTCATTTTGGTAGAGCTTTTGGTCTCCTTAGGTGGGTGGTTGTTTTCTTTGCCCATTCATTAAAGCTTTTCCAACATTAAAGTTCTCTAAGTGGTTGGAAGATATTGTGGTCCTACCACTATATGCTGATAGTATATAAGAAGATTGTTGTTATTGTTAAGTGTCGTTGAGAGTCTGCCAGTTTAATTCTGAAATACTCTGCTTTGGAGTGGTCTTGTCGTCTCCCAGCTTAGACAACATAGCCCATCTATTCAGTTCCTATTTGTTTCTAAGAATCAGGGAGACTTGGTACTATAATCTAGGAATGAGAGTCTTTGCATAATCATCTATAATTCTCTGAGGACCAAGTTCTCATCAGGACCTAATAATTTCTGAACTTAAACTGAGGTTCTTGTGTCCTCCAAGTCTATAGGGAAGAAATCCCTGTGACAGTTTCTCCATGATGATCCCAACAAAGCCTTTAGCATCATTTGTCTGTAGGACTCAGTAGATATTTGTATCATAAGATGCAAATAGTTTAGATTTAGGATATGGAATCAGGGATATGAAGAGAGAACTGTGTTCAGATTACCATGTTCCCAGAATAGGTCTCCTAAGTACCTTTCAAAGTTTATATTGTGCCTCTAGATAGGTTTTGTGTTTCCAGATGGCAGGGACCATGTCCATCCTATCCATCTCCTAAATATTTAGAATGTAGCACAGTGTCTACAATAAATATGATAGTCTCTCATTAAATATTTATAGAATGAATGGATGTGTGTGATACTAATTCTCAGTCAATGGTGAATTAAGTAGCTAGAGCTATCCCTATATCCCATCATTATTATTTATGCCACACTTATGCCTAGAAAGATCAAATCAGATACCTGCTCAAATTTTATTCAGATTTACCAGGATTTTCCTCTATTTTTCATCAGATCAATCCAGAGCTGTACTCATTTTAATGACTCATTGACTTCTCTTGGGTAACTAAAAAAAAAAAATGAGCTAGTAATTCCCTGTTCAGCCAGAATCTTTTCTCTTTTACAAAAGGACATACATGGATCTCTGGAGCAGTATAAGCTCAATATCCCCATATATCTATATCCTACAAACAAACAAAATCAACCAAGCCCATTTGCAGTTGTGCTGAACTTGGACTCACAGCATCTCACAGGACAAAGCAGAACTTCCCCCATAGGGTTTCCAGGCTGTACATCTTTATAGAAGCAGATTGCCTTATTTTTCTCCCATGTAGCAGCTGTGGGTTCAAATGACAAACCTTTGGGTTAGCAGCTGAACACTTACCCATTGTGTCAACAGGGCTTCTGTAAAAGTAGATAGCCATTAGGAAACCATGTCGTTAGAGTTGGATGAGCAACATCTGACATGTGTTTTAAAGGATAATGAAAAACACATTAGAGAATATTTTTTCCTGTTGTTTTAGCTCAGAGAGTCTAAGAACAGTAACTGCTTTGCCAGCAGAGAACAGGTGCAGATCCAGTGATCAGGTGACACCGTTGCCTTGACAGAGGATAACTATTCTTGCTCATAACAGATATATCCAAAGGTGAAATAACAATATGTTCTGGACTATTTTTACCAGTAACTTTCCACATACATTAAAGAGAAGAATCTTCTGTGATAAACTTCTCTTATAACGCTACTCTGCTCCTCTCATTATCATCCTGTTTTAATATACCAGCAATGATTACACTATGGGTAGCTTTAGCAAACCCTAGTGCCAAGACCAAACCCCATACTAATTAAATCAGAATCTCTTGAAGTGGAATCCAAGGACTTCAATGTGCAGCTGTATTTAAGAATCAGGGCCCTAAATTAAAGTATTGTCTGAGGACCACATCATCAGCATGATTTACATATTTGTTAGAACAAAATCTTAGGTCCCATACTAAAACTGCTTAGGCAGAGTTTATGTTTAAATGGATCATCTGGTGATTAATATGCATGTTGAAATTGACAAAGTACAAAGCTACACCACATACCTGCTTTCACTGATATTGACCTCTGCATTCAGGCTAGTTACAACAGTTCATTCAGAAGTCACTTCTTGTTGTTTAAGTGCCGTTGAGCTGGTTCCAACTTGTAGTAACCCTGGATGGAGTTTCAGAGCAGTGGCTGGTGGGGTTGAACCTCTGACCTTGTAGTTAGAAGTCCAGTGCCTACCCTACAGTGCCACACCAAGACTCTAGAAGTCACTTATTGAATATTTATTCTATCTCTAGTATCATATTATTTATACAAGATATGCTTCCCAGAGAGATTCAGACTTTTTGAAGTTACTAGAGCAATGTATTATTGCTGTTGTTAAGTGCCATTGAGTTGGTTCTGACTCATAGAGACTTTGTATATGATTTCCAAGGAGTGGCTGGTGGGTTGAACTGAGAGAGTTTTTACATGTAAAGCCTAGAAGAGGTAATCTGCCTATTCACATTTCAACAGTTGTTGTTGTTGTTGTTGTTAAGTGCTGTCAAGTCAGTTCCTACCCATAGTGCCCTGAATAGGGTTTCCAAGGAGCGGCTTGGAAACCACTGGCCAAGTGGTTCAAACTCATTTTGCAATCTAACACATTAACCTACAGTGCCATACCAGAACTCCATTTCATCAGCTAGAACATCACAAAATAACCATCCCTACCTTCAAACTGACTCATCTGTCAGTTTGTCATACAGCAGTAGCTTGTGAGTTGCTATGATTCTGAAAGCTATACCACGGGGTATTTTAAATACCAGCAGGATCCCCCATGGTGGACAGGTTTCAGATGAGCTTCCAGACAAAGACAGACTAGGAAGAGGGACTGACAAACTACTTCCAAATATTTAGTCACTGAAAACCTTATGAATAGCAGAGAAACACTGTCAGATATAGTGCCAGAAAATGAGACCCTCAGGTTGGAAGGCACTCAAAATGCAACTGGGGAAGAGCTGCCTCCTCAAAGTAAAGTTGACTATGATGACGCAAATGGAATAAATCCCATGGGAGAAAAGCCCAGGGGATCTTCATTTGTTGATGGGGCACAACTCAAAATGAAGAGAAACAGCTATAAACATCCATTAATAATTAGAACATGGAATGTACAAAGTATGACTCTAGGAAAGTTGAGAATTGTCAAAAACATTGATATCTTAGGCATTAGTGAGCTGAAATGGACTGGTATTGGCCAGTTTGAATCTGACAACCACATGGTTTACTGTGTAAGGAATGACAAATGAAGAGGAATGGTGTTGCATTCATTGTCAAAAAGAACATATCTAGATCAGTCATGAGGTACTACACTATCTATGATAGGATAATATCCATTCGCCTACAGGAAAGGCCAGTAAATACCACTATTATTAAAGTTCATGTACCAACCACTAAAGCCAGTGATGATGAAATATTAGAGTTCTACCAACTTCTTCAATCTGAAACTTACCAAACATGCAATCAAGATGTATTGCTCATTACTGGTGATTGGAATGCAAAGGTTGGGAACAAACAGGAAGGACCACTAGTTGGAAAACATAACCTTGGTGATAGAAAAGATGAAGCAGATCACATGATATAATTTTTCAAAATCAATGATTTGTTCATTTCAAATACCTTCTTCAGACAGCATAAGAGATGATTATTCACATGGCCCTCACCATATGGAATACATAGAAATCAAATTGACTACATCTGTGGAAAGAGATGATAAAAAAAAACTCTGTATCATCAGCCAAAACAAGACCAGGGGCAGATTGTGGAACAGATCATCAATTGCTCATATGCAAATTGAAGAAAATGAAAACAGGTCCACAAAAGCCAAAATATGACACTGAATGTATTCCACCCGAATTTCAAGATCATCTGAAGAACAGATTGGATACATTAAAGACTAAAGACCAGAAGAGTTGTGGGTTGGCATCAAGAACATCATATATGAAGAAAACAAAAAGTCATTAAGAAGACAAGAAAGAAGAAAAAGGTCAAAATGGATGTCAGAAGAGACACTGAAACTTGTTCTCCAGCATAGAGATGCTAAAGCAAATAATGAGGTGGTACAAGAGCTAAACAGAAAATTTCAAAGGTCAGTTTATAAAGACAAAGTCAAATATTACAACAAAATGTGCAAAGATCTGGAGTCAGAAAACCAAAAAGGAAGAACATGCTCAACATTTCTCAAACTGGGGGAACTGAAGGAAAAATTCAAGCCTCTACATTTGTTATTGAAGGATTCTCTGGGCAAATTATTGAATGATGCAGAAAGCATCCAAAGAAGATGGAAGGAATACACAGAGTCACTGTACCAAAAGGAAATGGTTGATGTTCAACCATTTCAAGAGGTAGTATATGATCAAGAGCCAATGTTACTGAAGAAAGAAGGCCAATGTACATTGAAGGAATTGGCAAAGAACAAGGCTCCAGGTATTGATGGAATAAAAATTGAAGACTTTCAAGAAAGTGAGGCAGTACTGGAGGCACTCA
>NW_006408519.1:6800600-6802228 GCF_000296735.1 Chrysochloris asiatica
TAAGGAAGACCATAGAATAATTGATGCTTTTGAGTTATGGTGTTTGAGAAGAATATTGAAAGTGTCATGGGTTGCCAAAAGAACCAACAGATTGTGTTGGAAGAAGTGCAGCCAATGTGCTCCTTTGTCTCTAGGATGGCCAAACTTTGTCTTTCATACTTTGGACACATTGTCAGGAGGAGAAGGATATCATGTTTGGTAAGGTGGAGGATAAGAGAAAAAGAGGAAGCCCCCCTCCCCCCCAGCCAAATGGATTGGCCAAGTGGCAGCATCAATGGGCTCAAGCGTGGCAACATTAGTTAGGTTGGCCCAGGAACGGGCAGTGTTTCATTCTGTTGTATACATTCACTGTTTGTCGGTACTGACTCAATGGCACCTAACAACAACAACCTTCAGGGAAACTTTAAAATGCAGACTAACAGAAAGTTTATTAAGAAGAGGAAACAGAATTAGTGATTAGCCATGTGTCTTTGGCTACCCAAGTTCACCTTCCATTCCTGACTTCTACTAATAGAGGTTGTTTGTGCCAGAGCAGGCCTTCTCCAGTAGTGGCATTTCAAAATTCATCTTCTTTCTTCAATTGATCAAATTTTCACATGTGTAGAGTCTTACTATTAACTACATCTAATACTACAACTACAAAAATACTTACACTGATAGTATCAGCTGCTGATTATAAACTGTGGCCAGGACTCTTGTTTTCTTCCAATATCCATTATCCCTATCTTCTGTAGTAACATTACTCCCAATTTTAAGTTTGGGGCGTGATCATGTGGACTAAAGACATTTTTCCAACCTCCTTTGTGGATAATATAGCTATGTTGCTATGTTTGGGCACAAAAATGTAAGAACAGATGTTATTTTCCCCAAAATACAGTTGGTACATAAATATATTTGCTGAGTTAAGACCATGAATTCAAATTTACTCATTTTAAAGATAGGAAAAGGGAGGATCAGGCAAGTTGGGCAAAGTCAGTGGAGCCAGTTGATAGGGAAATTGGGATGAAAACCATGCAATATTATGTCTCTGTGTTTTCCCTCGTGTTATTCTTGCTACATGGAATCTCTCCAAAGCAAGTTCAGATGTTATCTTCCTTTAGTTCTCCTCCATTGAGTTAATCATTTCATATTTGCTTATTCTGAAGCTTATTCATGGCAATATTGTATTGTCTTGCACTATATTTATGTTTTTATATATAAGTATATAACTCATGTCCTGGTGTGTAGCTGTAGGATCAGCACTGGACAGACACTAAATTGGCAGTTTAAGCCCACTGGTTGCTCTTCATATACCCTATACAGGGCCATTATGAGTTGGAAGGTATTCAACAGCATTTAACAACAACAATGTAAGTCATAGATGCCACAGTGACTTATTCAATTATGTGTTACTCACATAGTAGCCAAGGTAGTTCGTAAAACAAAAAAGGTGATAATAGATGTATGTTGGAGTTAATTATATATAAGTCTTAGTACAGTGAGCAAATAATCTGGACAATGGATTATATGAAGAAACACATGGCATCAGTATTGGAGGAAGACTCATTAACAACCTGTGATATGCAGACGACACAACCTTGCTTGCTAGAAGAGAAGATAACTTGAAATATTTATTGATAAAGACCAAA
>NW_006408519.1:6802941-6808555 GCF_000296735.1 Chrysochloris asiatica
CTTAGGTGAAATCCTGAGCTCTATCCAGAACCTTCTGAAGTAGGACATTCCCACTAGAAACAACAGACCAGCCTGGAACAGTTAGAGTGACAGAAGATACATCTTCAAAGAAAGATCATCAGAAAACAAAAAAAAACAAAAATGGCAGTATGACTGGCTACTACAAAAATTCAATAGTGAGTACTTGTTATCATGGCTAATTGCGACTGTCATAATTGTAAAAGTAGAAGTTTAGTAACAAAACTGGGGGAGTAGTTAATCTTACAGTCCAGAAGCAGAGGACCCTAGGGCCATCAAGGGACATGAGCACAAGCAGAATGCAAGACCTTATCCAGAGAAGCAGCGACACCAGAGATGGAGGCAGAGATGGGAACATGGAGAGAGGGAGCAGCTGAGGTCTAGATTCATGGAAAGAGAGGGACTGAGAGCTAGAGGCCAGGAGGCAGACTTGAAGAATGTGCCCTTTTGTAGTGCAAATTATTATATATGCGTAAGGGTTTAAAAAAAAAAAAGAAAGAAAAGAGCTAACATGAATAGAAAGAAATACTGTTAACTGTTGGTACATGGAGGGGATTATAATTATTATAATGAAACAAAGTATATGATTTGTTGAATATAAAACTGATTATCTGGCCTATTAACTTTCTCTCCATTTACAATAAAAACTTAAAAATAAAAAATGCACTTCTTTTAGCTGTACTACAGTTCAGCATTTCAGATAGTCCAGATGAGTTAATCATATCCAGAGCTTTATGAAGTTTTACCCTACCAGCCTCCATCCCATGAGACCTTTGGCATCTTTTTTGTTGCTCTATAATAACTAAAGAACTACATTCCAGTTAACCACCACTGTTTTTAAATTGAGCTCTGAGAATTCATGGACAAATTATCTGACGTTTTTAATTATATACCCCTAGAATTTCAACCCCCAAACTGTCAGCTTACTGTCATTGCCATTGCTTGGGATTGGCGTTTGAGAAATTCAATATTCTTCAATGGTTTTGCTCCCACCAAACATTTAATTTCAGGATGTCTGAAGCAGAGAGAGATAGACTCCATTGAAGAATGGGATGAAGAATATAGGAAAACGTAAATTCTTACATATATATTAGAAATTAGGTCTTGAATATTTTTGACTGATAAGATGAACTTAAACTAATGCCTGGCCATCATTATACAGAGTTGACTTTCTCTTGGAAATCAAATTAAAATGCTACCCTTGCTGTCTTCTTTATATATGCCAGTATTTCTCTTCTCTTTATGTTTCACTGTTAATATCCTACTCTGTTTTCATTGATTGCCTGATCATTCTGCTCTTTTAATAGATCCAGAACTTCATAGCTTAGATATAAAGTTTAATCAGAATTATTTTTATGCTCCAAAGTTTTGCTTACCAATATGTGAATGTATTCCTTTTTGTTTAAGTTTGAAAGTAGCAAGAAAGAAAGAGGGGGAGGGAATGAAAGACAGAAGGTAAAAGAAAGAGAGAAAGGAAAAAGATGATCTTATTGATGTTCAGAACTAGAGAATATCAGAAGTGCCTGCCAACCTGGTGAGAAAGGCTGCCAGCAGAATCAGAGAAACAATCAATGGCAAGATAAAAACTATAGATTTCCACTCTCCTTTCCTTCCAACCCATCATTACAAAGAGATGAAGCCCAGAAACAGATCTGTTTCTCACTTGGCAGTTGCAATGACAATTGTAAGGCTGAGAATTATGATGATGAATGAACCGAGTGCTAACAAAAGGGTTTCAAGACATTAGCAGTCGACTGCAAGGTCAGCAGTTCAAACTCACCAGCCACTCATAAGCCCCATACATGGTCACTAAGAATCGAAACCAACTAGATGGTACTTCACAACAACAAGTCTCCTTTAATCATAATATATTTAACAAAAAATTAGTAGTATTGACTGCTTCATTACCATTGGAACAAGTTGGTGAAATACTAAAATTACTCTAACCTATTTCTCTACCCAGAGTTTCCTTTGTGTAATAGATGTAATTCAATTATTAAACTTGTTAATACTTTATTAATTGTTAATAATACTTTAATTTTAATAGTACTTTAATAATTATTAATACTTTTTACCATTTAACTCTAAATCAAAATGAGAAATGGATATCTAATTCTAAGGACAAAATTTTATAAATCTCTGGACTCTAAAATGTTCTATTGTCAAGATTAACTTAACTGCCAAGTTAACTATAATGAATTTTCCCAGGCTATTATTATGCTAAATGTGTATATGTAGAACATGTTTTCTTCTTAGAAATTAACATGCACCAAGTTGTCACATAACACCTCTCTCAGCAGTTGATTTGCTGTCAAATGAGATCTAGATAACATAAACAAAGCTCTGTTAGAAGATCAAGAATATCCACATAAGAATGAAAGTCCAAATATCACCAAAGAGGGTATTAAGAAATTTGTATTTATAGTAGGATGGTGAAAAATCCATGAAACTACCTTAAGACATAGAACTAATTTTTACTTATTTCTTTGTCAACTACTTCCTCACTCCTCTTTAAAAATAACAATAAAACAATAATTATTAGCAGGTGACTTCTTTGTTAATGATACCTATGAACATTGCCCACCATTTGTATGACAGTTTGTCATATTGTGGTGGCTTGTATGTGGCTGTGATGCTGGAAGATATGCCAATGGTATTTTAAATACCAGCAAAATATTTTTAATAGAAGCAGGTCCTTGGTGGACAGTTTATAGCTGAGCATCCAGTCTAAGACAGACTTATAAGGAGAGATGGACTACTTCTGATCATTTGTTACTGAAAATCTTATAAATAACAGTGGAACACTGCCAAATAGCATCAAAATATTGAATATTAAAACATTATGAATAGCACTATAATATTATCAGATGTAGTGCCAAAAGATTTTGAGACCCTTAGGTAGGAAGGCACTCAAAATATGATGGGGGAAGAGCTCTCTTTTCAAAATATAGTTTACCATGATGACAGGATTAGTTAATATCACTATTATACAAATTTTATACCAACAATTCAAATAGTGACTGATGAAGATCAAAGACCACAGCCTTCAATATGCATTGCACCTCAATGTAAAGAAAACAAAAATCCTCACCACTGGACAAATAAACAGCATCCATATAAATGAATAAAAGGTTGTCAAAGATTTCATTTTGCTCAGATCCACAATCAACACTCATGAAAACAGCAGTCAAGAAATTAAATGATGTATTGCATTAGGCAAATCTTCAGCACAAGACCACTTTAAAGTGTTCAAGAGAAAAGATGTCAATTTGAGGACTAAAGTGCACATGACCCAAAACACGATGGTGTTTTCATTATCCTCATATGCCTGTGAAAGTTGGACAATAAATAAGAAACACTGTAGAAGAATTTATCCATTTGAGTTATGGTTCTGGAGAAGAATATTAAATATACTATGGACTTTCAGAAGAACAAAGAAATCTGTGTTGGAAGAAGTACAGCCAAATTATACCTTAGAAGCCAGGATGGGGAGACTTCATCTTTCATACTCCAGACAGATTATTAAGAATAAGCAGTTTCTGGAGAACAGGGTTGGGAACCTTCCTCTGCCAAAATTGATGACATCATTTGCTGGCCATACAAAACTTAAAAATTAGCTTACTATATCTGATCAGATAATTTAATTAACTTACTCCTAATGTGATGGCTCTGGTAGTATAATGGTTACGACTTGGGCTGCCAACTTCAAGGTCAGCAGTTTGAAACTACCAGAGGGTTCTGTGGGAGAAAGATGAGGTGTTCTGCTCCCGTAAAGATTTATAGCCTCAGAAACCGTGTGCAGGGTCACTATGAGTCGGAACCAACTCCACGGTACTTAACAACAACAACAATGTGATGGCTAGAACTGTGGTTGCCTTGGAAGGGCCAGACCAAATGATTCCAAGATCCTTATATAGCCTGTGGGTCAAGTGTTTCCCACCCCTGCTGGAGATGGACATTATGCTTGGTAAAATGGAGGGTCAGTGAAAAAAGAAGACCCCAGTCAATGGATTGTTATAGTAACAGCAACAGTGGGCTCAAGGGAAACAATGATTCTGCAGATGGTGCGGGACTGGGTAGTATTTCATTCTGCTGTGTATAAGGTGGCTCTGAGTCAGAACCAACTCAACACTACCTAATAACAACAACAACATGAATATTCCCTTCCAGGATAGGTACAGAAAGAAGATGCAACTATGGTCAAGACTCCTACTTAACCTCAGTAATATAACCTCCAAATTTTAATTTGGCATATGAGCACTTAGAAAAAAAATAACATTTCTCAGTCTCTTTACAGATAAAAGTGGCTATGTGACCAAATTTGCCCAAATGACAAAATGTGCCTACATGACTAAATTTTAGATTGAAGGTTATAAATGAAATTTTGAGTGGACGATTTATAAAAATAGACTTAAAAGATTGCTGATATATATCTCTTGCTTACTTTATCCTTTCCTCCATCAAAATCTTTGAATTGTAGACACTAACACATCAGATCATGTGCATAGGGCCAAATGGAGATGGTTGGAACTTGGGTTCCTAAAGACCTCACAGAGGAGAGGTACGATAACAATTATGGTCTACATGGAAAGAAATAGATTTATTTCAACTTTAAACTAATATTGTGTTATTTGTTTAGTCACTCACACATGAACCAAATCCAATCTATCTTAACTACACAAACAGTATGAATATTAGGCCAGATCATTGTTGTTGTTGCTAAGTGTCATATAGTCAGTTTTGACTCACAGCAACCCTGTATAGAGTTTCTAAGATGTGGCTGGTGGGTTTGAACTATCAACCTTGCGGTTAGCAGTCCAATGCTTATCCTACAGTTCCAGATGAGAACTCCCAGTCATAGTCAGACTTAAATCACTACAGTGATGGTATTTACAGTGCTAATCCAAATGCCTGGACCACCCGACAATCCATCGCCTACATGAGATAAAATGTTTAAATATTTCTAAAGTCTTTAAGTCTTTAAACAGTCTTTAAGAGATTTCCTGAGCTGAATGATTAACTGTAAATAAATGTATAATATAATTATTATAATATTATACATTCATTATATATTGCATCCACCTCTCGTCTGTCAGTTTGTCGTACTGTGGTGGTTTGCATGTTGCTGTGATTCTGGAAGCTATGCCACTGGTATTTTAAGTACCAGCAGGGTCACCCATGGTGAACAGATTTCATATGAGCTTCCAGACTAAGACAGACTAGGAAGAAGGAGAGCCAAATTACTTCAGAATATTTAGTCAATATCAATAGCAGAGGAACATTGTCAAATGACACCCAAATACTGAATTTTTATTGAAGAGCATCAGATTATTGTCAGATATAGTGCCAGAAGATGAGCTCCTCAAGTTGGAAGGTACACAAAATGCGACTGGAGAAGAGCTGCCTCCTCAAGATGGAGTTGGCCTTGATGATCTCAGGATCTTCATTTGCTGATGGGGCACAACTCAAAATGAAGAGGAACAGTTGTAAGCATCCATTAGTAATCAGAACATGGAATGCACAAAGTATGAATCCAGGAAAATTGAAAGTTGTCAAAAATTAAATGGAACACATAAACATCAATATCCTAGGCATT
>NW_006408519.1:6812495-6813037 GCF_000296735.1 Chrysochloris asiatica
AACAACAACATATATTAAATATATTTGCAATTAATAATTCAGCTCAGGAAATCTCTTAAGGAAAGACTATATTAGCACCTTTAGGAATATATATTTCTCATTTAGATATACAACAACCCTAGGGTAGTAAAGGCAATTTTAATCTAGGCTATTTGTCTGGAACCATGTCATCTGATTTGGATCTGATCTTTGCAGAATTGTCCTTTTAAAATGATGTATGATGAGACTTGATTACCAGACACATTGACATTTTGGGAGGAAACAGTTTGCTGGCAGCCTGGCTGCTCGTGGTCCTGCTTGTACACTCACTCACCCAGGACTGCTACAGAAAACTCACTTCAAAATGTCATAGGCATAAAATAGACTGATGAAGGGCTAATTATCAGTTGGAGAGAACAATCTGATTGCAATGGCTAGTGCACAATATACAGATCCAAGGAGAACAGCTTCCAAGTTTCCAAGGTGAATAAAAGGCTATAAATCCATTTGGGGTGAAAGCATTAAGTGCGTCTAATATTTTTAGTATCTTTGATATCCCAAAT
>NW_006408519.1:6814257-6815551 GCF_000296735.1 Chrysochloris asiatica
ATGGCACCTTACAACAACAATATTTTTGTTTACAAAATATATATTCTCTTAAAGAGCTTCAAGAGCTTCAAAGGAGCTCTGGTAGCGTAGGGGTTACGAATCGGGCTGCGAACATTAAGGCCAGCAGTTCAAAACTACCAGAGGCTCCAAGGGAGAAAGATGAGGCATTCTGCGCCTGTAAAGATTTACAGCCTCGGAAACCCTGTACAGGGTCACTATGGGTCGGAACCGAGTCAACTGCACTTAATAACAATAAAGAACTTCAAAGGGTTTCAAAGAAATGTCAAAATTCTTTAAAATGTTCTGGAAAAGAAAATAATTAGAACATTTCTATTCACCATAAAACCTCACAACACACCACCATAATCCATCTTCTCAGAGGTAAGCAGAATATCTGTTTACAAGGCATGACTGAGATCATCTGAAATACATTTCCTTACTTCTAGCTCCCCTTCAAATATTGGTTCTTGAGAAAGACTTACGTGCCTGAAGCCACCTTGTTTATATGGGAACTTTCAATCTTCTTTTGTTCCTAGAGGATCTTGCTCCATCAGTTTGTTTCATTTCTTTACATATTAAAACTCTCCATTTTTACTTCCCCCTTTCAAATCTACCAGTTTCAAGTCTACCATTTCCACTTCCCTTTCTTCCCAAACTAGCTAGCTTCTTCCTTTTATTGAAAAATGTCTCACAGAAGAATCACTATTTGTTGCCTCCTCTTCTACCCTCATTCTCTACTGTGACTTCTGTAATATGAACCCTGTACCTACCACTAAGGAAAACTTTAAGATTCACTAGTATTGCCCATCTATTCAATGTTCTTTTCTTCCACCACATTTTGCTTGACTATTAGTGTTTCTAGTTGCTAGCAATTGTTTGCATTTCCTTAAGTCATCTTTTAAAAAAAATTTTTTCAGTTTACATTGAACTCTGCAGTGTGTACCATTATAACCAGCTCCTACTTAAATGTTTTCTTCTATTGACCTCTTTTCTACCTGCAGTGTTCTACTTGCCCTCCTTGTTCTATGATTTCTTCTGATTCTTTTTTCAACCAGTTTCTGCTGATCCCTTAAGTATAAGAGTTCCCCAAAATAAATTCTCAGGATATTATTTTTCACTTTAGCCTGTATTTGAATTTTCCAACCATTTCCCTAGTCCTAAGGATGATTTCACTAAAATAATAATCTAAGAAATGTCATCAGCCTGAAATACCTTTCAAGACCCAAAGCAGATACCCACTGTGCATTCTACAATTTTGTTGAATCAGTTCCAACTCATAGCAAGCCTGTATAGG
>NW_006408519.1:6815951-6817494 GCF_000296735.1 Chrysochloris asiatica
ATTCTGGTTCAAACAACTTTGCAGTCTAGTACATTAACCTACGGTGCCACACCAGGACATAGAAACAACAAAAAAAGTATTTCAAACAGAACACATCCTCTAACATGTTAATCTTTTCTTTTTCCTTCTTTGTTCCTGGACTCAATTAATTACCACTTTATCATTTTTTTTTGAAGATTCATAATACAAGTATTATTGCCTAGTCTACTGTCTATATTATGAGTGATCCCCAACCCTTGTAACCACTGACTCAACTCTAAATAAGTGTTGTCAGCACCCTCATATGCTATAGTAAATATGAAACTAAAGTATAAATTGTTTTCAAGTTGATGCTGGCCCAGGCAATTTTTTCATAAAGTGTCTCATATACATTCTCTTTTTCTCATTCTCATATACTCAAAATCATCAAGCAAACATAGACTCTCCCATTTTACTTTGTGTTGTTGTTGTTGTTGTTAGGTGCCATCAAGTTGGTTCTGAATCATAGCAAATGGAACCAAACATCCTCACAATTGCTGCTGTACTTGAGTCCATTGCTGCTGCTACTGTGCCAATCCATCTCATTGGTGTTCTCTCACTTTTCCACTGACCTTCCACTTGACCAAGCATTATGTCATTCTCCAAGGACTGATCCCTCCTGATAATATCTTCGAAATATAAGAAATGAAGTCTGGCCCTCTTGGCTACTAAGGTGCATTCTGGTTGAACTTCTTCCAACACAGATTTGTTTGTTCTTTTGGCATACCTTAGTGGTTATGAATTGGGCTGCAAACCGCAAGGTCAACAGTTCGAAACTACCAGCTGTTCTGCAGGAGAAAGATGGAGCTTTCTGCTCCCATAAAGATTTACAGCCTCAGAAACCCTGTACAGGGTTGCTATGAGTCAGAACCGACTCCACGGCACATAACAACAACAACAACATCATAACTCCAAAGCTTCAATTATTCTATAGTCTTCCTTATTCACTGTCAAATTTTCATATGCATATGAAGCTACTGAAAATATGATGGCTTTGGTCAGGTGCACCTTGGTCCTCAAACTGACACCTTAGCACTTCAGCACTTTAAGGATATGTTGGGTAGCAAACTTGCCTAATGCAATACATCATTTGATTACTTGACTGCTGTTTCCATGAGAGTTGATGGTGGCTACAAGGAAAATGATCTCTTTGACAACTTCAATCTTTTCTTCAGTTATCATGATGTTATTTATTGCTTCAGTGGTGAAGATTTTTGTTTCCTTTACATTAAGGTACAACCCATACCAGAAGCTGTGGTCTTTGTCCTTTATCATTAAGTAGTTTTAAGTCCTCTTTGCTTTCAGCAAGCAGGGATACATTATCTGCATACCGTGAGTTGTTAATGAGTCTTCCTCTAATTCTGATGTCATGTTCTTCTTCATATAATCCAGTTACTCAGATTATTTGCTCAGCATACAGATTGAATAACTATGATGAAAGAATACAATGCTGTGGCACATCTTTCCTTACTTTATACCATTCACTGTCCTCTTGCTTTGTTCAAATGACTGCTTCTCGGTCTAT
>NW_006408519.1:6818194-6819599 GCF_000296735.1 Chrysochloris asiatica
TGTATTCTTCCCTTTTGGTTTTCTAAATCTAGATGTTTGCACATTTCATTATAATATTTGACTTTGTCTTCTTTTCTGCCCTTTGAAACTTTCTGCTCAACTCTTTTATTACTTCTTCATTTCTGCCATTTGCTGTAGCATCTGTACACTGGAAAACAAGTTTCAGAGTTTCTTCTGACATTCATTTTGGTCTTTTCTTCCTTGTTTTCTTAATATCCATTTGCTTTCTTCCTGTACGATATACTCAATGTCATCCCAAAACTCTTCTGGTTTTCGGTCATTGGTCTTAAAGCATTAAATCTATTCTTCAGATGATCTTTAAATTCTGATGTGATGTGTCCAAGGTCATATTTTGGCTCTTGTGGATTTGTTTTAATTTTTTTCTTCTCTAGCCTGAACTTGCATATGAGCAATTGATGGTCTGTTCCATATTCTGCCCCTGGCCTTATTTTAGTTAATTAAATGGAGATTTCCTACCCTGTCTTTCCTCAGATGTAGTCAACATGATTTCTATGTATTCCATCTGGTGAAGTCCATGAACATAATTGTCTTTTTAATAATGGTATTTGAAGTGAAGAAGTCATTAGTCTTGAAAAATTCTATTGTGTGATCTCTAACATAATTTCTATCACCAATACCATGTTTTCCATCTCCTGATCCTTCCTCTTGGTTTCCAACCTTTTCCCATTCCCTCCACTCTATTCTCATATTCACAGGATCCTACTCATTACTGCTATAGTTACCAATTCTAAAAGAAATCCAATTAGAATATTTGGTAAAAGCCCTCTTTGCCTCTCCACGGCACTAAATATAGGATCCATACTTCTCCTGGTAATAATTACCAATACAATTATTTTCATGTGCAATAAAGATTACTGAGTACATTTGTGTCTAGGTAAAAATCTAGATGTGAAGGACACACAGTCCTTTGCCTTCGAAAATCTACACTACATACTAAAATATGTCAGGACTTTTGTGAATAGAGTTTTTTTTTTTGTTTTTTTTGTTTTTTAAGTCAACAGCTGACAGTAAATCAAATGTAATTCCAATCTTTACAGGTGCTCCTTGGAAACTATTAAAAATTCCAATATATCCTGCAATAGCACATTGTTGTTGTTATTAAATGCTGTTTAATTGGTTCTGACTCATAGTGACCCTGTATAGGGTTTCCAAGGAGTGACTGGTCAGCATGAACCACCAACCTTATGGTTCAAACTGACCTTGCAGTCCAGTGCATTAACCCACAGCACCACACCAATAATTACTTTAAATCCTCTTTCCTTCCCACAAGCAAGGTTATGCCATTTACATATCACAGGTTGTTGATAAATCTTCCTCTAATACTGATGCTACATTCTTCTTCATATAATGCAACTTCTCAGATTATTTGTTTAGCATACAGATC
>NW_006408519.1:6820749-6821532 GCF_000296735.1 Chrysochloris asiatica
GCATAAGAGATGATTATAGACATGAACATCACCAGATGTAATACATAGAAATCAAATTGACTACATCTATGGAAAGAGACGTTGAGAAGGCTCCATATCATCAGCCAAAACAAGTCCAGGGGCAGACTTAACAATTGTTAATATGGAAATTCAAACTGAAGCTCAAGAAAATGGAAACAAGTACATGAGAGCCAAATTATGACCTTAAATGTATCCCACCTAAATTTAGAGATTATCTGAAGAACAGACTTGATACAATAAATACTAAAGACTGAAGACCAGAGAGTTGTGGGATGACATCAAGAATATCATAGAGGAAGAAAGCAAAAAGTCATTAAGAAGACAAGAAAGAAGGAAAAGATCAAAATGGATGTCAAAAGAGACACTGAAATTTACTCTCCAGCATAGAGATGCTTAAGTAAATGGAAAAAAGGAGGAGGTACAAGAGCTGAACAGGAAATTTCAAAAGTCAGCTCAAGAAGATAAAGTCACATATTACAACAAAATGTGCAAAATCTAGAATCAGAAAACCAAAAAGGATGAACACGCTCATCATTTCTCAAGCTGGGGGAACTGAAGAAAAAATTCAAGCCTCAACTTTCATTATTGAAGGATTCTCTGGGCAAATTATTGAATGATGCAGAAAGCATCAAAAGAAGATGGAAGAAATACACAGAGTCACTCTACTAAAAGGAAATGATTGATGTTCAACCATTTCAAGATCAAGAGCCAATGATACTGAAGGAGGAAATCCAAGGTGCATTGAAGGAATTAGCAAACAAC
>NW_006408519.1:6822962-6834746 GCF_000296735.1 Chrysochloris asiatica
GACTTGAAGGCACCTAACAACAAGGACAACATCACACCAAGACTCTTACAGGCAGATATGTCTCCCAATGAAGTAGACACTGGAGTTTAGCCTAAAATTATAAGTCAATGACAGAAGAAGAAAGTGGCTTCTAGAGCATGATATTTGAGGCAGGTAACAGGAAAAATATGCAATTTAAAGCAATCTATTTTATTCACCAGTGAATTATTTTCTCAGTATTCTAGTTTAGTTTAATTTTTCAAAGATCCCTAATTCAAATTATTGATACATATGCCTTTTGAAATCACTAGGCCATTTTTAATTCTAAAAAAATTTGTTTTTCCTAATTAGAAATTAACTTAATTTTATTATCAGGACTCCAGTATCTTTTCCAAAATTTTGATTCGTGTAAGACTTGTTAAAAATCTAAATCGTATATTCAAATGCAGAGAGATAGAGAAGACTTCTGCCCATTCATTCAATGAAGATTGATTGCGACTTTGTGGCTACAACATATAAGTGAACAAACCTGACAAGAACATTTTGCGCTTTCAAAACTGTATTCGGAATATTCTCAATTGATACTTTCTGTCAGACAACTCAGTAGAAAAAAATACTCAAAAATAGACTGCAACATATTTCATAAACAATTTTTAGGAAAATAATTTTCCTGACTCTTCTTCTGCCTCTCTAGACATCTGTCTACTTCATGTGCTGTTCTTCATCCTCCTTGAACACCTTAATGAGAAATGTCTCTAAAAGCTATGCAATCAACATTCTTTTCCATGTCTCTGAAATTGTTTTCCTTTTAATTCACTTCCCTTTAATTCTCTTCTTCCATAGCTTTAGTAATTATCTCTATCTTGTTAATAGTTGATGGAATTAAAACATTGAAATAGTTGATGGTCAAAAAATCTGGGAGCTAGTTCTAACTCCTACACTAAATTACACTGTGACTTTGGGCATGCTATGTAAACGCTTGAGGCCCAATTTCATAATCTATAAATTAAGAAGATGTTCCAGATGCCACTAAGTTTCCCTCAAGCAATAAAATGCTGTGATTCTCTGATTCTCAAATATAAATCTTCATTACCTATCTGTCATTCATGGTCTATCACTACAGTCCCAACTCTCTCTAGAGTATTTTCATTTGGGTATACCATAACCTCAAATTTATTATGTAAAAAATCAAGTGAGTCTAAAATAATTTGTTTCTTGCCAAACTTAATTTACTTCCAAATTAGCATCTTTCAATTATATTAACTTGAATCCAAATGAACCAATAATTGACTATAATTGGGTAATAGAAAAGCATGAGTTTAACAGCATAAGTTCTGCTCTCAAAGCAGAAGGTACTCTTTTGCAAAGGAAATAACATTTGGAAAGTTACAAAGGTGACAAGTCTTTCAGGTAGATCTCAGTTCAAACTTTTTTTTTTCTTTTTCCTTCTTAAAAGCTGAACAGATTTGTATAATCCTTCCCATCATAGAAGACATGTCCAGGCATTTGGAAGTATTTGAAGAGAATTTCACAGACACAACATGTGCAGTTTAGGTTCCACAGCACAATAAGCAATTAATTTTTTAATCAAGCAAATTTTTAGCCATCCTTTGTTCAAAATTATTATTTCCTCCATGTGACTGGTTATGCTGTTTTTTCAATCAAGAAGTTCCTCACCATTTTTTTTTTTTTTTTCCTGCTTTAAGGAAAGCAGTATAGAGTTATAGTTAAGAGTTTCAAAGATTTGGGAATTGTAGTCAGAAAGGCCTGGGTTTATTGCACCTTTAACGATTTGAATTATCTTAATTGAGTAATGTACTTAAATGCCTCCAGCCTTCATTTCCCCAACTGAAACAGTACTGAAATTGCACATAGTAAGTGAGACATAAATTTTAATTGTTATCATCATCATCATCAACAACTAATTTCTACCCAATTTTGTGGTTCTTTTAAACCCAGAAAAAATAACCTTCCATCTTTCTAACCATTAACTTTCCTCTTCCCCCATCTAATCAATTTGTTTTAAAGAACACTTATTAATTAACAGGTTAAACTAAAAATTTAATGGCATTTATGAAAGTTTCAGAAGTGTTTTAAATCAATTCCAGACTTAAAAAAAAAAAAATTCCATAAGATCTATTATTCCAGGACTGAAATTGATTTTTGTTTCTGGATTTGCTTTTAGGAGTAGATGAAGCAGTCTTCATGTCTGGATATGCCCTGCTTCCTTTCTCCATCCTACCATTTTCCCACTTTCTCATTTGTGATGCCATTGAAACTTAGGAGTATTAAATAGGCAATGCTGTTCGTTTTTCCCTTGGGTACGGTGTATCCAGAGATAGAGGATAAAGCAGAAAGGGAGAGTTGAATGGAGGCACAGATAGTTCATTGTTAATGTCTGTAGAAATCTGAAATTATAAAAGATCTTATAGGGAAACCTGAGGGTATCCACTTGGAACATTTTAATGAAACAAAAGAAAAAAATTCAGGTTTGCAACCAAATGCCAAATAGCACTTAACCTATTTGTAGATGGCTCCTCCAATCCAGGATAAGAGTTTGGGCTTGATCAAGAGCTAAACATTTCTGAGGGTCACTTTAATGCCAGAAATATTTCCATACTATTACATCAGGTGCTAAGGAAAGAATAGAGACAGTTACCCTACAAAACATAATGTAATTACTATATATTTCATAGCATGATTTTCATCTAGAAATATTCCTCTGACTATTCACAGGGTTGCCTTCTACATAAATTTATGTAAATAAAATACTTTCAAACATTCTCCAGTATTTTTTTGTTACTCAACATAAACCTGGTAAATTTACAATGCCCCAAACCACTGAACAGTTGAATCTGACATTTGTCTCATCTTCAGCTAACATTTGGCAGACCCTTACCATTGTATTGGGAAAGATTATTATCACTTCTAGAGTAAGATTGGATAGCAGGCAAGGCATTGCTTTATAGTTGTCAGTTTCACCAGACTTGATGTAAGCAGGAAGATAAATGCAGTTTTGCTGAAAGATGCCACAGCAATGTAAACGTGTTCTACTTCATGTACCTATAGGAGTGACATATTTCCTCTATCTGAAATAAACATTTGTATCCAATCCAGCATGAATGCATACAAAAGCAAACTAATACTTCACAACTATTTGTCCCTCTATAAATGAAAGCAATCAAGCTTATCACCCATTACTTACATGTAATTGCTTTTCTGGAAATGGCCATGGGTTTCCTTAAGAATCCAAGTGCATATTTTTACCTCGGTCTGCATCTGTGTCAGTAGGTTTTGACACAGACAGTAAATAATGCTAGAAATCACATGATAGAAATTTGCAAGATCAATGAATTGTTCACTGCAAATATCTTTTTTAAACAACAAAATATAACTATATACAGGAACCTCACCAGATGGAATACACAGAAATCAAATTGACTACATCTGTGGGAAGAGATAATGGAAAAGCTACATATCATCAACCAAAACAAGACCTGGGTCAGATTGTGAAACAGACTATCAATTGCTCGTATGGAAGTTCAGGCATAAGATGATGAAAATTGAAACAAGTCCCCCACATTTTGACCTTGAACATTTCTCACCTTAATTTAGAAATCATCTCAAGAACAGATTTCATGTGTTAGACACTAATGACCAAATGCCAGAAGTGTTGTAGGATTACAGCTATGCTGAACATCAAACAGGAAGAAAGGAAAAGGTCATTAAGAAGACAAGAAAGAATAAAAAAGACCAAAATGGATTCCAGAAGTAACTCTGAAACTTTCTCTCCAGTGTAGAGATGCTAAAGCAAATGGAAGACATGAGGAAGTAAAAGAGCTGAACATTTCATTTCAAAGTAAGGTTGAGAAAACAAAGTTAAGTATCATAATGAAATGTGCAAGACCTGGAGCTAGAAAACCGAAAAGGAAGAACATGCTCCGCATTTTTTAAGCTGAAAGAACTGAAGAAAAAAATTTAAGCCTTGACTTGAAATATAGAAGGATTCTATGGGTAAAATATTGAGTGCTGCAGAATGCATCAGAAGAAGATGGAAGAAATACAGAGTCGCTGTACCAAAAAGAAATGGAAGATGTTCAAACATTCCAAGAGATAACGTATCATCAAGAGCCAATAAATAGTACTGAAAGGAGTTCAATCAGCACTGAAGGCATTGGCAAGGCTCGAGGAATTATGGAATACAAATTGAAATCTTTCCATAAACTGATGCAGCACTTGAGGCACTCTGATGATAAGATATCCATATTTGCACATTCCAGAGAGGTGACCCAAAGAAATGAAGAAATCATCACATAGCATCAATATAACATGCAAGTAAAATTTTGCTAAAGATTATTTAAAAATGGTTGTAACTGTATGTTGACAGGGAACTGCCAGATTTTCAATCTGTATACAAACAAGGACATGTAATGAGGGATATCTTTGCTGACATCAGATGGATCTCGGCTGAAAGGAAAGAATACCAGATATCTGTTTACTTTGTATACCGACTATGCAAAGACTTTTGACTGTGTGGATCATGACAAGCTAAGAACATTGCAGAGAATGAGTTTTCTGGAAAACTTAGTGGTGCTCATGAAGAGCCTGTCCATAGACCAAGAGGCAATCATTCGAACAGAACAAGGGGACACCAAATGGTTTAAAATTAGGAAAGGTGTGAGCCACGTTTGTATTCTTTCACTATACTTATTCAGTCTGCATGCTAAGAAAATAATCTGAGAAACTGGACTATATGAAGAAAAATGTAGCATCAGGATTGGAGGAAGATTCATTAACAACCTGCATTATGTAGATGATACAGTCTTGTTTGCTGAAAGTGAAGAAGACTTAAATACTTACTGATGAATGTCAAGGACTACAACTTTTGATATGGGTTGCACCTCCATATAAAGAAAACTATAATACTCACTACTGGACCAATCCATAACATCATGTTCAATGGAGAAAAGATTGAATTTGTTAAAGACTTCAATTTGTATAGATGCCCTATCAACACTTATTGGAGCAGCAGTCAAGATATCAAATGCCGTATTGCATTAGACAAATGTGCTACACAAGACCTCTTTAAAGTGTTCAAAGCAAAGATGTTATTTGAGTACTACGGTGGGCCGGATCCAAGCTATGGTATTATCAATAGCGTGCTATGCATGTGAAAGTTGGTCAGTGATTAATGAAGACTGTAGAAGAATGGATGCATTTGACTTATGGTATTGGAGGAGAATGTTAAAAGTATCATGGGCTGTTAGAATAGCAAACAAATCTGTGTTGGAAAAAGTACAACCAGAATGCCCCTTTGAAGCCAGGATGGCGAACTTTGTCTATCATATTTTGGACATATTATCAGGAAGGACTAGTCCCTGGAGAAGGACATCACGCTTTGTGAAGTGGAGGGTCAACAAAAAAGAGGACGATCCCCTAACAAATGGATTGGCACAGTGGCAGCAACAATGGGCTCAAGGGTAACAACCATAGTGAGGCTGATGCAGGACTTATCAGTGTTTTATTCTGTTGAGAATAGTGTCGCTGCGAGTCAGAATTGACTCAGTAGCAACTACCAACCACAACAGCAAGTGTCTGTAAGACGGTTGTTGGCTAAGATGATAGGTAAACTTTCTAAGGAAATGTTTCTTTTCCTGAAAGCACTAATTAAACCAGGCAGGGTATGACCAACAAAGCAATTGAAGTGATATATATGCTCAGAGTAACAAGTAGAATAAAAAGAATAAGAATATTGTTGTTAAGTGCCGCCTAGTCATTTCAGACTCATAGTGACACTTTATAGAGTTTCTGAGGAGCAGTTGGCAGGTCTGAATTGCCAATCTTTTGGTTCACGATCCAGTAATGCTCCTACAATAAAAATGTTGTTTTTAAGAGCCATTGAGTCGGTTGCAACTCAGCGACCCTATATAGGGTTTTTGAGGAGCCATTGGTGAGCTTGAACTGCTGACCTTGCAGTTCAAACTGACTTTGCAATCCAGCGCTTTAACCCACAGTGCCACACCAGGACTCCATAATAAGAATAGCAGCTACATATTATGTACTTATTACATGTTCAGCACTGTATATAACTTAATCACTTATTCATCAATATTACTACTTGAAATACAAGCATTGAAAATAAGTATCCTGTTGTGGGACTCTAAGGTAAGCATAGAACTGCTAACAGCAAGCTAACAAAAAGGTATTTGGTTCAATTCCACCAGTTAGTCCTTGAAAACCTTCTGTAGGGTTGCTATGTGTTGTAACTGATTTGATGGTACTTAACAACAACATCCTGGTCGCATTGCCAATATTAAGGTAAAGGAGTCCAATATTATTATTAAGTATAACAATATACTTAATAATTATTAAGTATAATGTTAGCTACAGGGTTTTTGTAGATATTCTTTATCAAATTGAGGAAGCTTCCATTTTTAGTTCCAGAAAATATTTGTCATAAATGTGTATTGAATTTAGTCAAATGATTGTCCTGCATCTATTGATATGTTTTCATGATTTTTCTCTTCTTCGTTCTGTTAATAAGGCAAATAAATTCAATTAACTTTTAATGTTAAACCAAGTTTTCATTCCTGTGTTTATGTTTTTATTCCTTTCTTTTCCTGTCTAGTGCTGTTTTATATTCCACTGAGTTTTTGCTCTGATTTTCATTGTTTCTTTCTTGTTACCTGGATTTGTTGTGCTCTGATTTTTCTAATGGCGCAGGACTGGGCAGTGTTTCATTCTGTTGTGCATAGGGTAAGTTCTCCTTAGGGAGCTACTTCTATATCTAAGATTTGTTTATATTCAGAATTTAAATCTTTACAGGAGAAAAAAGTCTCATCTTTCTCCTATGAAACTGCTGGTAGTTTCAAAATACTGACCTTGAGGTTAGCAGTCCAACTCGTAACCACGTAAAAAACAGTGGTTGAACCCACCAACCACTTCACAGAAGATAGATGAGGAAGTCTGCTTTCCTAAATATTTATAGCCTTTGAAACCCATTGGAATCATTCTAGTCTGTTCTATGGTGTCACTATATGTTGGAATGACTTGGCGACAGTGAGCTATTCTAACAAATAATAATTCAAAGCATACATTGTTCCTAGAAGAAATTTATACATATATGATCCTATTTAGACTTTGTGGGAAAGAACATAAGCTAGCAGCCACAAAGCTGTTGAAGAGGTTTGATGAGAGAGATATCATTGCTGATGTCTGATGGATCTTGGCTGAAAGCAGAGAATACCAGAAAGATATTTACCTGTGCTTTATTGACTATGCAAAGGCTTTCTGTTGTGTGGATCATGACAAGCTATGGACAACATTATGAATGAGTATGAGTATTCTAGAACACTTAATTGTGCTCATGAGGAATCTGTACATGGATCAAGAGGCAGTTGTTCAAACAGAACATGGGAACACTGAATGGTTTAAAATTAAGAATGGTTTAAAATTAAAAAGATACACAGCCTCGGAAACCCTATGCAGGGTCACTATGAGTTGGAACTGACTCCAACTGTGCTATGGAGTTGGTTCCAACTTGTAGTGACCCTACATAGGGTTTCCGAGGCTGTAAGTCTTTACAGGAGCAGAAAGCCTCATCTTTCTCCCGCGGAACAGCTGGTAGTTTCGAACTGCTGACCTTGAGGTTAGCAGCCCTACTCATAATCACTGTGCTACCAGATATATATATGTGTGTGTGTTTGTGTGTGTGTGCATATCCTACTCTTCTTTCTATACTCATTCAGCCTGTATCTCTAGCCATGTATCTACACACAGAACACTGTTATGCATATATCATTATTTATCTGTGTTGGAAGAAGTACAGCCAGAGTGCTCCTTAGAGGCCATGATGGCCAAACTTCGTCTTTCATACTTCAGACATAATGTCAGGAGGGAACAGTCACTGGAGAGGGATGTCATGTTTGGTAAGCGAAAAAGAGGAAGACCTCCAGCAAGGTGAATTGGCAAAATGGCAGTATCAATGGGCTCAAGCGTGGCAACAATTGTGAGGATGGCCCAGGACCGGGCAGTGTTTTCGTTCTGTTGTTCATAGGGCCACCATGAGTCAGTACCAAGTCGATGGCACCTAACAACAATGACATTATTAGGTTATACCTTGAGTCGATCTCTGTTGAGATATAAAAGGGAAGACGTGAGCAGAGCAAGGCATAAATCAAAAAGCATTGCTACTAGGGTTCCAGTTCATGTATGTTGTCTTAGCTATTTACTGCTTTTGTATGAAATACCATAAGTAGATGGCTTGAACAAATAGAAATTTCGTATTTAGGTGTCTAGAAGTCCAAAGTTAGCACACTGGTCCTTTTATCCTTTCAACAATTAGTAGGCCCAGCATTTCTTGGAGTTCCTCGTGTGTCTTGACATTAGTCCTCCTCTGGATTTAGGAATTTCACATTACAGGGACCCCAGGACCAAAATACACACTCCACTTCTGGCTCTTCTTTCTTGGTAGCAATGCACCCCATCTCTACTCATTTCTCTCTTATATCTCAAAAGAGATTGACTCAAAATATAACCTAATAATGTAGATTGCATCAGACCTCATTAACATCATGTTGTTGTTAAATGCCATAGAGTTAGTTCCTATTCAAAGCGATGCCATGCACAACAGAATGAAACACTACCTGGTCCTACACCATCCTCACAAATGTAGTTATGCTTGAGCACACAGCTGCTGCCATGGTGTTAATCCTTCTGCTTGAGGTCTTCCTCATTTTTTACTGACCCTTTACCAAACATGATATATTTCTCCAGGGACTGATCCCTTCTGTTAACATGTCCAATGTATGAGAGACAAAGTCTCTCCATCCTGACTTCTAAGGTGTATTTTGGCTGAACTACATCCAATGCTTGTTTGTTCTTCTGGCAGTCCATGGTACTTTCAATATTTTTTTTTTTCAAATCATAACTCAAATGCATCAATTGTATATGGTCCTCCTTACTCATTTTACAACTTTCGCATGCATATGAAGCTATTGAAAATACCACGGCTTGTATCAGGTGCACTTTAGTCCTCAAATAGTCCTCACTTTAGTTTTTGCTATTGGACACATTCAAGAGATCTTGTGCAGCAGATTTACCTAATGAAATGTGTCATTTTATTTCTTAACTTTTGCTTCCATGAGTGTTGACTGTAGATCCAAGCAAAATGAAGTTTTTGACAACTTCAGTCTTTTCTCCATTTATTATGATGTTATTTAGTGGTCCAATTATAAGGATTTTTGGTTTTATTTACATTGAAGTGCAATCCATACTGAAGGCTATAATGTTTGATCTTGTCATTGTTATTATTGTTAAGTGCTGTCAAGTTGGTTCTGACTCATATCAACCCTGTAGAGGATTTCCAAGGAGCAACCGGTGGGTTTGAACCACCGAACTTGTAGTTAGCAGTCTAGTACTTAACCTACAGTGCCATACCAGGGCTCCATTTTTCACCTTCATCAGCATTCATTTTAAGTACTTTTTATTTTCAGAAAACAAGTTTGTATCATCTGCATATCATAGGTTGTTAATGAGTCTTCCTCCAATCCTGATACCACATTCTTCTTCATATAATTCAGCTTTTCAGATAATGTGTTCAATATACAGACTGAATAAGTATCATGAAAGAATATAACCCTGGCACATACTTTCTTGATTTTCAACCATTAGTATCTCCTTGTTCTGTTTGAATGATTGCCTCTTTAGTAATATCATAGAAGTAAGGATTAACCATACAAAGGATAATTACATTAGATCACATCATGGGGAGTGATTGCATTATACTAGATTTCATCATGGGGAATTACTACACCTTAACTGCTGATCCACTGGCAATCCAGGCCCAGCCTAGTTGGCACAAAATATTAACTATCACATAGGCATTGGTTTGTTCCACACAAAATGTGTTTAAACATGTATTGGTAATCAGTGGATGGCTGCAGACAAGTTGTCTTAATAATACACTTGTTAATATACTTGTCTTTAGTATCATTGTGATGGTGGTTTTGTGCCTTGTAGTTGGTTCCGATTCATAGTGACCCTATATAGTGTTTCAGAGGCTGCAAAACTTTATGAGAGCAGCATGTTTCATTACAGTGCCTTTAAAAATAAGGTCCAGATGAAACAGTGGGTTCTGACCCTTCCAATTTGCTGACCAGTTAAATTCAAGGCAGAGGGGTCAGTTTAGAAGGTTCTAATGACTGTTTTGTTGCTTTATAAGGAGTTAATAATTATAGGTTTTCGAAAGGCCACAGGATGATCATAGGGGCTTATTAGGAAGAGATTGAAAACTACAGTGGTGAAAAAAGCCCAGGAAAGTTGTACTGTTGGACATTTCCTCTCTCCCCACCCACCCCTCCCCCCCTCATTAGAGCAATGCCCTTGCTCATTCTTCCAGGGTAGCCAGGCCTCCCTTTCCAGAACTTCATTGGGAAACTTTATCCTATCTGCCATTCTGCCCTGATCTTTCCCCTTTAGACATCTTTGTGTTACCCAAACTCAAAGAATATATGAAAGTAACAGGACTTGAACCTACCGATGATAATAAAACTGCTGTTTTGATGTGTTGTAAATAGCCTAGAATTCTATGGGGAAGGCTTAGAGAGAGATACATATTCAGAAGTGTGTAGACCAAAATGGAGGGTATGTTGAGAAATAATAACTTTACATTCTGATTTTTGTTTAATAAAGTTTCTGTGATTTTGTAGCAATATTTTTTTTGGCTTACTCTGGTAGCGTAGTGGTTACAAATCGGGCTGCGAACCTTAAGGTCAGCGGTTCGAAACTACCAGCCGTCTGCTGGAGAAAGATGAGGCTTTCTACTCCGGTAAAGATTTACACCCTTGGAAACCCTGTACAGGGTCGCTATGGGTCGGACCCGACTCGATGGCATTTAACAACAACAACAACAACAACCCTTGTATATGCTTGGATTAGCATTGAGAAGGCTTCCATAGAAATGCATATCAAACTGTTACCAAGGGAGCAGAAGATGAGGCTAAGGTCAAGATTTTCAATTTTACCTCAGATATGTTAGAATTGTTTACATTTTTTATTCAAAAATATTTACAACATTTGTAATATTTTTAGAAATCCATCACAAACTTTAAACGATATTCGTTTTAAAGCTGTTATTTCCTGACTGGCAATCCCCAAGAGTGCTGCAAATTGTCAGATGGAGGAATTTCTGAAGAAAATGACATTCCCTTGGACAATAAAGCATCGCTACAGAGACAAAAAAAAAAAAAGAGAGAGCGACCCAGTTACAAGACTCTGTCTTAAAAAGGTTGATTTGTTAATCTGTTTCTTTTTCTCTTCCTCACATCGCTGACTTAGTGTCTTAATAGATGCATTGTCAAACATCAAAATGAAGAATATAAAGAAACATAAGATTTAAGTCTGATCTTAATTAATAGTAATTGATGTGATTAACATGGTGTAGAGGGTGTTTCCTTTTGTAAAGGAAAATCAGAATAGAAGCTTCCCAAAATAGTAAACAGCCATTAGAGGTTAAAGACACAGTTCCACTACTCAGCTGTTGTTAGGTACCATCGAGTCAGTACCGATCCATAGCAACCTTATGCATAGCAGAATGAAACACTGCCCGATTCTGGACCAACTTCACTACTATTGCCATGCTTAAGTCCATCAATGCTGGCACTTGGATAACCCATCACGTTGGGAGTCTTCGTATTTTTCTCTGACCATCCACCTTACCAAACATGATATCCTTCTCCAGCAACTGGTCCCTCCTGACAATATGTCCAAAGTATGAGAGATGAAGTTTGGCCATCTTGGCCTCCA
>NW_006408519.1:6836776-6839652 GCF_000296735.1 Chrysochloris asiatica
CAGGAGGGAACAGTCACTGGAGAAGGATGTCATGCTGGGTAAGATGGAGGGTCAGAGAAAAAGAGGAAGACCCCCAATGAGATGGATTGGCCAGGTGGCATCATTGATGGCATCAATAGTGAGGTTGGCCCAGGATCAGACATTGTTTCATTCTGCTGTGCATGATGTCGCTATGAGTCAGTTCTGACTCAATGGCACCTGACAACAACAACAACAACCATCCACTCTGTATCATCTCAATGATCGCAGTCCCTTCAATGCAATGAGTTTTCATGCTTCCTCCATGTGGTTGTTGTTGTTGTTAAGTGCCGTCGATTTGATTCCAACCATGGCAGTGACCCTGTATTGGGTTTCTGAGGAGTGGCTGGTGAGGTTGAACCACCGACCTTGTATAAACGTTCTCTTTCAAACTATTATATATTTGTGAAACATAAATATATACACACATGTATACAGAGATATATGAAGGAGTCTTGGTAGTGTAATAGATTACAATTTGGACAGCCGGCCAAAAGGTCAGAGTTTGAATCTACCAGTTGCTCTGCAGGAGAAACATGAGACTTTCTGCTCCTGTACAGATTTACAGCCTCAGAAACTCTCTGCAGGGTCACTGTGAGTCGGAACTGACTCCAACTGTACCATGGAGTTGATTCCAACTCACAGTGACCCTGCATAGGGTTTCTGTGGCTATAAATCTTTACAGGAGCAGAAAGCTTCATCTTTCTCCCATGGAACTGTTAGTAGTTTTGAACTGTTGACCTTGAGGTTAGCAGCCCAACTCATAACCACTGTGCTACCAGATATGTGTGTATGCATATTCTACTCTTCTTCCTATACTCATTCAGCCTGTATGCCTATCCATGTATCTACACACAGAACATTGTTGTGTATACATCACTATTTATCTGTACTCCCTTTAGCCCTTGCTTTCCTCCCTGTGTATTCAAGTATCTTAATCATTCTTCTGCCAACTTCCCTTTCCTTTTATATTGCCCTCCCCCATGACCCAAATTAACATGTGTCTATCCTCTAGCCAGTGAATTACTCTGCCTTCCCTCTCACCCCAAGGAGTTCTGATAAGTGTAGTGGTTATGAGTTGTGCTGCTAAACTCAGGGTCAGAAGTTTGACACTACCAGCCATTTCATGAGAAAAACATCAGGCTTTCTGCTCCCCTAAAGATTTACAGCCTTGGAAACCCTATGCAGGGTCACTATGAGTTGGAACCAACTCCACAGCACATAACCACCACCACCACCCTTCCATCCCTGGTGGAACCATCAAAGAGTATTGCTTTTAGTATGAAAACCTTTTCTTGAGTTTTCACAAAAGTTGTGTCATGCAATATTTGTTCTTTTGTGATTGACTTATTTCACTCTGCATAATATCCTTCATGTTGATCCATGTTATGAAGTGTTTCACAGGTTCATTGATATTCTTCAGCCTTGTATAGTATTCCATTTTCTATAAGTACGAAAGCTTGTTTATCCATTTTTCCATTGATGGGCATTCAGTCTATATCCATCTTTTTGCTATTGTGAGTAGTGCTCCCGTGAACATGTATCTACTAGTGTCCTGACTGTTATTTCTTGTAGATATAACAGTAGAGGGATTGCTGGGTCATATGTTATTTCTATTTCCAACACTCTGAGAAACTACCACACTAGTGTTAAAACTATTTGGCAGTCCCACCAGCAATGTCAGAGTGTCTCCATACACTTGCCACCATTTCTTGTTTTCTGTCTTTTTTAAACTTTACTATTAATGCTGGTATGAGAAGCTAGCCCACTGTTATTTTAATTTGCATCTCTCTATGGCTAATGGGTAGTCCTGGTATGGCACTGTGGGTTAATGCACTCGACTGTAAGGTCAGTTTGAATGGCAAGGTAGGTGGTTCAAGTTCACCAGCCTCTCCTTAGAAACCCTATACTCAGTTGCTATGAGTCGGAACTGACTCTACAGCACTTAACAACAACAACAATGGTAAATGGACAAGTGGTGTGGAGACAGCCTATGTGTCCAGCAATTCAACAATGGATAAACACACAATAGAATACTATGCCACATTCAAGAATAATGATGAATTTGTGAAACACCACAGATTACATGGATGAACCTGGAGGACATTATGCTGAGTGAAATTAGCCAATCAAAAAGAACAAATATTGTATGATACCACTATTGTACAAATTCAAGAAAAAGCTTTCCATATTAAAATAATCATTCTTTGATGGTTATCAGATGAGAAGGAAGGGAGTGTAATACACTGGCTACAGGGTAGAAACGTGTTAAATCAGGTCATGGGAAGGGCAATGTACAAGAAAGTGGAGGACAATATACAAGAAGAACAAGGTTGGCAGAAGAATGATGAAGACAGGTGAAGACAGGGAGATATACCTTGCATATTTCCTTTCTATCGTCAACTGCTTTCATCTTTTTGTTATTGGAACATTGGTGTGCATTTATCTACTTGTGGCATGACTCTTGTTTATTATGTAAGTATGGTGAAAGAACACAACCCTATCACATACTTTTCTTAATTTTAAACTATTCAGTGTTCCTGTGTTCTGTTCAAACAATTGCCTCTTGGTCCATGTACTGATTACTCATGAACACAATTAAGTGTTCCGGAATACTCATACTTTGCAATGTTGTCCATGGCTTGTCATGATTCACACAATAAAAGCCTTTGCATAGTCAATAAAGCACAGGTAAACATCTTTCTGGTATTTTCTGCTTTATTCCAAGAACCCATCGGATATAAGTAATGATATCCTTCATTCCATGTCCTCTTCTGAATCTGACTTGAACCACTGGAAGTTTTCTGTCAATGTATGCTTACACCTGTTTCTGTATTCTCTTGAATAAAATTTTACTC
>NW_006408519.1:6840050-6843969 GCF_000296735.1 Chrysochloris asiatica
AACAGAAAATTTCAAAAGTCAGTTCAAAAAGACAAAGTCAAATATTACAATGAAATGTGTAAAGATCTGGAGTCAGACAACCAAAAAGGAAGAACATTCTCAGCATTTCTCAAGCTGGGTGAACTGAAGAAAAAATTCAAGGCTTGACTTTTGTCAATCCTTTGCTTGTAGCAAAATATCATTATCTTGCATTATTTTTCAGATAGTTCAAATGTCTTTTTGTCCTCAAAATTGTTTTCCAGCTCTGTCTCTTGGTCACTTGTTTGAGCCACTCTATCTTGTTTCTTCATGTGAACAGCAATTGTCTGATGCTTTTGAGTCACTATAATGTTGTATTTGTATTAAGTTGTTGATTCTATGTTGGTATATTCTTTGGTACTCACTAAATGCATCCTGTTGGGTGTAATCAGGAGATGAGTTTTCGCACTGTTCTCTGTTTGCTGTTCATAAAGTTCAGTTTAGGATGAATTTAGCTGATGTTGTTTGCTGTCCTTGACCTAGTATAGAGCAGCTATTATTGGCTTTCCCCATCAGTCAGACTGTAGAAGATACAGTTGTGGCTAGACTGCATGGCTGTAGTTGCTGTCTCCTGCCAGGTGAGGCAAGATGAGAAAATACACATATAAGAGAGAAGGAAAACACAAATCAACAAGCAATATAAAAAACAAAGTAAAGAAAAACAGGCAACAACTAGTAAAAGTATATGTAAACAAAGAGAGAAAAGAGGGATAATTAAATAAAATAATAAAAGGAGAATATAAAAAGAATGAAGCACTATTAGGGAGGGGAGGGAAAGAGACCAGAGAGTAGTAACAAAAATAAACTTTAAAAGTAGACAAATAAAAGATGAAATACAGAAGCAGCAGTGATTCAAAAAGAGAAGTAAATAGAAGAAGAAGCAATGAAAGGGGAGAGAGAAAGGAGAGAAAGCAAAATAAATAAAGACAAGGGAGAAAAAAAATAAGAAAGAAAAGAAAAAGAGTAAAAACAAAACCAAAAATCAGGGCAGGTACCAGTGCCAGAGAGGAGAGAATTTTGGGGTCTTCTGCTAGCCATGGACCTCATGTCGGGGTTAAGTAAGGGATGAGATGGTAACACCCAAACATAGATGGAGTTCCTGTAGGGCTAGGTAATTTCTGTTTTAGATATCCAACTCGAAAGCACTTTTTGCAGACCCCAAAGCAGTTAGGGTATCAGGGTATATCTATACAAGATGGTGGCCTAGAATAAGAGGTCCCCCTAGACCAGGACTTATCTGAACCGGCTTTACAGGTCTGGAATAGGACAAACCTGATACTAGGTGCCCAGGTTGGTGCTGCTAGCTTCCCAAGCACATCTTTACCAGCCGGTGAGCAGGAGCTTCCCTGGGAATGTACATGAATGAGGGCTGGCCATACCGCTCACCACCAAGGTAATGTGGTATACAAAAAAAGAAAAGTTTTGTTCCATTTGGTATACTAATAAGTGGTATGCCTCTGAGCCACTTACTGCCCTCTTTCCTTCAGAATTCAAGATGGGCAGAACATGACTGGCCTGGCTGCTGGTACAAATCAGCAGTTTCTTTTCTGTGTGGTTTTTTTTTTTTTCCTCTCTCCCATATGCATCTGTTCAGCTCCTTCTCCTAGTGAAAGCTAGATTAGGGCTGCCCAGGGCCAACTTCAGATCTGGAACAGAGCCCACTGGGATGGGGTCAATGTGGACAGCTTCCCCTTCCTTTAATGGGGCCCCCAACCATGGCACTCACTTCCGTACAGCTCCAACCCCCAGGAAAGCCAGAGAGTGGGAGCTTACCTTGGAGTGTACACAGGTGGGCATCAGCCTTACCTCTGGTCACCAGGAAAGTGTGGAGAACAGGAAAAAAGTTCATCTTTGTCTCTGTAAGCCACAGTTATGCTTCTGCATTGCTGATAAATTTTCTTGACTATGAAGCCACTCACCATATCTCAAGATGTCTGTACCCATCTGGTCACTGGCACATATCACCAATCTCTCCTTAGTTTGTGTTCAATCCACTTCTCTATCCATTCAGCTCAGAGTTCCAGGACTAGCATTGGTTTCATTGGGTTTTCTGTACCTGTGCTGTAAGCATCTGTACAGACTTTCCGCCTAGTCTGCCATCTTGCCACTTACCTGGACTAACATATACTTGTACTAAAAATTTGGTCTAACCACTTGTGGGCAGCGAATGCCTTTCAAATTCTAGCTCAAACCATAGTTGCCCAACCAACTTTACCTACACTACTTGGTGGCTAGTAATTCCTCTTTTCTTCAGTAAACATTCATCAGCACATATAGAACATAACATGTGGTGCTTTAAGTTGTACATTTTTAAAATGTTATGGCTGGGAAAGTACTGCTATAGCTGATCACAACTGGCCCATACACTGCTCCACTTATAGGTTTGAGAATCATCGCCTAGACTCATTTGTTGCACAGCTAAAGAATTTTTGTTAACTATGCCAGTTTTGCTTGGTGACTTACATGAGCTTATATATATTGTTGGTCAAACTGTAGAACTGTGTGAATGATTACTTTAAATAAATCTTAGTTCCGGGAACAGGGTTTTTTGTTATTTTTCCAACTTCTTCATAATTTAAGTTTGGCTTCAAAAAATATCATTAAAGGAAAAGGAAACCACAATATAATTGTATTAAAGATTTAAAAACAGATCAGACTTTACTAATTCCCTGTGATTACATCTTAAAACATCAAGTATAATGTCATATAAATGAGTATTTCTTCTCCCCTATTGGGTAACGGCATATTGCAATAATGTTAATCTGTCATTACTATTCAACTGGCATTCAATCTTTTATTGTTTTCTATTCTGTTTGAAGAAGGACTCTTTCACAATCAACATTGTTGGCCTGATAAACTATGATTCTCTTATTTTGCAAATGTCAACAAGTCAAGCCTAAATAAAATTACATGCTTTTCACTAGCAAATCTCAGAAAAAGAAAATTTTGCAGTGCAGAATTATCAGAATATGAATTATCTGAACTATACTGACTCTTCTTTGTTCTGGCTCTGGAATTCCATCCCTGTACCTGGTCCAGTGTTCTGCACTCTTTATGTCTTTACACCACAAAACAGTCAGTAAAACCTCAACATAAAAGCCCCTGGATTAAACTCATTTCATATTAATGGAAAATCTTTCACTTCTAATGAATGGCTGGGACAGGTGCAGGCCAGTAGACAATGGAACCTGTTAGAGACCACTCCATCTAACCTGATATTATTGTCTAAGGATGATTCGTTTTGAATCCACCTATGTGGAGTACTGGTATGGCAGTATTGGATAAGCCCCCGACTGCAAGGTCGATTTGAACCTCAGGGTCAGCAGTTCAGACTCACCAGCAGGATCACTATGAGTCGGAACCAACTCAACAGCACTTAACAACATGTGGGGTACTCTGCCATATTCTCAATTCCACTTCCATGGTTACAGTTTCTAACTATTTCATATATATACCACCCACCAGCATCAAGTTGACACTAACTCACAGCAACCCTATATGGAGCAGAGCAGAACTATTCCCTAGGGTTTCCAAGACTGTAAATTTACCTCAACTTTCTCCTGTGGAATGACAGGTGAGTTTTAAGCAACACAAAGTTTAACTCATAACACCATCAGGGCTTCATATATATATATATGTATGTATGTATGTATGTATATGTATATGTATACATGTATGTTGTTTTCGATGGCACTAAACAACAACAAAATGTTGTTTTAACATAGGTTCCAACTCATAGCAACCCTGTATAGGGTTTCTAAGTGTGACTCGTGAGTTTAAACTACCAAAGTTGCAGTTAGCAGCCCAGTGCTAATCCTAAAGAAGTACCACACTTGTGTGTATATAGAAAGAGGAAATCCTAGGGCAGTGCTTCAGGATAATGTACTGAACTGTAAGGTCA
>NW_006408519.1:6844735-6847940 GCF_000296735.1 Chrysochloris asiatica
ATGATCAAGAAGCAATATCACTGAAGGAAGAAGTCCAAGCAGCACTGACGATATTGACAAAAAACAAGGTTCCAGGAGCTGATGGAATACAAATGGAAATGTTTCAGCAAGCTGAGGTAGCACTGGAGATGCTCACTTGTTTATGTCAATAAATTTGGAAGAAAACTACCAGCCAATTGATAGGAAACAATCTATATTTGTTCCCCTTCTAAAGAAAGGTGAGCCAAGGGAATGTGGAAATCATCTATGAATATCATTAATACCACATGCAAGTACAATTTTGCTGAAGACACTTCAAAGATGTCAGTTTGATGACTAAGGTGTGCCTGACCCAAACCATGGTATTTTCAGTAATCTCATATGCATGTAAATGTTTGGCAATGAATACGGAAGACCATGGAAGACTTGATGCATTTGAGTTATGGTGCTGGAGGAGAATATTGAAAGTGCCATAGACCACCAAAAGAACAAACAGATCAGTGTTGGAAGTACACCAGATGCTCCTTGGAAGCCCGGATGTCCAGACTTTGTCTTTCTTACTTCGGACATATTATCAGGAGGGATTAGTCCCTGGAGAAGGATAACATGCTTGACAGAGTACAGGGTTGGAGAAAAAAAGGAAGACTCCCAATAAAGTCGATTATCACAGTGGCAGCAACAATGGGGTCAGGTGTAGCAATTGTGAGGTTGGCACAGGACCGGGTAGTATTTCATTCTGTTGTGCATAGGGTTGCTATGAGTCGATACCAACTCAATGGCACCTAACAACAACAACAAAAATGCTCTTCATTGTCAGGAAGACTGGTTAACATTAATTTATAATTCATATCGTATTTAAACTCCCTACTGTTACTTATTATTTTAGGCACCCAAAATAAACATGTCAAACAGCAGTATTATTACCTTGCTTAGGATTGTTTTTCATGGGGGGAAAAAAAGTCTCCAGTAGGTTTTAGCATACTGCTTCATGTCTATGATACAAATATTGTCTAAAAACATCATGCTTGTGCTTCACTGATTACAGCAACCAAGTAAGACTCATGCCTCAAAACAAGGAAACAGGGCCAGAAACAGGAACAAAGCCTACAAAGTTAACATCTGAAGAAAATTTTCTTTTTGCTCACTGAATCTTATTTACAAGAATATTTCCTCTTGAATTTTTAGAGCAGAGAAGGAGGAATCCATTCAAAGGCTGAAAAAGACCTATTTAAGATTTTCCCCTTGGATTCCCAAGTAATATTTCCCAACAATGCTCCAATCTGGAATCATCTCTAGAGTTTCTTCTGAGTGTAAAACAATAGGTAAGGGTTCTTTTTTTCAAATAAGATCCCAATATTGTAATTCTTTTCAGTGAGTCACAACAACTATTAGCATTTTTAAGGGTTTGTGTAATCCTACAATAAAGAAAATTGTTTAACTTTATTCTGCCCACCTTGTATTTAATGCATTTGACCACTGAATACTTCTTCTTTTTGTTTAACACATTTTATTATGAACACGTGTTGGTAATCTCCACTGTACTGAAAAGTTAGACATGGAATATGAAAGATAAAAACAATGACCTGAGAAATAAGTAAGCCTGAAATTCAGGACTTCTTGAATTTCAAATTCTTAATCTGTTATACAGAACTGTGGCTATCTAGGACCAATAAGACTCAGATATAAGAAATTTTTGTTTGGGGAGTTTTCTAAACCAATGTCTCTGCTCACGTATTACAAATTCCATCATGGCATAATACATCCACGCACACAGGATGTCAATGCATCCTTTAAAAAAAAATTACATGTTGGGTCAGGAGCTCTATGGCTCCATGTAATAAGCACTGGACTGAACCACAAGGGCCACAGTTCAAGCCAGCCAGCTTCTCTACTGGAGAAAGATGAGGCTTTCTACTCTCTGAAGATGCAAATCCTCAGAAACCGTACCCAGAGTCACTATGAGTTGGAACTGACTTGACAGCAGTTACAACAGCATGCTGACACACTTCATGTTCAATCATATATTTATATTTCATTGATGCATACAGCTTAGGTACAGCATAACAAGATTTCTTTCAGTCTTTTTGGTATCTCTGACTTGATCAATTTTACTAAGTATACCAGAGCTTGTTTGGTTATTGTCATGAATTGAATCGTGTCCTCCCAAGCTATGTGTCAGTGTGGCTGGACCATGGTTCTCAGTGCTTTAGCAGTTATGCAATGTTGTAATGTGGCAATTATGTAATCAGCTCCCTCCTCTATGTGATCTGATGTAATCGTTCCTGATCTGATATAAGTATCTGTACATTGTAAATCTTCACTTCTATGATGTTAATGACGCCAGTTGCAATCTACAGCATTGGATTGTGTCTTTAGTCAATCTCTTTTGAGACATAAAAGAAATTAAATAAGCAAGCAGAGCTCAAAGGGACCTACTACCACTAAGAAAGAGAGCCAAGAGGTGTGCCCTTTGGTCCTGGGTCCCTGCACTATGAAGCTCCTAGATCCAGAAGAAGACTGATGCCAAGACACATGGAGATCTCCAAGGAATGCTGGGCCTACTGCTACTTAAAGAGGACAAGGACCTTTCTCCAGAGCCAGCAAAGATAGAAAGCCTTTCCATAGAGTTGGCACTCTGAATATGGACTTCTAATATGGCGCTGTGGGCTAATGAGTCAGACTGCAAAGTCTTTTGAACTACAAGGTCAGTGGTTCAAGCTCACCATCTGCTCCTTGGAAACCCTATACAGGGTCTCTATGAGTTGGAATCGACTCAATGGCACTTAACAACAACAACAAACTGTGAGAGAATAAATCTATCTTTGTTAAAGGCATCCACTTGTGCTATCTCTGTTATAGCAGCACTAAGATAGCTACCTTTTGTGACACTGCAGGATAATGTGCTGGACTGTAAGGTCAGTTTGAACTGCAAGATGGGAGGTTCAAACCCACCAGCTGCTCCTTGGAAATCTTACACAGGGTTGTTAAGGGTTGGAACCGACATGATGGTACTTAATAACAGCCACAATCCTCACTTTTGAAACCACTGATTGTCTCTTGTAGGCCAATTCTATCTTTTTCACACACAAAATTAAAAGAAGATTCTTTGCAACACTCAAGGGAGTTGTTGCTGTTGTTGTCAGGTGCCATCGAGTCAGAACCGACTCATAGCGACCCTATGCACAGCAGAACGAAATAATGTCTGATCCTGGGCCAACCTCACTAC
>NW_006408519.1:6848960-6854881 GCF_000296735.1 Chrysochloris asiatica
ACATCAGCAATGATATCTCTGGTTCCAATAGCATTCAGTAAAATTTGTTTATGTCCAGTTTACAGGCCTTAAGTCCAGCTTTACCAATTGGCTTACCATCTTATTTCTCAAAATCAAAAATTGAACTCCACCTTAGACCACAATTCTTGTTATTGTATCTTTACTTTGTCCAGACATGAATCTCTGTACTGAAACTAGAACTATGTTAGTATTTCTAGAATTGCAGCCTAAGTGGGGATGATTCATGAAGATACTCATTAAACCTCACATGCTAGAAGAGGCCAGAACTAGCTTAAACAGGCAAACTACAAAGCTGATTTCAGTATATTTACCGAAATACTACGGCTCCTAGTGTGGCACTGTAGGATCAGCACTGGACTGCAAACCACAAGGTGGGCAGTTCAAACCACCAGCTGTTCCTTGGAAACCCCGTGCAGGGTCTCTATGAGTTGGAATCAACTTGAATGCACTTAACAACAACTGAAATACTAAGCTAGGCTTCTTCTGTCACAATAACGAGACATAGTCTCAGAATTTTGTTTAGAACTAAGCCTGTAGGTGGGGATAATATTTTTTCTGAAGGGACAGGCTGATCTTTCTACTTCTCTGTATGTTGATAACCTGAAAACAAACTTGTCTTATAAATTTATTTATATATAAATAAGAAAAATTTTAACTGATTATTCAAAAACTGAAAATCTATAGACCTATAGCATTAAGCTGGTATGGCACGGTAGGGTAAGCACTAGACTGCTAACCATAAAGTCAGAGGTCCAAACACACCATGTGCTCCTTGGAAACCCTATAAAGAGTTGCTCTGAGTTGGAACCGACTTGACAGCAATTAACACCATCTGCTCCTTGCAAACTCTAGACAGGGTCACTATAAGTCAGAACTGACTCGAAGGCACTTAACAACAACCACAACAAGAACAACATAGCTTCAAGAGGAAAATGAGTGGATGAACTGGTTAATTAGCCAGATCATTGGGATACTAACAGCAAGAAACTGAGCATAGTAGTGTTTGGATTTGAATTCTCTTGCACAGTTTTCTTCATTTCTTGGATATCATATCAGATCAGTAATTCCCAATACTGCCATCTACACCATCACTAATTTGCATTTACTAGTAACTTGTTAAATCAGTTATGCATGAAACCATTTTAAAGATATACGTCCTGTAGAAAGGGTTTACCATAGGACCTGAAATTTCTAAGAAAAAAAAAAAGTGGAAAGACTGCATACTTGCTTGACCTAAGCTCTTCGACTGATGCATTAGTTTATGTGCCTTAGTTTATTTTTAAGTCGTAGTTATTATATTACCTAATATTTCTAATACTAATATCACTGCCTATATTGCATAGTCATCCATTAATGTTTTTAATTTTTCATCTCCTAATTATTCAATTTTTATAATACGTCCATTAGAATTCCTTTAGAACAACAAAATTTTGTTTCAAAGCATTTTTGTCAAAATTCTAGTCTTAAAAACTTGTCTGATAAATTTATGTATAACAGAAATAATAAATCTTTGAATTTGTAAGGTGTCTGTGTAAGAATCTTGACTATAAATTAGAATAAAGGGTACTGGTAGCAGAAATGCTGGCCATCAGTCTGCCACATATTTTAGTTGTTCCTGCTTTCTGAATATTATATTATACTGAGGGCAACACCTCAGATTCTTCCTGTGAACATACTCTGTTGAAAATGCTACCAAAAAAGGATGATGTTCCAAAAGAGCCGAAAGTTTATGTGAACATTTTAACCTACTTATGATTTTAGTTGTCCACATTTAATTTGTTCAGGTGCCATAACACAATTATTTCTAGAATATTTCAATCCCTGTTTGAGCCCTACAATGTTGATAACCTAAAATTTCAAATTCCTTCCCTCTCTACATCATATGTACTTCCATACTTCTTTAGGAATAAGAATCTTGCTCCTGAATTTCAGAGTAATTATTAGTAAGACAAATAACTAGTTTATGCCTGGTTTTGTGACCTTCAGGATCACTGTCTTCTTCCAAGCATCTTTAGTATCACATTCTACCCATTACCAAACAATATGCCACTTACTCTCCTTTGGTTACCTGTTTTCCCCATCACTCATGTCTTGCTTGCTGCAGTATTCTCCACTGCAGATGGAATGTTCTCTTTCTTCTATGGCTACAGTTTATTTAATCACATGACTTTGATCTATGGCCTAAATAGTCTCTGAGATCTGGCCATTCTTTCTTAGCCCACCCTCTTGCTAATAAATAGATAATTTCCATTAACAAAAACCATCTGTAGTTATGATTGTTGTTGTTAGGTGTCATCTAGTCGGTACTGACTCATAGCGACCTTATGCACAGCAGAGTGAAACAATGCCTGATCCTGGGCCAACCTCACTATTGTTGTCACGCTTGAGCTCATCGATATTGCCACTTGGCCAATCCATCTCATTGGGGGTCTTTCTCTTTTCCTCTGATCCTCCATCTTACCAAACATGATATCCTTCTCCAATGACTGCTTCCTCCTGAAAATATGTCCAAAGTATGAGAGACATCTTGGTCTCCAAGGAGCACTCTGGCTGCACTTCTTCCAAAACAGATCTATTGGTTCTTTTGGCAGCCCATGGCACTTTTAGTATTCTCCTCCAACACCACAACTCAAAGGCATCAATTCTTCTATGATCTTCCTTATTCACTGTCAAGGTTTTGCATGCATATGAGGCTATTGAAAATACCATGGCTTGGGTTAGGTGCACCTTATTCCTCAAGCTGACATCTTTGCTCTTCAACACTTTAAAAATGTCTTGTGCAACAGATTTGCCCAGTGCAACACGCCATCTGATCTCTTGACTGCTGCTTCCATGAGTGTTGATAGCTGATCCAAGAAGAATGAAGTCCTTGACAATTTCAATCTTTTCTCCATTGATAAGAATGTTGTTTATTGGTCCAGTGGTGAGGATTTTTGTTTTCTTTATATTGAGATGTAATCCATACCGAAGGCTGTGATCTTTGATCTTCATCAGTAAATGTTTTAAGTCCTCTTCACTTTCAGCAAGCAAAATTGTATCATCTGCACATCACAGGTTGTTAATGAGTCTTCCTCCAATCCTGATGCCACATTTTTCTTTATGGAAGCCAGTTTCTCAGATGATTTGTTCAGGTTGAATAAGTATGGTGAAAGAATACAACCTTATTGCACACCTTTCTTAATTTTAAATCATTCAGTTTTCCCATGTTGTCTTCAAACAACTGCTTCTTGGTACAGATTCCTCATGAGCACAATTAAGTGTTCTGAATACTCATACTTCGCAATGTTGTCCATAGCTTGTCATGATCCATGCAATCAAAAGCCTTTGCATAGTCAATAAAGCATAGGTAAACATCTTTCTGATATTCTCTGCTTTCAGCCAAGCTCCATCACACAACCAGCAGTAGTTATATTTAGAAAACAATAAAAAAGGCAAACGCATAATTTGAACTTGAAGAGACTTCCTGAATTTAATAACTCTGTAAAAGTATAAAGAAGGTGAAAGTATACTTCCCTGGTGACCAAGGCCGTGGCAAGCTCCCACCCTCATCTTCCCTCAGTGCAAACCCTGCTCTCCAGGAGTTCAGAGCCATTTTGGTGCCTGGATTCAGGTGGGCTCCACTTAGGATCTACATAATCCATAGTCACCAGATCAGCATTAACCCGTTACCCTGCCCCCAGCTGCCCTATGGTCTTAACAGACACTGAAACTAGTTCCATCAAAGGCATCCACAAACTACTTCTGGATTGAGTGCCGTGAACATAGAAAATACAGAGGCCCATAAGAACTCCATCTAGAGGCAGGAACTCTACTGTCTTATCTCCTCCTACACTCTCCTTATGAGATGCGCAGCTTGCAGGAGCCACTCACAGTATTCTCCTCTCTGGGTCCAATAGCTGTACTGTTTCATTGTTTTTGGTTTTGAGTTTGGTTTTTCCTTTTTTCATCTCATTGTTTTTGTTTATTCTTTCTCTTCTTTTTCTATTCCCTTGGATTTTATCCTTTCTGTCTCTACATTTGTTTTCCCTTCTTTTCTTCTGTCTCTCATTTCCAGTCTTCTTTTTTTTTTTTTACCATCTTTTGATATTTTTTTACTACTCTACTCACTTTCTCTTTTCATTTTTCATCTCCCTAATTTTTCTAAGGGTTATTTTTATTTCTTCCTTTTATTTTCTCTTCTATAGCTCCATTTTTCTGTCCCTCTTTTCTATTTTTAGTTATTATGTTATATAATTTTTTCTGATCCCTGCCAGTCTTTGATTCTTTTTCCTCCTTATTATTTCCTCTTTCTATTGTTCATTGGTTGCTTGTTTATTCTGTTTTGCTTCCTGGTGTGTGTGAGGTAGGGGTAAGAGGGCATTTCTCCTCTTTTCTACCCAAAAGAAGATAGCAATTATGTCCTTATAGTCCAGCCACAACTGAACCATTCCTCTCTAATTCCACCCACTGGACAAGAACCAATACCAGCTCCTATACCACCTGATCAACAAGAGATTACAGTCAACATCAACCAAATCCGCCCTAAATTGAGGTGCATGAATGTTGAGCAGACAGCAGTGCACACACTTCTATTCCTAACTACACCACAGAAGACAGTTAGTGAGAGCCTAAGAATATATTAACATGCAATCATCAATTAAATACAAATATGAAACCACTATAATGTTTGAGACAATAGACAGTTTTAGCTCATACAAAGAAACAAAAGAGAATGGCACAAACAAATGACTAAGATGCAGACCCAAAACATGTTTCAGAAGATAAAATGTAATACAAATAATTGAAAAATAATTCAAAAGACTGATATTTAGGTACCTTCAGAGGACTGACAGAAAGATTGAGAAAAGCAAGGAGAACAGTGAAAAACTTAAGAAGAATACAGGAAAACACTATAAGAACAAACAGACAAAATAAATGCAAATTTTGAAACAATACAAAACCTGCAGCTAGAAACCTAGAAGATTAACACTAAGATTTCAGAAATGGACAGTTCATTAAAAGGGCAAAATAGTAGATTTGAAGCAATGGAAGCCCAATTTTTTAGCAAGATTGAAAACAAATCTCTCAATATTAGTAAGCTAGAAGAACAATCAGAAAAAAGAATGAGAAAATCTTCAGGAAGTCTAAGAGTTATGTGGGACACCATAAAGAGAAATAATTGATCAGAATTGAAGAACAGGAAAAGATAATAAAAATATATTTTAAAGCACTGAGAAAATTGCCAAAGAGTTGTTGGAAGAAAATTTCCTTAACATTATGAAAGACAAGAAGATAAACATACAAGAAACTGAATGAACCCCAAACAAGATAGATTCCAAAAGAAAATCATCAAGACGTATTATTATCAAATTTTCCAAAACCAAAGAAAGTAAGACCTAAGAGCAGCTTGGAAAAAATGAAAAGTGACCTGCAAAGGAGAACCAATGAGACTAAGCTCTGATTTCTCAACAAAAACCATGCAGGCAAGAAGGCAATGGGATGGCATACACAAAACTGAAAAAAAAAAAAAAAAAATTGCCAAGAACAAAGAATCCTATACCCAACAAAACTGTCCCTCAAATATGGCAGTGAAATAAGGACATTTTCAGATAAACAGAATTTTAAAATTTTGTAATAACACAATCAACTTTACAAAAAACACTAAAGAATATTCTTTGAACTGAGAGCCAACAACTGTAGACAACAACCTGAGACACATGACAACACCACCCAGAACTCAATCCAGAAATACAAGTATTTAAAGTAAAACAAACTTACAAGACTAAATATAGAGAACCAGAGATAAAGGTTTATAATGAAGTCAACTATAATGCAAAAAGAGGGTCTAGTGTTAATATAGAACCTCCAAATGGTGAAGTGGTCAAGTAGATTTCAAGATAATGCAGATTGTTTTAAATGGG
>NW_006408519.1:6856460-6857581 GCF_000296735.1 Chrysochloris asiatica
ATGTTGAGTGAAATTAGTCAAATTAGGAACAATGTTGCATGACACCATTGTTATAAAAAGTTAAGAAAATATTTTCTTGCTAAATGAAACATTCTATGATGATTGCAGAATGGGTGGGTTGTTGTTGTTAAGTGCTGTCGAGTCGGTTCCGACCCATAGCGACCCTGTACAGGGTTGTTGTTGTTGTTGTTGTTAAGTGACATCGGGTCGGGTCCGACCCATAGCGACCCTGTACAGGGTTTCCGAGGGGAAATTAATAAAGAGAATAGAGTATCTAATGGCACATGGAATGGGTTACAATCATTGTAATGACCCAAAATGTATCATTTGTTGAATGTACGACTAATGATCTGTTCTGTAAGTCTTCAATTAATTCAGAATTGTTATTATTGTTGTTAAGTGCTGTTGAGTCAGTTCCGACTCATAGCGACCCTGATAGGGTTTCTGAGGAGCGGTTGGTGAACTTGAACTGCAGACCTTGCAGTTCAAATCAGCTTTGCAGTCCAGTGCGTTAACCTGCAATGCCACACTAAGAATTCCAATTCACAATAAAAAGTTAAAAAAAGAAAAAGAAGTTGCAAGTAACCAACCCTTTTTTATTTCATTCATCTAACACATACTTCTTAAATACTCACACTGCTATTCAGGATGGAGTCCTGGTGTGGTGCTGTGGGGTAAAGCACGGGACCACAAGGTCAGTTAAAACTACAAGGTGGGCAGTTCAAACTCACCAGTCACTCCTTGGAAACCCTATAGAGGGTCTCTGTGAGTCAGAACCGACTTGACAGCACTTAACAACAACAAGAAGCTATTCGATACAGAGGCAAGAGACACAATAGGTAATTAAGTTGCCATATACTTGGACCTCTTGGTACTTAGAGACCAGTTTAAATCTATCCTACACCTCCTATTTAATAACATTGAGGCAATTTGGATAAATCATTCCATTGTCAACACCCTCATTTCTTTCTTTTAAATAATGGTGTTAAATTAAATGATACCAAAGATCTTGGTCCTTCCAAGGAGCCCTGGTGGTGAGGTGGATTACAGTTTGGACTGCTAACTCCCATGTCAGGATTTAGAGCCCACAAGCTGTTCCTCAGGAGAAAGATTGAGGCTGT
>NW_006408519.1:6858786-6860059 GCF_000296735.1 Chrysochloris asiatica
AGTTCCCTGTCAATGTACTGCTATACTTTTTTTGAATTACCTTCAGCAAAATTTTATTTCATGTGCTATAAATTAGTCTTGGTTCTCATTAAATAGTCCTTCCTCCAACATGGACATGGAGAAAAGCTTCTACAAAGTAGCAAGTAATTCACAGCACTAACAAACCAAAGAAAAGAACATTCACTCAGTTTTATCTATTTGTTGTTCTTAAGTGTCATCAAGTTGGTTCTGACTCCCAGGAACCCTGTATATGGTTTCTGAGATTATAAATCTTTTCAGAAGCAGAAATCATCATTTTTCTCCAGCAAAGCACCTAGTGGGTTCAAATTGTTGACCTTGTGATTCACATTCCAGTGCTTATCTTACACAGCCACTGAGATTCCATTTTACCTACAAATTTACCTAAATATTTTCTTTCTTCTGAAATAACAACTTTAACAAGTCACCTTTAAGTACGTCATAAAGTTAAAAGGCAGTTATTGATTTTAATTTCATGTATTTGTTTTTTACACTTTACCTATTGAGAATTACATTTCAAAAGTGAATCCGTTTTCCTAGTCTGTTTCGCATTGTGTGGACACACTTTATCTGCTTTGGGTAAGCTTACACAACGCTGGCCCTTAAAGGTACATCTTTAAAAACTATTGTTACAGACACACTTTATGAATACAAAAGAGCTAACCATTTCTCCCCTGATGTCCTGGCCTACAAAGAGCTACTATCCAAACAGTGTTTGAAATAAAAGCAACTAGCTCTTTAGAAACCCCATACAGGGTTGCTATGAGTCAAATGTGACTCAATGGAACTTAACAACAGCAACAACAACATCAAGACAGTCAGTACAATTACAGACTTCATGGAAAGAGATAATGGTGAGGGAGGGAATGGGATAGGTGAAATTCTCTGGAGGCCAGAAAGATAAATTGAGGACAGTTAGAAATGACGAAGTTTGGAGAAAATGAAAAGGGAAAAGTAACAAAGAGTTAAACAAAAGGAGACTTGAGGGAAATGGTTCCCTGAGAAAATTATCTATTTCTTCCCCCTAAACTATAGATATTATGATTCTCCTAATCTATATTAACAGTCTATGATATGCAGATGATACAACTTTGCTTAATAAAGGCAAAAAGGACTTAAAATACTTACTGATGAAGATCAAAGACCACAGCCTTCAGTATGGGTTGCACCTCAATGTAAAGAAAACAATCCTCACCACTGGACCATAAACAGCATCCATATAAGTGGAGAAAAGATTGTAGTTGTCAAAGATTTC
>NW_006408519.1:6860459-6868965 GCF_000296735.1 Chrysochloris asiatica
GCTGGTAAGGTGCAGAAATCAGGGAAAAAGAGTAAGACCCCCCTACAAAATGGATGGGCACAGTCATAGCAGCACAGATGAGCTCAAGCATAGCAACAATTATGAGGATGGCACAGGACCAGACAGTGTTTTGTTCTGTTGTGCATTCAGTGGCTATGGGTTGAAGATTACTCGATGGACCCTAACAACAACAACAACATCTGCACTAAACTTGGAGAATTAGTGATTATTTTATCAGCTGAAAAATGAGAGAGGTTGACAAGTGAAGAGGCAGTTATACTGTGATGAACCTAGACTCCTCCATATGATGCAGTAGGTACCTAATGAATATTGTAGAACGTGAAAGTCAGAGTGGAGCTGAAATGTGTGGAAAAGTCACCTTCACGTTTGAATCTGAGGTGCCTGTACAGTATCCCAACAGAGATGTGAAATGGGCAGTTGGACTTACAATGGAACACGAATGTGATCTGAACTGGAATTTATATATGTATAGATAGTCAGGTTCTGGTGTGGCACTGTGGGTTAATACGCGGGACTTCAATGTTGGCTTGAACCGCAAGGTCAGCGACTCAAGCTCACCAATCACTTCTCGGAAACTCTATACAGGGGCGCTATGAGTCACAACTGACTTAACGGCACTTAATAATAACATATAGTCAAGTCATCTACTTAGAACAATTAAAGGCACTCCCAACAAGTACCTATTACTAGCTGTTTTGAAAGACTGAGTTTAATCACGATTATGATATAGATAAATGATTTAAAAGAAACCCATAAAGCTCTATAGTTTCCAGAGGGACTGAGTGGAATCATTAGGACAGATGGCAGCAGAAAGACCCTTAGGAAAGTGGAAGTAGGTGTTACAAGCTCAAGACAATGAAAGCAGGTAGGCAGACAGTTGTAGAATTTCTAATGCAACCAAGATGATAAACCTTTCTATTTTTAGTTTACCTAGGTATCCTATGGAGAATGCTGACTTCACAAATACTCATATGATATTCTAAGATTTTCCAAAATATGGTGGTGGTGGTATGTTGTGGAGTCGGTTCCGACACATAGCACCCCTGTATAGGGTTTCCGAGGCTGTAAATCTTTACAGGAGCAGAAAGTCTCATCTTTCTCCCATGAACCGCTGGTAGTTTCGAACTAGATAGAACTAACCTTGAGGTTAGCAGCCAGACTTGTAACCACTATGCTACCAGAACTCCTTTCAAAATATGACGCAGGGCTAAAAAGGAAATAGAAGCATAATTTAATTATTTAAGGGTTTTGAATAATTTATTTTAAGGTTGGGCCTGATTCATTCATTTATAATTATAATTATTTGTACTGTTACCCATATGCAGATTTTCCACATGATTCAAAAGTAGAGCTTTCATATAAAACCTTTTGAAAGGATATAAAACAAAGAAGCAAGTAGCATCAACTTACATGGGAAATTTTTATAAAGCATTCCTGACCCCCAGAATAATCCACTAAATGATACCAAAGAGCACATTAAACCTAAAACAGTAAGAACTTATCGTGTTCACAAACACAATTCAAAGTTATGGCTGTGTGATGCTGAGATGCTCACTGTGGTTCCTAGGGAAGGAGCGTGGTGATTCCATTTTTGCTGTTCGAGGTGTGTGTGCACTCTTTCAAGATTTGCAGCAAAAAACAAAACAAAGCAAAAAACCTTTGGAATTATTTTGGCTTGTAAAAACAGGTACTAATGTAGGTGTTTTGTAAAAGTGAAATGACATAAAGCAACCTTTCAAACAAAACATAAGGGATACCTATAATATCTGAACCCTAATGACAACAAGTTCCATAATGTCAGAAAATATACAAAGGAATTTCAAAAATTTGTGGGAAAATTCCATTATGTTTTAGTTCCATTTTCCACAAACTTTTTGAGATGTCTTCATAACTCTATTATCCACCCACCAATGTAGACCTCTGGTGTGGTGCTGTGGGTTAATGTGCTGGGCTGCAAGGTCAGTTTGATCCTCAAGGTCAGTAGTTCAAGCTCACCAGTCACTCCTCGGAAGCCCTATACAGGGTTGTTATGAGTCAGAAGTGACTCGATGGCACGTAACAACAACAATGTAGACCTGGAGTCTTGGTGTAGCACTATAGAATCAAGCACTTGGAACCACAAGGTCAACAGTTCAAACTCACCAGCCAGTTCTTGGAAACCCTACACAGGGTTGCTATGAGTTGAAACCAACTCAATGGCATTAAACAACAACAATGTAGACCTAGGTGTAATGATTGGTCGTTATGTGCTATCAAGTCAGTTCTGAATTATAATGACTTTATAGAGGGTTTCACTATGGGAGCAGAAAGCCTCATTTTTCTCCTACAGAGTGACTGGTGGATTTGAACTGCTGGCCTATGAGTTGAGTTTCCCAACTCATAACCCACAATGCTACCAGGGTTCCTTGATATGTTGTTGTTGTTAAGTGCCGTCGAGTCGGTTCCGACCCATAGTGACCCTGGATAGGGTTTTCGAGGAACAGCTGGTGAGTTTGAACCGCCAACCTTGTAGTTCAAATGGCTTTGCAGCCTGCGCATTAACTCACAGTGCCACACCAGGACTCCTTAGATATGTAGTAGACATGCCATAAAGACATGCTTCAATAGAAGAGTGAATGAATGGCTCAAATTCTTACAGAAGATGGAGGAAAATGTATGCAGTACCTTGATGACCTGATGCACTATATAAACTAGTACACAAGCCTGAGGATTTTAAGGATTCTGTTGTTCTAAATTAGAATTTGGATCTATCCTACTGAAGATATTTTCAAAGATTAAAAAGTTAATGAGTCAGTATTTTAGGCCTTTCCCTTCGTGAAAAAATTTCCTGTACTATCTGCCTCCTATCTTAGGAATATGTATGATGTAACACAAAATGTAAATGGTGACACAATTAGGGTTAATTATTACTACTCCCACGTAGAACATTCTCTTCAGAGTTTAATTTCATTCAAATAGTGTTCGTCATTGCCTTTATCACAGACATGTCTTTTATGTAAAAAAAAATATTAACCAACAATTAAAATATTCATAAGGATCACATTAAGTATTCTTTTTCACTATCAATAAAAGTAACGTTGACAGTACATTTTTAAATGACTTCAGTCTCCAATCTACTGTGTAGTCTCTCCTGAGAACTTTTGTTTTGAGGATTTTCCCCCTCTACCGTTGTTGTTTCTGATTCCTAATGAATGAATGAAACACTGCCTGGTCCCATGCTCTCCTCACAATTACTGCCGTTTGGGTCTGTTGTTGCAGCCAATGTCAGTCCATTTGTTAAAGATACATGAAGTGCTGTTGAGTCGGTTCCAAACCATAGCGAGGGTCCCTGGATAGGGATTCCGATGAGCGACTGCTGAGCTTAAACTGCTGACCTTGCAGTTCAAATGGCTTTGCAGTCTGGCGCATTAACCCATATACATACTTCTTTTTCTCTGACCCTTCACTTTACCAAGCACAATGTTCTTCTCCAGAGAAGGTCCTGCTTGAAAACGTGTCCAAAATACTTAAGGGGAAGTCTCACCATCCTCACTTCTAAGGAGTATTCTGTTTGTATTTTTTCTAAGACTTGTTTGTTCTTCTGGAAGTCCATAGTATATTCAATATTGTTTTCCAATATCATAATTCTTTGATTTCCCTTATTCATTGTCCAGCTTTCAGATACATATGAAGAGATTGAAAAAAAATACCATAATTAGTGTAAGACATTCTAACGAGGACGTGTTTTTTGTTTTGTTTTGTTTTTAACACTTTAAGGAGGGCTTTTGTAGCAGATTTGAGTGATATAACATGCCATTTGATTTTTTGATTCCTGCTTACAATGGCTTGATAGTGGATCCTTGTGAAATGAAATCCATGATAAATTAAATATTTTCTAGATTTATCATGATGATGCTTTTTGTTCCATTTATGAGGATTTTTGTTTCTAAACCTTGTTCTTTAGACAACTCAAATCAAATCAGACCCATTGCTGTCAAGTAGATTCCATCTCTTAGTATCCCTATAGGACACAATAGAACTGGCCCATAGTTTCCAAAGCTGTAATCTCTACAGAAGCAGATTCCCACATCTTTCTCCCATGCAGAAGCTTGTGGATTCAAACCCCTGAAGTTTTCGTTAGCATTCAAACACTTAACTGCTGCACTACCAGGACAATTATCCTTCATCCACTAGCCAAATTTGGTTTAGATGTTTTTATTAAGTGCCATCAAGTCAGTTCCAGCATGTGATATTTACCTAAAAGAGCTTTCTAGGTATGTTTCAATATTTCAGGGAATTTCTCATGTCCAGTACATATAAAAGGTTAAAAGTTCATAATTATACTTCTGCCTGGGTTTCTCTAACTGTCTAATTGATTGGCTTGTACTTACTGTTTTCCTTGTATCCTGGGATTTCTTTCTGTCCCTGCCTATTGTGGATTACAAGTGGTTCACAATTCTTTGTCATTCTTCCCACAGGCAGATGCACTTTATTTCCTCTCTGTTTGGATCCAGCTCATCCTATGACTGCTTAACAGTGGAGTATGGTAGAAGTGATGCTGTACTACAAGTCCCAAGCCTAGCCTTTAACACAACAACATATTCTGTTTCATCCCTCTTGAAAGATTTGCTTTTTGGACACTCCACCTCTGTACTCAGCTATCATACTCTAAACTCACACCCAATGGGAAGTCATATGTAAGTGCTCCAGTTGAGAGCCCCAAGTGAGTGATAGTTGAGCGCCAACATTAACTTCTAGTCCCATTCCAAAACCAAAAAATATTAGATGTCCCAATACAATAGATTCCTCAGATCACTGCATTTTCAGCCAAAGTCATGCAGAGCAGAATAACCACTGAATTGAGCTCAAGTAACACGTAGAATAATGATAAATAATAAAAATGGCTGTTGTTTTCAGTCACTAAATTTTGCAACAAACCAAGATGCATGATTAGATAATTATATACGATTATATAGATAACCAAGACATCATCTCCAATGAAAAGGCTGAATTTCCTCATCCTTCTTTCTCTTCCTATTTCTAGTACTTGTTAAGTGTCATTGAGTTGGTTTGACTCACAGTGACCCTGTATAGGGTTTACAAAGTTAGCAATCCAATCTTTATTCTACAGCATCATACCAGTGTTAGGCTTTTCAAATTTCCCTTCGTGATTATTCCTGCCAGATATACTACTTTTACTTAAATCCAACCCAGCTGAGAACTCCAGAGACAGGGGCCTTTGTATTTTTGTATGTTTGTCCAATATTCTAAATTTCTTAATATACAGTTTTAAAACAAACAGGTTTAATCAAAAGTGGAAACTATTCCTTCTGTAATTTAAACTATCAAAAGTAATATAGTGTTTATTAATATGAGAAAATTATAATTATTATTTGAATTTCATTATTAATTATCACACTTATGTATTCCCTAATTATGTGTTGGAATCCTAGTGTGGCATCATAGGAAAAGCACTGGACTGCAAGGTCGGTTTGAACTGCAAGGTTGGCAGTTCAAACTCACCAGCCACTCCTCTGAAACCCTATACAGAGTCTCTATGAGTCAGAACCAACTTGACAGCACTTAATAACAACAATTATGAGTTAGTCCACTTTAAGAATGTCAGTAACCCATTTAGGCCATCTGATAATTTTAAATAATAAATTTGCAGAATATTTTTGAAATACATGCAAGAATGCAGTTCAAACCTAACAACCACTCTATGAGAAAAAGATGAGGCTTTCTGCTCCTGTAAAGATTTACAACTTCAGAAACCTTATACAACAGGTTGGCTATAAGTAGGAATCTACTCCACGGAACATAATCACCACCATCAGTACCTACAAGTACTCTTTCTGTTTTTCAACAAAGTCTGGACCCAACTATGAAATAAATTCCTGAAAAACAATTATTTTATCATTACCCATAGAAATTTGCAGGTTTGTTCAAAACCTTCAGGGTCAAACTCTGTACCCTAGAACGAAAGATTCCATATATACCAGCACTGTTCTTATTAAGTGTCATCAAGTCAGTTCCAAGTCATAGCAACCAGTATAGGGTTTTCAAAGAGTGGCTGATGGGTTTAAACCACACCCTGCAGTTCAAATTGACCTTGCAGTACAGTGCTTATCCTACAGAGCCACACCAGAACTCCTATTTTAACATTTTCCTATTCACTTTCCTATTTTCTGAGCATGGTGCTCCATACTTAAGCACTGGACTACAAATCACAAGGTTGGAGGTTTGAGCCCACCAGACTTCTGTGGAAGAAAAATGAAGCTTTTTGCTCTCTCGAAGATTTAAAGCCTTGGAAAACCTGTACAGGGTCATTATGAGTCAGAACTCAGCAGCACTTGACTACCATACTCCTATTTTACATTTATATATTTATCTTTTTTAAATGTACACTAAATCCAACTTGGTATTGCTCCCCAATAAGTTAAGTGTTTCCCTAAGCTTACATTTTACTCCATGCTCTTCCTTCGGATTGAAACATCCTTCTTTAAATCATCACAAGTCAGCCATGTAAGCCCACACAGAAACAATGAAAATCCTGGGCAAATAATTATCCTCTAACTTTATCTGGTAGCATAGTGGTTACGAGTAGGGCTGAGGCTTTCTGCTCCCATAAAGATTTACAGCCTTAGAAACCCTATGCAGGGTCGCTATGAGTCAGAACCCATTCCACAGCACAACACAACTACCCACCACTGACTTTATCTGGAGAACTCTGGTGTGGCACTGTGGGTTAATGTGCTGGACAGCAAAGTCAGTTTGAGCCACAAGATTGGTGGTTCAAGCTCACCAGCTGCTCCTTGGATACCCTATACAGGGTTGTTATGGGTCAGAACTGACTCAACAGCACTTAAGTACAAGAATAACTTTATCTGGTGTGGTGCTATAGGATCAGAACTGGACTGTGTACCACAAAATCAGCAGTTCAAACTCACCAGCTGCTCCTCAGAAACCCTATCCAGGGTCACCATGAGTCAGAATCCACTTGATGGCACTTCACAACAACTTTTTCTGTGAAGCCCTGTGGCACAGTGTTTAGGTGCAAGGCTGCTGAACCAATCAGTCACTCTGATGGAGAAGTATATGGCAGCCTACTTTCATAAAGATTAGAGACTTTCTTAGCAACCCTGAAGGGCAGTTCTGGTGTGCACTGTAGTTTCACTGTGAGTTGTAATCAATTCCATGGCAACTGGAACTTTGAACCAGTACAAATGTTGAAATTACATTTCTACATTTTAAAAATGTAGATTCTGATCCAGTTTATCTGGTGTAAAAATGCAAATTTTCAGCAGGAAGTTAAACCTGAATTGACCAGTTCAAAGCTCTGATTGTAAGGGATTATCCTTGTGTGGTGCTGCAGGGTAATGCACCTGACTACAAGGTCAGTTTGAACTGCAAGTTCGATTCAAACCCATCAGCCGCTCCTTGGAAACCCTATACAGGCTCCCTTTTTGTAAGAATCAACACGACAGCACTTAGCAACAACAATAACAGGAACGTGGAATCACAGGATAAGCCTGTGAACTGCAAGAGCGGTGATTCAAACTCACCAACCGCTCCTCAGAAACCCTGTGAGTCGCTATGAGTCAGAAATGATTCGATGGCAGTTGACAACAGGTGGAAAATGCAGATAGAATTTGTTCCCTTACAACCTTACAACTCACCTACTCTTCAGTTCCTCATACTTAATTTGCCACTGCATCCCACCTTCTACTCCATGAACCAACATCATGAACTAGCAAGCAGGCTCATGATTGATTTGTACTAGTTGTTCAGCTCATCTTCAAGATCCAACTCAAAGCTGTTCATTTCCATTAAGACTATATTTTTACCACTATTAAATATGACCTTTAATTATTTAAATTTCTATAGCTCTGTGTTTGTATTTTGTGAAACATATGAAAAATTACTTTGTATAACAGGAGCTTGAGGATATGACTCATTTTCCAAGTAAATTTTAATCTTCTTGAAAGGCAAGTCTTGTGTCCTTGAGAACTTCCTAATAAATACACACTTTTTCTTAGCCTTGATGACTTAATTACATAAATGATTTTGTCTTTATTTCTATTAGGACAATTAACTATCCTGTGTCTATAAGAATGATTCAGAGAAATAATAATTTATGTATTCTTCTCATTTAAAACTTAGATTATACCCTGGCTATGTGAATATACAACCTGCTCCACTGATGACATTCTACATGTTCAACATGTTTGTATAATAAAAACAAAACACTTTAACTCTTAAGTTCTTTATTACTTCTCTGTGTTTAGTTTTGACCTCTTTAACTCTTAAGAATGAGAGATACTGACAGGAACAGATTAGGGATACCTTGAACCCCTGGCCTTGCCCATACCAAAGGAAAGGTAGAACCACAAGAAACCAACTGAGAACAGGAACACAGATTTCAAAACTCACTGACTCACCTTGCAGTTTAGGACTCCGCCTTAACATGACCTTTGTGCTGTAAATTGGCTATTTGTAATATCAT
>NW_006408519.1:6869065-6902768 GCF_000296735.1 Chrysochloris asiatica
GGTAGTAGAGGTGAGCTGTGGAGTCAGTTCCGACTCCTAGTGACCCTGTGTAGGGTTTCTAAGGCTGTAAGTCTTTATGAGAGCAGAAACTTCATCTTTCTTTCACTGAATGAATGGTAGTCTGGTAGTTTCAAGCTGTTGACCTTGAGGTTAACAGCCCAACTCGTAAACATATGCAGAAAACGGCTGATGAAACCCAACTAAGATCTCTCAAATAAGTCCCCCTTGGTGGAGTGAACCTGAGTTTATTAAACCTTCCTTGGGGTCTTCTCCACTTTGGGAGACAAATCCACTTCTCTCTCTCTGAAGTATACAATCCCTTTCCAATAAATCTTATTTTTAATAAGTAATGAGTAATTTAACGAGTACATGCCCTGTGTGCTCGAATCCTTGAGAAGTGGGAGCACCACTTGAGTGTGATTCTTCAGTTTCCTGGAGAGAAGGACCAGGTGACATGTGACAGTATCACCAAAGCAGAAATTTCCCACCTTCCAGCTACAGTCTTATCTCCAATCTTCTTTCTGTCTTCATTCCTGTGAATAACATGTTTTAGGCCCTATAGTTGGAACTTCTAGGGAAGCACGTGTCTATGGCAGGAGTTTGATGGAAGGAGGAACCCAATTAGTCTCTAACAAAAAGCTTTCTTTTCTCTATGAATGTTTGATTGTATCTAGTAATTTTTTATTTTTATTTTTTTGCTACCAGATATGGCCGATAGCAGACACAGTTGGATCCCTAAGCAACATGTTTTACACCTTACAAATACCTTTACAGTGTATCATCATGTAAGGTTTTATCAAATGAGAAAGTAAACTGATTCCCTAAAAGCTAATTCTGTGATCAAAGTCTTCTTTCTGAATTCATTTCTGTCCACCTGAATTCTCCCCTTCATAAGACATTTTTCTATTTAATATAGATGAACCATTGCTATTCCTGTCTTGTATCTCTAATTTATGTCAATTTAAAACCTTCATGAAAGTTACAAGGTCACTGCAAATTGGACCTATCATCTTGATAAAAACAGCATTGCTTAATCATGTCATTTTGTCTTTTAAGTCATTTGCTTTATTTATTTGGCATAAATTCAATTCCTTACTAAAATCATCTCTGGTGAAATGAGAACAGAAGTGGTATTTTTAAATCTACACTAATTGAAACCAACATCCTGATAAATATATAGCCTAAGAATACAGAATAGTTTAAGAAAATAAATAGATTCTTTAACACTGATTCTTTTCCCATCTTCTTTTACTTTCTGAAGGTAAATCGTGGAGTAAGGTCCTAAGAAAGGAAAACATGGCATATTTACCATTTCATTGTTCAAAGTACCCAGCACCAAGCATGATGGAATAAATGAATTAACTAATGTTTTAAATTCTGATTATGTGAGAAGGGTGAATTAAGGGGCAAAGATGAATATATCAGTGTTGGAGATGGGGAATATGAGAAGCCTCTGAAATATTCAGAGAGACATTTTCAGCTAGCAGTTGATTTTAAGAGTTGATCATAATAATATACTAATATGAAATCATTAGTGTATGTGTGCAAGTTAGAAGGTTTGGAATGAATGAAAATACCCAGGGCTAAACTATAGCATGAGAAAACAGACAGCGAAGAAATGATCTTATTTACAACCTATCTCAATGCTTTAGTAGGGATGGAAAATAGAACTGTGTCTTAATTCAGAATATGATTCGTCTAGGGGAAAAAAAGGTAATAATATACATAAGAGAATAACTATATGTGTGCAAGTATCTTCTTAACTTAAAACATAAATAGCTCATAGTTTATCTAGGGGAAAATGAGCATAGTATAGGGGAAGGAGTAAGGGAGAACTTGAGAAAATGCTAAATTGTGTCTCTGGAATCCAGAACCCAACATGTTCAAATCTATTTGTCAAAACTTTCTCCCTTCTTCCTTGGTCACTCTTAATAACTAGATAGGAGACCTAGTAACTCCTTTTCCCTACTTGTTTTCTGTCCTATTCAGAGGCTAAGAAATACAATAAAATAGTTTATACAAGCTATGCCAATGTATACCTGCTCCATGTATCACAATCTCCATGTTCAGCATATTAACAGATCTGGCCAATATAACCTCCACCTTTGGAGATATCAGCTCTCCTATTGTATTCAGGTGTTCAACCTCCACAAAGCTTTGTGTTCTGAAGATATCTGGATCCCCAGCCTTCCTCCAAGACAATTAAATCAGGGTAATTTAATTTTCCTTGCAAGTGATTAATTCAGGAAGAGTTCATTTTTTGCTCTTAAAAAAGAAACAGAAAAAACAAATTGCTGTTTCTCACCTCTGTTCATTGTTTTATGAAGATGTGATGGTTCAACCCATTGCAACCATGTTAAAACCATGAGAGGCACTAAAGGAAGGCAAAACCATGCTACTAGGGCTAATTCACTCACTGCCATTGAGTCGGAGTTGACTTGCTGTTGCTAGGTGCAATCCTAAACACTGCCCGGTCCTGTGCCATCTTGACAATTGTTATGTCTGAGCACACTGCTTCAGCCAGTGTCAATCCTTCCTGTTGGGGACTTCCTCTTTTTCTCTTACCCTCCACTTTACCAAGCATGATGTCCTTCTACAGGCACTGGTCCCTCCTGATAACATGTCCAAAGTATGAGAGATGAAGTCTCAACATCCTAAAATCTAAGGAGCATTCTGGCTGTACTTCTTCCAACACAGATTTGCTTCTTCTCTGGCAGTCTGTAAAGTCCAACTCATAGAGTCCAACCCTATATAGAGTGTAAATCTTTATTTAGAGAAGACAACCTCACCTTTTGGGAAAGGCTAGAGGATTTGAACTGCTGACCTTGTTGTTAGCAGTCCAATACCTAACCCACAAGACCACAATTACTATATTCCTAATATACAGTGAAAGATAATAGTAAAGTCTTAAATAACACCACCTGTCTCTGGGTCAGCTAACTCAACATTATCCATTGAAACGAAAGCAGCCTCTTCAAACCTCTCTCTCTCCCAGTTTTATCTCACAATCTATAGCTGTTCCCAGCTAGACTAGATCCTCACTGAAACAGCTCTTCTCCCCTCTTCTGTCTTACTTTTAACCTTTTTTTTTTTTTTTTTCTTTCTTACGTCAGGTCCAGTATATATTGACAATTTTTAGGGTAAATTCCCCATCAAGGCTTTTCCCAATTACTGTTATGACAAAGTCAGACTTCTCTTAGGGGCCAGGAGTTCAAGGCTGTGAATACTCACACCTCATATATTTTTTGTTCTAAAAAAAAAAAAGTCACAGCTACAGGCTGTGGGAAACTACAGGACAAATGACCTGGTTTCTTCAGCAAATAAGTTGCATGGGGGTATTTCAGAGGAAAAAGACAAAGATGATGAGGAAATTTATAAAGATTAAAGAAAAGTATCAACCAGTCACAATGTAGGTTCCAGTTCCCACTCCAAATCACAAACACACACATCTATGGCATTTATGAGACAATTGGAAATTAGAATTGACTGGAAATTTGACAATATTTAGGATATATCTTGAATTTCATTTGTGATAATGGTATTGTAGCTTTAAAAAAAACTGTTATCAAGAGTTATTTACTAATATAATTTTATTCCAGATAAAATTATATCATCAGATATTTGCTTAAAAAAGAATACGATAGGGGTGGATGTAAGTAAAGGTAAATTTTATTGTCAATAAATTCATCCTTTCTAATGTTGGGAAGTGGGTACACAAACGTTTATTAAATTCCTCTGTCTTTTTCTATTTCTGCTGAATTTTTCTATACTAAAAAGTTAGATAGATGATGCTGTTGATGGTGTTAGGTGCCGATGAGTCATTTCTGACTTATGGTAACCCTCTGAACAATAGAACAAAACCCTGCCAGGCCCTGTGCTAGCTTCACAATCTCCGCTATACACAATCCCATTGCTGCTGCCAGTGTACCAATCCATCTGGTTGGGGGGGTCTTCCTTTTTTTCGCTAATTCTCCATTTTACAAAGTATGATGTCCTTCTCCAGGGACAGGTCTTTCCTGATAATATGTTTGAAATATGAGAGACAAAGTCTGACCATCCTGGCTGCTAAGGAGCATTCTGGCTGTACTTCTTCCAACACAGCTTTGTTCTTCTGGAAATCCATGGTGATTTTAATTTTTTTCTCCAACACCATAACTCAAATGTGTAGTTAAATAGGTAAATAGAAGAATGTATATGTGAAAAAGAGACAAAGAGAGACAGAAAACAAAGAATAGGGGAATGCAATAGAAGAATGAGTAAAAGAGAATGAATTTGTACCTTTTGTGCATGACTTGGTGAGGGCTACTTAACTAGGCCTAGGAAGGATAATGATATTGATACTAGGATTTCTGTGAGTCTAAATAATGCTTGAACTGTACTGTGGTGCTGTAGGATAAGCACTGGACTGCTAACCTCAAGGTCAGAAGTTCAAACCCACCAGCCGTCTTGAAGACTGCACACAATAGCAACAAAATGGTTCCTAATGATGCTGTTTTACATCAGTCATTCTTCTGGTCCATGTACCATGTATGTATTATCCTAGATATTGTTAACTTTCCTCCCAGGCTGTCTACATGGTGCTTGGAATAATTCTGAATGTGAGACTTGCCTAACTACCCCTTTCATAGGTCCACACAAGGAAAAATTTCTAACTAGAGTCTGTATATATAGTTGTTAAGTAGAATGGTCATTCTATTTAAAAGACCGGGTCATTAGATAAATCTGTGGCTATTTGAGTCCTAATGTGGTGCTGTAGGATAATCACTGGACTGCTAACCACAACAAGAGTGGTAGTTCAAGCCCTTCAGCTGCTCCTTGAAAACCATATACAGGATTCCCCAAGTCGGAACTAATTCAACAACATTTAACATTTTCTCTTAGCTACCAATGCCATTAGTCATGTCTAAAACTTTTTAAAAACCCTTTCTCCTCTGACTTCTCCAACATATGCACATGCAAAAAGAGCCCCGGCGGCACAAGCAGTTTAGTGGTGGGCTGTTAACCAAAAGGTTTGGGGTTTGAACCCACCAGCTGCTCCGAGGAAGGAAGATGAAGCTTCTGCTTCTGTAAAGATGTACAGCCTCCAAAAGCCTATTGTGTCCTATACAATGTCCATGAATGGGAATCCACAGGACCACAGTCGATGTTTTGCTCTGCCAAAGGTGCAGTGCTGTAGGATAAGCACTGGACCACAAGCTTGGTTTAAACCTCATGATTGGAAGTTCAAACTCATTAGCCACTCCTCGGAAACCCTATACAGGGTTTCTACTTGTCAGAATCAACTCGATAACACTAACAACAACAACAACAATACAGGTGTTATGTGTTGGGCTGCTAGTGGCCAAGTCAGAAGTTGGAATCCACCAGCCGCTCCATGGGAGAAAGATGAGACGTTCTGCTCCAGTAAAGATTTACAGGCCGGAAAACCTATGTTGTTGTTGCTAAGTGCCATCAAGTCGGTTCCAACTCATAGCAATCCTGTATAAAGTTTCTGAGAAGCAACTGGTAAGCTTGAACTGCCGACCTTGTGGCTCAAACTCACTTTGCAGTCCAGAACACTGACCCACAGCACCACACCAGGACTCCGGAAACGCTATAGAGAGTCGCTTTGAATTGGAACCTACTCAAGGTCACAGCACCACCACCACTAATGCACGTAGGCAGAATTTTATCTTTCCTCCATATTTATCAGGGTCCATATTTATCAGGAGTCGTGGTGTGGTGCTGTGGGTTAATGTGCCAGATTGCAAAGCCATGTGAACTGCAAGGTCAGTGGTTCAAGCTCACCAGCTGCACCTCGGAAACCCTATACAGGGTCGCCATCGTTCAGTACCGACTCAACGGCACTTGACAACAACAACAAATTTATCAAGGAGCTCTGGTGTGGCGGGGCGGGTTAATCCACCGGAGAGCAATGTCGGTTTGAACTGCAAGATTTGTGGTTCAATCTCTCAAGCAGCTCCATGGAAACTCAGTGCAGGGTCTCTGTGAGTCAGAACTGACTTGACAGCACTTAACAACAACAATAACAACATATGTGAAAAGAGGAGTCCTGGTGTGGTGGTATAGGATAAGCACTGAACAGCAAGGGCGGTTTAAACTCACCAGCTGCTCCTTAAAAACCCTATACAGGGTCGCTGTATGTCTGAAGACTTGACAACACTTAGCAACAACAACAAATATGTGAAAAGAAGGCCAGAGTTTAAGTTATATTTAAACCTCTCATTTGAAGTTGCCTCAGAAAATGTAAAATAATTTTTTCACTGATTTGGACACACTCTTTAATGGAAAACCTTAAGTTCAGTTTCTAATATCTTTAAAATATCCACTCAGTTTTATTAATCTAAATTTCATTTCATATGGCTCTAATCCAAGTCTTTTTCATAACTTATTTTCATTTGTGTAGTAGAGTGCCAATTTCAACTCTGTAGAAATGATTGTGGACTTTAGTTACTGCTGCTTCTTGTTGTTGTTAAGTGCCGTCGAGTGGGTACCGACTCATAGTGACCCTGTACAGGGTTTCCGAGGCTGTAAATCTTTACGGGAGCAGACCGCCTCATATTTCTCCCGCGGAACAGCTGGTAGTTTCGAACTGCTGACCTTGCGGTTCACAGCCCAATTCGTAACCACTACGCTACCAGAGCTCATGTTCCTGTAACATGGAGTGCACTTAGTACAAATTTCTCCACCTGAAAAAAATCTAATCCCTTATTTCGTTACTTAACTTGGTGATTCTTCATTGTATGTGTAGAAATTTTTCCTTGAGGATAAAATGTTAAAAATTAGTAAGTGTATAGTCTCAAATCCCGTAACATAAATGGATTCTTGATGAAGATTGACAAATGCTATATATAATACAGTGGGGAAAACTGGCCAGGGACACAAAGAGCAGAAGGATCGCATATGGAGTATATTTGTCTTTTTCTGTCTTAATTAATATCTGAACCTCCTTCATATGTTTGTGAAATTTTCTGAACACGAATCTTGGTAGGAAGCAGAATCCAACTTGCTAAAAATCCAAAAAGCAGTTCATTGTGAATTCAGTACTATGGTTACACCTGTACAAGCATGTGTTATGGGCTCAGCCAATCAAATACAGCTACCTTGGATATGGAGTCTGGAGCTAATGGCATAATAAAAGATGACCAAAACAAACAAACATACAAACAAAAAACCCAAACCCATTGCCTGGCCTTGGGTTAATTCTGACTCAGATCAACCCTAGAGGGCAAAAAAGGACTGTCCAATAGGTTTCCAAGATTATCCTATAGGATTTCCAATGCTGTAAGTTTTTATGGAAGCAGACTGCCACATCTTTCTTCCATGGAGCAGATGGTGGGTTCAAATTGCTGACCTTTTGATAAGCAGCCAGCACTTAACTGCTGTGTCACCAGGGTTCCTTTAGAAGGTACACGGAGTGATTTCTGTTGCAGAAGTAGCAGCAACAACATCCAATTTCCAGAAGTAGAATGGCAGTGTTGCCATGGTGACAGCCAGTGCTCAGAGCCAGCAATGGTGTGGGCACAAGCTGCAACAGTCTTGTGGTGAGAACAGTCCAGTGTTCTCACCAGTTTTCTACTTCTACTCTGAGTACACAGTCGCTTTTTATACTTGCTTATATTCTGAGGTTTTTTTACTTATCTTTGACAAAATTCTTCACATTGAATAAATTATTGTGTTGAAGAAATTATTTTGCCAGTGTAACTCATCCAAAGTCAGCTTCTATTGCTTGTCTGACACAGAAGATGATACCAGAAACAGTTAGGTGTAGCACAAAACTTCCAGGAAATCAGGGAGATTAGGGAATATCCAGTCATTTCTGAGAGTTTGAATGTGAACTGTCATGGCAAACAGCTAATGTAAATATCACCTGAGTTTCCTTCGAATAGAATACCCACTAAGATTTTGAAAGTCTATTCTACGAGAGACATATGAAAGGCATGAAATATTGAATGACTGTCAGGGAAAGTTTGATAAGGACTTTTAGTAGTACTTGTCAGGTAAAAGAACAAATAAGACATTCAAATCCCAGGTTACTATTTTAAGACATAGGTCTAGTTAATCCTAGTGTAGCACCATCTCACCCTCTACTCAAAGCTAGGGGGTGCACAGATGATTGCTCAGTATGCTGCTATTAGCTGAAAGTGGACTACTGCAGAATTACATCCCTGCTAAGATAATTTAAGGAGCTCTGCTGGTGCTGAGGTTAAGTCTTTGGCTACTAACTGAAATGCTGGTGGCTTGAACATGCCAGCTATTACATGAAAAAAAAAAAAAGGTGTGGCAGTCTGCTTCTGTAAAGATCTTTGTTGTTGTTATTAGGTGCCATCAAGTTGGTACCGACTCATAATGACCTTATGCACAACAGAATGAAATACTACCTGATGCTGTGCCAACCTCACAATTGCTACTACACTTGAGCCCATTGCTACTGCTGTGCCGATCTATCTTGTTGGGGGTCTTCCTTTCCTTCACTTACCCTCTACTTTATCAAGCATGATGTCCTTCTCCAGGGACTGGTCCCTCTTGATAATACGTCTGAAGTATGAGAAACAAAGTCTTACTATCCTGGCTTCTAAGGAGCATTCTGACTTTACTTCTTTCAACACAGATTTGTTCATTTGGCAGCCCATGGTACTTGTAATATTCTCCTCCAATGCCATAACTCAAATGCATCAATTATTCTACGGTCTTCCTTATTCACTGTCCAGCTTTCACATGTATATGGGGTTATTGAAAATACCATGGCTTAGGTCAGGTGCACTTTAGTCCTTAAATAGACATCTTTGCTCTTGAACACTTTAAAGAGGTCTTGTGCAGCAGATTTGCCTAATGCGATACATCATTTGATTTCTTGACTGCTGTTTTCATGTGTGTTGATTATGGATCCAAGCAATATGAAGTCTTTGACAGCTTCAATCTTTTCTGCATTTATCTTGATGCTATTTGTTGGTGCAGTAAAGATTACAGACTTGGAAACCCTATGGACAGTTCTACTCAAATATATAGGATTACCATATATCAGAATTACTTGGATGGTCTTAACTTGAAAAGTAGTACATGAGGAAGATCTTATTGGTAAGCAGAGTTTTATCTTATTATCAGGAGGGTCCAGTCCCTGGAAAAGGACATCATGCTTGGTAAAGTAGAGGGTCAGTGAAAAAGAGGGAGACCCCCAACAAGATAGATTGGCACAGTGGCAGCAGCAATGGGCTCAATCGTAGTAGCAAATGTGAGGATGGTACAGGACCAGGTGGTGTTTAATTTTGTTGTCCACAGGGTCGCTATGGATCAAACCAACTCTACAGTATCTAACAACAACAGAGCAAAACATGGGATTAGGTAGCACTGTCCTCTTTATCTAAAAGGACAGGTGGCCTAAAATAAAGAGCCCCTTATGAGGAACTAATCATTTGGCTTGATGTTAGACTTGGAAAAATACCAAGAAAAATAAGTGACAAAAAGAATTGAGGGAAATCTATGGATAGAACCAGAGTATGAGGATAGGTGTTAGTCATATGAGTTCTCACCAAAGGTTCTCACACTAAAAGGTGTTTCATAATCAGGAGGAAAAATGATTCACTCTGAATCACTCCCCAGTTATCCCACTGTTTATTCAGTGGTATTATGCATGAAGAGACCAAAATGGCTTTGTCAATTATTTATTACTGTGTAACAAACCACACCAAAATGTAGTGACTTAAACTGAGCAATGGGGAAAGCCTGGGAGAATCACAACATTACACTTGTTATGGAATTGCAAGGTCTTTCCATCTGGAAATCAGACCTTCAGTCAGTTTATTCCAGGTCCACAGCTGACTCAGGTCTGGGCATGGGATGGCAACTTTTGAGAGGGCAAGTGACTGCAGTCTCCTATGTATCAGTTCATGATTCCCTTTAATCATATAGAGTGATTGGTTGTTTTAATAATTGCCCATCTATTTTACCCTCAGGGACATCATACTCCATTAACAATTTCCATTGCTAGAGAGTTAAGTCCTACTTAATTGTCCTTCCAAATTTGTACTTGTTAAGATAATTGTGAGGACATGACTTCTGAATATTAGCTATTATACCTGAATCTGTTTTTCAGGGATCTTAATCATCCTTGTCCTTCATTCTGTCACAATGTGGTGGCTTGTGTGTTGCTTTGAAATGGAAGCCATGTCATAAGGATTTCCAATAGCAATAGGGTTATCCACGGTGGCCAGGTACCAGCAGAGCTTCTAGACCAAGACAGTTTGATAAGGAAGACCTGGCAATCCACTTTTAAAGAAAACGGCCACTGAAGACCTACGGAAAAAACAGCAGAACATTGTCTGATACAGTTCAAGAAGATGAGTCCCTCCAGTTAGAAAGCACTCCGAATACAGCCACCCTGTTAAAGTAGCATCAACCTTACTGACCTGGATGAATAAAGCTTTGAGAACCTTCATTTATTGATGCAGCATTACTCAAAATGAAAAGAAACAGCTGTAAACAACTATTAATAATTGGAACACGGAATGTAAAAAGTATTAATCTAGGGAAACTGGAAGTCATGAAAAATGAAATGGAACAGATAAAGATCCATATCCTAGAATTAGTGAACTGAGATGGGCGGGCGTTGGCCATATTTAATTAGACAATCATATGATCTGTTGTTGTCATTTAGTGTGGTCAAGTTGGTTCTGACTGGTGATGATCCTGTATAGCGTTTCTGGGGCTGTACATCTTTGTGGGATCAGAAAATATCATCTTTCTCCTGGTGGGCTGGTGGCTCAAACTGTTGACCTTGTAACTGCACTCCATCATATGGTCTATCATGCTGAAAATGACAAATCGAAAAGGAACAGTGTCACATTCATCTCAAAAGAACATTTCAAGAAATATCCACAAGTACAATATTTTCAATGATAGACTATTATACATACATGGAAGATCAGTTAATACAACTGTCTTAGTTGTCTAGTACTGCTATAACATAAATACTACAAGTAATTTCTTTAACAATCTTAATTTTCACAAATAACTCCAAATCCAGAACAAGACTATCTCACTCTGTCAGTTCTGAAAGAAGGTCCTTCCTTGTCTGTGTTCAGTATCTGTGGGCTAGTTAATCCTTGGAGATCTCCATATATCTTGGCATCAATCTTCCCCTGATTCTAGGAGGATTTCAATGCAAGGACTCATTGTCTAAAATATGTGTTCTGCTCCCAATTCTTGCTTGGTTGTACTGTTTCTCTAATCACTGCTCTCTTATTTTATCTGTTGTAAGATAAAAGGTGAGGCAGGACACTCCCCAGGGTAATTCTGTGTTGGATCCCACATCGATTGGCCAATCCATCATGGTTGATGATTACATCGTCACACAACTACCAAATTACATCACCAGATAACTGCCAACCATTGAGAATCATGGCCCAGCCAGGTTGACACATATTTCTATTGGAGAGTGGGAGGTGGAGATGCAATTTAATCCACAATGAAGACGGTTTTTCAAATTTATACACCAACTACTAAGACCAATGATGAAGAACTTGAGGATTTTTCCCAAGGTCTGCAATATGAAATTGATTAAACCTGCAATTAAGACGCCTGGATAATTACTGGTGAATAAATATGAAAGCTGGAAACAAAGAAGTATCAATAATTGGAAAATATGAACTTGGAGATTTAAATAACAACTGATACAACATGATAAACTTTTGCAAGACCAATGAGTTATTCTTGCAAAATTCTATCATGTGATATCTGGTATCATTTCTATTACCATTTCAGAATTTTTTAAACTGAAAGAACTGAAAGAAAAATATAAGCCTTAACTTGTGATATAGAAGGATTTTATGGACAAAACATTGAATAATGCAGAAAGCAAACAAAGATGGAAGGTATACACAGAATCACTATACCAAAAATATAAAGTCGATGTTCAACCATTTCAAGATGTAACATATGATCAAGAACTGATGATACTGAAGTAAGAAGTTCAAGCTGCACTAAAGGCCTTGGGAAAAAAAACAAGGCTTCATAAATTGATGGAATGCAAATTGCAAATTTTCCACAAACTGATATAGCACTGGAAACACTCACTTATTTATGTCACAAAACTTGGACAACAGGTACCTGACCAACTGATTGGAAAAGATCCATATCTGTGCCCATTCCAAAGAGAGATAACCCAATGGAATGTGAAAACCATAGGAAAATATCATTAATATCACTTGCAAGTAAAAATTCGATGAAGATAAGTTTTAAATGGCTACAGTAGTACATTCACAGGGAATTGCCAGAAATTCAAGCTGTATTCATAAGAGGACTTGAAATGAAGATATCATTGCTGACTCCAGAAGGATCTTGGCTAAAAGCAGTGAATCCCAGAAAGATGTGCTTTATTAACTATGCTAAGGCTTTCAACTGTGAAGATCATGACAAGCTTTGGATAACACTGTGAAGAATGGGTATTGCAGAACACTTGATTGTGCTTATGAGGAACCTATGCATAGACCAATAGAGAGTCATTCAAGCAGAACAAGGTGATACTGAATGGTTTAAAATCAGGTAATGTATATGCCTGGGTTGTATTCTCCCACCATGCTTATTCAATCTGTATGTTAAGCAAATAATCTGAAAGTTGGATTGTATGAAGGAGAAGATGGCATCAGAATTGGAGGAAGACTGATTAACAACTTATAATATGCAGATGATGTTTGTTGGAATTGAAGAGGATTTAAAATACTGATGAAGATCAAAGACTACATCCTCCAGTATGGATTGAACCTCAATATAAAGAAAACGAAAATTCTCACAACTGGACCAATAAATAACACCATGATAAACAGAGAAAAGATTGACGTTGTCAAAGACTTCATTTTGCCAGAATCCACTGTCAACTATCAACAGCAGTCAAATTAAATGATGTGTTGCCTTAGGCAAATCTGCTGCCCAAGACCTCTTTAAAGTATTCAAGTGCAAACATATCAGATTGAGGAGTAAGGTGTGCCTCACCTAAGCCATGGCATTTTCCATTATCTCATATGTATGTGAAAGCTGGACAATGAATAAGTAAGACTGTAGAAGAACTGATGCATTTGAGTTATGGTATTCCAGAAGAATACTAAAAGTACCATGGACTGTCAGAGAACAAACAAATCAATGCTGGAAAAAGTATAGCTAGAATATTCGTTAGAATTCAGGATAGTGAGACTTAGTCTCTCATACATAGTACATATTATCAGCAGGGACTAATCCCTGGAGAAGGAATGGGTCAGAGAAAAAGAGGAAGATGGATTTGCATAGTGGCACCAGCAATAGTCTGAAATGGAACAACAATTTGCATCTAATGGTACAGGATGGGTCATTGTTTTCTTTGCTTTCCATAATGTCTCTATGAGTTATAACCTACTTAATGGCACATAACAACAACAATGAGCAAAATATTGAATGATGCAAAAAGCATCAAAAGAAGATGGAAGGAATGTATAGAGGCACTGTACAAAAACGAATCTGTCGACATTCAGCTATTTCAGGATGTAGCATTTAATCAACAACTAATGGTACTGAAGGAAAAAAATCCAAGGTTCACTGAAGGCATTGGTGAGTAACAAGCTTCCAAGAATTTATGGAACACTAACTGAGATGTTTCAACAAATGTATGTAATGCTGAAAGTGTTCACTCATCTATGCCAAGAAATTTGGAAGCGATCTCTATGTGGCCAACAGAAAGGATGAAATGCAGTTGGTACCCATTCCAAAAAAAGGTGATCCAGTGGCATGTGAACATGCAGAACTATGTCATTAATATCATACACAAGTAAATTTTTTTCTGAAGATAATTCAAAACTGGCTGCAGCAGTGTATTGACATAGAATTGCCAGAAATCCAACCTAGATTCAGAAGAGGACATGCAATGAGAGATATCATTGTTTAAAGCAGATAACATCAGAAGAATGTCCATCTGTATTTTCTGTATTACACTATGACATTCAGTTGTGTTGATCATAAGAAACTATGTGTAATATTGCAAGGAATGAGAATTCTAGAACACTTAATTTTGTTCATGTGAAACTTGTACATAAACCAAAAGGCAGTAGTTTGAACAAAAAAAGGGGATACTACATAATCTAAAATCAGTAAAGTGTGTATCAGATTTGTATCCTTTCACTATAAATATTCAGTTTATCATAAAGATTTACAGCCTCGGAAACCCTATACAGGGTTGCTATGAATCGGAAACGACTTGCTAGCACACAGCCATCCCAACCATCATTCAATTTGTGGCTGAGTAAATAATCTGAGAAGTTGGAGTATATGAGGAAGATCATGGCACCGGGATAGGAGGAAGACTCATGAACAGACTGTGATGTACAGATAACACAACCTCGGTTGCTGAAAGTGAATAAGGCTTGAAACACTTACTGATGAAGATCAAAGTCTTCAGTATAGATTATACCTCAGTATAAACAAAATAAAAATCCTCACAAATGAACCAATAGGCAGTATCATGAGAAGTCTCCACTTCTCAAGGATTTTACTTTATTTGGATCCATACTCAACTCCCATGGAAGCTGTAGTCATCAGGCAATCTTGTATCTCAGGAGAGTAATCCCAAATAAGTAAACTATCCCCTACTCAGCCCTTATGTTAGACCCAACCTGATGAAGTACTCCCAAATCCAGTGCCATGTGTAGCATGAGGGTCATGTTATTAAATCTTGCAACCATTTGGAGGTTTAGTACCTTTTCTTCCTTATGGAGCCCTGCATATCACTAGCTGAGATTGTACTGTAATGTAACCATAGTTACTGGCTTGGTAGAAAGAAGAGGAATTGAGGGCAAATCCTAGGGGAATAAGAGGATATATATTTCTTTTGGGGTAAGAGGACTCTGCATCATTTTTAAATGTGGATTGAGGGGTAGATTTTAATAGGATAGAATACTGGTGTGGTACTATAGGGTAAGCACTGGACCACCAGGTCTATTTGAACTGCAAGGTGGCAGTCTACCAGCTGCTCCTCAGAAACATTATACAGGGTCACTATGAGTTGCAATCGACTCAATAGCACTTAACAACAACAATAGCAGGCCTTTCCTGAAGCCTTTAGGGGCCAAGAGGATTTAGAGATGCGGTGTTGTAAGGGCATCAATCCCATCCCATAGGTCATGGTCCCAATTTTTCAACCAAGGATGCCTGATCTTGGCATTGCAGATCTGTCTTGGAGGGAGGTTGACCTTTTCTTGGAGCATGTAACTATTAAGTCCAGGGCCTGGCCCTCAGTTTCTTTGCCCTCCTTCTGCAAAAGATGAGTGTGTTTTATGTTATACATAAGGACTTTGACACCCACAGTTATCTTCTAAAATGAAGATGAGTTATTCTCAACTTTTTGTTACATTTTTCCAAAGCATTAATCAAGCATAATGAGAACAACCCCATCTTCTTTATATAGTTACTATTTCCCCAAAATTAATCAAATGCCTGATTAATCACACTAGTTAGTATGTACCTTCCACGTGTATATCATCCCAGTTCTTTACAGATGAATGTCTTAGTGATTATACTATTGCTACCTTGTGTCAAGGCCTGCAACTACCACCAGTGATATGGTTCTTCTAATTGCCTGTCAGGCAGCTACATGATCCAATTCCAAATCCCATTTTAGTATATGTTTTTTGGGGTCTCTTCTACTACCAACTCTCGCAGATATGAGTCCCTGAGACAAAGATTAGCATGCAGGAGGCTTATTAGAGTTTTTCAACTCAATATCTAAAAAGGAAAAAAGAAAGAAAGAGTAGAATTGGATAGAGAAATTGAGCAACAGAGCAGTCACTAAGGCTAAGTTGACTCTATGGCATGTTTTAAAGATGGAATAAGCCTTCAGAGATGACCCAAGCAAAGGAATAATAGACCACCAAAAAAAAAACTCATCCTGATTGAGTAGTCCTCCTCAGCTGAGGCTCTTTGAAGAATATATAGAGGAAGATCTGCCAGCAGTACTGACATAAGCAGACTGGATAACTTCTTTATTTCATGTCCTGGGCAACACATTCATCAGAGAGTATCTGTTTAATAGTGGGAACAAAGAAGAGTGTGAATGGAACTAAGGAATCTCTTGGGACACCTCTAGTACCATTAAGAAAAAACATAGTGAATGCTAGAGGAACCCCATGTTGCTGTTGTTGATTGTCAACTCATGAAGATTCTGTATGCAGAATAGAACTTCTCCTTAGAATTTTCAAGGCTGTGACTTTTGTGAGGCAGTTGCCAAAGGTGTCTTCCAAGAGTTGGTTCTAACTACCAACCTTTCAGTTAGTAGTTAAGGACTAAATGATTTGTTCCACTCAGGAATCTCATATTGTTGCACTATTTCAAGATCATTTTGACTAGTTACACATGAGTTTGCAGATGATATGTTACTCACTCAGGCTATTAACAAAGCCTCTTTTACAAAATACAAGGAGCCATGATAGCATAGTGTGTTGTGTGTTGGGCTGCAAAATGAAAAGTCAGCAGTTTGAATCTACCAGCCACTTCTTGAGCGAAAGATGGGATTTTCTGCTCCTGTCAAGATTTTACAGCCTCAGAAACCCTATACAGGGTCACTATGAGTTGGAACCAACTCCACAGTATATAACCACCACCACAAAGTATACTCATAAAGAAGTATATAGGAATAACAATTATCCTGATCTTACTATAACCAAGAGTATTCTTCACATTCAGGATTTACATAGAGAATAAGAGCAGTTAGGTGACTTAACTGGAGCCCAAACAAAAAAATTGTGACATGCTCAATTAGCTGCAAGGCACTTGATGATGACATTTTCCTTGCATTGGAAAAATATTTATAGGTTGAAGACTACAAATGCCATTCCCTTTGCACCATGACAAACGAATCAGGAAGTGTTAAGTACCTATACTGTTTAAGTTGATGCCTATCTTTTGAATGATGACTGTAGTCGATATAAAAGAACGTGATTTAAACAAGGATTTCTCAATATACTGTGGATTTGTTTGCTGATGTATTTTCAACCATGACTTTAAGTCATCTATAATCATCTTTTATGTCTTGTCCATTATTTTACCATGTTCAACATATAACCCCAAAAGATCTCAAGAGGAAAGAGTGCTAATACCATTTTTATCCTCTTGACCTAAAATGTGGTTCAACATAAGATACATCTCTCATTGACATATTCTGGCACCTTCAGACTATTCATTTCTTTTACTTTTGAATGTTTTCCTTTCTCAGCAGGGGACAGGATGTTGAAGTCTCCCTTATTAATCATTCTATTGCTAACTAATGTGTCTGCTCATATTTACAGGAGTGATCAAGCTGGTCACAGTAGTGACGCAATAGTTTTATTTGAATAATTTCTGGCTCCCTGGGAAGGCATTGCATGACCTTACATGCCATCTGCCATGCCATCTGCATCTTACTGTGGCGCCTAAATGAAAGTAATAGTCTCTACTAACTTGTTATTTGTGCCATTTATTCAACAAACATTCATTGAAAGCCTACTATGGGCAAGGTGTTGCAGTAAAAGCCTTCTGAAGAAGAATGATATACCAACTAAAAAACAATTTCATAAGTAATATATGAGGTTAAGTCAAAAAGTATTGCTACAAAAATTATAAACATCTATATGAAAGAAAAGTATCATAATGGGAAGCTATTATTTCTCTACATAGCCTCTCTCTAGGTCTATACACTTTTGAAGGTAATGTTTTCATCTCTCTGTGGTGCTGTAGGATAAGCACTAGACCTCAATGTCGGTTTGATCCACAAGGTTGGCCATTCAAACTCAACAGCTGAACTGGGAAACCCAATACAGGATAGTTACGAGTCAGAACCAAGTTGATGACATTTAACAACAATAGCAACAACTCACCCCTGAAGAATTCTGTGCTCTTCAATTTATACCATGGCAAATTATTGGTTTTGGCATCATCAAAGTACTCCAATCATGTTCCTTTTCAATATTCTTTGAGTGAGTCTGGGGAACAAAAAATGTCTGGAAGGGGAAAGATTGGAACTGTAGGGTGAATGGAGTAAGCTATCCTAATGAAATTCTTATAAGATAGCTCTGGCTACCCTCAAAAATAAGCAGGTGCATTGTTATGATGGAAAAAAATCCTTGGCACAACTTTCCTAGCTTTTCCTCACCAATGCAGTTTTCAATTTTCTTAAAACTTCTTCATAATAAGCCCCTATTTTCATCCTGGGTCCTTTGAGAAAATCTAACATGATTACCTTTTTGGTTATCATTGCTGTGAATTGTAGTTGAGTTAGTTTCAACTCATAGCAACACGATGTACAACAGAATGAAACACTGACCAGTCCCGTGCCATCCTCACAATAGTTGTTATGCTTGAGACCATTGCTGCTACCACTGTGTTAATCCATACTATTGGGGGCCTTCCTATTTGTTGCTGACCCATCACTTTATCAAGCATGATGTCCTTCCCCAGAGTCTGGTCCCTCCTGATAAAATATCCTAACATGAGAGACAAAATCTGGCCATCCTGGCTTCTCAGAACCATTCTGTCTTTATTTCTTCCAATAGAGATTTGTTTGTTTTTCTGGCAGTCCATGGTACTTATTCTTCTCCAACACCATAACTCAAATATTCTTCTCCAACACCATAACTCAAATATAGAATATTTTATTCTATGGTCTTCCATATTCATTGTCCAACATTCACATACTGATTAGGCTATTAAAGATACTTTGTCTTGGGCCAGGCACATCTTAGTCCTCAAATAGACATCTTTGTCATTGAACATTTGAAAGAGGTCTTGTGCTTGTGCACAAGCAGATTTGCCTAATGCAATACATCATTTGACTTCTTGACTGCTACTTCAATAAGTAAGGAGGCTGGTAGTATAGTGGTTACAAATCGGGCTGCTAACCTGAAGGTCGGCAGTTCGAAACTACCAGTGGTTCCGCAGAAGAAATATGAGGCATTCTGCTCCCGCAAAGATTTACAGCCTTGGAAACCCTGTGCAGGGTCACTATGAGTTGGAACCAACTCCACGGTACTTAACAATAAAAACAACAACTTCCATAAGTGTTGATAATGAAGCCAAGCAAAATGAAGTCTTTGACAATTTCAATCTTTTCTCCATTGGTCATGATGTTATTTATGGGTCCACTTGTAAGGATTTTTGTTTTCTTTACATTAAGATGCAAGCCATACTGAAGGTGGTGGACTTTGATCTTCCTCAGTAAATATTTTAAGTCCTCTTCAACTTCAGCAAGCAATGTTGTATCTTCTGTATGTTGAAGCTTGTTAATCAGTCTTCCTACAAACCTGATGCCATGTTATTCTTCATATAGTCTAGCTTCTATGATCATTTGCTCAGCTGCTGCTGCTGTCAGGTGTCATCGATTCGGTACCGACCCATGGAATAACATTGCAAAGATTGGATATTCTAGAACGCTTAATTGTGTTCATAAGGAACCAGTATCTAGACCAATAGATAGCCATTTGAATAGAACATGGGGCTACTGAATGATTTAAAACCAGGAAAGGTATGTGCCAGGTTTGCATTCTTTCATTATAATTGTTCAACCTACATGCTGAGCAGTCAAGAAATCAAACGACATATTGCATTAGGCAAATCTGCTGCACAAGTCCTTTTTAAAGTGTTGAAGAGCAAAGATGTCAGCTTGAGGACTAAGGTGCGCCTGACCCAAATCGTGGTATTTTCAATAACCTCATATGCATGCAAAAGCTGGACAGTGAATAAGGAAGACCATAGAAGAGTTGATGCTTTTTGAGTTATGGTGTTGGAGGAGAATATTGAAAGTGCCATGGGCTGCCAAAAGAACCAATAGATCTGTGTTGGAAGAAGTACAACTAGAGTGCTCCTTGGAGGCCAGGATGGCCAAACTTTGTCTCTCATACTTAGGACTTATTGTCGGGAGGAACCAATTGCTGGAGAAGAATATCATGTTTCGTAAGGTGGAGGGTTAGAGATAAAGAGGAAGACCCCCAACGAGATGGATTGGGTTCAATCCCCAGTGAGATGGATTGATCCCATTGGGATCGATGGGCTCAATCATGGCAACAATTGTGAGGTTGGCCCAGGACTAGGCAGTGTTTCCTTCTGTTGTGCATAGAGTCGCTGTGAGTTGGTACTGACTCGATGACACCTAAAAACAGCAACCATTGGCTCTTATTCATATGCAACCTCTATACTTTTTGGTATAGTGACTTTATGTATTTCTTCCACCTTCCCTGAATATTTTCTGTATCATTCAATATTTTGCCCATAGAATATTTTATATTTCAAGTTGAGGCTTGAATTTATTTCTTTATTTGTTTCATCTTGAAAAACACTGAACATGTTATTGCCTTTTGGTTTTTCTAACTCCAGGTTTTGCATATTTCTTTATAATACTTTATTTTGCTTTTCTGAGCTCCCTTTTTAAATTTTCTGCTTGATTCTTTTACCTCCTCATTTCTGACATCCATTTTGGCCTTTCCTTTCTTTATTGACTTCTTAATGATCTTTTGCTTTCTTCCTGGATGATGTTATTAATGTCATCTCCAAATTCTTCTGGATCCCAGAAAATAGTTTATATAAACTTGTGAGATGACTTCTATGCTTTGAATGCAACTAGCTCAGCAGATCCCTGTGGAAGCTTCTATTTTGATTGAATTTTTTCCTAAAAGCACCTTAACAAACCTAAGACAGGTGTGTTACTGAAATAACTTGTCTGCAGCCATCCACTTGTCACAGAGACAAGTTTGTGTAGAATTTATCTTGTGCTTCTATGAACTAGAATCCTCATAACAATAATTTTTGAATTACCCTCATATATGTACAAATTACAGAAAGAATGGTGAAATCTACATTGCAAAAACTGTGGACCAAGATTTTGACCTTCTCTGATGTGACTAAGCATTTATTCAGCCTCTCAAATTATCAATAAAAGTAAAAACATATATAAAAAGAGAATCAATGGTACTGATGAGGTCTTTTAAATTGCCCTTCATCCATTAATTATACTGGTTATAAAATGAATGAAAGTGGCAATGCTTTCAGTTTGTAAAGCATTACCTATTACTCATCCTTGAATGAGCAGACACCCAGGGAGAAAAAGATAGATGGGCTTGGTAGGGGAGAGTGATGTTCTGAAGAGAAGCAATGTTCATCATTACACTCATATCAATGTTTTCTCTATTCCTTTGCATTACACTATACTTTTAATAGGTGTTGGGGGTGGGGATCCTACTGTCAGACTACCACTTGTCTGTCAGTTTGTCGTACTGTGTTGGCTTGTGAGTTGCTGTGATTCTGAAAGCTATGCCATGGGTATTTTTAATACCAGCAGGGTCACCCATGGTGGACAGGTTTCAGATGAGCTTCCAGACAGAGACAGACTAGGAAGAAGGAGTGACGAACCACTTCTGAATATTTAGTCATGGAAAACCTTATGAATAGCAAAGAAACACTATGCTTGTTATGTTTTTAATTGTAATACTTACATTTATAAATCTGCAGAGTACTTACTATGTGTCACACCTTGGGCTAAGTGTATCACACAGATTATTTCATTTAAGCAGTCACACCAGTTCTTTCATGGAGCTAGAAGTACCTGCAAGCATAGGTGTAAACTGAGGCTCAGAGAACTTAGTGATGCATCAGTTGGGGACTCCATAGGAAACAGATGACATATTCAAAAAGGCAATTTTCAAAAGTAGGAGCAAGAGTAAGGGAAGTAACAGATGTTGAAGTATTGTGGAACAAATATGCAATAATATTAATTAGAACCTGCAACAGTCAGAACCACCACAAAAAGTAGGTCCAAAGGGGCAAGACAGATGTTACCAGAGCACATGATGGCTTGAGGAAAGAAAGATCCCCCTAAAGAGCTGTGACCACAGAGGACAGAACTACAAGGGATAGAGAAAGCCAATGAAGAAACTAAATACCCTGACTTCTCTTCTCTCACACCCTTCAATCTCCTGCCTATGACTATCATTGGTCAAACGCCCTCAGTGCAAGGAGACAAGGATCCTCCCAAAAGTGAGGCATAAAGAACATGAGAAGATACTGTAGGGGGTTTGGGACAAATAGAATATCCAGCACAGACAACTTTCCCGAAGTCACAAGGGAAAGGCTGTGAAAAGAGATTCTGCAAATTGTTCTCTTCAATTTAGAAGATCATGTGGTTTCATGGTGATGGAACGTTTTCCTAGAAACTCTACAAATAATTATTCCAGAGATCACACACTTTAAAAAACCTAGACATGATTTTAGTGAAATAATATTCTGTATTAAATAATACTATTCTGACCTATAAAAGAAAGATTTTTCTATCAACCAGCACTAGCCAAAGGCTACCTTGATAGGTATTGAGATTCCATGAGTAATTTTTTTTAATATTGTAGACAGTCAATAAATATTTTTTAAATTACTGTATGAATGAATGAGTGAATGAATGAATGGTTATTTAGGAGGGATGCTATAGAACAATATTGTTAATAACATATGCAAGTAAAATTTTGCTGATAATAATTAAAAACAGCTGTTAATAGTACATGGACAGGGAACTGCCAGAAATTCAAGCTGGATTCAAAAGTGTATGTGGATATTGGTTGAGAGGAGAGGATACCAGAAAGATATTTACTTGTGTTTTATTGACTATGCAAAGACTTTCGATAACAACAAAAGTTGTGTGGATAACAATAAACTATAGATAACATTGCAAAGAATGGACATATCAGCATATTTAACTGCTGAAAAACCTGTACATAGACCAAGAGGAAGTTGTGAGAACAGAACATGGGGATACTGAAAGGTTTAAAATCAGGAAAGACGTGCATCAGGGTTGTATCCTATCAGCATGCTTACTCAATCTGTATACTGAGCAAATAATCTGAAGAGTAGATTATTTGAAGAAGAACATGGCATCAGAATTGAAAGAAGATTCATTAACAGCCCATGCTATGACACAATCTGGCTTGCTGGAAGTGAAGAGGGCTTATAATATTTATTGATGAAGATCAAAGACCACAGCCTTCACTATGGATTGCACCACAAAATAAACAAAACAAAGTTCCTCACCACTGCACCAATAAATAACATTATGATAAACTGAGAAAAGATTGAAGTTGTTAAAGACTTCATTTTGCTTGGATCCACTATCATGAAGCAACTGTCAAGAAATCAAATGACACATTGCACTAAGCAAATCTGCTGCAAAAGACCTCTTTAAAGTGTTTAAGAGCAAATATAACAGTTTGAGGACTAAGATGGACCTGACCCAAACCAGGCATTTTCAATAGCCTCATATGCCTGTGGGAAGCGTGTTGCTCCATATGATAAAAACTGAACTTCAAATCACAAAATCCATGGTTTGAGTCCAACAGTTGCTCTGTGGGGAGAAAAAATAAGGCTTTCTGCTTTCACAAAGATTTGAAGCCTCCCTCAGAAACCCTACACAGTGTTGCTATGAATTAGAACTGATTCAGTGGCACTTAACAACAACACATACATGTGAAAGTTGAACAACGGATAAAGAAGCCTGTAGAAGAATCACTGCATTTGAATTTTGATGATGGAGAATATTCAAATACCATGGCCTGCCACAAGAACAAGCAAATTTGTGTTGGAAGAAGTATAGCCAGAATGCTCCTTGGAAGTGAGGATGCCAAGACTGTCTCTCATACTCAGACAAGCAGATCACTGCTTTGTTGAAAACATTATAGCATTCTTTATATTGAATTGAAGCCAATAGCCTCTTAAATTCCAGTTATTGGCCATAGTTTGGTTGTTTTGTTTTCCAGGGCTAAATTGGATCAATCCTTATTTTGCATGATATTCAATATGTTTCAAGCTATCTTTTTTGCTCCCACTTGGGTCATTTTGCCTTGTTTTCAAATCAGTAATCACTCAGGATTGCTTATCTACAGTTTGACCTGGTGGCACTGTAGGATAAGCTCAGGACTACTAACTGCAAGGCCGACAGTTCAGATCTACTCCTGCTCAACAGGAGAAAAATGAACCCTCTGCTTCCATGAAGATGTAATATCTCTGAGACCCTATACAGGTTACTATGTGTCATAATTGAGTTGATGGCAGTAGATGGGTTAAATTTTTTAAAATGTACTCGCTTCCCAAACAGAAGAGCACACTACAGGTATAACTGGAATATAGTCTGATTCTATTTACTTTTTTTATTTATATTTTTGAGGTCCAAGATTACAGGAATTATTCCTTCATGTTGAAAACAGTCTTTATTTCTCCTGGAATCTAGATTTCTAATGTTCATGATCTACCCAGGCCATTGCCCTGAAATCACCTTTTGAACCTTGAGCCTTAAGCAAATTGGTGTCCTGAAGTCACCTTCTAACCAAAAAATAGTCTTGCTAATTAGTAAAGACTGTTTTTCTGCCTTGAGCATAATGCTCCTTTGAAGACTTCAGTCTGTTTTGGGAAACAGAAACTTCAGAGTGGAGTTTGTTGAGGACAAGTTATTATGTGAACACTGTTTACCAGTCCATTTTTCATCACACTATTTAAAAAGGAGACATAAGAATCTCTAGAAGCATTTTTCTCTTTGGAATATTTTGACTCTATAGTTAGAAGTGTTTCCTGATTTGAAAATCATATATTAACTAACTTAAAATCAATTTACATTATTGGATTAATATGATTTCTATTTGAATAATGTGAATTCCTGTTCAGATAGTACAGTTAAGCTGTAGAGGCCTGTAGCCTTTCTTTTTACCTCTTCCCTATGATAGAATCAATCCCTTAATTATTTTATGCAGAGTTGCTATGCGTTACAACCAATTCAATAGCACTTAACAACACCAATATATTCAAGGCACAAAGGGACATTTTTCAATCATCCAAAAACTTTTTAAGAACATCATATAGGAAGAAAGCAAAAGATCATGTAAAAGATGAGAAATGAAGGGGGGGGGGAAATGGATGTCAGAAGAGACTCTGAAACTTGCTTTCCAATATAGACATGCTAAAGTGAATGGGAAAAATGAGGAAGTCAAACAGCTAAACAGAAAATTTCAAAGGGCAGCTCAAAAAGACAAAGTCAAGTATTATCAAGAAATGTGCAAAGACCTGGAGTTAAAACCAGAAAGGAAGAACACAATCAACATTTCTCAAACTGTAAGAGCTGAAAAAAACCCTCTAATCTTGACTGTCAATATTGATGGGGTCTATGGAAAAAAAATATTGAATGATGCAAAAACATCAAAAGAACATGGAAGGTATACAAAGAGTTCCTGTACCAAAAAGAAATTGTCAGTGTTCAACCATTTCAAGAGGCAACATATGATCAATAACCAATGGTACTAAAGGAAGAAGTCCAAACTACACTGAAGGCATTGACAAAGACTAGGCCTTGGGAATTGATGGAATACAAACTGAAATCTTTCAACAAACTCATCTATGCCAAGAAATTTGAAAGACTATCAGTTGGCCAACTGATTGAAAATGATTCATATTTGTACCCTTTCCAATGAGAGATGATGCAACAGATGTAGAAATCATCAAACAATATCATTAATATCACATGCAAGTAAAATTTTGCTGAGGATAAATAAAAAGTGGCTGCACTAGTATATAAATAGGGAACTTCCAGAAACTCAAGCTGTATTCAGAAAAGGACATGGAACAAGGGTTATCAATGCTGACGTCAGATGGATCTTGGCTGAAAGAACAGATTACCAGAAAGATGCTTACTTTATTGACTATGCAATAGCTTTCACCTGTGTGGACCATGGCACAATATGCATAACATTGCAAAGGATGAGTATTCCAGAATACTTAATCGTGCTCCTAAGGAACCTGTACACAGACCAAAAGGCAGTCAATTGAACAGAGCAAGGGGCTACTGAATGATTTAAAACCAAAAAAGATGTGTACCATGGCTATATTCTTTCACCATATATATTCAATCTGTATGCTAAGCAAATAATCCAAGAATTTGGATTCTATGAAGAACGTGGAATTAGGATTGGAGGAAGAGTCATTAACAATCTGAAAAATGTAGATGATGGAATCATACTTACTGAAAGCAAAGAGGACTTAGAATAGTTAGTGGTGATGATCAAAACATTGCATCTCAATGTTAAAACACACACACACACACACACACACACACACACAAACCCTTCACAACTGGATCAGTAAATGTTGTTGTTGTTGTTGTGTGCCATGGAGTCAATTCCGACTCATAGCGACCCTACACAGGGTTTCTGAGGCTGTAAATCTTTATGGGAGCTGACCACTGCGGAACCACTGGATCAGTAATTAACATATGATAAATGGAGAAAGATTGAAGTTGTCAGATATATCATTTTGCTTGGAGCCACAATCAACACTCATGGAAGTTGCAGTCAGCAAATCAAATGAAGTATTGCATTAGGCAAATCTGTTGCACAAGACCCCTTTAAAGTGTTCAAGAGCAAACATTTCAGTTTGAGGAATAAGGTGTGCCTGACCCAAGCCATGGTATTTGAATACCCTCATATAATGAAGACCATAGAAGAATTGATGTATATGAGTTATGGCATTGGAAAAGAATAGTGAGAGTACCATGGACTGCCAGAAGAGCAACCAACTCTTTGTTGGAGGAAGTATAGCCAGAGTGCTCCTTAGAATCCAGGATGGCCAAACGTCATCTCTCATTCTTCAGACGTATTATCAGGAGCGATCAGTCCCTGGAGAAGGACATTATACTTGAGAAAGGGGAGGGTCAATGAAAAAGAGGAAGACCCCTCAATAGGTGGATTGGCACAGTGGCAGCAGCAGTGGGATCAAGTGTAGCAACAATTGTGAGGATGGCACAGGGCGTGGTAGTGTTTTCTTCCGTTGCACGAGTAGGGTCACTATGAGTCACAACCGTCTCGATGGTACCCAACAAGAACAACTACTCTTCATGAACCCTGGTGTGGTAGCATAAGCTAACCACTGGACTACTAACACCAAGGTCAGTGGTTCAAGCCCACCAGCCATTCCTCAGAAACTCTATACAGAGTCATTCTGAGTTGGAATCAACTTGATGGCACTTTAACTGTAACAACAAAACACTTCAGATTATACAGTAAAATTTGCAAAATCCGGAAACTCTGCAAGGTGGAAACCCACCAGAGAAGGAACACTCAGATCTTTTCCACTAATAGACAGTAGCAGAAAAGTGGTTAAGACTTCATCCTGTTAAATTAGAAATTTGCAGGACATGGAAATATAAAGCAGTCTGGTCAAGTTCCTGCTCTCAAAGGTTTCAGGGTGTAATCATCCATTCCACAGCTCCCTCTGCTCAGGTTTATACCAACAAACCTCTTGTCCCATGTCTTATTAAAATCCATTATGTCTTTATATTTCCCCTGTTAAGAGGTATTTTTGATACATGAGGGAACAAAAGTTGAAAAACTCAATGAAATGTACAAAAATCAATTAGGCTGTAGCAATTCTTGAAAGTGTTTCAAGATAGCTGGTTAGAATCTTGAAATAAAATATGAAATCTAGTGATTATAATTAGTTATCTATAAAAAGGAATGAAACGCACCGTAGATAAACTTCAAATATATTATGGTAAGTGAAAGAAGTGAGAGATATTCACGTATTGTATAATTCCATTTATATAAAATAGCACAATAGGAAAATCTATACTGACAGAATATGTGTTGGTGGTTGCCAGGATCTGAAGGAAGAGGAGGGAATGGGGAATAAATGGGTATAAGATTTCCTTTTTGAGGAGATGAAAATATTTTGGAACTATTCTAGGGGAAAACAGACGTCAAATTCAAATATATTCAATAAAAACAACAACAACAACAAAAAACCCGACTGATATAGCTGTGATTCTGAATCATAGCAACCCCATGTAGGATTTCTAAGATTGCAAATCTTTACAGGAGTAGAAGCTTCATCTTTCTCCTGAGGAGCAGTTGGTGGATTTGAACTGCTCACCTGCTGGTTAGCATCCCAATGCTTAACCTGTAGGGCCACCAGAGCTCCTTAAACATATTCAATAAAACCCCATAACAAACCCACTGCTATCAAGTGGATTCTACTCACGGTGCCCCTATATAGCTTTTTGAGACTACAAGTCTTTATAGGAAGAGACAGCATCATCTTTCTCCTTTGCAGTAGCTGGTGGGTTTGAACTGGTGCCCTTGTGGTTAGCATTCCAGTGCTTATAATACAGAAACACTAGGGCTCCTTCACAGAGACTCTTTCATTAAACTTTGAATAGGACAAAAACAAGACAAAGACAATCATCTGGATGAAGGAAAACCATCAGGATGATGTCAAAAGAGAGTCCAGTGATTCACGGCTATAGAGTTAATTACAGATGCAGGAAATCATCACAAAATTATGATTAGTGCCAGGTCAATTCATCACGGCCACAGGCAGGACTACAGAAGCAGGGAAAGACCGGGACTGGGATATATACACAACTGTAGACTGGAAAAGCTTACAGGATTCATTCGTTCTGCAGCCTCAGCCACTGGGCTATGTGGTTGTTGGGGTATTTTTGCTACCAGTACACCAACTTTTAGCATAGTGATTGTGAGTCAGATTGCTAATCTCATGGTCAGCAGTTTGAAACTACCAGAGGTTCTGTGGGAGAAAGATGAGTCTTTCTCCTCCCATAAAGATTTACAGCCTTGGAAACACTATGCAGGGTTGCTATGAGTCAGCACCAACTCCAGGGCACACCACCACCACCACCATTTTAGATAAATTATTAAGGAGATACCATAAAAGCTAGAGGACAGAACTGGTCCTTCACAGGCTCTCTGGGAGTTGTAATCTACTTTCAAATACATGCTTGAGGGTAAAGCTGCTATGTTGCTGGTTTTGAATCATGCCTTACTATACCAGGAATGACACATGCATTCTCAAAAAGAGCATTTAAATACATAACCTTGACATACAATGCTGTCTATGATAGGATAATATCCATATACTTCAAAGGCCAGTTAATACCACTGTTATTCACATTAAGCGCCAATCATGATGAAATTGAAGAATTAAACCAACTTTTTCAGCCTGAAATGGATCAAACATGTAGTCAAATTTCATTGATAATTACTGGTGATTGGAATGGAAAAGTTGAAAACAAAGAGGAAGAATAAGTAGTTGGAAAATAAGACCTTGGTGATAGGAATGATCCATGAATTACCATGACAGAATTTTGTAAGACAAAGACTTATTCATTACAAATATCTTGTTACCCATGCTCCCCTAGTAACCAGAGGTATAGCCAGCCCCCACCCTCATCCACACAGACCTTGCTTTCTGGGAGCTCAGATCTATGTGATTGTGAGCAATGCCAGTTGTACCACCTTGATATGTGGATTCAAGTGAGCTCAGCTCCAGACCCACAGAATTTATAGAGTCACCAGGCCAATATGAGCTTAGCAGAAACCCTAATAACCAGCCACCCTGCCCCCAGCTACCTTCTAGTCCTGACAGATACTGAAACCAACTACATTAAGGGCCTCCAGAACTACTTCTGGATTGGGTGCCTTGAACATGCCTATGAGAACAATGTCTAGGGCTGGGAACTCCAGTGTTACATCCCTCCCTTACCCACCTCTAAAGCTCATTGGTTGGCAGGATCCCCAAAGAGTTTTCTCCTTGAGTCTAACACCTGCCCAGATTTTGTTTTTTTGTTTTTCCTTTCATTGTTTCATCATTTGATCGTTCTTTATTTTCCTTCTTCCTCTCTTTCCCTTGCCTTGATTTTTATCCTTCGCACCTTTGCATTTACTTTTCCCTGTTTTCTCATTTTTCCCTCTTCTTCTTTTCATTTTATTCTTTCTTTACTACTCTCTGGTGGTTTTTTTTTTCTTTTTTTTCTTTTTATCTTCCCTCTCTGCTTTTTTTTTTGTTTTTGTTTTTGTTTTTTTTTAGTGTTCTTTTTTATTTTCTCTTCTACAACTCCAATTTCCTGCCCCATTTTAACTTCTAAATTATTATATTTTTTTCTTGTTGCTGCCTGATTATTTCCTTTATTATTTTCTGTTTTCACTGTGATTTGCCTCTTTATTTGTTCTGTTTTGTTTTCTTTATGTGTGTGTCTCTCCCTTTGTCCAACATGATGGGAGATAGCAACTATACCCATACAGCACAACCAGAATGGTACAGTCTGCAGATATAACCACTGGACAAGATCCCGTACCAGCTCTGTAATTTTTTTTTCAGCATTGTAATTCAAATGTATCAATTCTTCTATGGTCTTCTTTATTTATTGTCCAACATTCACATGCATATGAGGTCTTGAAAATACCATGGCTTGTGTCAAGTGCACTTTTTATACCACCTGATCAATAATAGATAGCACCAACCACACTCATCCAAAATTGAGCAGAATGAATGATGAACAAAGAATGGTACACATGCTTCCATTACTTAACCACACCCACCAAGAGACAGTTGGTGAGAGCCTAAAAACACACCAACATTGTATAGGGTTCTAACTCATAGTAACCCTATACACAAAAGAATGAAACATTGCCCATTCCTGATCCATCTTCACAATTGTTGTTACATTTGAAACCATTCCTGCTGCCACTGTACCAATCCATCTCATTGGGGGCTTTCTTCTCTTTCACTGACCCTCCACTTTACTAACCATGATGTCCTTTTCCAGGGACTGGTTGTACTGATAACATGTCCAGAGAATGAGAGATGAATTTTTAACATCCTGCCTTTTAAAGAACATGTGATGTGCTTCTTCCAACACAGATTTGTGTGTTGCTGTTTTTAATTCATGGTATTTTTAATACTCTTTTCCAGCACTGTAATTCAAATGCATCAATTCTTCTCTGGTCTTCTTTAATTATTGTCTAACTTTCACATGCATATGAGGCCTTGAAAATACCATGGCTTGGGTCAAGTGCACTTTAGTCCTCAAACTAATATCTTTGCTTTTCAACACTTTAAAGAGGTCTTGTGTAGTAGATTGGCCTAATGCCATATGTTGTTTGATTTCTTGATTGATGCTTCCATGAGTGTTAATTGTGTATTCAAGCAAAATGAAGTCTTTGACAACTTCAATCTTTTCTTCATTTATCATGTTATTATTTATTGACCCAGTTGTAAGGATTTTTGTTTGCTTTACATTAAGGCACAATACATACTAAAGGTTGTAGTTTTTTATATTCACTACTAAGGATTTCAAGTCCTCTTTTCTTTCAGCAAGCAAGAATGTATCATCTGCATATCACAGGTTGTTAATTAGTCTTCCTCCAATTCTGATGCCATGTTCTTCATGATATAATCCAATTTCTCAGATTATTTGCTCTGCATAAAGATTAAATCAGTATGGTGAAAGGATACAGTACTGAAGCATACTTTTCCTTATTTTAACCATTTAATAGCCACTTGTTCTGTTTGAATCTCTGCCTCTTGTTCTATGTACAGGTTCTTCATGAACACAATTAAGTGTTCTGGAATACCCATTCTTCACAAAGTTATCCATAGTTTGTCTTGATCTACACAGTGGAAAGCCAATAGAGAATCATCAATTAAATAAGACAACACCACAATATCCTGGAAACAATTGACAATTTTAGTTTACATGAAGAAACATGAGGGAGTGGCTCAAACAAATGAACAAGTGCAGACCCAGGAAATGGTTCTGAGTTAAAAAAAAAGTAATGGAACTACATGAGAAAAAAAGTTTTTAAATGATCTCTAGATACCTATAATGGATTCATAGAAAAATAGAGGAAAGCATGAACAACATTGGAAAAATATCTTTAGAAAATTTCAGAGAAAACTAACAAGAACAACAGACAAAATAAATGCAAATTTTGAAACATTATAAAACTTTCAAATAGAAATGCAGAAAACTAATACTAAGATTTCAGAAATGGATAATACATTGAAAACACAAAGAAATAGATTCATATCAATGGAAGCCTGAATTAGTGAGTTTGTAGATAAATCTCTTAATACCCCTATGCTAATGTAGCACTATAAGTTAAGGTTGGTAGTTCAAATCCACAAGCCACTCCTTGAAAACCTTATAAAGGGGCGCTACAAGTTGGAATCAATAGGATATCACTTAACAACAAGTACAACTATCAGTAAAACAAGTGAACATTTTTCAAAGAAAACCTAAGAGTTATGTAGGACACCATGAAGAGAAATAAGGTGATTGGAATTCCAGAACAGAATTAGTTGTTAAAAAGCATAGAGAAAATTACTGAAGAGTTGTTGGAAGAAAACTTCCCTAACATAATGAAAGACAAAAAGATAAACATATAAGAAATTGAACAAACTCTAGTTAGTATAGACCCCAAAGAAAAATATTATGTGACATATCATAATAAAACTTGCCAAACCAAAGACTTAGAAAGAATCCTTAGAGAAGCTCAGGAAAAACAAAAGATTATATACAAAGGAGAACCAATAGACTAAACTCTGATTTCTTAGCAGAAACCACGCAAGCAAGAAGGCAATGAGTTGGTATATACAAAACTCTTCATTAAAAAAATAAATACTGAAACCAACTACATTAAGGGCCTCCAGAATCATATTAGAACATTTTCAGTTAAACAGAAATTAAAGGAATTTGTAATAATACAATCAACAATAGTCAACAACCTGAGATTAATATACCTGACAACACCACTAAGAAGTCAATCCAGATACAGCAGTATTTAAAGTAAAACAAGACTGAAAATACGGAGCCAGAGGTGGTTATAAGAAAACGAGGGAATAGTGAGGATAGAGAACTCCCAAATAGCAAAGACGTCAACTAGATTTCAAGATCAAATGAACTGTTTTAAATGGGAGAAGAAATCAATAAGTTGCAGAGTAGTCTCAAAGAAAATTAATAACTTTCACATCAAAATAAAAAGAGGAACATTGAAAAATTAGCAAACATTGACACAACATAAATGAAGACAAGGAAAAGAAATCCCACAAACAAAATTAACTCAATGCAGGAAATCATGTGGAACAAAGAAACCAGAAGCACCACACAAATATCACACATCAAAATGACAGCAATCAATTCATACTATCAATAATTCACTGAACGTTAATGGATTAAATGTGCAAATCAAGAGACAAAGATTAGCAGGATGGATAGGAAAACAATATTTTACAAGTGATACATCTCAAACACAAAGACAAAAATAGACTAAAAATCAAAGGATGGAAAAATATTTTCAAGCTAATGGCAATAAAAATGAGCAGGATTGGAAATATTAATCTCTGATATAAAAGACTTTAAGACAAAAACTTGCATAAAAGACAAAGAAGGGCATTATTTCATGGTTAAAGGGTCAATTGAACAAGAGGACATAACCATAATAAATATCTGTGCTCCTAATGAAAGAGCCTCAAAATATATAAATCAAACTCTAATAGAACTAAAGAAAGAAATAGGAAACTCAACAGTAGAGTAGGAAATTTCAAAACACCACTTTTGATGAAGGACAGAACACCTAGAAAGAAACTCAACAAAGACACAAAACAACTGTATAACAAGATCAACCAGACTGGCCTTATGTTGTTGTTGTTGTCAGGTGCCATCGAGTCGGAACTGACTCATAGCGACCCTATGCACAGCAGAACAAAACAATGTCAGATCCTGGGCCAACCTCACTACCGCTGCCACACTTGAGTGCATCAATGATGCCACCTGGCCAATCCATCTCGTTAGGGGTCTTCCTCTTTTTCTCTGACCCTCCACCTTACCCAGCATGACTTCCTTCTC